>NC_082640.1:11504331-12120268 GCF_028023285.1 Balaenoptera ricei | reverse complement strand
AGATTAATCCTTTGTCAGTTGCTTCATTTGCAAATATTTTCTCCCATTCTGAGGGTTGTCTTTTCATCTTGTTTATGGTTTCCCTTGCTTTGCAAAAGCTTTTAAGTTTCATTAGGTCCCATTTGTTTATTTTTGTTTTTATTTCCATTTCTCTAGGAGGTGGGTCAAAAAGGATCTTGCTGTGATTTATGTCATAGAGTGTCCTGCCTATGTTTTCCTCTAAGAGTTTGATGGTGTCTGGCCTTACATTCAGGTCTTTAATCCATTCTGAGTTTATTTTTGTGTATGGTGTTAGGGAGTCTTCTAATTTCATTCTTTTACATGTAGCTGTCCAGTTTTCCCAGCACCACTTGTTGAAGAAGCTGTCTTTTCTACACTGTATATTATTTCCTCCTTTATCAAAAATAAGGTGACCATATGTGCATGGGTTTATCTCTGGGCTTTCTATCCTATTCCATTGATCTATATTTCTGTTTTTGTGCTAGTACAATACTGTGTTGATTACTTTAGCTTTGTAGTATAGTCTGAAGTCAGGGAGCCTGATTCCTCCAGCTCCGTTTTTCTTTCTCAAGATTGCTTTGGCTATTTGGGGTCTTTTGTGTTTCCATACAAATTGTGAAAATTTTGGTTCTAGTTCTGTGAAAGGGATTGCGTTGAATCTGTAGATTGCTTTGCATAGTATAGTCATTTTCACATGGTTGATTCTTCCAATCCAAGAACATGGTATATCTCTCCAGCTGTTTGTTTCATCTTTAATTTCTTTCATCAGTGTCTTATAATTTTCTGCATGCAGGTCTTTTCTCTTCTTAGGTAGGTTTATTCCTAGGTATTTTATTCTTTTTGTTGCAATGGTAAATGGGAGTGTTTCCTTAGTTTCTCTTTCAAATTTTCATCAGTAGTATATAGGAATGCAGGAGATTTCTGGGCATTAATGTTGTATCCTGCTACTTTACCAAATTCATTGATTAGCTGTAGTAGATTTCTGGTAGCATCTTTAGGATTCTCTATGTATAGTATCATGTCATCTGCAAACAGTGACAGTTTTACTTCTTCTTTTCTGATTTGCATTCCTTTTATTTCTTTTCTTCTCTGATTGATGTGGCCAAAACTTCCAAAACTATGTTGAATAATAGTGGTAGAGTGGGCAACCTTGTCTTGTTCCTGATCTTAGAGGAAATGGTTTCAGTTTTTCACCATTGAGAATGATGTTGGCTGTGGGTTTGTCATATATGGCCTTTATTATGTTGAGGTAAGTTCCCTCTGTGCCTGCTTTCTGAAGGGTTTTTATCATAAATGGGTGTTGAATTTTGTCGAAAGCTTTTTCTGCATCTATTGAGATGGTCATGTGGTTTTTATCCTTCTATTTGTTAATATGGTGTATCACATTGATTGATTTGCATATACTGAAGAATCCTTCCATTCCTGAGATAAACCCCGCTTGATCATGGTGTATGATCCTTTTAATGTGCTGTTGGATTCTGTTTGCTAGTATTTTGTTGAGGATTTTTCCATCTATGTTCATCGGTGTTATTGGCCTGTAGTTTTCTTTTTTTGTGACATCTTTGTCTGGTTTTTGATATCAGGGTGATGGTGGCCTCGTAGAATGAGCTTGGGAGTGTTCCTCCCTCTGCTTTATTTTGGAAGAGTTTGAGAAGGTTAGGTGTTAGCCCTTCTCTAAGTGTTTGATACAATTTGCCTGTGAGGAATAAAGATGCAGACCTACTAGAGAATGGACTTGAGGACACGGGGAGAGGGAAGGATAAGCTGGGACAAAGTGAGAGAGTGGCATGGACATATATACACTACCAAATGTAAAATAGGTAGCTAGAGGGAATCAGCTGCATAGCACAGGGAGATCAGCTTGGTGCTTTGTGACCACCTAGAGGGGTGGGATAGGGAGGGTGGGCAGGAGGGAGACGCAAGAGGGAAGAGATTTGGGGATATATGTATATGTATAGCAGATTCACTTTGTTATAAAGCAGAAACTAACCCACCATTGTAAAGCAGTTATACTCTAATAAACATGTTTAAAAAAAAAAAAGAATTTGCCTGTGAAGCCATCTGGTCCTGGGCTTTTGTTTGTTGGAAGATTTTTAATCACAGTTTCAATTTCAGTGCTTGTGATTGGTCTGTTTATATATTCTATTTCTTCCTGGTTCAGTCTTGGAAGGTTGTGCTTTTCTAAGAATTTGTCCATTTCTTCCAGGTTGTTCATTTTATTGGCATAAAGTTGCTTGTAGTAATCTCTCATGATCCTTTGTATTTCTGCAGTGTCAGTTGTTACTTCTCCTTTTTCATTTCTAATTCTCTTGGTTTGAATCTTTTTCCACTTTTTCTTGATGAGTCTGGCTAATGGTTTATCAATTTTGTTTATCTTCTCAAAGAACCAGCTTTTGTTTTATTGATCTTTGCCATTGTGTCCTTCATTTCTTTTTCATTTATTTTTTATCTGATTTTTATGATTTCTTTCTTTCTGCTACCTTTGGGGTTTTTTTTGTTCTTCTTTCTCTATTTGCTTTAGGTGTAGGGTTAGGTTGTTTATTTGAGATGTTTCATGTTTCTTGAGGTAGGATTGTATTGCTATAAACTTCCCTCTTAGAACTGCTTTTGCTGCATCCCATAGGTTTTGGGTCATCGTGTTTTCATTGTCATTTTTTTCTAGGTGCTTTTTGATTTCTTCAGTGATCTCTTGGTTATTTATTAGTGTGTTGTTTAGCCTCCATGTGTTTGTATATTTATTTATTTATTTATTTATTTATTTGGCTACATTGGGTCTTCTTTGTGGTGCATGGGCTTCTCACTGTGGTGGCTTCTTTTGTTACAGAGCACGGCTTCTAGGCATGCAGGCTTCAGTAGTTGTGGCACACAGGCTCAGTAGTTGTGGCTAGCGGGCTCTAGAGCACAGTGTCAGTTGCTGTGGTGCACGGGCTTAGCTGCTCCGTGGCATGTGTGTTCTTCCAGACCAGGGCTCAAACCCATGTCCCCTGCATTGGCAGGCGGATTCTTAACCACTGCACCACCAGTGAAGCCCCATGTGTTTGTATTTTTTACAGTTTTTTCCCTGTAAGTGATATCTAGTCTCATAGTGTTGTGGTCGGAAAAGATACTTGATACAATTTTAATTTTCTTAAATTTACTAAGGCTTGATTTGTGACCCAAGATATGGTCTATCCTGGAGAGTGCTCCATGAGCACTTGAGAAGAAAGTGTATTCTCTTGTTTTTGTATGGAATGTCCTATAAATATCAATTAAGTCCATCTTGTTTAATGTGTCATTTAAAGCTTGTGTTTCCTTATTTGTTTTCATTTTGGATGATCTGTCCATTGGTGAAAGTGGGGTGTTAAAGTCCCCTACTATCACTGTGTTACTGTCGATTTCCCCTTTTATGGCTGTTAACATTTGCCTTATATATTGAGGTGCTCCTATGTTGGGTGCATTAATATTTACAATTGTTATATCTTCTTCTTGGATTGATCCCTTGATCATTATAGTGTTCTTCTTTGTCTCTTGTAATAGTCTTTATTTTAAAGTCTATTTTGTCTGATATGAGAATTGCTACTCCAGCTTTCTTTTGATTTCCATGGATTATCTTTTTCCATCCTGGGCAAGCATTATTACCTTCATGTTACAGATGAAGAAACTAAGCTTCAGAGACGTTAGGACACTTGCCCAAGGTTATACAGCTACTAAGTGGCAGAGTTAGATGAGGAGAGAGGTCTTTTCTGATTTCATCCGGTGTTCCTTCTGTTACACTCCAGTAGCTTAGTGTAGAAGGAAGGAAGGGAGGGAGGGAGGGAAGGAAGGAGGAGGAACGTAGGGAGGGAGGAAAGGAGGGAGGGAGGGAGGGAGGAGGAAGGTAGGAAGGAAGGAAGGAAGTTAGTTAGTTGAGGAAAGGCAAGGGTTAGGACTGGTGGATACCTACTAAGGTAATCCAGCTTCCTGAAAAGCAAAACAGTTGGAAATGAAAATCCTCTCCATTTTTATATGTTTTAAAGCCCTCACCAGTGTCATATAGAATGAAAAATGAATGAACACCTGTAAAAGATTTTATTGCCCAGCTCCCTGTGGCCATGATTTAAAGGTAATGTTATTTTCTATATTAATAGCTGTTCCCAATGATGTTTCCTTTTACGTTAATGCAGATGCCAGGTAATTTGGAAGAGACCAAATAGACCATGAGGAGCAACTCAAATTGCTCACTCAGCAGCCCTCTAATTTGAAAAGAGAGCTTCAGGAGCAGTTACTACCACTGGGACCACGTCTGGGGTCATTAGGTGCACACAAGCTACTCCTTAAGAGTAACATCCCCTATTTCTTATCCTTTGGAAAAACTTGTGGTCTCCTAGTAATTGTGGACTAGAATTCCATTATCACAATACTCCCACTGATTTTCTCTGCCACTGCTCATTTCTCAAACATTTTCCTTAAACATGACTGCTTACCCCAGCACAGATAAGGGAGTAGGATGACACATTGTGCTCATAAAACGGCAATGATCATCATCATGGTGATTTCAGATGAAGAATGGAAATGTCCTGAGTCTGAGATCCAAGCTGAGTATTCAGAGACATCCTCAAAATTTTGCAAACTCTTAAGCCATGTCTTTATTCTGGAAGAGCTGAAGCTGCAGCACCTTCCTTTAACCTTCAGCCTGACCTCCCTCAAGGAAAGAGAACCTTCTGAATGTTCCCAGGTTCTTTGCTCCCCCTCTTCTGATCAGAAACGTATTTCTCTGAACAGGAAACAAAGGAAATGTATGGATGTCTTTTCTGACACTGGTTTGAAGTTACTCTGGTAAATTAACCTAAATTAGAGTGGAATTTCTCAAGTATGGTGAATATTTCACGTTGAATTCATGTTGGAGGTTTGTATATGCCTTTGGCCTTTGAAGCACAATGCTATGGGGAATTAAGGGACTAGCTGTAGAAATAACAGACTCCAAATATTTCCAGTAATAGATGTACCTCCATCTATGTAGAATGTGCACATGTTACTCTACAAGCATGTACTAATACACAAAATGCTTTTAAACACACACATAGAAAATGCAGGCTGAAAGATGACATAACTATAAATAGGAGTTGTATTTTTTTCTTTACTTTTAAGAATCATCTTAAGTTCCTCCTTAACCAAACTTTTAAAATCCTCTTATGAGGTCACGGGACTAACCATCATGTTCTATCCGCCATTTGCTCTCCAATTGTCCTGTGAGGATTTGGTAAGGAAAGCAATCTTAATGTACTTTACTTGAGTTATTTCTACTTGCTTGTTACCTGAGTAGCAAAATGAGCATGGCACATGGATGGTGGCACAGTTCCCAAATACCAGGAACATTAAGTAAAGAACAGTGGGGCAGAGACCCAGCTGCATCTTTCCCTCAAAGTCATGTCTCCAATGAATGACTATATGTCTTTGTTTTTTTTAAAAAAAATTAATTAATTAATTAATTTATGGCTGCGTTGGGTCTTTGTTGCTGCACATGGGCTTTCTCTAGTTGCGGCGAGTGGGGGCTACTCTTCATTGCGGTGTGTGGGCTTTTCATTGCGGTGTGCGGGCTTTTCATTGTGGTAGCCTCTCTTGCTGCGGAGCACGGGCTCCAGGTGCGCAGGCTTCAGTAGTTGTGGCACGCAGGTTCAGTAGTTGTGGCTCGCGGGCTCCAGAGCTCAGGCTCAGGAGTTGTGGCACACGGGCTTTGTTGCTCCGTGGCATGTGGTATCCTCCCAAACCAGGGATCGAATCTGCATCCCCTGCATTGGCAGGTGGACTCTCAACCACTGCGCCATCAGGGAAGTTCCTGTTTTTTTTTAAAAAACAATTTTTTTTTAATGTGGATCCTTTTTTAAAGTCTTTATCGAATTTACTACAATATTGCTTCTGTTTTATGTTTTGGTTTTTTGGCCTTGAGGCATGTAGGATCTTAGCTCCCCAACCAGGGATCGAACCCACACTCCCTGCATTGGAAGGTGTATCTTAACCACTGGACCACTGGGGAAGCCCCTATATGTCTTTTTTTTTTTTTTTTTAATTTACTTTTGGATGCATTGGTTCTTCGTTGCTGCGCGTGGGCTTTCTCTAGTTGCGGTGAGCGGGGGCTACTCTTCATTGCGGTGTGCAGGCTTCTCATTGCAGTGGCTTCTCTCGTTGTGGAACACAGGCTCTAGGCATGTGGGCTTTAGTAGTTGTGGCACGCGGGCTCAGTAGTTGTGGCTTACAGTCTCTAGAGTGCAGGCTCAGTAGTTGTGGCGCATAGGCTTAGTTGCTTCGCAGCATGTGGGATCTTCCCGGACCAGGGCTCGAACCCGTGTCCCCTGCATTGGCAGGAGGATTCTTAACTGCTGAGCCACCGGGTAAGGCCCTCCCTGTATGTCTTGATTTAAATGCTCTTATATAAAATCACTTTGAACCACAGAAAATAGAAGAGAAAAGATATTACTCTTCCCAACATTCATTAGATTTATGGACTTGAGATTTCAGCGGAATCTTAGAAGTGATTTTGATGTTCTCACTGAGTTCCAGAGAAGTTGACTGATGTGCCCAAGTTTACGTAGCCAGTCCCAGTGGGTGGCAGGTCTAATGCTCAAATCCTTCTCTGCTCATTCTCACTCTAGTAGAATTTATATTTTAAGGTGGAAGAGTGTTAATTCCCGGGGCATGTAAAATCCCACATTTTATGCTCCCTTAAAACCTTTTTCTCTTCATGCCTTTCCTAAGGGAAAATATATTGTAATAAAGTCTCCTATGTGCCCTTCTTTTTTTTTCTGATTTAAGCTAATTTTTTCCATTTTATTGTAAAATAAAACATAGATACAGAAAACCACACAAAACCCATATTTTTTGTTTGTTTGTTTTCCTAGGGAGGATTTGAGAGCACGGTTGCCTGACCCTCAGCAGGTTAGCGGTGCTGCCTTTCCCAGCCCTGCCCCTCTCCCCACACAGCTGTCCTCTCCCATCCGGTGCTCTAGTGGGGAAGCCAACTTACAGCATCACAGTAAACCCCGCTCCCTCCAGGGCCCGCCCATCCTCGTGTCTCTGGATGGGCTGCTGCAAGGCTCTCAACCTGGAATGTTCCTTTGCTGATATCAACTGATTTTCTATTTTAAAATAGGACTTCCCTGGTGGTCCAGCAGTTAAGACTCCACGCTTCCACTGCAGAGGGCATGGGTTCGATCCGTGGTTGGGGAAGTTCCATGTGGTGCGGCCAAAAAGGAAAAAATAAATTATTTGTTTCTTAGTCCTCATCTCTTTGCCCTGCTTTCTGGAGGATTTATTTAACTTTATCTTCCAGCTTGATTATCATTGTTTAAGTTTTTAATGATTAACCTTTTTAAATGTCGACTATTTTATTTTCCAAAAATTCTTTTTTTATTCACTGATTGTTTCTCTTTTATGGCCTCCTGGGTTTATTTTATGGAGACAGTATTTTCTCTGTCTGATGATAGGGTTGAACATATTTCAAGTTTTCCTCTATTCTTTGCAGTTTCTCATTTTCTGACGTGATTTTTCTTCTTGGCGTTCGTCTTAGTCTGTCTCTTTCAGGAGGAGGCTTTGTTCAGGGTCTGATGACCTCGGCCATCTGCCCTGTTTGAGGAGTGAGGGGTCTGAAAGCTAGATGGAGGGTTCATGTGGGGAGGGCTGGCTGTGCTGACAGGTGAGCATCTCAGGTGATCAGGGGACCGTGCAAACAGGTGACAGATGGTGTTATCTGGAGACTACCTCTCTGAGGTCTTAAGTGTCTGCAGAGCTGAATCATCCGATTTAACTGGCTGGCAGCATTCTGGAAGCAAGACCAGGGAAGGTGTCCAAAGATCCCACCATTCAACATGTAGAGTTTCACCTCATCTTGTTTTGAGTGCTTCTCTCCCTGGCAGTCTTCACTCCACCTGGTGCTTTGAGTCCTGGGTTCATCCAGAAAGAGTGCGTCAGATTTCCTGTAGGCAGAGTGTGTTGGGTGGGTAGAGAAGGAAGGGGACAGCCATCTGGTAAGGCATCAGAGAAGCCCACAACTCTTTCAACCATCCCCCTACTTTGGCCTTCTTCCCCTTCTAAACCCCCAGCTTCCTGGTACCTGGTGTCTCCAAGAGCTCTGCTTCCATCACTTCTGTAGGGAGAATCAGCTGGCTACTTATTGGCCTGGTGGGCTCTTGAGCCATAATTCTGCTCTGCACAATCTGTTATCATTCCTCTTTCATTTTCCTTTCCCTAATATTTGTTAAAACTTCTCATCTTTGCTGTTTACTCCATGTTTTCATGTCTATATGGTTAGTGCCTTTTTAGGTTTTACAAAAGAGAGGAGATAAATGGATGTGGTTAATTTGCTATTTTAAAATCTGGTATTGGGACTGCCCTGGCAGTCCAGTGGTTAAGACTCCGTGCTTCCAGTGCAGGGGGCACGGGTTCGATCCCTAGTTGGGGAACTAAGATCCCGCATGCCACACAGTGTGGCCAAAAATAAAATAAAATAAAATAGAATAACTGATATCACTAGGCTTCATTTGCCTTCTCAATATTAGCCATTATCTCCATAAAGGAACTTCAGTTATATAGTCAATTGCTCAAGGTTACTTAAAAATTTTAAATAAAACTATATTTAGACCAAAGTATAAAATGTCATTTATGTGCCAGGGGATCCTTTAAGACAACAGAAAATTTATCGCTTGCTCACATGGCAGTGATTTTAAACTGGCGGAAACATTTATCGATAGCATCTATATGAGATTTGTTTGGGTACTTTTTGAAATTATAAGGAAATTTAGTTTAATTCAGATATTCATTTCAAATTATAGCATTTTAGATTGAGTCTTCATTTTAGAGAAATTTTCCTGAAATAATTTCTTTGAAATTTTAACAACTTCATCTTAAAATTATAACCATAGCTTTCCTCTTTAGAAAGCATTTGCTAGATTTAGGCAGCCAAAACTTTATCTCACGCTCCTTGTTCAAGAGGAAGAGGTTTAATGCCAAACACATTTGACAGATCAAGAATGGGAGGCACATAGCAGTCACTAAACAACTGTAATTCTGCAGTCGCCCTGTGAAAATGTTGCCAGGTCATAAACAAGAGAGTGTTCCTTGACTGGTCCCAGTTCTGCTCCCTGGGAGCAGCCCCCAGTACGTGGTTCTCCGTGGCTCTTGGCTCTACCTGCCAGGAGGTCCTTCCTTTTGGATCACCTTTCGTGGCCACATCTGAAGAAGGTTGTATTGAATATATCCTTCCTGGTAGCTGAGCAGCTTTCTCTGCCACATCCCTGCCTATGGACTGTTGGTTGCCCTTAGGTCTTTTTACCGCCTAACAGTCATAGGTTCTTTTAACTAAAGGTGGCAGTAATTCTGCCAATATAATTATCTCAAAAGCTTTGCAGGTTTTCCATGTATTTGATTCCAGTCAATTCTTGTGTTTAAGCCACACCCACCATTCTTTTCCTGAGGCGGTGTCTTACCGACTTCATCTTTGATTTGATAAGAAACAGTTTCATTTCCAACCCAACAAGTCCCCAAAACTTCTGGGCTGTCTATTCTGTTCGCAGACTGGCCTTTTCTGAATTCATCTCTTTCTTACAGTACTTTACCAAAGGAACCAACTCATTCTGTCAACATTTTGCCTCAAAACTTTCTCACCCAACACGTTATTATGAATATTCTCTGTGCTCTAAATTATCACAGAGGACAGTCTTATCAGTTGGTTTGTCAGTTCCATAGCATAGGTCACAATTTTTCCATTCTCCTATAATGATTTCCTCATTTCCTGTCAGCTGATCTCATAGCCAATGCTGCAGTGATTTCTTTTGCTAGCGCCCTACTTCTAGGTATCAATTTCTGTGTTAGTCAGCGTTTGCCATGTAACAACCAAAATCAAAATCTTAAGGGGCAAAACAGCAAGTATGTATTTGTCTTGCTCATGGTTCTTCAGGTTTGCTTGGCATGGCTCCAGGCTTTAGGCTGGGTTCAAGTTGGCTCCCCAGGTCTCCTCCTTCCCTTTGGACTAGTGACGACCTGAACCATGTTCTCATGGTGGATCACAAGAGGGGTGGTCAGAGATGCATGATGCCTTGTAGAGTCTTGGGTCAGAAGAAAGTCACTGTCACTTCTGCCCCAGCTCTCTTGTCCAAAGCATGTCACATGGCTAAGCCCCAAATCAATGCCTACTTTACTGCTCTGCAAGTCATGTGGCAGAAAGAGGAAAAGAGTTGAGACAGACAATCAATTTATCTTACATTTCATAATGTGCCTTTGTTTTAATATAATTGCTTAAATATTTACCCTGAAGACTTTAAGTAAAAGTGATATTCCAGGATTATTCCATGGCTTTGAACACTTCTGACATTCTACCAAATGCCACCCCCCCCCCACCTCCCAGTACATTTCGTCCAATTTAGAAGGCGGAGCTTCAAAAAAATTGTGCCTCAAGCATTGGGATGGACGATGATCTTGCAGGTCCCTTCTGATAAGTATATTCTGATTCTCTGACAAGGGATAAAGGAGACACTGAATACTTCATCTAGTTCACAATTTTGCCTTAGGCTGGTTTGAATCAAATTATGTCACTTCTGAAATCTGGCCTCACATGCTCCCTTTTTTCCAGCAACAAAATTATGAGGAGTGAGAATGAATGTGAGAGAAAGCCTTCCTTTGAAAACATGTACAGATTGTTTAGCCTGTGAGCATTGCAAAAGGAACAATGCAAGAATACAATGTCCTTTTACTCATTAATTCATTCATCAAATACCTTTTACACATCTGTCACGTGTCAGATGATGATGCTGGTGGCTAAGGATGTGATGTTGCGGTGGTTAACAAAGTGGTCTAGGGATCCTGCGTGTCCCTGAGAAATTTCAGGTGGTCTTCAAAGGCCAAGCTATTTCTATAACAATCCTGAAAAGTTATTTGCATTTTCACTCTTGTTCTTAATATCTTAATAGAAGATAGAGAAGTTATCATTTATTATACCAGATACTTAAAAGATTTCCAAAAATATAAAACAATGCCACTCTTCTCACTATTTTTTGTTTTATTTTGGAAAAATATAGCCATTTTTCATAAGGGGTATTATATGTATGTTACTATGTAAAGATTTCATTATTGTTATTTTAAATGAATTGGTAAATTAACACTGTTAAATATTCACAATTTAGTTTTCCATTGTGGTAAATATTGGTAGATATAAGCCATATAAACAAAAGCTCTCGTGGGTATCCTCAGAAAGTTTTAAGAGTGTAAAGGATCCTGCGACCAAAATGTTTATGAACTCTGTCAGTAGAGAGAGTACAGGAAAGCAGGATGGATCCTTCCTGTTTGGAGCTTGTATGGAATTATCTGTAGGCAGCCTCGAAACACTCCCTTCTACGCACCGCCCACTATCACGGGAGCTGGAAGCCTGAGAACTCATTTCCCAGAATCCCTTGCCAGGAGGGCTTCAGATTAGATTCTGCCAATGAGACACATTCTCACAAGATGTGGAAAATAGACCCAAGCCACAGCGCTACTCCATGGGCGGGCGTCTGGGCTCTAGTAGATGTGAGATTTTCAACAGCTCTTGGTATTGCTATAATTACTGGTTTTGGTGATTCAGGCAGCTAAGATTATCACCAATCATTTCCTGTACTTCCAGAAAGTTCCTGACTCTCTTAAAGCTAGTGGCAAACTTTGCTTGTCCTCCTCCCGTCATTTCAACATTTTTGTAACCCTAGAATTCCCTTATTTTTATCTCCTTCTGCTTGGAATTACCTGGAGAAGTTTTGTTTTCCTGAACCAGCTTACTTTATAGCTGGAGAGTCAAAGACCAAATGAACAAATAAATTACAAAATGCATGCAGACTATAAGTACCACAAGAGAAATAAAACGAGTGCTGTAATATAGACTAAGAATGGACACTTTAGGTTAAAAAATGTGTACATGAGAACTATATAATCTGTTCATTTATAGTGCTGATTCGGTATCTGTTTTTTGTTTCCTAAGAAGGCATTCATTTTTTTTTAAAGTTTCAAAGCATGAGGAAATAAAATCATAAAATTATATCAGAAAAATGACATTGACTTTAAGAAATTAATACCAGTGTTCCTTGTCACAATGATTTGTGAATGTGTTATAAAATTTTACAGACTCTTACCATATGGAAATGTTTTACATAGAAATTCTTGGGAACATAATTTAGAATCTTGTTACAGAATAGCTTGATATAAAACATTGATTTGGTGATGTGATTAATGAAAAGCAAAATTTCCATTAATTTTATTTTCATTTCTGAGAAAATTTCTACTTCATTAACTTTTCCAGAAATATCAGCACAAGCTAAGTCCTGTGAAACATAACTTCCAGTAACTGGAGAGAAAACTTAGATTGTAGCAACAAAATATATCATACCTCAGCTTTGCAAAAATAAGTGATGTTCACCCTCAGTAATTTATTTAATTTAAATATTTTGCCAAAGTTGGAAGGAAGACAGATGTTGCAATTATATTCATCAGAGAAAATGGATGCAGGGTGTTTGTCTGTGTGTGTGTGTGTGTGTGTGTGTGTGTGTAGTAGAACTAGATCTCCCTGAAATTTAGAGCTGTCTTCTTAGGTCTATCAGACAGAAAATAATGTGGCATGGAGGTACACACGTTTGTCATTATAAACAGTCTTAGAAGTCAAATACCAAATCAGTTCATTTTCCAGATTTCAAAACCCGACAGGGCTAGTGACTGTTCCAAGGGGACACCCAGAATGCAGCCACTGCCTTGATTCTAGAGCAGTTAGTGGAGCCCAAGATCCACCAGCCACTGAGAATTTTCAGAGCCAACTTTCTGGAATTTGTATTATGAAAACAATAGACCTTTAAACCTTTGTCTGAATATAAAATTTACTATAATATTTTAAATACTTTTGAATAACTCTGTCACCCTTCTCATTATGTCATGTATAATGAAGTTTAGAGATATTAAGGAGCTGAGTGTATTGCAAATATATTTATTGGGATTAATTCATTGATGATAAACGATACAAAGAGAAGGACTCTTTGATTAAGTGTATTGTCTCCTAACTTCAAAAGTGAATCATGGCACTTTTTTCCCAACTAAGCAGGTGCTATAAAAAGTCCCACCTGAGCCAAGGGATTGGATTTTCATAGTTTTATTTGTGAATTCTCCTTAAACCCTTTTCTACTTCCCTTTTCTACTTCTTTTCATTAAAGCCTTCAAAAATCATTTTTATCTCGTTCCAGTAAATATCAGTATAACTCCATCACTATTGTTAATATCCTTTTAAAAATGAGGTGGTTTTTTGGTTTATATTTAATTGCAAGAATCCACATTCTTTTCCTAATTCGGTTTCTATGGGTACCTTTCTCTTCTAATGATGAGTCATATCTGTGGGTGCTGAAAAGAAAGGAGGCTATCTAAAATATATTTAAGAAAAGCACACACTTTATTTTTTTTTCTGTGTTTTTTCCCCCAAAGGAGGCATATCTGTTTAAAGTACCACTAGCTTTGTAAAATCTAAATTACTATAGGAGGAATGACAGAACCATGGTCAAATGAAAACTGAGGAATTGTGTTTTAATTATTTTTAAATTGCTGCTCTACATCATTTCTACAAGAGGTCCTGATGAACAGACAAAATGACTTTTTTTACCTGGTAGCAATGGGTGTTACGGGTAATAAATTGATGAATAAGGTGAAAGTCAGAGAGAGAAGAAGGGCTAAAGAGAAAAGAAGTAGGTTATAAGGGCGTAGGTGCTGGAGGTAGAAAGAACCTTGCAAAACAATTTAATATTCCAAATCCCTCATTTTATAAATGAGGAAGTCGCAGGCAAGTGAGATAAAGTGACAATAAAACAGAGAACCTGCCCCTGGAGAATCAAGGGTTATCTGACTTCATCTGTACATGAAAAGCAAAGTGAGAAATGGAGACCCTTCTCTCTGCTTAAATTACATTTAGAACCAGAATCATCAAGTTGTGCTAAGTTGATTGGGTCATCAAACTACTCGGGTATTTTCCCGATTTCTACTAACAGTTGTGCTTTGCAAACCCAGCCTGTGTCTGTACAGGAAAGGAAAGGTCAGATCCTGCGACCCTGAGGCTACCTGGACAGCATTTAACGTCACATACAGCTCTGCTTTGTGCTGAAAAACGACCTTCCCACAATCCTGTTTACATTGGCTTCTCTGCTATTTCCCATGTACTCCATCATCTTAGCACCCGAGATGGGCATAGCCCTGGGTTCAGTGCTTAATGGGAATATAAAAGTCCAAGGAGCTTGCAATCTAATTAGGGGAGAAATTGATGGGTGCAGAAGTGAAGTGACAGATCACGTGCCTCTGTGTGTGTGAGAAGTTCAGCAAAGGGAGTGACTTCTGCACACTGCCCTGGATTTGAGCTGGACCAGGAAAAGTGGATAGATTCTAGGTGTATGAAGTTGATGGGAACTGCATTTGAGGGAAGGAACAACATGTGTACACACTTTACGTTGGTAATAAACACCATATATATCAGGATCCAAAAGGAAAAGTATCTGTAGGGGAATCACGGTTTCATAGTGAGGAATAGTTAGGCAGCTCCATTTTACAAGGACTTGAATACCAAGCTGAAACACTTTATCTAGTTAAATACAGCAATCTTACTACCTCTTCATGGTGGAAAGTAGGAAAGATAAATTGCCTTGCGATCCATTAAAATAATGACATGAAGCCAAGTTGCATGATTTCCCAAAAACCCATCATTTCATGAGCTACTCCTCGGGTAAAATTACTTTTCTGACTGTAACAATATAAAAGAATACTCTCCAAACCACAGCATTGAAACAAGCTGGAGCGCTTTGGGTTGTGCTCCCCGGGTGGATTTATAAGTCTTTATTGCTTTTTCATTGTGGAAATTGTTTTGGCAAATATGTATTCAGAAGTGCATTCAAAAAGCAAAAGCTTACGAAGTGGAGAGACTAAAAATATAATGGATCTGACAAAGCAACAGAGAAATAGAAGTGACGGGGCTTGAATTTCCAGTAAATGTATCAGTATTTTGTGTGACTGAACCAAAAGGAGATGAAACACCCTGCTTACCCTATAATGACCTCTTAAATGTGAAAATGAGACCTGAGAGAAACAGGAAAGTGGTGGGGCAGATGGAGGGAGCCTCTAGAAGGAATCACTTGAATATGCTCCTGGCATGATGTGAGGGTGAGGATCCACCAGGATAAGGGATGGTCCCCATAAGATATGTTTATTTGGCAGAGAACAAACATCAAGGGAACCAAGTTCCATCATTTTTTCTTGGCTGTCCTCATGCTGGGATGTTTCAGCCAATGGTCTGGAGGGAGACTTTGAGGTCAGGATATGAGCTGTCATGGCGTCCCATTGTCCCCTATCACCGTGAAGCTCAGCATCCCTGTTGGTTCCTACAAATGGGCCAGAAGAGCCAGTTTGGGGGTTGTGGCTAGGTCACACAGCTTGTCCCACTCCACTGAGCTTGCAACTCCAGAAGGGACATATATGAAGGGGGGTGGTAGATGGGGTGGAGGAAGGGAGGGCAGACCCACTTAACCAGCCAGATCAATGAGTCAGCGCTTCAGGATAACAGAATCAGTGATGTCACAGCCAGCTTTCACTTCACCCTTCTTTGTACAAACATGTCATTTAAGACACTTGCAGTCACTTCTTCCCATGGACTCTGATAGCTTTATTTTCATCCCCAGCTGCATACGTTGACTGAATAGCAAGCCTCGGGGCTCCTGCTGTGGTCTTCACTCCTTTCTTGTGCTGGGCTATTTGCTCAGCCCCTGGTCCCAGCTGGAAGCAGTCAGAACCTTCAGGACCTCCTTGTGAAGCTCTGGTGAACAGGCCACTGTCCAGTCATCTCAAATGTCTCAGAGTCAGGAGCTTGGCTACGTGTGGGTAGACTTTTCTAAAGACATGCTGGCTGGAAGCAGGTCTTCTGAGTCTTCCTGGGGCTCAGCCCGGGCTCTTAGGCATTCAGGAGAACAAAGAAATGTTCCAGAGTTTAAAAGCCCTCCTGCTTCTCCCGGGTGGATGGGGTCCTACTCCAAGTTTAATGACTGCTTCAGCTCATGGTAGATTTGAGGATCCCTAGAGGAAAAGGGAGAGATGTGAGTGACAGAACCAGCTCTCTTTGAACTAACCTGGTAATGACTGTGTTGTATTCCTAACCCAGCCTAGCCTAGAGAAAGCCTCATGTGGAAAAGCCTTCCTTGGTTTTGAAACCACAAGTTCATGCTGCTGAAGCCAAACATGACCTCAGTGGTCCTTTAGCTGCCATATCACATACCTGGCTTGGGAGTGTGAGGATGTGGGCATTTGAGGAATGGGGGGGTCAGGGATGCCGACAATAGGAAACTTCCTTTGCGCTGATTTTAGGACCTAGGACAGTCCCGCTGTTCAACACCATCTCGCACATGGGCAGTCAGTGTTGCTGGGTTCGTTGAAATCCTAAATCTCCCGCACAGGGCAGGCTTTGGAGAAGTGGAGCAGAAGAGATGTATGAAAATTAAGGAGGGGCCTGAGACTAAATTTTTATAAGTCTAAACCCAGAAGGCTTTCTTGAAGGGGTTGCTGTGGAAGCCAAAGATCTGATCTGGGGTTGACCCCCAACTTGAGGACGTTTCTGAGCATCGTTGAGCATGGCACCACCAGGGGGCAGTGTGAAGCTGCGTCCGGTACTCATCATTTCAGTCTTGACCGAAGTCAAATCGAAACCACGCAACCCTTTCTGTCCCTGTACAGGAGCTTCAGAGAAAGCCCTCAGGTGGCATTTAAACTTGAAAGCTTTGGCAATGATTAGTAAATCTGACAGCATCATTAAGAGTATGCTGGATCCTCCCCTTGAAACCAATACCAAATTCAGTTTTACTGGGAGTATGTTGCCATCATTTCCTCGTCTAAAATGGCCATTTTTCGCTGGTTTCACTGTCTCAAATAAGAATGTAAATTTAAATAAGAATGCATTATGGAATGCTCCTGCCCTAGGTTGTAAAAAAGGAAATTTGCTTTCTTATGTCATGTAAAGCTTTGCTTCCAATCCATGTTATTAAAATTTAAAAGTCTCCAAGGTCAGTACGGTATACCAGAGACGGATTCACACTCAGATTAATGTTTTGTTCGGCTCTTGCCATGTGTCAAGCATTGCCCTGGGAATGGCATGGAGAACTTACGGCCTCCCGGGGCATCAGAACTTACGGCTTCCCGGGGCATCAGACGAAATAACAGAAGAGCCAGTTCCCTGGTACTCTGTTAGCTTTTAGGAAATAACTGGTCAATTTGGAAAATGAAAGAAGAAACAATAGAATAATTTCTGGAACCATCACAGCTTAGGGAACCTGACATGTTCATAATCTCAGATTTTGGGGTAGTAATCCTCAAGTGAATTTTCTACTCTATCAATTCCATCCCAGCCAAATTAGGGTAAACAGCTTTCCCATTATTAAGAGAGCATTTCCCCTTTTCTTAAAGTTTTCATTATTTCCTCACTAGTATTAAGTATTTTCTTAGGGCAGTTTTGCAAATATATGATACTTAGGAATAGACACAGGATGAGGTGGTGATCCAGGACTGTCTCCTAAAAGCTTTGAGAAGTTTGGAAGAACATTGAGTTTTTCAATTGAAACAGCAATGAAATAATGTCACTGTGTTATGAACAGGTGCTGCCTTCTTGCCTAATGTGTGTTAATTCTAATTAGTTAAACAGCAAAACTGAACCCTGATTTTTTGGCAAGGTTAA
Source organism: Balaenoptera ricei (assembly GCF_028023285.1). Classification (NCBI taxonomy): domain Eukaryota; kingdom Metazoa; phylum Chordata; class Mammalia; order Artiodactyla; family Balaenopteridae; genus Balaenoptera; species Balaenoptera ricei. The sequence continues at coordinate 12,102,564 of NC_082640.1, read as the reverse complement.
GCTTATGGTTGAGTGCGCTCGGCACAGGATAGCAATTTACAAACTCTGAATCCTGGTCCCAGGTCTATTATTGACTTTGGGAAAGTCATTTAACCTCTTGTTTCTTATTTCTCTGGAGTGAAATGGAAGTAATAAAATGGGCCTGGGAGGCCGTGATTAATGTCACAAATGATGGAAATATACTTTGCAAATTCAAATTGGTATCGCAGTGCTGGTGTGAACCCCTAGCAAAGGGGCATGTGTCCTGTTTCATAGACAAGGAAACCCTTTTCCTCCTTCTTTTGCCCACCTCTGTCCTCTATGTCCAGACACTCCCAGAACCTTACCCAGCCCTTCTCGCCTTTGTGTGAAGCAAACATGCAATAATTTCGAAGACATTTAGAAAGCATCTCATCTTTACATTCTTCAGGAAGCAAGACTGTGAAAGTCAAGTTACTGTAGCTGTGCTTGCACCCCTTCTTGCTTCAGAGTGATGGGGAAGGGGTGGGGTTTGGGGAAGATAGGGACAAAGTGGCTTTATTACGTACCAGTACCTCTTGCAGTGGATTTGCTCTCACTAGACAGTGAGCATACAAACTAGAACCAGGCGATTTTCCTTTTTATTGTGTACCCAGCAACGGGCACAGTGCTTGACACAAAATAGCCACATGATAAATGTCTGTTGGAGGAAAGATGGAAAAATCAGCTGATTCAGTTGCAATGCTAATAGTCACACCAAAGTGCTCAGAAGCTGCATTTTCCATGAAGATCTAAATAATGATATTCTCATGAAATAACAGAAGTAATACCAGTCAATTTTATCTCAATGTATGCATAAAATAAAAATTTAATACATTAATAAATGAATTTTAACTTCCATCTTTGTTGTTTTTTTGGAGGTTTTTTAGCAGTCAAAATTTTCTACAAGCCTGAGTGCCAAGAATGCAAAAAAAAAAAAAAAAATGAAGAGAGATGCTAGTTTAAACTTATACTGTGGAATTTCCAACTAAACCTAGGTCACTCACATCGGAAAATGTAATTTCAGTCAGATGGATTTTATTCTTGTTTACTTCTAAGCATCCAAAATATTTTAAAAAGTAAAGGTATAAAGAGGAGATGCAAATGCCTTCAAAACCAGTGTTATTTCTCAGAAGCCCAGCGTTGCTTGAGAATTGAGAAACAGCATAGCTTGGTGGTCTAATCTTTTTCAAAAGTAGAAGTAATTCCCAGGTCTCACCTACAGATGATTTGTACTGGGATTTCAGCAGTTTGTTCTTTCAGTGTTCTCTTGAAAAGAAGAAGCCACATTTCAAGACTTTCTACCAACTTAGAGAAAGTTCTATCATGAAAGGAAAAAAGAACTAGGTATTATTTCGAGAGAAGAGTTATATTCTCTCAGATTACCGCGTGTCCCCAAAAAGCTATTGTTGAAGGGAAAATAGATGATCGCTTGGGAGAAAATGTAGGCGTAAAGCCATTTTCAAAAAATATGCTTTATTTTTTTTTTTAATGACTTGGATCCATATTCAATAAAGAGCTTTGCTAATCATTTTTCCTAATTACTTTGGCTAATTCATATTTGATGAAAAAAATATATTGTGAAGACTGCAGTAAAGTGTAAGTTGCTCTCCCATGTAATTAGTTTGTTCTGGGAGCTCATTTTTATTATGAAAATAATTTGCGGTAAGTAGTTATAAGGGAGGGGGCTCAAGCTGGAAGGCTTCGGGATAATATTTCCTGTATGAAGCCTTCCCTACCATGACAATTCATTTTATTCCTTGGAAGTCAAACATCTACTTTACATCTAATTTCAGATCAACAGACTCAACAAGCTCAGGCCCTCGACTGTCTGACAGCATTTCTGTGGCATTCCAGTTGTGAAGGGAATTAAAGGCTTCAGGCATCAGTGGCCGTGTATTTCCTTCCAGAGTACCTATTTCTGGGGTCCTGTTTCTCTTTCTAGCTTCTCTCTCCCTCCTGGTGCCAAATTGATTGCATGGAAGATACAGGGACTGATGGAGGATGGAGGGAGTGGAAAGCCATGCCCATACCTGAGTGACTACCCTTTGGAGACATTGACCACTTTTGTTCATGGTACCCTAAAGCCAGGAGGAAAAGGGGAGGTGCTTTCATTTTCTTTTCTAAAACCAATCTCTCTGCCACTGCTCCGGATCCTATCCATACCAACCCCCAGGAACTTTCTCTCAACTATTTTCAATTTTATCCTCCACTTGGCTCTTTCTCCTTTGCCTTCAAACATGAGTAAGTTCATTTGTATTAAAAAGAAAAAAGAAAAAAAAGACTTAATCTTACCAGTCTTCAAACAAATGTTCTTTCCCTGGTGCTTCTCTTTCTTTGTGATTCACTTCCTGACTTTTATGTACTTTGCAGTTTTGGCCCGATCCTGAAATACCTTTATTTCTAACGTGTTAACTCAATAAAATCAAACCTCAGTACAGAAAAGAACTCCAAGAGACGATCTGATCTCAATCCGTAACTTCAGGCATCGGTGGCCATGCATTTTTCCCCCAGAGAACCTATCTCTAGGACCTTATTTCTTTTTCCTACGTCCTTCTACCTCCCGGTGTCGATTTGACAACGTGGGAGATGGATGGAGAACGATGTTCTGCCTGTATCTGCAGTGATTCCCCATGTTTCAGATAAGGCACTGGGACCAACAGCCAGGGGAGGCTGTGTCTTTGGATAAATCTTAAGGTGTTGTCTCATGCTTTTCAGTCTTTTAACTATGTTTGATACAGTTGAAAGACCAGTTGTGTTTCCAGGACATGGTGTTTTGAATTTAATTTTGAATAATAGGGGAGAACTGGTTAAGGACCTGGACACTTATAAAAAGTCACAATAATCCTGTGGATCGATAAAGAACTACCATAAACAGAGGGCCTTCTATGAGAAAAACCACCGGCATGATTCTAAAAGAGAAAGATGACTGACTTAAAAACGATTCAGAGCTGAGTCATTGTTTAATTAGGGTTCTTTATTTAGACTCTGGAAATATTTCCAAGAGAAAAAGGGGACACTGACTAAGTTACAGTATAAAAGACACTATGTTTAGATATGTATTCAAATATGCACAATTGAATCTCTTTCATTGGGATAGTTTTATAGTCACCTTTCTGAGAATAGTTCTATCACTAAAATAGCCATATATAATTTTTTCCTTTTTTTTTTTTTTTGACTTTTCTTCTGGCCACTAATATTAAACAGTTGGTAAGAAAACTCTGCATTGCATCTTAAAATGAAAATATATATCAGTTAGATTGCCTTGTTGTGTGTGTATTTGGTAGTGTTTGTTTTGGTTAGTCTGTTGAGTGATTCAAACAGGAAAATTCAGAAGAACAAGATGAAGGCTGTGTATTTGCTCTGGGGAGAGTTCCTAATCACAGGAAATTGCAGGAAGCTGACCTGGCCTAGGAGACTGAGGGTTCGCAGACTCTGAGCTGCTAAGGCCCATCTTGGACCCTGGGCAGAGCCAGCTGGGCTCTGACAATCAAGGAGCCGGAGCAATGTGACAAGGGCAAGGCCACTGACATCCTTGCCACTACCATTACATATAACCATCCCATTGTCTTTGAGTCATTCCCTTGGGGTTTAGAGAGGAGCTCAGGTCACCTGCCTGGGCCCTGGCTGCCAGGACTGCTGAAAAGTGTTGGGGGAAAGGGAAGGAAAAGATCTGAGAAAGATTACTCTTCCAGCTTCCTTAGATTGGAGGCTGAGAAGACAGATTCTCTCAACAAGTCTGTACAGTGGAGAGAATTACTCTAGAAAAGAAAGGGGCCTTGGATTTTGGACAGCTCCCCCGCTACCCTCCCCCACCCTCAGTATTCATTATAGAGAGAAAATGTATTCGAAGACTCTGGCTAATAAAAATTCCATCTGTCCTCTGTTGATTTATTAAATTACTATAGAACTCATAACACTGTTCTAAGCGTGGTTAATATTGAATATATTGTAATAATTTCTAGCATTGTATACTTTTGTAATCCAACTCAGTTAAAAGTACATACCTTTACACAATTAGAATCAGGCATTGAGGAATATAACATGCATGTTTTAGGGGGTGATGTCATTTCTTCAGCTTCAGCTATCACCCTTGTTTCACATTAAACCAGCAATATCTAGCAAAGAGTTTAAATGCTTTATTTAATAGGAACTAAATTAACAAGATCCTCTGACCTTTATACTCTTCAAATAATATTTCTTTAACTCTGAATACCATCATTTCACATTTAGGAGAAATTTCATCTTACATTCTTGCATTCTATCTAGTGCAACCAGTTTGGATTTCGCAAATGAGAAAATTTCATCGTTAGCCAGTGGACCAGAGGGAGAAATTCAGCTGCAAAAAAAGGCAAGTTTCACAATTGCTTTTCTCACAAAGATTATGCTGGTAGAGGATAACCCTCTGATAATTAAAGTGTCACTCTGAATCGTAGAATGTTTTCCATAATTCTGCTACTAATAGTAATTTGCAGTATCAAACAATAACATTTCATTCATTCAGACTCAGTAGTTTCATATTCCTCTTATCTCTAAGTCTCTAAATTCTGAAATAATTTGGAATACAGCTGGTTTGAAATCAATATTTACTAAGCAAACTCTCTCTTCCAAAATCTTACAAACTGGGTAGCAATACTCAAAATGTTCTAGGGGCCTCTTTATTTTATTCAAAGACAAGATTTTTGGGTAGTACCAAGTATTTTTATTTTTTTAACAACCAAATGATTGCAAATGGCTATTTTAGGGTCAACAATTAAAAATGTGTTTGTGACACATTTTAATTGTGTTCAATGAATTTTTTTCATAGTTTCATCCATGATTTCCTTTCCACTTAGCAGTGTGTTTCTCTGGTTATTAAGAAGGGTCGATGTAAACAGATTTCCATTTGGGGAAATGTTGTCCTAAAGGGTTGTACTGTTCTGTGTGCCCTCAGTTCACTGACATCAACTAAACTACCAGAACTTCTGGCAGCATAGAAATCTGCTGACTGTAGGGAAAGATGGCAAAGTCAAGTTCTACTTTGGAGGGTTCCTCAGTGATCCTGAAATCTTCCTCTGCAGACGAGGTGCCTCTTGATCTCATCCGTAATTTCAGTATCTTTATGTTGGGCAACTCATGTCCTTCGGTGGCCCAGCCTCCTGCTACGGGTCCTGAATCCCGTGGTTATTTCCCATTTGGTACGGCTGATGGAATCCAGGCATCTCTGTACAGCAGGCTCTTGAAATAATCCAGCAATCAGGGCTGCCCATCACTCCCAACAAAGGGAGCAGAGAGGCCCATCAGAGGTGGCCCAGCCATTCATTCAGTCTCTCTGATTCTCAATTGGCCTTCCTGATTTCCTTCCGCCCCCAACTACACAAGCCTGCCCTTATTTTCACGGTTGATCTAGTTTAATATGTTTCCATTCTTTGGTAGTGTCTAACTTAGGTTTTGTGAAAAACTGGAAGTTAAAACCTCTGGCTTTGGGTAACTTGTACAAAGGCGTATGTGGGATTACGAGGCATTCTGTGCTACACATCATACATGTATACATTGTACTCTTTGTTCTTCCTGTGTTTTTTTAATCAGCATGAATCTCTAATTACTCAGCAGTTGCTGGGTGGAACCATGACATTATTATTTGTATTTTTCAGATGGAGAGACTGAGGTCCTGAATTTGTCCTGGTTGTCCTGTGCACTGTGTGTCCAGAAGACGGAGTTGGAGTCCCAATCCAGAGCCCCTGGGTGTCGCCCCAAAAGACTGTGCTACTTATCGGTGGAGGACGCCTCCTTCTCATTTTCTTTCTAGGTAGGTCTATCTTTTTATTAAATCATAAAGCGAGCATTCATCATCTTGACAGTGAACGAATTATGAGCTAAAGGCCTGTCTCTAAAACTTGGCTTCTGTTAATTCCTCCCTAAGCCCCGAGGAACAAAATGTCTGAGTTGAACTGTTCACTTTTCCTCCAATGTGTATTTATTCTGATATGCAGCTGTTTTATTTTTTTTATCCATTCTTTCTTTGAGCTTGCAGGCAGTGCCGTCGATATAGGTATTGCTTTTCAGGCTGTGTTTTATGTTAGCCTGTCTTTGTGTTCAGACTCTGGCTTGAAGCCATCATGATGACTAAAGAATAAGAGAATGTTCAAACATCATGAACTTTTCGCAAACAATTTGTGAACCTCTGTAGGTATCTGATGACTTCGTGTCTACGGAGTGAATAGAATGAATCAAAAATAAGAACCCTTTTAGTCCTACCCCATGATATGATTTTGATCAAATTCAGGGTCCCACAAAAGTGGCAAAATTAATTTGCCAGTTTGATTGAGGTTCTTTTACTTTGCCCAGATTAGCCTATGGAGGTGGACTTGGGTGTCTGGAATGGTGGGATGACCAAATTGACCTCCAGCTTTAGCTGTACTCATTTGGCCCAAATTCTGATCATAAATCCACCAGTTCAATACTTTATACTAATAAAAGCAATTTCCATTTTGAGTTTTCTCCCATTGCAGAGGTCCTCATAGAGCCCTTACCATTCCAACACCACACTGTAAAATTTTGATATTCGATCCGGAAGAAGCTAGGAAAGAGAATAGATACATACTGTCCCAGTACAGTCCTTATCAACTTGGATTTGCTTTAGTGAGCAGTGTGAATCAACACTCAGTCTCACTGCTTGTTACCCAAGAACATCACGACTTGAGAGTCACTGGCAAGAAGTCATTGAACTTAGTTTCAGCAACCTCAGAATCAGTAATTCATGGCTTCCACGTTTGTACCAGCTCTGATGCAGGAAATTCACTGAGTCATACAAGAGTCAGACTTACAGAACAGCTCCTGAATTCAGGGAACCAAAGAGGGCGTTTCCTCCCCTTCTGTAAAGTGACAGTGTTGGTGGAACACCATCAAATAAGAGAGAACCTGTGGATGCTGGACTTCGTACAGATAGAGAGCTGGTTAGTAGGTCCTAGTTACTCTCAGCCAGAAGCTAAAGCTCAGAAAGGGAGTTCAGGAGTCCTCTTAGCTCCCGGTGATTTACTCTGATTTCCCTTCGTAGGCATATGGAGTCAATTTTCTACTGTCTCTATAAATACTGTTGTGTCTGTCTCTCTGCCAAACCAGCTACCTTTCTCACCCCAGGGAGAAGCCAGAGATCAGACATTCCTACACTACAGCCCCATTAGACATCATAAGGGAAGGGAGCAGATTTGGCAGTCAAAATGATGTGTGTATTTGAATCTTGAAAGAGCCAGGCTAAACTTAGAGTCAGTGGGCTCCCATAAATAACCTGTGTTCCTCTCTCTTTGTGTGGTTTGGACTAGAATGCCTTTCTCTTTAGAGTTGTACAAGCAGCCAGAGATCAAAGAGTCACCCGTTTATGGCTGCGTAGTTCATCACAAAGTCATCATGCTCAGCGGGGGGACTCGGGCCCCAGCACTCATAATTTTCTCCTGTTACTATTTTGTTGCATAGATTGGGTCTGGAGGGCACTCAAAGAACTTGCAACTACTTTAAATAACTTTTTTTAAAAAGAGTACGATGAAAATTCACTTTCAAAGGAGGGTTAAAACTTAACTGGCAACTTTCTGGGCTATGGAATGTGGTAAGAGGGAAGAGGAAGTAAAGAAATTGACCCATTACCACATGGAATGTGGTTTAAAAAGAATAATAGAAGGCAGAACAGTATCCTGTGTAATTGACTTACCCTTGAGTCAACATTACGGAGAGCCTTTGATAAGCAGAGCAGAACATATACAGGAATTTTTTTTTTTTTTTTTAAAGCCCAAACTAGATAATGTATTTGAAAAACAGACTTGGAACTAGTTTGCTAGAATGTGAAGAATAAACGTGTTTCAAAGTATAGCGTTGGTGATGTTAACAGTCCCCGGATTGTGGTTAATCACAGTGATTCAAACTAGTGACTACTATTTGTTCAACGTCTACTGTGTGCTTGTGCTGGGCGGTATACGTGGTATCTTTTAATCCTCCCAGCCACACACAGGGAGGTGTATTCTCCCCACTTATACACAGGGAAACAGAACTGCACAGAGTTTAAGTGCATTGCACAAGGTCACTCAGTCGTTAAGTGGTGAGCCCAGAATCTCTGGAATGAATCAGAAGTGGCGGCCAGTTAGCCTGTAGTTAGCGTTTCTGAATCCCCACGCCTCCTCTGGCCTCTGTTGCAGGAGTTATCGGAGCTCCTTTGCTTTCTGAGTTGGGGGGCTTTGCAGTCTTGTGCTTGCAGCCGTTCAAGCCAGGGTCCATCATCTCCAAGTCCTGCTTCCCTGCCTTCCCCATTACCTCACCCACAAGTCCCGCTCTGGCTTCTAGAACTACCACCAACCACACGCAGGCCTCCTGCAGGGAACAATCCCTTGAAGGCACGATGAAGAAAGTGCTTAAAGAAAATACTTTGTCAGGTCTATTGCCCTTCTCAAGGGCAATAAGGGATCCTTATTGGACTTCTTGTTTAATTTGTATACAGTATGTCAAATACTTTCTTTGAAAGACAACTCAAGATACTGAATGAGTCTGTGTGTTTGTCCACAGGCGGTCAGACTTGATCCCTGCCCCTCGTACGGTGTATTGCATAGCTAAGGTCCTTGATCTGGTGTTTTTGCATGAACAATCAGGGACTACGTATCTAGTAAAATAACTCCTATCACACGCTTGATCGGTTACAGTGATTGCCCGAAGAACATTTCTTCAAATGTATTCTTTTAACAGGAATCATGTTCTAGTTCCTTATACTTTCTTACTTAAATCTTAATCGAAGCTGAACTGTGTGAATCTAAAAAAAAAAAAAAGTATGTGGTGTAGTGCAAAGAACTCAATGAATAGAGTCAATACAAAGTCTCAGTGGCTATGGAATCTCTGGGAGCCTTGTCCTTGTCACAGGTACAACCTGCATCACAGAGATGCCACAAGATCACATAATTCAGATGATGGGAAAACTACAACCCTCTACAAATGTTACCTTCTTTCTGTTCCTTTCAGTGTTATTACCTTTCATCCATCCCATCTCTTTATACTGCTTTAAAAAATAGTTTAAAAGGGTCAGAAATAGAAGCAAATAATCAATCGATTCTTTTTTTACCAATTTAATTGAAAAGCAATTGAGAGCATCATCCAAAATCCTGTGGCTCTTCCCCCCTCCAAGTTTTCTTGAAAGATTTCACACGTGCAACGTAAGAAATTGTGAGTCAGCCTTCTCCGATCCTGACTTTAAGAGTTGCAGAAATCATCTGCCAGGCAGCACATATGTTCTTAGTTCCATGAGAGGAAGAAAACACATTTGCTGAAAAGAAATGGAAATTTTAAAACCAGTTGAGTTGTAATAAAGACACTTCAAATTTTGCTAGCTTCTTTTTCCCTCTGGTGCCTGACTGCTTTCCTGGCCCTGACAGTTTCTCCTGCTCATGAGGCATCTGTCACCCCAACTCTCTCTCCCTGGGGCGTGGGCTCCAGTTGGCCGTGGAGGGAAGGCACAGGAAGTGCAGAATGACAGAAAGGTGGAATTATGATGCAGAAATAATAAGTCGACAGTGACTACTTCTTGAATGCAAGGCACTCAAAGGCTGTAAATCCATTTTCTTATTGAGATCTTGTAACAATTCAATGTGATAATAACCTTTGGTAATAAACTGCAGTCTGCAGTTAAGGGAACATGGCCGTAGCAGATGAAGTCACTTGGCCAAGGTCACACAGCTAGCGAGCCAGGCAGAGGTGAATCATAACGCCCCTCAGTATAACATTACATACGGGACCTCCAGACGTGGGGGAGGTATTTTCTTATTTTCTCTTGGGCAGTTGTCTTCAAGGAAGCATACTCATGACCCCGTAACATCCTAAAGAACCGATTGCTGGCCAGTACTATTGCCTCTATGTTAACATTGCAGAAACCAGATGCCAACAAGTTGTGGGTTTCTTTTGAAGCAAAAGAAATCAATTATAGGGGAAATGAAACTCTCAACTCAGTGCTCTACTTAAAAAATTTTAAATTCATTTTGTGATACTTTTTGCCCTTCTTCACCTCTCACTGAAGCTGTTCTCTTCCTCGGTAATTTACTTGGTGGTTCTCGTGGATTGTCGGTCAGCATGTTTTTATTCATTAAAATGTGTGAGTAAAAATCGATGCGATGGGAGAACCATGGCAGCCTCAGCCACAGAACAAAGGCTTTTCTAAACCAGCATTTCTCCCATCACATCTGGGTAGATGTTTCATGTGGGTTTTCTTTCCCCAAGTATCCAATGGCATGATTGCATGTTTAGACAGAGTCGACAGTGACATTTTCTTCGACCAAAAAAACAAAAAAGAAAGTAATGAAAAAAAAGGAAGAAATTTCTACATTTAACTAGAAAACCTAAAGGCAAGTTGAATAATGCTTTGAAAATTTATTTCCATTTTGTGATCTAAAGCAGACCTAAGGTGTTTCTGCAGACAGGTGGTACAGTCGCAGGTCTGCTGTGAGTCCTTGGGTAAAGGATTGTGTTGACTTTCTGAGAATATTTCAGGATTCACCATCACAAAGGACTTTTTTTTTTTTTTTAAGATTTATTGATTGATTGATTGATTGATTGCTGTGTTGGGTCTTCGTTTCTGTGCTAGGGCTTTCTCTAGTTGCGGCAAGCGGGGGCCACTCTTCATCGCGGTGCGCGGGCCTCTCACGGTCGCGGCCTCTCTTGTTGCGGAGCACAGGCTCCAGACGCGCAGGCTCAGTAGTTGTGGCTCACGGGCCTAGTTGCTCCGCGGCATGTGGGATCTTCCCAGACCAGGGCTCGAACCCGTGTCCCCTGCATTAGCAGGCGGATTCTCAACCACTGCGCCACCAGGGAAGCCCACACAAAGGACTTTGAAACATGGTGTTAAACTCCATTGAAATGGGTCACAGTGTAAATGTTAAAGAGAAAACCAACCCAGGTAAACCCAGGATCTTGGCTCCTTGTCAAACCTCACCATTTAAAACCCCAGCTCAGGGACTTCCCCGGCGGTCCAGTGGTTAAGACTCTGCGCTTCAAATGCAGGGGGCTCAGGTTCCATCCCTGATCCCACATGCCATGTGGTGTGGCCAAAAATAGTAGAAACCCCAGCTCAGCCTTCCAGAAGTCCTCCAAGGGAGTCTTCTCTAAGCCTGTCCTTGTCACAGACACCAGCCCTGTGGCTTCCTTGATCCCGCTGAAACTTAGCCAAGAAGCAAAAGCTCAGAGAGTGCCATTTTGCGTAAAACTATCAGGCAGGAACGAGCACAGCAAGGGAGAAATTCCTTAGTCACAGAAATCCGAGGGGGGGGGTTCGATGGTAAGACAGTAGTCTCTGTCTTTCAGATGAGTGGGGAAAATTCTCCCTTGTGCCTTTGAATGAGGGATTTCCCTAAAGACAATACTGAACTCTGTGTTTAGTTGCTGAAATTCTGCAGCCCTGGGATTTTCTTTTAAAAAGTCAGAGCTTTCGGAGGAATGTAATGCCCATTATAATGAACTGTAACTTAGGAGCACCCAGTAGATACAAGAGAATTGAAGGCTTTTTAAATACGGTCTTAACCAAAATATTTAAACTTTGGCTAGATCAGGTCGACACTGATTTCCACATGCCTCAGTGAGTAGAAAAATGTACCTTTCAAAACTATAACTTTTTTTGGTCACTGATAGCATCTTAGCCCATAACATTTTTTATGATTGAAATGCAGTTAATCTTCATTATTCACAGAGTCTGTATATGCAAATTCGCCTGCTCACTAAAATACATTAAATCAATACTTAGGTGCTTTCACAGTCATTCAGGGACAAGTTGCCGAAAACGCACACACGTTCTGAGCTGAGGTGCACCCTCTGCCTCCCTGTTTGGCTCATACTGTAAGAAAGTGTCCTTTTCATGGCCTCAGTGTCACATTTTTCACATTTTTGTGCTGTGCATTGATGACATCACCATTTAAAATGGCCCCCAAGCGAAGTGCGGTCGTTCTCCCTAGCGATCCCGAGTACAGGAAGGCTGTGACGTGCCTTACAGAGATAGTATGTGTTCGATGTGCTTCGATCAGGCGTGAGTTACAGCCCTGTTGGCGGTGAGTCCATGTTCATGAGTCAACCAGATATGTTAAACAAGATGTCCTTTGACCGAAACACATAAAACAAGGTTATGTATTCATTGTTTGATGAAAAAGTTGTGACCAGAGGCTCTCATGAACCGTACCCTGTATTCTCCCCTAGGAGCAGTGGTTTAGTACCTGCTAACTCAGTATTCCATGGATACTATAGAACATGAGTACTGCAAATAATGAGAATTGGCCGTATGTGACTGAAAGCTCTGTACCATCTGCTCACTTGAGTGGCTCTGTGGTGTGTAGATAGTCTTCACTTACCATCTCAGGTGGGACTCAGAAATGTCCTGCTGTGTTTGGGACGGGGGTTATGGAGACTGGATGAGAATCCAGTGAATTTTATACATGAGGCAAAGAAAGGGAAGCTGGTACTGGAATGTGGAGAGAGAAGAGAAACGTGGCCATAGGTCATGGCCAGGATTGCCATAAAGGAAGGGAGGTCGAGGTGGAGGAAGAAACTGAAGAGAGAAATCTGAAAGTAGAGGAAAAAATGCATGTGTTCATAGTGAAACTCAGAACCGGTACCCAAGATAATGCCATTAACCATGGGATGTGTCATTGAAAGTGTTCAACATCCTCCTCCCACTGGATTATAGAGCAGGAACATTAATGTGCATAAGATGTCATCTGTTGTATTTTCTTGAGAAGCAGTAGGTGAGATACCGAGACATTCAGCAGAACTTAATGGCATCATTTTTACATAAACTGAGCTTTGTTTGTTTTTTGTTTTGTTTTGTTTTGGTTTTGCCTCGTGTAGGGTCATGACTCTTTGTTTCACAGCTATCCAGAAGAGACAGTTTTGATTTTGAATAGATACCATCTGTAGAAATGTTTCTCTTAAGCCAGGGGCATTTGGATGCACTTAAGGTAATGGAATTTTATAACCTATTTAATTCGCGATGGCAAGAGAGAGATTTTTACTAGCTAACTTAGAGAAACGACGTGTTCTCATATTCATGCAAAAGGTAATTTGTGTTATAGGCAGGAAATAGAGTTTACAGTTTGAAATAAACAAATCATTGCTTTAAACAGTGTAGGAGAAAGCATACTACTTCAGAAATTATTGCTTGTTTACAGGCATTTGCTTGTTGGAAACAAAAGACTGAAATGAGAGCCCCTGTATCATTAGTCTGCTATGTGAGAAATGAGAAAGTATATACAGGAACCCAGAACAGGAGGGAGAATTTCCCATAATCCCATGTGGACATGATAAATTGTACCATTTGGCCACTTACTGGTATATTAGATCAATACAGCATCTAACTCATGAGCTTCAGTTAGAAATCTCAAGTCTGATGGAAAAGTATTTTTTTGTATTTCAGGAAAGATTCTCAAAACTTTAGGAAAAATCAGTGCTGACGAAATATGGCCAAATTATATCTTCACATATGAAAAAGGTACTATTTTTTTCTAGGAGTTTGAAAGTCATTTTGAGCACTAAGATTTTTTTTAAGCAGTGTTAAAATCACATTGAACTGCTGCTAATGAGTTATATCATACTCATATTTTTTGAAAATTAAACAAAATAAGGCACAAAATATACAAGACAAAAATTAATACAAATTTTTCAGTAAGTATTAGCTATTATAATAATATTGTTGTTATAGTGAATGTTGACCCTACAATAGTATATAATTATCTAAGTGTCCTAAACCAAGTATCATTTTCTTTTGATTATCATGCAAATGACCTTGTCATTCTTGAAAACCCCTAGAACCAACAAAGTAAAAGATAGGAAATAATGAAGCAAAAGGAAATTTTGAGGGCTACTAAGATACTTTCCTGAATCCTCCAAGACATTTCCTATAAAAGACTATGCATTGATTTTGCTGGTCTGCATTCATATCTGCTTTGTTAGTCAGGGTAATTAAAACTCACTGCTATAACAAGCAACTTCAAAATCTCAGTAGCTTAAAACACTAAAGATTTATTTGTTGCTAACGTCACAGTTATGTAGAGTCTGGTGACTCCTCTGGGGGTTCTCCTTTAAATGGTTTCTTCCACCTTATAGCTTCCCCAGTCTCAGAGGAAGGGAAAGAGTTTGTACTGTCGTTAGGGAAGTTTAGGGCCAGGCCTAGACATAACAACATACTTTCCACTCACATTCTTTAGACCAGAATCTCATTCTAAGGCCACAACATAACTTCAGATTATTCTGGGAAGTGCTGTCTTCCTGTTTGCATGGAGAAAAGAAACAGGATATGCTTTACTGATTCTAAAGAGATACTAAAGGTTTAAACTTTCCAGTGTGCTCTGTTTATTTCTTAGCATGCCATTAAATAGGGTTAACAATTTATTATAAGGGTACCATTTGACATCATAATTTTTGTATCTCAGCATGCACAGTTGATGTTGGTCCAAGTCTTCCCTGAAGCTTCCCTGATCATCTCACCATGCCCTATAGTGATCCTCTGATCTATGCTGTTATAGTGACGTTTAGCAAATCATCTTTGTAGTCTTTATTCTTTCTACTTATTATACGTATTATCTTCCTATTAGACTCTAAGCTTCTTACATAGTCTAGTCTAGTCTAGTCTAGTATGATATAGTACCATATCATATAGTATTGTATGGTAGTTAATGACATGGTCTCTGCAGTCAGACTGCAAAGGTTTGAATCCTGGTTTCATTACTTACTAGCTATTTACCTTACCTAATTATCTAACCTCTTTGTACCCTAGTTTCCTCATTTAAAAATAAGCATAGTCACTAAAGTGCATACCTCATATATTTGTTATGAAATTGCACATGATAAAGTATGTAAAGCACTGAGAATAGTAAGCATTTAAAAACTCCTAGTGAGTCCTTGCGAAATGTCAAATGTAATTACTTATACAACAGAACTATCACTTTTTATTCTTGAATCCTCTACTGCAGCTAGCATATAGGCCTGCCCACAGGAGGTCACAAGAAGTGTTTACTAAGAGAAACAATGAAGATTTTTGATTGATGAAGTAGAGAGTCTTCTACTTCCACATAAGAATCCTTCCTCAATATATTGCCTCCAGTTCCACACAGATACCAACATTAAGGTATAATGTTTTTTCTTTATAATTAGGAATTAACCTTAAAATGGCTTTTTTTTTCACGTAAACAATGCAACGCACTAAACTTTAAGTGAAACACTTCCTGATATAGCATGTCTAAAATTCGGGATCAAATAAAACATCTAATTAATTTTCATGTATACCTGAGCTGTTATGAACATAAAGGAATACCTGCAAAGGCCACAGATTATACGAAAGTGCAATTCTACAGAAATTCATTCTGAGGTGTTTGCCTATTCCTTGTGACCTGGAACCTGGGTTCCAATGGTTACACACAGCAGATCAGAAACAAAGCCTAGGACAACAGAAGAGTAAGAAGATAGATCGGAGACATAGATAAAAAACAAGAAGGGGGATTAGTATAAAAAAATCCCACATCTCTTAGAGAATTAATAGAGATAATTGCTTGCCTCAGCCTTCATTCACTCTGAGAGGAGCAGGAGAAAGAAAATAGCCATCTTCAAAATGCCTAATCTCAATCCTACCAGGTAACCATTGTAGCCACCAAAAAAGGGCAGAATTTGAGTTCAAAGTGGCATCAAGTTGATAGTCTCCCAGGTACTTGACAGGAGAAATGCAAATCTTCTCTGAAAGAATGCATCTTAAACCTAAGCCTCACATTTAGGAAAAAAGTTTCCAGGGAACATGAACTCACACACAAAAAAATTACCAAACAAAAGGGAATAGAACACTATTAGCAAAAGCCAAGAGAAACAGCAAAGTGAAGAATTTCAAAATTGGAGTTTTTATACCAGGAATATGTAAGTTTTATATCTTTAATACTCTCAAGAAACTAAAAGCATATAGCAAGTGTCAAAGTTACATGACATTAAACTGTGGAATTTGGAAAATATTAACTTTCTGGAAATGAGAGATATAATAATTGAAATCAGAAACTGCTTTAAACATCAGGTTAGACTAATTGAAGAAAGAATGTGTAAACTAGAAGATAGATTAACAGTAATAATTAAGAATGCCATGTAGACAAAGAGGAGGTAAGCATGAAAGAGGAGTTTAAAGGTGAAGAAAATATAGAAGGGAAGGTAGAACACATGTCAAATTGGAGGTATAGGACAGGAGTGGGCAAATTGTTCCTGTAAAAGATCAGAGAGTAAATGATTTAGGGTCAGTGGGCCACAAGGGCTCTATCAACCCTGCCATTGTAGTGCAAAATGACACTCTGAGAAATACTCAACTCTGTCATTGTAGTACAAAGCACCCATAGATAATAACATAAACAAATGAGCCTGGTTGTTTACTTACAAGAAAACAGCATACTTGATTTGGTGCATGGATCATAGTTTGTCAACTCGTAGCCTAAGAAATAATAGAAAATCAGGGCAGAACAAAATTTGAGAAGATAGTGGATTACATCTCAACCAACATGCCCTCCCCCCAAAAGTAAAACAATTAAATCTCAAAAGAAAAAGAAGAGGTACAATAATGGCTGGGAATTTTTGTTAAATAATAGAACACAACAATTCTCAGATTCATAAGACCAAAAAATCCAAAGCAGGGTAAAGTTAAAATAAATTCACAACTAGATAAATTATTGTGAAACTGCAGGACAAGAATGACAAAGAAAGATTTTAAAAGTCGCCATTAAAAATTATTAAATTCATTCCCCTAAAAAGATGTAGAAACTGGACAAAATTTTCAAAAATATATCAGGGCCCTGGAACTTGACCTAAGATAAACAATAATTGTGAAGCATTTATTCATGAAAAACTGCTAGAACTTTGAGCGAGAATGGTAGAAATCTGTGATCTTCATACCTGGAGTTAGTCCAGACACCCCACTACCAGCAGCAGCTTGGCTGATGCTATCTATAGTTTTACATGAGTGGGGTTGGATGTGAAAACCAGAAGTTTAACTGTCAGAGAGGAATGACTTGGAATGAAAGGTGAAAACCCACACTCAAGAGTTTTGTCAGTAAAAGTAGCAAAGTTGATAGGAAATGAATTGGAAAAATCTGGTGCTCTTCACCTTAAACTTGAGGTCCCATTTGAGTGAGCAATGGACAAGCAAGAAATTTAATAATGAGATCTTGAAAGTGAGAAAATCCCAAAGAAATGACAAAAAAATTCTTGGAACTAATAAGCAATTATAGCAAGGTAGGAGGATGCAATATATAAATAGTAAATCATATTAATATTAATATAATTATATATAAACTAATATCAATAATATATAATATATTAACATATTGTATAATAATTATATGATATACAATTATTAATTGATGTGTTATTAATAATTAATATTAAATTAAGTTGATGTTAATCTTGATAATTAGTTATGTGTTATGCATTAATTACATAAATTAGTATTATTATAAATTAATTAATATTAAAAAGTCAATTGCTTTCCTATATACCAGCAATGAACAATTGGAATTTGTAATTAAGAACACAGTACCAGTTACATTAGCACCAAAAAAGTGAAATACTTTAGGTATAAATCTAACAAACTATGTACAGGATCTATATGAGGAAAAAACTGTAAACTATGATGGAAGAAGTCAAATATCTAAATAGATGAAGAGAGATTTCATGTTCATGGGTAGGAGGATTCAATTTCCTAACCTGATCTATAGATCTGAAGATTTGCATCCAAAATATACAAAGAACTCCTGAAACTCAACAGTGAGAAAATGAACAACCTGATTTTAAAATGCGTGAAGTCTCTGAACAGACATCTCACCAAACATGATACACAGATGACAGATAAGCATATGAAATGATTCTCAACATTATTTGTCACTAGAGAATTGCAAATTAGAGCAATAATAAGATACTATTAAACACCTATTAGAAGAGCTAAAATACAAAACACTGACAACAGCAAATGCTGACAAGGATATGGACCAACAGGAACTCTCATTCATTGCCAGGAGAAATACAAAACGGTACACTCACTTTTCAAGATAATTGGCAATTCCTTACAAAGCTATACGTGGGCTTCCTATAAGATCAGCAAATGCATGCCTAGGTATTTGCCTAATGAGTAGAAAAAATTATGTTTACACAAAAACCTTCACATGAATGTTTATAGCAGCTTTTTTCATAATTGTCAAAAACTGGAAGGAACCAAGTTGTCCTTCAGTAAGTGAATGGAGCAACAAATTGTGGTACATCCATACAATAGAATATTACTTAGCAATAAAAAGAAATCACCTATCAAGCCATGGAAAGACATGGAGGACACAAATGCATATTACTAGATGAATTAAGAGTTTGTAAAGGCTACATACTGTATGATTCCAGCTGTACAATATTCTGTAAAATGCAAAACTATAGACACTAAAAAAATCAGTAGTTGCCAGATAGGAGAAGGAAAAGGGAAGAGAATAGGGATGAATAGGTGGAACATTAGGAAAATTTTTAAGGCTGGGAAATTATTCTGTATGATACTCTAAAAATGGACACATGACATTATGCTTTTGGCAAAATCCATAGCATTGCATAACACAAATTGTGAACCATGATCTAAACCATGGACTTTAGTTAATCATTATATGCCAGAATTGGTTTATCAATTTTAAATGTACCACATTAATGCAACATGTTAATAATAGAGAAAATTTTGTGCAGGGGGATAGAGGGTATATGAGAAGTGTCTGTACTTTCTGTGTACTTTCTCTATAGACCTAAAATTGATTTTTAAAAAGAAAGTCTCTTAGAATGTTTTTAAAGGGATCAAATGAAAATTCTAGATTTGAAAAGTAAAATAATCAAAATGTAAAATATTTTGGATGGTCTCAACAGCAGTTTGAGATGCTAGAAAAAATAATCAGTGAACTTGAAAATAGATCAATAGAAATTATCCAGTCTGAATATTATAGAGAAAAAATATTTTAGAAAAATGAACAAAAGCTCAGAGCCCTGTTGGACAACATCAAATATACCAATATGCATATAGTAGAAGTCCCAGGAGGAGAGGAGAGAGTCAAACAGGCAGAAAATTAATGGCCCAATACTTTCCAAATTTGATGAAAATTATTACTATACAGACCCAAGAAGTTCAGTGAACCCCAAGTAGGATAAAGAGAGAATCTCTACAACTAGACACATCACAGTTATTACTCTGCTGAAAAAGCCAAAGATCAAGAGAAAACCTTGAAAGCAACAAGAGAAAATTAACTTATTATGCACAGAGAATGACAAAATAATTAAAATATGACATCTCATGAGAAACAATTGAGACCAGAAGGTAGTGGAATGACATTCATTCAACGTACTGGAATAAAAAATTCTCAACCAGGAATTCTCTATCCAAAAACACTGTCTTTCAAAACTTTGGGGAAATAAAGACATTCCCAGATGATCAAAGACAGAAAAGTCATTACTCACAAATCTGCCTTACAAGAAACATTAAAAAAAAAAAAAAAAAAAAAGAAGTTAGTATGAAAGAAATGACACCAGACAGTAATTTAAATTCAAAGGAAGAAATGAAGCGATCAAACATAATAAACATGTAGGTAAATATAAAGCCGGCTATATTTTTTTTCTGTTAATTTTTGTAAAAATCATAAAATTATATGAAGCCATAAATTAACACTGTATTATTGGGCTTATAACAGATACACATGCAAAATATATATGACAATATTAGTGCAAGGGTGGGGGATAAAGCTATATTGGAGAAAAATTGCTTTATTTTACTAGAATTTAGTCAATATTAACTTGAAGTAGATCATGATAAATGTATGAATCTAGGTATGAATCCCTAGAGCAGCCCCTAAGAAAAAAAACTAAAAAATAAAGCTTAAAAATAGTAAAGGGGGCCTCTCTGGTGGTCCAGCAGTTAAGACTCCATGCTTCCAATGCTGCGGACCTGGGTTCGATCCCTGGTTGGGGAACTAAGATCCCACAGGCTGCATGGTGTGGCCAAAAAAATAAAAAATAAAAAAAAACTTTTAAATAATAAAAAAAAAATAAAGAAATTAATAGTAGTACACTGATGTTTCTTAAACACAAAAGGCAGTAAAGGAGGAAAATAGGAAGAAAAAAGACATGAAACATTTAGAAAACAAATGACAAATAATGTATAGGCATCTAACACCAAAACCCCAAAATACATGAAGCAAAAATTGGAAGAGTAATAGGAAAAATAGATAATTCAACAATTATAATGACAAATTTCAGAAAGAATTATAGTGGCAGATTTCACAGAGAAAAGATAAATCATCCAAAGGAACAACAATTTGACTATATCTGATATCTCAATAACAATGGGGGCCATACGCAGTAGAAGTATCTATAAGGATATGAGGAAAAATAACTGTCATGCAAGAATTTTATACCTAGCAAATTATCTTTCAAGGATGAGAGTAGAAGGAAGACATTTTTTTCAAAATAATAAAAAAACCCTGGAGCATATTTTACCAATAGGACCTCACTAAAGAGATGTACTGTACACATCAGAATGATAATTTGAGATACGAGTATTAAGATCTGCCTCTTTTAGTATGTGTGGCATACTTCAGTAATTTTTAAAGTCACTTATGTTTCCATATAACAGGAACAAATAAAAAAACTTGAAAATGATATCATTTTCAATAGTGCAATCAATATAGGCTATGTAGGAATACATCTAACAAAAGGTGCATAATTCATAGGCTATTATAAAACATGATTAAAAGACTTTAACTCTTAAATAAATATGGGAATCAATCTAAACAAGCAACTATAAAACTGTTAACAAACTGACAATTAGACTGATGATGATGTTTAATTTATACTTAAAAAAAATCAAGGGACAATTAATCTTAGACCCCACTAGCATATAAATAAGGAGGGGATGATTGAAATAATATTTCCTGGGGCATTGCGATTGTTCTGAAGAATGGGGAAGGGAAAATATTCATTATTTTTAGAGTTATTAAAGATAAATATTTAAACACATAAGGTAAACACTAAAAATAGCATGTATCTTTCCAAACTTATAGAAGAAAAGGTTACAAGAAAGGAGAAGAAAAAGTCTAAGCAAAGAAAAAGGATCAAAGAAAAATCAAACTAAATAAAAAGGGCAAAGTATGAGAATACAAATAAATCTAAATGTATCAGAAATCACAAAAAATATAAATGAACTATTAATGTAAATCATTTCATTAACAGTTTAAAGGAGTAAAACTATGATTATTCCAAAAGATTCAAAAAGAAAAATAAACGAAAGTGCATGATAAAATTCAGCAGCCATTCATGTTCAAAATTTATAGCAACTAAAAACTAAAGGAAATATATTTATACTGAAAAAAGAATCTACAAAAATCCTACAGCAAATCCGACCATACTGAAGTATTAAAATAATTATCTTTATATTCAACAATAAGACCCAAATGCTTACTATGACCATTTTATTTCAAAATTGTACTAGTGAGCTTAGCCATCACAATAAGAATAGAAAAAGGAATAAAAGGTGTAAGGATTAGAGATGAAGAAACAAAAATGTCATTTTTTGCTGATTACCTACCTAGGAAATCCAAATGAATTCATATATTATTAGAGTTAATAAAGCAGTTGGTAAAATTGCTATATGTAAGATCAAGCTAAGTTAACGTTGTAGTTGAGCATATAAAGAAACTGGAATTCTCCTTCTTTGCTGAGTAAAGAGTAAAATTTTACAACCATTCTGACAAACTATTTGTCTTCATCTATCAAGCTAAATACATATAAACTCTGCAACCCAGAAGTTTCCCTTCAACACATACAGGTATAATTAAGGGAAATAAGTGCTTATGTTCTTCAAAAGATGTACAAGAATGTTTTTAGCTGCTTTACTCATAATATAAAAAAATGAAGGAGAGGAACCAAGATGGTGGAGTAGAAGGACGTGCTCTCACTCCCTCTTGTGAGAACACCAGAATCACAACTAGCTGCTCTACAATCATCGACAGGAAGACACTGGAACTCACCAAAAAAGATACCCCACATCCAAAGACAAAGGAGAAGCCACAATGAGATGGTAGGAGAGGCACAATCACAGTAAAATCAAATCCCATAACTGCTGGATGGGTGACTCACAGACTGGAGAACACTTATACCACAGAAGTCCACCCACTGGACTGAAGGTTCTGAGCCCCACATCAGGCTTCCCAACCTGGGGGTCTGGAAACGGGTGGAGGAATTCCTGGAGAATCAGACTTTGAAGCCTAGTGGGATTTGATTGTAAGACTTCAACAGGACTGGGGGAAACAGAGACTCTACTCTTGGAGGGCACACACAAAGTAGTGTGCACATGGGGACCCAGGAGAAAGAGTAATGACCCCAGGGGAGACTGAACCAGACCTACCTGCTAGTGTTGGAGGGTCGCCTGCAGAGATGGGTGGTGGCTGTGGCCTCACCGTGGGGACAAGGACACTGGCAGCAGAAGTTCTAGGAAGTAGTCCTTGGCGTGAGCCCTCCCAGAGTCTGTCATTAGCCCCACCAAAGAGCCCAGGTAGGCTCCAGTGTTGGGTTGCCTCAGGGAAACAATCAACAGAGAGGGAACCCAGCCCCACCCATCAACAGTCAAGTGGATTAAAGTTTTTCTGAGCTCTGCCCACCAGAGCAACAGTCAGCTCTACCCACCACCAGTCCCTCCCATCAGGAAACTTACACAAGCTTCTTAGATAGCCTCATCCACCAGAGGGCAGACAGCAGAAGCAAGAAGAACTACAATCCTGCAGCCTGTGGAACAAAAACCACATTCACAGAAAGATAGACAAGGTGAAAAGGCAGAGGGCTATATACCAGATGAAGGGACAAGACAAAACCCCAGAAAAACAACTAAATGAAGTGGAGATAGGCAACCTTCCAGAAAAGGAATTCAGAATAATGATAGTGAAGATGATCCAGGACCTCGGAAAAAGAATGGAGGCAAAGATCGAGAAGATGCAAGAAATGTTTAACAAAGACCTAGAAGAATTAAAGAACAAACAAACAGAGATGAACAATACAATAACTGAAATGAAAGACACACTAGAAGGAATCAATAGCAGATTAACTGAGGCAGAAGAACGAATAAGTGACCTGGAAGACAGAATGGTGGAATTCACTGCTGCGAACAGAATAAAGAAAAAAGAATGAAAAGAAATGAAGACAGCCTAAGAGACCTCTGGGACAACATTAAATGCAACAACATTCACATTATAGGGGTCCCAGAAGGAGAAGAGAGAGAGAAAGGACCAGAGAAAATATTTGAAGAGATTATAGTTGAAAACTTCCCTAACATGGGAAAGGAAATAGCCACCCAAGTCCAGGAAGCACAGCGAGTCCCATACAGGATAAACCGAACAAGAAACACGCCGAGACACATAGTAATCAAATCGGCAAAAATTAAAGACAAAGGAAAATTATTGAAAACAGCAAGGGAAAAACGAAAAATAACATACAAGGGAACTCCCATAAGGTTAACAACTGATTTCTCAGCAGAAACTCTACAAGCCAGAAGGGAGTGGCATGATATACTTAAAGTGATGAAAGGGAAGAACCTACAACCAAGATTACAACCAAGATTACTCTACCCGGCAAGGATCTCATTTAGAATTGATGGAGAAATCAAAAGCTTTACAGACAAGCAAAAGCTAAGAGAATTCAGCACCACCAAACCACCTCTACAACAAATGCTAAAGGAATTTCTCTAAGTGGGAAACACAAGAGAAGAAAAGGACCTACAAAACAAACCCAAAACAATTAAGAAAATGGTCATAGGAACATACATATCAATAGTTACCTTAAACGTGAATGGATTAAATGCTCCGACCAAAAGACACAGGCTTGCTGAATGGATACAAAAACAAGACCCATATATATGCTGTCTACAAGAGACCCACTTCAGACCTAGGGACACATACAGACTGAAAGTGAGGGGATGGAAAAAGGTATTCCATGCAAACGGAAATCAAAAGAAAGCTGGAGTAGCAATACTCATATCAGATAAAATAGACTTTAAAATAAAGAATGTTACAAGAGACAAGGAAGGACACTACATAATGATCAAGGGATCAATCCAAGAAGAAGACATAACAATTATAAATATATATGCATCCAACATAAGAGCACCTCAATACATAAGGCAACTGCTAACAGCTATAAAAGAGGAAATCGAGAGTAACAATAATAGTGGGGGACTTTAACACCTCACTTACACCAATGGACAGATCATCCAAAATGAAAATAAATAAGGAAACAGAAGCTTTAAATGACACAATAGACCAGATAGATTTAATTGATATTTATAGGACATTCCATCCAAAAACAGCAGATTACACTTTCTTCTCAAGTGCGCACGGAACATTCTCCAGGATACATCACATCTTGGGTCACAAATCAAGCCTCAGTAAATTTAAGAAAATTGAAATCATATCAGGCATCTTTTCTGACCACAATGCTATGAGATTAGAAATGAATTACAGGGAAGAAACGTAAAAGAAACACAAACACATGGAGGCTAAACAATACGTTACTAAATAAGCAAGAGATCACTGAAGAAATCAAAGTGGAAATCAAAAAATACCTGGAGACAAATGACAATGAAAACACGACGATCCAAAACCTATGGGATGCAGCAAAAGCAGTTCTAAGAAGGAAGTTTATAGCTATACAAGCCTACCTCAAGAAACAAGAAAAATCTCAAATAAACAATCTAAACTTACACCTAAAGGAACTAGAGAAAGAAGAAAAAACAAAACCGAAAGTTAGCAGAAGGAAGGAAATCATAATGATCAGAGCAAAAATAAATGAAATAGAAACAAGGAAAACAATAACAAAGATCAATAAAACTAAAAGCTGGTTCTTTGGGAAGATAAACAAAATTGATAAACCATTAGCCAGACTCATCAAGAAAAAGAGGGAGAGGACTCAAATCAATAAAATTAGAAATGAAAAAGGAGAAGTTACAACAGACACCGCAGAAATACAAAGCATCCTAAGAGACTACTACAAGCAACTCTATGCCAATAAAATGGACAACCTGGAAGAAATGGACAAATTCTTAGAACGGTATAACCTTCCAAGACTGAACCAGGAAGAAATAGAAAATATGAACAGACCAATCACAAGTAATGAAATTGAAACTGTGATTAAAAATCTTCCAACAAACAAAAGTCCAGGACCAGATGGCTTCACTGGTGAATTCTATCAAACATTTAGAGAAGAGCTAACACCCATACTTCTCAAACTTCCAAAAAATTGCAGAGGAATGAACACTCCCAAACTCATTCTACGAGGCCAACATCACCCTGATACCAAAACCAGGCAAAAAAAGAAAATTACAGGCCATTATCACTGATGAATATAGATGCAAAAATCCTCAACAGAATACTAGGAAACAGAATCCAACAACGTATTAAAAGGATCATACACCATGATCAAGTGGGATTTATCCCAGGGATGCAGGGATTCTTCAATATACACAAAGCAATCAATGTGATACACCATATTAACAAATTGAAGAATAAAAACCATATGATCATCTCAATAGATGCAGAAGAAGCTTTTGACAAAATTCAACACCCATTTATGATAAAAACTCTCCAGAAAGTGGGCATAGAGGGAACCTACCTCAACATAATAAAGGCCATATATGACAAACCCACAGCAAACATCATTCTCAATGGTGAAAAACTGAAAGCATTTCCTCTAAGATCAGGAACGAGACAAGGATGTCCACTCTCACCACTATTATTCAACATAGTTTTGGAAGTCCTAGCCATGGCAATCAGAGAAGAAAAAGAAATAAAAGGAATACCAATTTGAAAAGAAGAAGTGAAACTGTCACTGTTTGCAAATGACATGATACTATACATAGAGAATCATAAAGATGCTACCAGAAAACTACTAGAGCTAATCAATGAATTTGGTAAAGTTGAAGGATACAAAATTAATGCACAGAACTCTTTTGCATTCCTATACACTAATGATGAAAAATCTGAAAGAGAAATTAAGAAAACACTCCCATTTACCATTGCAACAAAAAGAATAAAATACCTAGGAATAAACCTACCTACGGAGACAAAAGACTTGTATGCAGAAGACTATAAGACACTGATGAAAGAAATTAAAGGTGATATCAACAGCTGGAGAGATATACCATGTTCTTGGATTGGAAGAATCAATATTGTGAAAATGACTATCCTACCCAAAGCAATCTACAGATTCAGTGCAATCCCTATCAAATTACCAATGGCATTTTTTACAGAACTAGAACAAAAAATCTTAAAATTTGTATGGAGACACAAAAGACCCTGAATAGCCAAAGCAGTCTTGAGGGAAAAAAACGGAGCTGGAGGAATCAGACTTCCTGACTTCAGACTATCCTACAAAGCTACAGTAATCAAGACAATATGGTACTGGCACAAAAACAGAAGCATAGATCAATGGAACAAGATAGAAAGCCCATAGATAAACCCACACTCCTATGGTCAACTAATCTATGACAAAGGAGGCAAGGATATACAATGGAGAAAAGACAGTCTCTTCAGTAAGTGGTGGGAAAACTGGACAGCTACATGTAAAAGAATGAAATTAGAATACTCCCTAACACCATACACATTAATAAACTCAAAATGGATTCGAGACCTAAATGTAAGACCAGGCACTCTAAAACTCTTAGAGGAAAACATAGGAAGAACACTCTTTGACATAAATCACAGCAAGATCTTTTTTGATCTACCTCCTAGAGTAATGGAAATAAAAACAAAAATAAACAAATGGGACCTAATGAAACTTCAAAGCTTTTGCATAGCAAAGGAAACCATAAACAAGACGAAAAGACAACCCTCAGAATGGGAGAAAATATTTGCAAATGTATTAATGGACAAAGGATTAATCTCCAAAATATATAAACAGCTTATGCAGCTCAATATTAAAGAAGCAAACAACCCAATCCAAAAATGGGCAGAAGACCTAAATAGAAATTTCTTCAAAGACATGCAGATGGCCAAGACGCACACGAAAAGCTGCTCAACATCACTAATTATTAGAGAAATGCAAATCAAAACTACAGTTAGGTATCACCTCACACCAGTTAGAATGGGCATCATCAGAAAATCTACAAACAACAAATGCTGGAGAGGTTGTCGAGAAAAGGGTACCCTCTTGCACTGTTGGTGGGAATGTAAATTGATACAGCCACTGTGGAGAACAGTATCGAGGTTCCTTAAAGAACTAAAAATAGAACTACCATACAACCCAGCAATCCCATTACTGGGCATATACCCAGAGAAAACCATAATTCAAAAAGACACATGCACCCCAGTGTTCATTGCAGCACTATTTACAATAGCCAGGTCATGGAAGCAA
This sequence comes from Balaenoptera ricei, assembly GCF_028023285.1. Lineage (NCBI taxonomy): Eukaryota > Metazoa > Chordata > Mammalia > Artiodactyla > Balaenopteridae > Balaenoptera > Balaenoptera ricei. The sequence continues at coordinate 12,075,159 of NC_082640.1, read as the reverse complement.
CCTAAATGCCCATCGACAGACGAATGGATGAAGAAGTTGTGGTACATATATACAATGGAATATTACTCAGCCATAAAAAGGAACAAAATTTAGTCATTTGTTGAGACGTGGATGGACCTAGAGACTGTCATACAGAGTGAAGTAAGTCAGAAAGAGAAAAACAAATATCGTATGTTAACACATGTATGTGGAACCTAGAAAAATGGTACAGATGAACCAATTTGCAGGGCAGAAGTTGAGACACAGATGTAGAGAACAAATATATGGACACCAAGGAGGGAAAGCCTCGGGGGGGTGGGGATGGTGGTGTGCTGAATTGAGGATTGGGATTGACATGTATACACTGATGTGTATAAAATTGATGACTAATAAGAACCTGCTGTATAAAAAAATAAATAAAATAAATTTCAAAAATTAAACAACAACAAAAACCCTGAAAACAGAAAAAATAAATTGTAACGTCATATAATTAAATACTACATAACAATGAAAAAGCAACAAACACATACAACAACATGGATGAATCTCACGGACTTTATAGTGAGCAAAGAATATAGGAATGAAAGCATTCATAATGTGTTATTCCATTTATGTGACGCACCATAAAAAGGCAAAAAATAAATCTCTGTTGATAGAGATCAGAATAGAGAGTACTTGGTGGGGGAGTCTGTATTGGCTCAAAAAGTGCATGATAGACCCTTTTGAGAACCTGGACACAATCTACATCTTGAACCAAGTGATGGATGGTTATGCAGGTGCGTACATGTATAAAACTCAATCACTCATAATATTTTTATTTTTAAAAAGGTAGATAGTCAAAATCTCCAGACCTTTATCTATTTTTATTTATTTTAATTAGCTTTATTGAATTATAATGCACAAATAATAAATTCACAATGTTAAGTATACAATTCACAAGTTTTGTTAAATATGTGCAGTCTTGTAATCATTACCATAGCCATGATATAGAACGTTTCTACCATCCGCAACATTTCCATCCTGCCCTTTTGCAGTCAATCTCCTTCATCCACCTTGGCCATAAAATAAATGGAATCATACAGTACGTAGGTCTTTGTTCCTGATTTCTTTCAGTTATATCAGTGCTTTTGCTTATCAGTAGTTTATACCTTCTATTTTTGCATAGTATTCCATGGACATTATTTTTACCCACTCAGTAGTTGATGGATATTTGGGTTGCTTCCAGTTTGGGACTTTTATGAATATAGCTATTATGAGCATTTGAGTACACATCTTCATGTGGATGTGTTTTAACTTCTCTTGCATAAAAACCTAGGAGTGGAACGGCTTAGTCATAAGGTAAGTGTCTATCACATTTTACCAAAAATTACTAAACTGTTTTCCAAAGAGGTTGTATCATTTCACATTTCCACCAGCAATGTATGAGAATTCCATTTGCTCTACATTCTCACCAACGTTTGGTATTGTCAGTATTTTTAATTTCAACCATTCTAATAGGGTTTTAATTTACATTTCCTAAATGAGCAATGATGCTGAACATCTTTTCATGTGCTTATTTGCAATTTATAAATCTTGTCTGGTGAATTAAGTGTTCAAATATTTTACTTATTTCTAATGAATTTGTCTTTTTATTATTGATTTGTAAGAGGTCTTTATATATTGTGGATGCAAGTTCCATTATCAGATATATGTTTTGAAAATATTTCTCAATCTTTGGCTTACCTATGTAAGTGTTACTTTTAAGGAGGAATTTTTTAAAATTTCGATAAAGTGCAGTTTAACAGTTTCTTCTTTTGTGGTTCATAGTTTTTGCATCTTACCTAAGAAATCTTAGTCTAACATAAAGTCATGTTTTCTCCTAGAAGTTTTAAGCTTTTCCATTAACATCTATGATGCATTTTGAGTGGATATTTGTGTTTGGTGTGAGATTTGAGTCTTGTGTTTTGCCTATGATACCCAGCTACTCTAGTGTGACTTATTGAAAAGACTATCCTTTTCCCCATTAAATTGCCTCAATACCTTTTCCAAAAATCAATTAACCTGACATTTATGGGTCGATATCTGGAATTTCTATTGTGTTCCATCGGTGTGTATGTCTATTCTTATTCTAAACACATTCTTGACAAATGTAGCTGTGTAATAAAATCTGACACTATGGAGAATAGGTCCTCCACTTTTGCTCTTCCTCTTTGAAATTGTGTTGGCTATCCTAGTTTTGTTTTTCTTTTTTACATTTCTATATATTTTAGAATCATTCTCCAATTTCTACAGAAAAGCTGGCTAGGATTTTGATTGGGGTTGCAATGAATCTACAGATAACTCAAAGCAGAGCAATAGCTAGCCTTTAATCCATGAATGTGGTATGTCTCTCTATTGATTTATGTCTTCCTTAATCTTTCTGAGCAAAATTTTGTAGTTTCTGGCATACAAGTCTTGCACATATCTTGTTAAATTTATCTTGAAGTATTTCACATTTTTGATGCTATTATAAATGGTATTTAAATTTTTTAATTTCCAATAACTCTTTTGCTAAAATATAGACATTCAGTTAATTTTATTTTTTTAATTTTTTTAAGTTTTTATTTACCTTCCCTTATTCCTTCTTTGATACTCTTCCTTTCCTTATGAAGATTTGAGTTTCTGACCTGTATTATTTTCCTTATCTCTAAAGAACTTCCTTTAACACTTCTTACAAGACTGGTCTACAGGGAACAAATTCCCTCCATTTTTGTTTGTCTGAGAAAGTTTTTTTTTTTTTTTTTTTTGGCTGGTGCCTCACGGCATGCGGGATAACTCCCCAACCAGGAATCGGACCCACGCCCCCTGCAGTGGAAGCACAGAGTCTTAACCACTGGACCACCAGGGCAGTCCTAACATTCAGTTAATTTTATGTATAGATCTTGTCTCCTGTGACCTTGCTAAACTTATTGGTTCCAGTAGCTTTATTGTAGCTTCTTTTGGATTGTCTACATAGAAATCATGTCATGTATAAAGACAGTGTTACTTTTTTCTTTCTAATCTGAATGTATTTCTTTTTCTTGTGCTGCTGTACTGGCAAAAATACCTCAGTAAATTGCTGAAAAGAAATAAGAGCAAACATCTCATCAGAGAGAAAGCAGTCATTCTTTCACCATTGAGATGTTAGCTGTTAGTGTTGTTTTTGTTTGTTTGTTTGTTTGTTTAATCAATTCCTTTTATCAGATTAAAGGTGTTCTCTTTTATTCTTAGTTTACTAAAAGTTTTTACTGTGAATGAGTGTTGACTTTGTTCAAATGCTTTTTCTGGTTCTACTGAGATGATCATTTTTTTTTCTTTTTTTAATCTGTTAAAATAGTGAATTACATTGATTGATTTTCAAAAGCTAGAGTAACTTTGCATTTCTGGGTTATATCTTTCTTAGCATAATATATTATCCTTTTCATATAGTGCTAGATTCAAATTGCTAAAATTTTCTTAGAGACTGTTACATATATGTTCATAATAAATTTTGGTCAGTAGTTTTCTATTCTGATAATGTCATCTAGTTTTGGTATCATGTTAACTTGGCCTGATAGAATGAGTTAGAAAATATTCCCTTTGCTTCTATTTTTCTGGGAAATTGTGGATAGAATTTGTGCTCTACTTCCTTAAATGTTTTTTTTTAGAATGAAACAATGAAGTCATCTCAGTCTGGAATTTTCATCATGGAAAGGTTTTTAATCACCAGTTCAAGTTTCTTTATAGATATAGGAATATTACCTAAATCTTCTTGAGTGAGTTCTGATAGTTTATATCTTTAAAGCAATTTGTACATTTCATCTAGGTTGTTAAATTTATTGGTAAAAAGTTACTCATAACAATTTCTTTCTGTAGTGATGCCCTCGCCTCCATTCCTGATATTGATAATCTGTGTAATTCTTTTTTCTCAATTAGGCTGTCTAGAGTCTCATAAATTTTACTGATCTTCTCAGAGAATTACCATTTGGTTGCATTGATTTTTCACCATTACTTTTCTGTTATCTTTTTCATTGATTTTTGTTCTTCATTGCTTAATCCCTTTTTCTTCTTACTTTAGATTTAATTTTTTTCAAGGTTGAAGCTTAGATCATTGTTTGAGACCTTTTTTATTTTCTGGCAAAAATACCCATAATATAAGGCTATATATAATGCCATAACCTTCCTTTTAAGCATGCTTTAGCAACATCATTCAAGTTTTTTATGTCATGTTTTCATTTTCATTCAATTTAAAATATTTTATAATTTTCCTTGCTATTTCTCCTTTAACTCATGGGTTATTTAATATTTGGAGATTTTTAAAATAGCTTTCTGCTACTGATTTCTAATTTAATTCCGTTATGATCAGAGAAAATACTCCATGCATTTCCATATCTCTGTGCAGCACCCTCCTGTGATATGTTCCCCTAAAATGTTTGCCTTTGCTTCCCTGAACTTTGAACTCTGTCTCCTCAGCTCAGAGATATAGCTGGCCTCAGTTTGAGTGTCCCTTCCCTTCACTGTGGTCTGGAAACTCTCCCAGACAGTAACCACAGACATTTGTTGGGCACTCCTCATTTGTTTTTATTCTCTCAGCAATCACTTTCCTGTGTTGTGCATTGTACAGTGTCTGAAAACCATTGTTTCATATATTTTGTCTATTTTCCTAGTTGTTTGAAGAGGAAGGGTAAATCTGGTCTCTTTTATTCTATCATTGCCAGAAGCAAGCCATAAACTGTTTAAAGTCAATTGTGTTTCCTCAAAACAGCAACAAACAGAAAATGTAACTTTAAAATGATACCTTTTTCAGTAGCAGAGATAAGATAAGGTACCCGGAATATATTTAACAAAAGATGTGTAATTTGTAGAATATTATAAAATATGCTAAAAATAAATTATTTAATACCTGAATAAATGGATAGAAATATAATGTTAATGGATAGGAAGACTCAATCACATAAATTTATCTGTAGATCAATGCAATACCAATGAAAAAAATTTTCAGCTTTATTGAGGTATAATTGACATATAACGTGTAAGTTTAAGGTGTACAACATTTGCATTTGATATATTGAAAAATGATTACCATGATAGCATTTCCTTTGCTGTGCAGATGCTTTTTAGTTCGATGTAGTCCCACTTGTTTTTTTGCTTTTGTTGCCTTTGCTTTTGGTTTCAAATCCAAGACCCATGTCAAGGAGCTTACCCTCTTTTCTTCTAGGAGTTTTATGGTTGTAGGTTTTTCGTTCAAGTGTTTAATCCATTTGACTTGATTCCTGTGTATGGTGTAAGATAGGGGTCCAGTTTCATTCTTTTGCATGTGGCTGTCCAGTTTTCCCACCACCATTTATTGAAGAGTTTATCCTTTCCCCATTGTATATTATTGGCTCCTCTGTCATGAATTAGTTGACCATATATGCATGGGTTTTATGTCTGGGCTCTCTCTTCTGTTTAATTGATCTATATGTCTGTTTTAATGCCAATACCATTCTCTTTTGATTACTGTAGCTTTGTAATATAGTTTGAAATCAGGAAGTGTGATGCCTTCAGCTTTGTTCTTCTTTCTCAAGATTGCTTTTGCTGTGCAGGGTCTTTTGTGGTTCCATACAAACTTTAGGATTCTATTTCTGTGAAAAATGCTATTGGAATTTTGATGGAGATTGCATTGGATCTGTAGATGGCTTTGGGGAGTATAGACATCTTAGCAATATTAATTCTTCCAATCCATGAGCACCGAATATCTTTCCATTTATTTGTGTCTTCTTCAATTTCTTTTATCAATGTCTTACAGTTTTCTATTTCTGATAGTTTGTTGTTAGTGTATAGAAATATAACTGATTTTTGTATATTGATTTTGTATACTGCAACTTTACTGAATTTTCAAATTTGTTCTAACCGTTTCTTGGTGGAATCTTCAGAGTTTTCTGTATATAATATCATATCATATAAAATAGAGATAGTTTTACTTCTTCCTTTCCAATTTGGCTGCCTTTTATTTTTCTTGCGTAATTGCTCTGACTAGGACTTCCAATACTATGTTGAATAAAAGTGGGGAGAGTGGGCATCCTTATCTTGTTTTTGATTTCAGAGGAAAAGCTTTGAGCTTTTTACCATTGAGTATGATGATAATTGCGGGTTTGTCATATATGGCCTTTATTATATTGAGGTATATTCTCTCTATACCCAGTTTGTTGAGTATTTTTATCATGAAAGGATGTTGAATTTTGTCAGATGGTTTTTCTGCATTTATTGAGATGATCATATGATTTTTATTCTTTATTTTGTTAAAGTGATGTATCACAATGATTATTTATAGACGTTGAATCATTCTTACATCTCTAGAATAAATCCCATTTGGTCATGATGTGTGTTCCTTAAAGTACTGCTGAATTCAGTTTGCTGATATTTTGTTCAGGATTTTTGCATCTGTGTTCATCAGGGATATTGGCCTGTAATTTTCTCTTCTTGTAGTGCCCTCATCTGGTTTTGGTATCAAGATAATTTTGGCCTTGCAAGATGAGTTTGGGAATGTTCTCTCCTTTTATATTTTTTTGGAAGAGTTTGAGAAGGGTTGGTATTAATTCTTCTTTAAGTGTTTGGTAGAATTTACCAGTGAAGCCATCTGGTCCTGGACCTTTCCTTGTTAGAACCAGTGAAAAATATAATAGCTTTTGTTTTGTGTGGAACTTAGCAAGATGTTTATAAAATTGCATGAAAGAGCAAAAGACTAGGAATACCCAGGACACTCCTTAAGAAGAACCCTTGCCCAACCAGATATCATGATTTATATGAGTCAGATTTGCACAATCTCTTTGGATAGATTGGGTTTCTAATCCTGCCTAGATACAATTTACTTCTCTGAGCCTCAGTTTCCTCATCCATGTAACAACAGTGACCACTTCACAGGGTAATGATGAGAAATAAATAAGTTACCATGTAAAAAGTACTTGGAACAGTATCTGACATATCATACATGTCAACATGTATTAGCTATTTTATTATTATTTAGTTCTAATTATTAAGACAGCAAAGACAAAAGGGTATTTGTCTATTAAGGGATAGACAAGTAGGTAAACAAAACATATTCAAGAATTCAGAAAAGACTCACACAAAAATGGAAACGAATAAATGACAGAGCTGACATTGCAGATCCATGGGAAAGGATGTATTATGGTGTGGTGTAATTGATTGCTTGAGTATCTATGTGGAAAAAAATAAAAACGGATCCTTTCCTCACCCTAAAAACAAACCAAATGTTCATCAACTGCAGAATGTAATATGCTCCACTATATAAAGTGAAAATGGATGAATTACAGTTTGTCATGTACATACATATAGGAATCTCAAGAAACGTAGTGCTGAGCTAAAAGTAAATCACAGAAGCACAAATATTATTGAGGTCATTTATATAAAGTAAAAAAAAAGCAAAGCCGAACAATATAATGTTTATAGATACATGCACATTTGCAAAACTATGAAGAAAAACAAGAGAATCATTAAAACTTAATCCATCAAAGCTGTCACATCAGGGTCCAAGGGGCATGTGACCTATTGGAAGCACTTAGAGGATTTCACATTCTCCAAAGGTAGTATTTTATATCTAAAGCTTGGCAATAAGTGTGTGGGTGTCCTTGTATTTTTTTTTTATCTTTACATTTTAGTATAGATCCTTTTTATATTTGCTGTATCTCAAAATTTTTAAAAATTATCTGAGTAGTACCTAAAAATCTAAATATCATTTATGTGGTATATCAATAGTTTCCCACTTCCATAAATAAGTGTTATATTTGATATTTTAAAATTTTAATACTGTGTAATAAGCTCTTTGCCATAACCTAAAAAAAAAAATTCTATGTTATAAATATCCCATGAAGAGCTTTTCCAAACAGCAGATTTTCCAGGGATTAGAATTAGGGGTCTCCTAAGGACATAAACAAAGACGTCAAAGAAACAGAAGTGAAGGAAGCCAAGGGCTGTGAAATGACGTTAAAATATAATGGAAAATGAACTTGTATTTCACAGTTTTCTTAACTGCCCATAAGTGGGTACATTTTTCGTCTATGATATATTTTTTAGGGAGGAAAACAATTATCTGAATAATCCTACCTTGGATTGGAGTTGCAAAACAATCCAAAAAGAGACCTTTAGAGCCTCATCGGTTTTGGAAATTAGAAGTGTCTAAAAACTGAGAAACACCAAACCTCTCTTTAAGATACATACTGTTCTGTTTCTCTGCATAAATATCTACATTGCCTTGTTTTTGAACATGGGTCTGCAGAGATATGAGGGTTATAGACTGTTCTTGCACAGCATGGCATAAATTCTTTCTTTCATCCACTCTAAAGAGTATTCGGTGACTGGGGTGAGCTTCTTTTGCTTCATAAAACAAATGCAGACTGCTCAGTGAATCTTTATTCACTCAGAAAAAAAGTGGGACACTCTGGTATAGGAGCTTCTATAATATAATTCAGGGCAAATTTTGGAAAGTTGAGGCCAAAGCATTTGCTAGCAAGGATTCTAAAGCCATGAGGGGAACCTCTCCCTCACTTCGAGGAGGGTGTGCTATTCCTTTCAAGAAAAAGAGATGCTCTCTAAGGAAAAGAAAGGACAGTGGCAGGGAAGCAGAGATAGGAGACAAGTTCTGGAAGGGTGGCTTTAGAGTCTTTCTGAGGCAAATCCATCTCTAGTCTTGCTCATTACCGTTAGAGTAGTCATTTGCATTTGTCTTTGTTAAAGTAAGGAAGAGAGAAGGGAATTAAATTCCAATTCCAAGGGCTTTGCATCCGCTGTTTGCAATGTGGCTGTGTGACAGTGCAAGGGGACTTGTTGGGTCTGCTGGCAGCCATGGTTTGGCCTCACAGAAAACAATCACATCTCTTTTCTGGTAGCAGAATGGCTCTGCGCATCTCCTTAGATCCATCTTGCGAAAACAGAATTTGCATCTAGGCATTGCCCAGAGACTACAGAAGAATGGAGAGAGGGAGAAGGTGGACCATTGTCTAGCCCTAGTTTCACAAGGAGAAATTACAGCGCCAACTGTGTACAAATCTGAATATGAATAATTTTTATTGTGATAAAATATACCACTTTGACCATTTTTAAGTGTACAGTTCTGTGGTAGTAAGTGCATTCACACTGTTGTGCCGCTATCACCACCATCCACCTCCAGAACTTTTTTATCTTTCTTAACTGAAACTCTACCCGTTAAACACTATTCCCCATTCAACCCCCTCCACAGCCCCTGGTAGCCAGTGTTCTACTTTCTTTCCCTATGTATTTGACACTCTAGGTGCCTTATATAAGTGGGATCATACAATATTTGTGTTTTTATGACTGGCTTATTTCATTTAGCATAATGTTTTCAAGGTTCATTCATGTTATAGCATATGTCAGAATTTCCTTCCTTTTTAAAGCTGACTGATACTCCATTGTATGCATACACCACATTTTGTTTACCTATTCATCTATCGATGGACAATTAGGTTACTTCCATCTTTTGACTACTGTGAATAATGCTGCTATGAACATGGGTGTACAATTATCTGTTCAAGTTCCTGCTGTCATTTATTTTGGGTATATATCCAGAAAGAGAATCACTGGAGCATATGGTAATTCTACGTTTAATTCTTTGAGAAACCACCAATACCATTTTACACAGTTGGCTGCTGTATTTCATATTCCCACCAAAAGTGCACAAGGGTTCCAATTTTTCCACATCCTTCCCAGTCCTTGTTATTTTCTGATTTGGGGGGATTTTTGTTTGTTTATTTGTAACATTAATCCGAATGGGCATGAGGTGATTTCTCATTGTGGTGTGTTTTTTTGTCTGCGTTGGGTCTTCCTTGCTGCACGGGGGCTTTCTCTAGTTGCGGTGAGCAGGGGCTACTCTTCGTTGCCGTACGCAGGCTTCTCATTGCGGTGGCTTCTCTTGTTGCGGAGCACGGGCTTTAGGCACGCAGGCTTCAGTAGTTGTGGCACACGGGCTCAGTAGTTATGGCTCATGGACTCTAGAGCACAGACTCAGTAGTTGTGGTGCACAGGCTTTGTTGCTCTGCGGCATGTGGGATCTTCCCGGACCAGGGCTCGAACCCGGGTCCCCTCCATTGGCAGGCGGATTCTTAACCACCACGCCACCAAGGGAAGTCCCCTCGTGGTTTTGATTTGCATTTCCCTAATGATTAATGATGTTGAGCACCTTTTCATGTGCCTACTGGCCTTGAATAATTTTTAAAGGTGTGCAATCTTATATTCAAAGAGCCGTTTTTTAATTTCACTATGTCTTGGTGGCTGGTTTCTTTATTACTTTTGTGTAAAATTTACTGTGGTTTGAATAAAGAGAAAAGAGAATTGTAATCTTTAAACATTTAAAAACAACATTTGTGTGTTGTCTTTGGTGCTGGAGCACATCTCAAAATGTTTAATGGATGCACTTTCTCCTCATCTTGCATCAAAAGTTAATTGAATATATTGCATATTGTTAATTTATTCAGTTTTCTTATTCACATCATGATTTCTTGAACCCCTTACCACCATTAAATCAGAGCATTTTAAAGCCTATGGAAACCAGAAAGGATTTCTCTGGTATTTCAGAAAAGCAGCAGGTATCTGTTGAACTAAATGTCATTCTATATTTCCACAAGTGCCTGGAAGTTCTGAAATAACCTCTTCTTACTTTTTCCTTTTTTAAGATTTGGCTTTTACTAACCTGGAATATTCAACATGTTGGATGTTTTATAATAACTAAGAACATGAGCAAGATAATTTGAAATTATACACATGGAGCCCCATCACCTTTTTAAGTTACTGCAAGAATTAATAAGCTCATGCACTTGCCAAATAATCATTGTGTGTTGCTTGCCTCCTTCAAGTCTTCATTGGATTTATCTGGTGTTTTTTTTTTTTTGCTTCTCAGAACTATATTGATCTAGTTAGGATTCTTTAAAGGGAAGGTGGGCGGTGTCCTCCATCACCATCGCCTCATGTGCATTTTAGAGTAAGTAAAAGGTACTGCCCATTAGAATTACAAGTATTTTAAAACCTCACGGATGAATCTGAATACACTATTATTACCAATAAGTCATAAGAATAACTTTTAGGTTACTCAGTGTTTTCCAACTGTTATATTTTAAGTTATACTTTCAATAATATCACTGAAGTACAGCCTAATAAGAAATAGCTTATCTTTACTTCAGGATTCTACTGTTAAATATAAAATTTTAACTTGCACTTAGAGCAGATATGATTCTTAAAATGGCACATGGGAAACCAACCGTCTGTAACTACTGAATTCCAGCCTCTATCACAACCTGGCCGTCTAACACATTTTTGGACAACTTTTTCAGGCTGCTTCCAAATCTACGCTTGGTTCCGATAAGTTGTTCTGCCTCCTCTGTATGGGAATGTTTTGCAATAAAAACCAAAAAAGTTCTTCTTGGCACTGACAATTTTATAACATACCGAAGCATGTCCTAAATAACTTTAAGGTTCTTTTACAATATAGAAGCGCAGATGGGTGACATCATGGTGTAAAGCAACTTTTATTGAGCTCATAAAAAAATGCTTTTTAAAGGATTCTTAGAAATTAGAGTTGTTAAATCAAGAAATCTCTCTGTCGCATTTAACTAGGAAATTGAAGAATCTGAACATACAAGCCTTTTTCTGGAATCTTAAGCATGAAAAATTTTACAAGGTACGTTCAGACCACAGACTCAGTTATTCAGGCATTCAGACTCTTCCTCCATACATCTAGCAACCTATATAAATTAACTATTGGTACCAAATGGCAAAGCATGGTAGAATCCAGCTGGCCAAAATGGTGGGTGTTACTCCTGGTCCTGTGTTTTGTCATTGTTAGAATCAATATTGGCTGTTCATGGAGACCATCGTGAGACTTACCTTGAGTCCCTGAATGTGATGTAAGGTCTAACTAGAGGGAGGTAATTTGAGAAATTGTTCACATCTAGATTTGGAGCCAGAGCACAGTGTGTTCAGTTAGACGTAGAATGAGGCAAGGAATCCATAAAGCAGGTTTTAGTCAAGGAGACAGGACTCAGAATGATATTGTCATTCACAGACGGTTAATTGGCTGCTATAGAACAGAGATCAGCAAATAACAGGTAACTCTTGTCACACCTGTTTGTTGTTTTTTTTAAAGATTTATTTATTGATTGATTGATTGCTATGTTGGGTCTTCGTTTCTGTGCTAGGGCTTTCTCTAGTTGCGGCGAGCGGGGGCCACTCTTCATCGCGGTGCGCGGGCCTCTCACTATCGCGGCCTCTCTTGTTGCAGAGCACAGGCTCCAGACGCACAGGCTCAGTAGTTGTGGCTCACGGGCCCAGTTGCTCCGCGGCATGTGGGGTCTTCCCAGACCAGGGCGCAAACCCGTGTGCCCTGCATTAGCAGGCAGATTCTCAACCACTGCGCCACCAGGGAAGCCCACACCTGTTTTTATAAATAAAGTTTTATTGGAACACAGCCTTGCCCAATCACTCATGTTTGGTCAATGGCTGCTTTCACACTCTGATAGCAAAGTTGAATAGTTCCAGCAAGGATCATACGGCTCTCAAAGCTGAAAATGTTTACCGTCTGGCCCCTTACAGAAAAAGTCTGCTGACCCGCTGCTATATGAAAGGCTCTGCTGGGATACCTAAGTAGTCTTCAGGAAGGACAAATAGGAAAATTCGTCATTTACATCCACAAAAATTATTACCTTTAATTCATGTGTTATTTTACAATTGTCAAAGTACTTTCATATTCATTATCTTACTTGATCGTTGCAACAGCCCTGTGATAGAAACAGAACAGATACTAGGAGACCTTTTTCAAGGTGATTTGGCTGTGAGAGGTGAAGTGACTTCTCTCTGGCGACACAGCAAATGGGGGTGTTTCTGTAGGCAGGGTGAGCTCAGAAGGCAGACCAATCTTACCAAGTTGTTCTGCTTGACATGTGGCCAGAGAGCAAGATCAGGAGGCAGGGACAGGAAAGGGCAAGACGCCTGGGAGGCGCTGGTACCCAGGCACCTCTCCTCCTTGGGAGAGCGCGCTGCCCCCTCAAGTTCCTTCTCCCCCAACCTTCTCCATGGGCTTGTTGGCTCCACCTCAGAAGCTCCTCACTCACACCTTCCAGGCGGCCGCTCTCCCGTCCACTCCCCAATGCAGGATCTGTGCTTCCAGCCTGGAACTGCTTGACCCCCATGACTCCAGACTCAGGCACACATTCTCTGCGGGAACTCTTGCAGCTACGGGCTTGCGGTGCATTCAGGGGTTTGGCACGACATCTAAGAGGACAGAGGCACTTTTCCCAGGTCACCGCTGTGACTAAACAAGCACTGAATGTTCACACTTGCTGTGCAGTGTGAATTACAATCAGACTTTTTGATGTCTAGAGCTGAGGGCAGACTCTCAGGCCAGACTGCATTCAAATCTCAGCTTCGGTACCTTCAATCTGTGAGATTTGAGGTGAGTTTCTAGGACTCTGAGTGCCATAGTTTACTCATCTGTAAAATGGGGATGAGAACACACACCAAATCGGCCATAAACATGGTGGTCCAGAGACCAGGGATGTTCATGTTTGTCCGACGAAAGTGTTGCTCAGGAAACCCTAACATCTGTCATCAGTTTTCTCCATGTTCTTCCTCTTAGGGTGACTGTGAGGGATAAATGACTTAGAGCAGTGTTGTGTATATAAAAAATGCACAATAAGTGTTAACAATCACTATTAATGATCATTACTCTCTCAAGGAGAGCCAGGGTCCTGTAGCAGCCTGTAGTATTTTCATCTTGGGAGGCATCTCTATTGTCTTGGGGGACCTGTTGCCTTTACCCTCTGAATTGGACATGCATTGTCATCTACAATTTCTCACCTACCCAAGGGACATCCTGCAGGTTGGGATAACTCAGTCCCTGTCTGCAACTCCAACTCCAAGGTGCACTGGGAAGACATTAATCATTCCAACTTCTGAGGCAGTGTGGCTGCCTGGGAAGGTGGCCAGGGCCGATACAAGTCTCCAGATCAAGGGGAGAACCTCAGTTAGACAGGACACAGAACTCTCATCATGCAAGACATCTCTTATGGATCATGAAGAAATGAGGGAGAGTATTCCCTTATGGATGATCTCAATTTCCATGTCAAAACAAGAGAAAGTTTGTTCAAAACCTATAGGAGGGATTTGGGTGGTTACAAAATCAGAATTCAGGAGCTATAGCACAGGGTCAGAGCCAGGAGGAAGAGAGTTCCTGGGAAGAGCTGGCCGGTTTACCCAAGCCCCGTTCTCCAAACATCATAATGATGTCTCTTTCGTGAGGAATTAATGTCAGCAGAATGTGGATTTTTAGGGGAGTGGGCGGAGCTAGAGGCACCCAGATGTGAAGCTAAATAAAGATATATGTGGGGAGGGGGTCTGGGAAGAGCAAAAGTACAATGAACACTAGTGATGAACTTTTAGTGATAACACTAACAATGGTTCAGTAAGATGTTCTCATACTGAAAGAGTGGCAGTGGCTAGTTTAAAATAGGGAATTTTAGAAAAGGAAGAAAACGTCTTTCTGAAGAGGATTATTAGTCAATCCCAGAGGTACTGACAGTGAGATTGTGAGACTCAGGGAGAAAATCTAGAGTGCCTGGGGGGTCAAGGTCATCATCAGTACATGTAAGAAGTTTGTTACAAAGAGTCTTAAGTAGAAAGCTAACATCAAGGTCCAGAGTGTTGACCAGTGCTGTGATTAGGTCATTGTGGGAAACAAGTGGGAATAAAGCCCAAGAATTCAAAGTAAGCCTGAGTCCAAAAACTCAGCTAGGGAATGATCTTAGTCTGGAAGTGTTGTTAGGATCTGGAGTAGATGGACAAGTTGCCTGTTGATCACAGGAGAGAAATTGTCTACTGTAGATTAAAGGAGCTTTCTTGGAACAAGCTGATAGATGAGTACTATTTCCCAGAGAAAGGGAAGGTTTGTTCTGTATGGGCTGGTCTTTGCCCTGAGGTCACTCACAATTCAAACAAGGATCCTTGTGATCCAATGGCAACTACCTAACTTTGGAATCAAACAATGATAAAATAACATAGACCACAAATTTTCCTCTTTCCCTTTTCCCTTTTGTGCTAGGAATCTCAGAGCCAAATTTGCTATCTGTCTGAAGCGTGGAAATATATTTCCATGTTCTGACTTTTCTTCCAGCCTCTATTATTATTTATTTCTTATTTTAACTTCACATTAACTTCCGTCTAGTAGTGTATGTATTTTGTAAGTCAACTAAGATCCTTTTTTGAAATGAGGCAAAGAGAGAAAAAAATTAATAAAACCTCTGCTCTTAATTTCCATCTTCCATTTTTATAAGGGTTTTGTTGGGCTGGTTTGGGGTTGCATGGGCAAGCAAATGCTTCTGTGTCAGCTTTCACTTATTTTCTTGGTTTAAAGTAAAAATATACCACCATTGTTGACCAGACTTTATGATGGCCTGAGGGTTTGATATATACAAACTGACAAAGCATCCCAGGACACTTCCAGTGAGTAGAGAGGAAAGATATTGAACCATGTGGTGTTCCTCAGTGTGCTTTAAAATATTGATCTTGTGGATGAACTAATGTTGTTGATTTTTTAAAAATAAATTTATTTATTTTATTTATTTATTTTTGGCTGCGTTGGGTCTTTGTTGCTGCGTGCGGGCTTTCTCTAGTTGTGGTGAGCAGGGGCTACTCTTTGTTGCCGTGCGCAGGTTTCTTATTGAGGTGGCTTCTCTTGTTGCAGAGCACGTGCTCTAGGCACACGGGCTTCAGTAGTTGTGGCACATGGGCTTAGTTGCTCCGCGGCGTGTGTGATCTTCCCAGACCAGGGCTTGAACCCATGTCCCCAGCCTTGGCAGGCGGATTCTTAACCACTGTGCCACCAGGGAAGCCCCCTGATGCTATTTAAATGGATGCATTTTTCCTGCAGACATGTGAAGTCTATTGTCTGAGTGACAAGGTAAGACAAGTATTACAGCTGAAACCGAGTATGTTTACTGAAACTCTGATTACTTGACAAGTGAAATTGGTTTGGTGTTCTCAGACAGTTTCCCTGGAACCCCCATAAGGGACCCACCAGGTGACCTGCTCATGACAGGTGGTCTCTAAAAATGGAAGGAGCAAAAGCAGCAAACATCCCTGCAGGTGGCCCTCCCCGCTGAGGTGCAGCAGCATCCGGAGGGCAGCCAAGAAAAGCGTGGTCTGGGCACAGGGAAGGGAGATGCCCTAGCACGGCTCCGAAGCCTGCTGCGCCTCAGAGTCACTTGAGAATCACTTTTGTAAACTTCTTGGAACCCCTCCTGGGTGTTCTGCACCATTTGCATCCCCTGGGCCTGAGATGGAGGGAGCCTCAGGGATGTACGTGTGTATATATATATATATATATATATATATGTCTGTGTGTGTGTGTGTGTGTGTATGTGTGTATATACAAACACACACATACATACACATTTTTTCTCAGGGGTCTCCAGAGAAACAGAACCAATAGAAAATGATAGACAGATATAAATATATACATAAATAAGATGTTTGTTATGTATATACACATATACATACATATATATGTGTGTGTATATTTAACAGGATAGATATAAATATATATATATATACGTAGGATGTATGTTTTATATATATATACGCACACACATACATACTTATGTGTGTGTATATGTTTAACAGGATCGTTAGATACAAATACACATATAAATAGGACGTATGTTATATATATACAGATATGCATACATATATTGTGTGTGTATATATGTTTAACAGGATAGATGGATAGATAGATCTAAATATATATATAAGTAGGGTGTATATTTTTTGGGGGGGTGTATATTTTTTATATATATACACACACATATACGTACGTGTGTGTGTATGTGTAATATGTTTAAAGGATAGATAGATAGATAGATATAGATAGATAGATAGATAGATAGATAGATAGATAGATAGATGGGTCCTATTGGTTCTGTTTCTCAGGAGAACCTGACTAATGCAATCCCCGCCTGTACAAGTAGCCTGCTCCATAGCTGACCTTGTGTTTTCTCTCTCCTTCATAAAATGTGTCTAATTATACTGGGCTCTCCCAGAGAATGAAAGTGCACTGTAATGAGCCGTAATTCCATTCCTCGGAAATGCTTCTCTCCACGTTACACAGGTAAACCACCTGCTTCCAGTGGTGTTAGGATGACATTACGCTTCTTTCCTCGTCCTTATCCTTCCAGCCAGCTGCCCAGGCTACCGTCACTGCCATGCACCATAGGTCTTCAGCAGCCATGTGCTTTGCACACCTCAGGGTCCAAGATAAGTCATTGTCGGTCATGGTTCTGAGGTATGATTTTTTTTTTTAATTAATTAATTTATTTATTTATTTTTGGCTGTGTTGGGTCTTCGTTTCTGTGCGCGGGCTTTCTCTAGTTGCGGCGAGCGGGGGCCACTCTTCATCGCGGTGCGCGGGCTTCTCATTGTCCTGGCTTCTCTTGTTGCGGAGCACAGGCTCTAGACGTGCAGGCTCAGTAGTTGTGGCTCACGGGCTCAGTTGCCCCGCGGCATGTGGGATCTTCCCAGACCAGGGCTCGAACCCGTGTCCCCTGCATTGGCAGGCAGATTCTTAACCACTGTGCCACCAGGGAAGCCCTGAGGCATGTTTTAAAATGTGAGCCTGGCCTTAAGAGTGGTCACTTGGCTGGTGAGTGAACTTTTCTGACTGCCAGATCCTATGTCTCAACTCTGATGTTCTCCACTTGACTGTCTATGATGTGGTCAGAGTCAGTTTCCTTATGAAATCTGTTCTTGAAAAAAAAAAGCTGACTGCTAGTGCTGGTGAAGAAAATGAAGAAACCCACAGAGGCCTAAGAAAGCAGTGGTTCTCAGGCAGAAGTAAAAGATAATGTGGATAAATTAGAGCATGGAACTATCCTATTTGGACAGAATTATAAAGAGTAAAGGGGTCACTTAAATTTGGTAGTTATACTTTCTGGTATTTAAAGAGATGGATTTTATGATAGCACAGTATTTGCAAATGTAGTGAGTAGCTCATTTTGTTGACAGGACGCATTTCTCATATTATCAAGGGTCTTCTCTCACATTGCTTTCTTCCAGATCTACGGGTTGGAAATCAGGAATGTAATCTCACAGTGGTCTCTCTGGTCTGGGTCAAGGATTTGATTTTGTAGCTCTCATATTTTATAAGGCTGTACTAGACCTGTTGGGAATCATTAAAACTGTAAACTTTTAGAAGGACACAACAAGGAAATTCACAATTATTGGGTGCTATCATGTGCCAGACAGACAAGGTGCAGATTTGTCACTTTGGTTGAATTACTATCACAATTTTATTGATGAAAAAAAACCCAACTTGCCCAGGGCCAGGCCCACATTTAGAATTTAGAGGTAACTTTAGGTCCAGTTGATTCCAAAATTTATACTCTTTCCAGCTCATAATTCTGCCTCTGAAAAGTGCTAAGTAGCTGAGCATTAATCAACTATAAATGGGGAATAGCATGGTATTTACACTGGGAATGGAGTAGTGTGATCACATATTCCCAGAATCTTTTTATAGTTCATAGAAAGTTTGTGTAGACTCTCCCTAAGGGAAAACAGAATAATTGAGGTTGGAAACAGCTTAACCCCAGTCATAAAAATCTCTGACATGGGAAACTAAGAGGAAAATGGTTGCCCTTAGTGGGGAAAGGGTTGTGTGCCCCTGATACAGGCTGTGTGTTCAGTTGGTGGAAGGAATGTCTTCAGCCTCAGGAAAATATGACCCCTTGAACACACTTTGTTTTTATATCACTACTATTGGTCTTTCAGAAAACACGGTAATTACAAGTATTCATTTGTTCATTAGAATGAAGTCTAAACTCTTTAAAAGGTAAAATAATTTATATCTTTTCCTCAGACGCCCCCCCCCCAACCTCACACATACACACACGCGCACACAGACACACACCACACCACATCTCACTGACACATAACTCCCCTTATCATGAATTAGTAGGTATCCCATGGCAGCCCAAACAGGTATGGAAATTACATTCTTCTGTTTTCTCTCTTTTCCACGGTGCTACATGAGTTCTGTAAACAGCAGAAGTAATTTGTAGGTGGGCCTTCATTATATGGTCAGCCCTTGGAATATAATATAGAAATGTGCTAAAGTAAGGAAATATTTGCTTGAACTAATGCCTGGAAACTGAACGTGGTATGCACTTCATCGTAATATAAACTGCATATCTATGGGGATATACGTATGCGTATAGCTGATTCACTTTGTTATAAAGCAGAAACTAACACACCATTGTAAAGCAATTATACTCCAATAAAGATGTTAAAAAAAAAAAAAACAAATCCCTGCACATCTGGCTTATTTTCATATATTGTACCTGAGTGGGTGGGGTGATATTTACATTCTTTTTCCACTTCTGAGCTGTCCGGTGTCATCCAGTCTGTGCATGCTAGGAAGTTGTGTGTGTGTGTGTGTGTGTGTGTGTGTGTCTGTTTTACATTCCCTCTTCCAGCATCTGCCGTTCACTCTGAGTTGGAGCATGTACCATTGCAAAACTGTCACCGGCATCTTCGAAACACACATGTACATTCCACAGGTCAAGTAAATGGGCTTTGTGACTGCATGATGGCTTTTTGTTTAGAAGAAATCCAGGTGGCAAGCCCAGCACTTTCCATCCAGCAGCACTTTATACTGTTAACTGTGGCAGCTGAAAAGTGACGCTCAAAGGATTTTTTAGAAGCTGTGCCCCAGCAGGTAGCATTCTGGGGTTGGTTCTTTTTATTGTTGTTTGTTTTTTTTTTTTCTTCTGCTGTTTAAAATGTCCAAACCCTCTCGCTTGGCTAGACCTTTCTTTGCTAATGCAGTTTCTAAGCTGCCAACATCTAGAAGGGATGATTTAAACAGCAAACAGAAAAAAAACAGCTTAGGGGAGAAGATTTTGAAAACTGGAAGAGAAGGAAATTTGGTCAAACAGCAGCAGGTGCAAACGGCAGCCACTCCTGCCCAGCGGAAGACTTCGCCACACAAAGGTAATGTTTTAAATCAGCTGCTTTTGTCAGTTTAGGCTTAGAAACTTCTTTCTTAATAATACTGCCACGTAACTTGAGTGAGACTCTTTATGGTTTCAAAAACTTATCTGTGTGAGCGTGGCATTTTCTAAAATCCTAGAGTGCATTGCTAAAATAACCAATAATTAGGAAGATGGAGGTATTAGAACTTTCTTTCGTTAATTAAGGAATGATCAAAGAAAAACTGATTGCTTTCCCTTCTCTTCGAGAATGAGAGATTTTACTCTTGGTTGTGTTTCAGTCTTTCTTAATCCAGTTATATACACATGAAGTTTCTTTTTTTATTGGTTATCTATATGAAAAGAAACAAAAGAAGAAATAATACGTTCTAAAAACACATCATTAACTAGCAAAAGAATTTTTACATGCTTAGTTTTTTGCAGTCTCTTTGAAAAATGAACTTGTATCTGAAATGATAATCTAACGATATGGTTCCTGGCCAAGCATGACAAAAATCTCTGCTAACGTTGTTACCGGAAGCATTTAAATGAGTCTTCTCAGGTGATTATTAGAATGTTTCACTGAGCAAGAATATTGTTGAGTTTTTGACATGGAATTGAGAAATGGAGCAACCAAATAAAGCCATCTGTTGTTTTTGTGTATATAATCACAGAGGGCAATGAAATCATAGTTTAAAATATCATAATTTCCTTCATTATACCAAGAGCCACATATTCAATCACTAAACAACATTTATAATAGTTATTTTAATACATTTTGAACTCTCTATCAAAAATGTAATATTTTTAGCCCTGTGATTTTATACTAAAATAAAAAATTGTTCTAATATACTCATTCTTATAAATAGAAGTTTTTATTTTGTAGAAAAAAATAAGTTCATTGTATAATTTTAATCCTGACCTCTTCTCTATTAAAAACTGTTACCAATGAATATGCAGTTATACATTTTTGTGCCAGGTGCTATTTTAAGGATGCAAATTGCTGTCTGGAAATTTAAAATTTTTTCCTTGATGTGGCTTATTATTGGTTTATCCCCTGTGATCAATGAAGTGTTTGTACAAAAACTATTTCGTTAACCAAAATGCTTTATAAAAGACACATACAGTGAGCACTGAAGGACTTTAAAATGCTTAATAGGCTGAATTTCAGCTGCCTAAAAGGAAAGTTCTCTTTGATGTTATAATAGTCTAAAAAATTCTTCTAAAAAGGAATGTCAATCCCCTCAATCTGAAGAGTGTCCAAACATTTATATGGTATATATATATATATATCTGTGTCTGTGTCGGGTATACTGGGGAGGGAGTTTTTAAACAAACAATCTAAGGCTAAATGCTTATCCCGAAGATTACTCAAAATACTGATCTTCTTTCAGCAACCTATGGGGTTTGAATGGACTTAGTGCGTGAAAATAGTTTTTCTTTAATAACAAATTTGGTTTGGGGGTTAGTTAAAAGTTATTTGAAACCAAGAATGATTATCAAGGTACAAGGTCCATATAGATAATGCACGTTTTTGTAAAAAATAAACTGGGGGCCGATTAAAAAATAATATGGTGGTATTTCCTTTGAGTCTCCCTGAGAGGAGGATCTAGGCTGTCCAAAAGGAAAACTTGAAGAATTTTGAAATTGGCAGCAGGACTGGATTATTTGGAACAACAATACTCATCAGAATGTATATTTGTTTTTCTTTTTAATCAGAATCCTTTTTTCATGGCCACACGTCATATCATACAGAACCAATAGAAATCTATAATTGTTGGAGAACAGGGCTAAGGCTCTCTTTATAGGATAGTCATGTTGTATTAGGCTTTTACTTAAAGTGGTTATTATAAGATCAAGAAATCCAAATAATAGTCATGCTGTCTTAGGTTGTGTTGAGTTGGTATGCATTCTTACCCATGGCGATAGGACCTTAGTGTTCGTTCTTTAGAATGTTTATTTCATGTGATCCACAAGGTTTAGTTTAGTCTCTTTATGTAAGTTCTCATGGACCTGACTTCCTTTTTTCCCTTGTGTAATTTGTTTGGTAATGTATGTGTATTCTGGTACCTTTTTAACTTAAAAAAAAAAAAAGTTAGCCTCTCATTTAGTTTATTCCTTAAATTAGTGCAGTGAGCTTTCCCTTTACTTCTTTTCTATGCCCCCCTCTCTACCTCTTAAATTTTATCTTCTGTACTTTTGTTTTCTTATTAAAAAGGTTGATAACAGTTATTTTTTCATTATCATAATTCATGGTTTATCTATAGGCTAATTCTAAAAGTTGAAAATCAATAAAGTGTATAACTAATAAGAGTTCATAAATATTTTCATTGCTAAGCCAAAAAGTGTGCTGTCATCATTTTCTCTTACAGCCTTAAAACTCTTTTTAGTCTTCTCTCCTCAGCATTTCCGATTCTCCCAAGGACAAATGGATCTGATCCTGTTTATAAAACTCATTTTCAGATACTTGTCTCAGTCCTTTTGCCCTACTTTTTCCTGACTGATTTTCAGAACCCCTGGACAGGTCTCTCTTCTGGAGCACATTCCCGAAATACTTCCTAAGAAGAGCTAAATGGATGTAAACTTTCCAAGTTTTTACATGTCTAAAAAATATCCTTACTCTCTTTTCCCTCTTCAACAGTAGTTGGGACAGGCATAGAATTTTAGACCCAAAATAATTTTCCCCCCATAATATTAAAGGCTTTTCTCCATAACCTTTCAGGATCAAGAAGTGTTGATGAGAAGTCCCATGTCGTTCATACATTCCTTTGTAGGTGATTTTTTTCTCTCTCTTGAAGCTTTGAGGATATCCTCTTTATCCTTGATGTTCTGAAATTTCTCTGAAGTATTTAAAAGTGTGGGGTTCTTCTCGTTCACTTTTACTGGATATTTGATGAACCCTTTCAATTTAAAAAGTAATAGTCTTCAGTTCTGGGAATTCTTTTTTATTATTACTTTGATAATGTCTTCCTCTGTATTTGCTCTAATTTTCTCTTTGTGGATCTCCTATGAGTTGGCTGTTAAATCTACTGTATCAATTTTCTCATACTTATCTTTCCCTTATATTTTTTATCTCTGTCTTTTTATGTTTTCTAGATTTTTTTCGACCTTACCTTTCAGTTCTTCTAAGTTTGATCATCATCATATTTTTAATTTCTAAGACGTTTTCTTCAATTATTTTGAGACCTAAATACATGGGGGTTATTTTCTATATATAAGCAGTAGATCTGTGTGCTTTATTTACCTGATGTAGTTATCTTTGTCTGTTCCAGCTTGAAGGTACAATTCATCCAAGTTTATTGATGTGAGTAACCACATCACTGTGATGTTGGTGTGCTTTTCATTCTGAGCCAATAGTCCGTATTGGCCCCTAGAATAGAAAAGCTTGGCAATCAACAGACTTTAGGACAACAGCATTAATATCTAATTTTCACCATGAAGAACTTTCTTCATTATGAAAACTGTCCACATGGAAGATGAATGTTGAAGTGTGTGTTGAGATGTACCAACAATTTTATTCAGAATCAGGGTACGAGTCAGCATCTGAGAATGTGACATTTCTTCCCGAGTTTTCTGTACTCCCCTGAATTCTGTTTAGGTATATTCCCTCAAATTGTCCTGTCCTGATTTTATTCATTTATGTAGCCTCTTAACTCTTCTAAATAAAGGAAAGCATTTTTTTCAGAAGTGGCAGGAGCACTGACCACTATCTTGGTTTGAAAAAATATCTTCTGTCTCCTGTACATTTGTAATGATGATGATGATAGACTTCAACCTTTATTGAGGTCATCCTATGTGGCCAGCACAGTTCTAAGCACATTATAAATATATTACCTCATATAATCTTTAAAACAATCCTCTGACATCCCTAGTTTGCAGATGATAAAACTGAGACAAAGAGTTTCAGTTATTTTCCCAAGATCGTAAGGTAGACAGAAAAAGGTAGAACCAGAATTCTGCTTCTAGCGCTTTTGACTCATGAACCTACATACTTCGCCACTATGCTAAAGCACCTTTCTAGACAGAAAAACAATTCTTTCATCAAAGAAGTTATTAAAAATTAATCAAAACCTTGAGATTGGATGGACTGGTCCCTGAAAATAACTGTCTGGTGACATTTTGTAGTTCAGAATATGCTCTTCTGTTTTCAGCCTTTTGATTTGTTGCCCAGGGTTGCTGTTTCTGAGACAAAACAAAGAAATGAAGAGGGAAGAGAACAAATTTCAGAGTTAATAAATATATCACAATACTGTAAATGTTTTTCTAATATTGAGGCATGAAAGGATGCACTGAATATAGGACCTTGCAATCCCAACATGTACACTCTTGCCTACAGACTTGAGTGTGTATGGGTGCGTGCGCACACACACAGAAACACAAATACTCTGCGTACAATTCTAGAAAGGCTCTTCCATCTCATGTGACCTGGTGGTCCAAGTACAAGCCTGTAGGCCAAAAATCACTCAAGTCTAATTCTTTTCTAACACAGGCTACCGACGTGGCCTTGAGCAAGGCAATTATCTCTCCTGACTGAGTTTCATCAACCATTAAAGAATAATAATATGTGGTTTATGGTGTGAAGTCGTGGTGAGGATTAATGACTTAGTTAATGTGTGTCCAGAGCTTTCAAGAGCACATGTGCTGCGTGAATACTCTAAGTCAAGCACAATGGGGTCTCTGTTTACATTCAGTTGCTGTGGAACTGTATTTTTTCACAGATATCACACATGTACTCCCGCCAGGAAATCTCCATAATCAACCCCTGACTGCATGCCTTACGCTCTTCTGTATGAACACGGGGTAACCCCACGTGCATCTTATTTGCCAAAGCACATATCGACTGAGACTGTCTCTGGATACCTGGTGTCCAGTATTGTCTGCCTCTGTAAGTCAAAAAGATTAATAACTGGAGCACAAGTGTGTTTTCTCTCTAGTAGCATTCAAATTCATTCTGGATACTGCTGATGACTACAGTGACATTAAGCCCTTGTACATTAGACTTTTGCACAGGGAAGTAATATGGAAGGTAATCACGTCTATAGGTAGGCAGTGTTGCTAAAAGGTGTCCTCAATGGACTGCTTTTACATGTAACAAGCTGATAATACCAGTGAACAGTCATCAACCACTGGTAGGGCCTGCACTTTGTCTAGTACCTTCCAGAAGCAGCAGTGGTTTTGTACTGATCGTGTATGTCCTTTATCTGGTTGCCTTTGTGACCAACACCTCTCACTTTAGAGGAGAGTTGAGGTCAAGTACACAGTAATTCTTCAACAAGGCAGTGGTAACATGCTCACACAGTTAACGGAAATCATACTTTTGGCTCTTTATTGATACCGTTCAGTCCAGAGTCATGCATTACACATCTGTATAGCTCAGCAAGTCTCTCTCCAACCTATCATTGAAACTCACATGGCCTACCTTGGAGAGTTGTTTTACAAATAAAATCTAAACATACTTAATGCTGCTTACCAGTACTTAATGGCATTTTTTCTTCAACTAGACACAGTATGCACTATGACTGTGTGAATATTGAAAATGAACAATTTCTTCTAGAGTTTGCCTTACTTTCCTTGATTTATCTTATCTATATTTGTCTTCTTCTACCTAGTAAGATGAGAAGAAATATAACATGTATTCCCATATTTCGTTTGCTTACTTGATGCTGTTAAAATGTAATATGTCAGAAAAGGAGTATGAGACCACCTCTTAAAATTAATCTGGGATTTTCTTTGAGTAAATCTGTGTGTTATTAGTTACTTTGACATAGTCAATTTATTCTAGAGGGGTCAGTAACTCACAAGTCTGATCAAAAATGAAATGCCCCTGTACCAAAGAAGCATAGGCCACTGAGGAAAAAAAGAATTAACAGTCTCAGAACTTTAGAGTGGGATAAAAACTTTAAAATCATCTAATTTATCTCTCTCTTTTGGTACATATGGAAAAAGCCTAGAGTTACTTCTTTTGATCAAGACTGAAGGTGCACTGTTTGAGCCAGTGTCTTCCAACTCAGTGCTTTTTTCCCTTTCCTTTAGCCTACATGGAAAAGGCAAAAACTACTGGAACATCATGAAGTTTCCCTTCAAATGTTTGCTTCCTTGACATGGACTCCTTTTGACCTCTGATATGTAACATCTCTTGTGCTATGCAACCTACACTCCTAGTTCTCTGTTACTTGCTTCTTCCAAGTTCAAGATTACTGGGCAATGGATGTGCTAATTCTTTATTGGATATTATATATGTAATTAAATTATAATCAGAGCTCATTTAATACTGAAAAGTTGTGAGCACTATCTCTTATTATGTTTATGTTTGGTTGCTTATCTCTAATGAACCTGATAAAGAAATATATGTCTTAGCTTGATAAAGTTAGAAAATCATAAAATGATTTTCTGTCTCTCCTTTAGCTAGAGTTGAAACCTAAAGTAACAAACTATTTTTACAAATCTTTTTCTCAAATCTGTATTATTCAGTACCTTCCAAAATTTAGATCTGTGTCCCAGTGAAGTTTTTCTTCTATAAAGAGCTTAAGAGGTTGTATACAATCACAAATGAGAAATTTGCCAACCTCAATAGAATATTTTACTACCTGAGCTACTTTTTCACTTTCATTCCCTATGCTCAGATTTTTACTTTGTTGTGTATATTGCTTCTAACTTTGAGCTGTCAGGTCTAATGAGCCAGATTATCTTCAAAATCCTTCTATTCCATTGGGTCTATTTAAGCAATCAGAACTTGGCCATTTGAAAAAAAAATCAGAATTAATATAGATGAAAGAGTTTGTGGTTACCTTGCTATTTGGGGATATAGTTATAAAAATTCTTCCAAGCTAATAAATCATCTCTGTATATCATTATATGCCATATATGTTCTTAAGAATAGTTTCATTGATCGTGGCCATTTAGGAGCAAACTACCATGAATCTCTACTTGTCTGTCTGCCTACAAGGCACTTATCTCTTCTATAATCACATAATACCAAACATCTTAGCTCATGGCCAGATATGGGTAGGATGACTGTCTGGGAATTTGAAAACCTTCACAGAAGAAAGGCCTTCTTGGTGATGCTGCTATACCTGGTTAACTATTACAGCTTCTTGAGTTAATCATCTCTAGGGTCTTAAATTAAGTCAAAAACTCTACCTCTGTGTTTTTTCCTCGCCTTTTTGCAACAGGAAAAAAATCTCAAATGGGTTCAGGTTCATTTTATTTTCCATGTTTCCAAAGTGTACATTTACATTACCAAAATAAACTAGAGAAAACCACAAACAAGTAAAGAATCCTTTCTTATGGAAGAAATTTCAGTTGAATGTTATCTGTCAAGAATAGAATTGTTATATTTTGTACTTCTTGATAATTCATCTTTACAAATACACAAGTTAGACTTTAAAGGAAATTAATTTTTTAAACATAAGTATTTATTCAGACCGTGGAATATTATCCTTATATTTGACATACTTATCATATCATGCTTATATCTGCATATGCTTATCATATGCATTATGAATATGTATAATATGCTGGTATATTATATGTATTCATTACTTTGAAATTAATAAACTTAAGAAGTTCCATTTGAACATATGTTCGATAGATAGACCTTTTTGAGCCAGTATTTTAATACTTGATCTTGGTAATTAGGTTGTTTTCTGATAATATAATTGCTACAATCCCTTTACTCACCTAAAAAAATAACTCACTGACTATCTACTCTATGTCTGGCATTGTGCTAAATACTAGAAAATTAGAAAACAAGCAAAACAAAACCTAAAACATGGTTATTGACTTTGAGGAAGATCATATTGAGATATCCAGGTTATCTGATCAAAATAGAATTCTCTGAATAGATTTATATACAACATTGAAATGAGTGCATGGAAAAAGCAGAGCAGGCTACTTCCCCCAGGTAATAGGAGTTTACCAGGTAGGGAAGAAAGGATTATAAAAGACCACATTGCATTTATAAAATGGCAAAGTAGACCAGTGTTGACGGAGTAAAACAGAACTGGGGGAAAAAGAGATGGAGGGAGGGAGAGGGCTATTTGGAATGATTTCAGAAGAGAAGAAGATGTTCATATTTCCATTCCTTCAGTAAACAATTATTGGGCCCCTACTATTTGTCAGGTGTTCTTCTACGCTCTAACCAACTTGAAGGCCATGATAGATGAAGGCTGTGTTTCCATAGGGCTTACTTTATAAAGTGGGTTCTGTGATAAACAGTAAACAAGGCAAAGTCACAGAGTAATGGGAAGCAAGGCAAGGAACTGAGAAAGTCAAAAGTTCTGTTTGTGATATGAATGTGGACCGGCTAGTCAGTATTCAAGAGACAATGCCAGAAAGGAAATTAGAAACGTGGATCTAGAGATCAGGGCAGGGCAGGGGCTGCTGATACAGATAAGTGGATCACCAATATATAAATATTATTTAAAGCCATGGGACTGGATGAAATCACCTATGGAGGATGTAGAAAAGAGACTGTAGCCCATGTCTGAGAAGAGAAGGTGGCCCCGGACTCCAGAGCACCCCAACATTCAAGGGTCAACACAGGGACAGGGGTAGGACCAAAATCTTAAGGCTCGTGTACACCAACTTGAGAACGTTCTTTTAAAACTCCAGGCCAGAGTATTCTAAACAATCTCTCTCAGCAAGACAAATGCATTCATGCCCCCATCTGTGGATACAAACAAATACCCCAAGTAGGAATTTTCTTTGAAATGTTTTATATTTAAAATTATACAAGCCTGAACTCTAGACCATGCTATTTTTTTTGAAGATTTTTTTTGATGTGGACCATTTTTAAAGTCTTTATTGAATTTGTTACAATATTGCTTCTGTTTTATGTTTTGGTTTTTTGGCCACGAGGCATGTGGGATCTTAGCTCCCCGACCAGGGATCGAACCTACACCCGCTGCATTGGAAGGCAAAGTCATAACAACTGGACCGCCAGGGAATTCCCCCATGTTATATTTAATATAACATCATATTTAACTGAATTACCATCAGAATTAAAATGTTTTCGACTGTGTTTAACTTATAGCTTTAGGTATCCACAAAAGCCTATTACATATCACGGGGGTGCCCCTATTACACTTTAAGAAGAAAGATTCAGCAATGGGGAGCCATTAAGAGACTTTCAACATCATTTCATTCTTATTTGCAATTTAATATTTATATCACAGAATTATTTTATATGGCTTATTACTATTTGGCTGGCTATTCTTCATATATCCCTGAGAGTAGTGTTTTCTGTTTTTTGATTATGAACTTCTTTCTCAGAAGGTGAGGGTTCATTTGCTACTTCAATTTCTAGCACAACATAATGTGAATTTTTTTATGGTGAAACATCTATTTTCATTCTTCGAGATTTGTGAAGACACATCTGGAATATTTAAAGATAATACACTAGGAAAACCTCAAATCTGTTCTGTTTGCGCCCTATCTATTAATTTCACAAAGATTTTTAAATAGCTGTAACTAGAAGAATCAACAACAAGTAATAATGGAAATAGTACATAACAGATGTTCAGAGAATGCCCTCCCAGGAGAACAAAGCTAAAAACAACGGTTGTTTTAAAAATACCATGTATATCTTTTGTAATGCCTGGTTAATCTGACAGGAAAACAAAGGAATTTCTCAGAGGCCAAAAAACAAAAAACAAGAAAGCTTCAATGCAAGGAATAACTGAAAGCCAGACCCATCATTTGCTGTAATGGTGTCTGTCCATCCCTTGTGGCCCAGGAGATTTTAATAGACACCTCCAATGGAGAAGAAGTAAATCCTGAGTGCCAAGAAGAGTGGTAGTCATATTGGTAGAGTGGTAGAGTCATAACCTCTACAAAATCAGGTTGACACCATCAGCGGATGAACAAGGAAAATACCAGAGGGGGACCCTTGGAGAAAGCTCTTGACTCAACCTCAGCTCTGTGTGGAGAAGAATGAAAGAAAGGAATGTCCTGAGTATGTCTGAACTTGTGTCTTCACTCACATAGTCTTGGGGCCTAAAGTTATATTATTGTGGAGTAGGGAAAAATCCAAACCCTCTCCCCCACCCCCCCAAAAAGCCAAAAGTATTATATAATGGTAGCAGACTGGCAGTGTCCCCAGCTGCCTAGTGTCAGAAGACAAAAATTATCTTGAAAAAAAGACACTTTATATCCAGGTATCTAAGAATTCCCACAGGTAAAAGTCCAAAAACATGAGCCCCCAATAAAAATTCACAAAATATGTAAAGGAACAAGTGACCATACGTAAGAGTCAGAAAGGGAAAAGAATTGCAGAATTTCAAAATCTACATAAATTGCCAATATTAGAATTATCAGATATAGACTATGAAATAAGTGTATTATATATATTGAAAGAATAGATTCTAACAATATTGACCTGTAACATTTGAACAATAGATTTTCTAGGAATGAAAAATATAATAACTAAAGAAAAAACTCAGTGGACTTGTTAAATGGCTCACTAGCATGATAGACTTTTAAAATTCCTAATAATACAGCGCTGAGAGACAAAATGATGGAAAATATGAAATAAGGGTTAAAAATACAAACAATAGAGTGAGGAGGTCCAACATAAGTCTAATTGGATGTCCAGAAGAAGACCATATGGAGACTAAGAGAGACACATTACTTGAGAAGATAATGGCTGAGAATATTCCAGAGCTGATCAAAAGACATTAATATCTGAAGTCAAGAAACCCGACAATTCTTAAGAAAGATGCGTTAAGAAGGAAAACACTACCACACCTAGACAGAAAAATTATGATAAATAATTATTTAATTTTTATATCTATGGAGGGTTATGATCAAACAGCAGTTGATAGATCGGTATACAGCAGTTCATTAATTTTAATAAAATGTGTCCTCTGTAGATATGTCTATGGATAATACATTAACATGTAAGTTACTAGTTACTAGTTCTTGTTATAATTGGACCAAATACATTTGAGAGATGTGTGTTTTCTGGCCACATCTTGCTTTTTGACCCAAGCAGAAACACAATAGTTAAAACTCAACGTAAAGTGTAAGAGCTACCACCTGTTTTCCCATGGGGGCGGGGGAAGGAGCATCAGTGCTAATATGTTCAAGTTTTGCTGTAAGTGTTTTCAACTCACTTCCATTTGCATACTATCAGATGAGAGAAAGGTTGAAAAAAGGGGAAACTATGTAGAGAACACTATGCAAATGGGCATTAGAAAATGGAATTCTAGAATGAATATAAATTGTTTTATACTCAGGGCATATATATGCATCACTGAAAGCATGTCTCTATGGAATTCAACAAGTAGCCATGTCGCTTGGATGACATTGTAGTCTTGTTAATATTTGTAAGGATATTGCTATAATCATCATGTCTTGAGTATTCGAGAAAGTAGATGCTATATCTACTAAATAAATCACTATATGTGTTAACATACCTATTGAAACCGATTAAAGGGAACACCGTACCATCACTGAGGGAATTAGAACTTCCCTTAATGTATAATCCCCAATTACTGAGATATTGTTTCTTTTCCAGTTATCCATCTAAACAGCTAGAAATTCTAAAAACTGTGCAGATAATTATGTAATCCTCTTCTCTGTGAATCAGGAGTGCACAAAATATTGCAAGTTGTGTTTGTAAAACCTTCATTGGGGAAAAAAAAGTGGTTTGATAAGTACTTTTATACTCACTGGTTCATTTATACATTTAAAACTCTACCGAGGGGCTTCCCTGGTGGCACAGTGGTTAAGAATCCGCCTGCCAGTGCAGGGGACACGGGTTCAATCCCTGGCCTGGGAAGATCCCACATGCCACGGAGCAACTAAGCCCGTGTGCCACAACTACTGAGCCTGCGCTCTAGAGCCTTCGAGCCACACCTACTGAAGCCCGCGTGCCTAGAGCCCGCGCACCAAGAGAAGCTACCACAATGAGAAGCGCGCGCACCACAACGAAGAGTAGCCCCCGCTCGCCACAACTGGAGAAAGCCCGCGTGCAGCAACGAAGACCCAATGCAGCGTAAAATAAATAAATTTATTAAAAAAAAACAAAAACAAAAAAACTCTACCCAGCTGAACTTCATGCACTAAACATTGGTCGTCCTAAGGCTATCTTTCCTCTTTCCACTTGTACTCAGGTAATCTCAGTGTTTCTCCAGATCTGACCCTTAATTCCTAAGTGAAATCAGCAAAAATAGAGAAGAGGGGGCATTTTAAAATCTTTCTTTATAACTTAATATTTTGTTAAATAGACACCTTGCTTAATGATTCCTGATTTTGAAGCACATGTTTTGGGAAGTCACGTTTCTGCTTTGTTGATCCTCTAATGCCAAAAAGTGAGTAAAAGATCAAGTATAGTACATACAGCCCGGTGTGGATTTACACAAGATGAAGAGCATATTTACACCGTGCTGAATGGTTAACTAAATGCCATCAGTTATCAGATGACTAAACGTGAACCATGAGTGCAGCCATAACCCTGAAAAGGCATTATTGCCCATCATCGTCAGAATGTAGGGAGGAAATGTAATGAGCATTGAGGAAGGAATGGGGAAGTATGGCACAGAAGGAGAGAGAGCAGCGAGATAAGGAAAATATATTTGGAAAATGACAAAAATAATAGAATATTATTTTGCTTATTATTTCACCATCTTTTAACTCAGCAGACAGAATCCTTGATTCAGAAGTACTTCCTGAGCATTACTTTTTACGAATGTTACTGAAAAGCAAAAAGGGAAAATGTCTACTCTGTTTTAATAATAAAATCCAATTCCAGAGGAGAGATATCTTGAGAAGCACTAATTTAGTAAAGACATCCTAAGTGGAAGATAGGTCAGTTCATCAGGAAAGAAGAAATAAACATTGTTCTTTCCTAAATGTATAAGGTAAACATAAATCATAATAACACGATCATTTGTGTGCTGCTATTGAGATGTTTAATCTGAGGTTCTCAGTAACATGTTACCTTTGTAAAATTCGTTGAGGGGCAGTGTGTGCTTCCTGACAAATGTGGTCAGATAGCTTCAAGGATCATTAGGTCATTCAAAGGTCAAATGACAAGTGTCATTATTAAGTAGCCACCACCACAGAAGCCTTAGCTGTGCTTCAAACACTGATAATTCAGCAGGACCTGGAAGACTGCTGAGAAGGGGGTGAGTGACATGATCAAATGTATGATATCAAGGTAACTTTGGAAGCAGTTTGGAGGATTGGGAGATGGAGATTAAGAACACAGACAGAACTAAAAATAGAATTACTAGATGATCCAGCAATCCCACTCCAGGGCATATATCCAGACAAAACTATAATTCAGAAAGATACATGCACCTCTATGTTCATAGCAGCACTATTCACAATAGCTAAGAGATGGAAACAACCTAAATATCCATCAAGAGATGAATGGATAAAGAAGATGTGGTACATATATACAATGGAATACTACTCAGCCATGAAAAAGAACAAAATAATGCCATTTGCAGCAACATGGATGCAACTAGAGATTATCGTACTAAGAGAAGTAAGTCAGAAAGAGGAAAATCCTATATGATATTACTTATATGTGGAATCTAAAATGTGACACAAATGAACTTATCTATGAAACAGACACAGACTCACCGACATAGAGAACAGACTGGTGGTTGCCAAGGGGGAGGAGTCTGATGTAAACTTATAGAATGGATAAACAACAAGGTCCTACTGTATAACACAGAGAATTGTATTCAGTATCCTCTGATAAACCATAATGGAAAAGAATATTAAAAAAAAAAAGAATGTAAAAAAAAAAAAGAACACAGATGGAGAGTAAGTAAACCCAACAAAGAGGGACAGGATCCGGGGCAGGTGAATCTTTTCTTTCACTCTCTTGGGGAACTTCTCCTGCCTCTAGGAATCACATTCGCTTTCAAGTGTACAGAGCAGCTCTTTCAACCTCCCTAACAGTCCCCCTTTACAATGAGGAAACTGAAGCTTAGAAAAGTTAAGTGCCTTATTGAGAGGTCTCAAAAGTTGGAGAGTTGCAACCCAAACTCAGGGTCCTCTCTCCCCTGTTCTCTCCTGTCCTAACCAATAACATACAATAAAAGCCTGTTCTCCTTATTATGCTAAGAGAATACTAGAAAAGAGGTAGAGAGACTTGAAATCTTGTGAGTTCAGAAATTTTTAAAAGGATGCTATTATACTCTCAGATGTAATAAGTTGAAATTACTATTTAAAAATTAATAGTAAAAATACTATTTAAAGGAGATTCAGATGTAAAGGACTATGAGGGTCAAGGGAAGAAGCATTATTTCAGGAAGAATTTGGCCCAAGGAATTGAACTGGGCCTTGGGGTTTGGGGACTGGCCACTATTACAGAGAGGAAGCCCAGATGGAGTGGTCCTCTGGGGACCCTGAGAAGTCAGGCCACCTGTAGAAGGGACGTTTGCTTTTTTTTTTCTTGGCCGTGCCATGCAGCTTGTGGGATTTTAGTTCCCCAACCAGGGATAGAACCCAGACTGCCAGGGACTTCCCTATGCAGCTTTAACATACTAGCCTGGCAACTTTCTAGGATTTCTCCTCAGCAAAAGCCAAATCTATTTACTTTGAATGAACTGTTTTTCTCTCCTGTGAGAATCTTCACATTGGACATTCACCAGCAATGCCAATGTGTGGGCAGGTACCTGGGCTCTAACATTGGTGTCTCCTACGACTAGCTGAGTGACCCTCTCTGAACCCCAGTTTTCTCGAGTAGGATGCAGGACACAGTAGATCGTTGGTTTCTAAGTTTCCTTCCATGGCTTTCTTATTCCATGAGAGTGTGGTCAGTGCCGTGGCACTTGGGGTCCTCTTGCCTGTGGAACACACTGGAGGGTTAAGTTAACCCCCTTCATCCCTCCTTTGATGGACTGATTCAGGAAAGGATTTGTCAAGTGTCCATAACGGGCAGGGATTGTGGGAAAAGACAACTATGAAAGAGACGTGAGTAAAGAAAACAAATACTGAAAGGCAGAGAAGAGGAGATGTCCTGGGATGTGTAACTGTGAGGTTTGGAATAGAGACAGAGTGTAGGGGCAATGGGAGAGCAGCAGTCACTTGCACCCCCAAGGAGGGCATGTGAATTTATCATAGGTCCATGAGGCAACTCTGAGCACCGGAGCTGGGTTTGGGCCCTTCCTGTCCACACCATTAAGCCCTCCTGACCCACTGTTTATCAAACGACCACCTCTTATCATTTTCTCTCTGTATGAGCGGGATAGCCATCTCCTTTTCCCTTAGAAAATAAATGGCATAATACCATTTTCCCCTTCATGGTATCATATTGTCATTAAAAAGAAATAAGGTAAGCCTATTTAAATACAAACAAGGTATCTGATTATTCCTATTCCTTTGAAATACTGAAACAGGCTTCCTGTAAAAGATCTATGGTTGCTCTTGGATAAGAGATTACCCATTCCTTGATAGAACGTTTTCTTGCACCCAGATTGATCTTTTGCAAAGGGGAGTGCCACTCCTGACACTGTTCGTAGATAACTTTTGGGATGGTGGCGCAGCTCACATCTACATCCTTTTCACCCACAGATGTGGCCCCGACGTCTATAGTAATATTCGCATCCCCAGCGCCAGACTATAGGTGACCCTACTGAAATGAAACACTGATATAACAGATAATCTCTTCTGAAAATTTAGAATTGGATCTGAGAGATGATAGGAAGTTTCTGTTGGTACTTAGACCAAAATATCCTGGCACATCCAAGTTTGGCCCAGTGCATAGAGAATCAGAGAAAAACAGTTTACAGGGAGAAAAAAATAGAGACGTGCAGAGACACAGATGAGAGAGGCAGAGACAGATGAGACTGCTGAGTCCAGACTCTCCGGTGGCCCTTCTGTGCATCTTTGTGTCTTCTATGAAATGTTGCTGCATCCTTTAAATCTTTTCGCTTAAGCTAGCGTCAGTGGGTTTCTGTTGTGTACAACCAAAGGATCCCTCATTAAATATCTGGATTTCCAACACTTTCTCTACCTTTCTTATTTTTGTTTAAGGCTTCTTGTAGGTGTGTCAGTTCTGGCTAGCAGGGTGAGAGATGAAAACAGGCTCATTGTACTGGTATTGGCTGTTGGCTATGCAGGCTTTTTCAAACTCTGATGATACTCTAAGCTGTTTGGTTGTTTATCCAGTGCTCCTGGGTCAATGTTTGTCCTTGGTTTTTTTAAAAAGGATGGAGGAATAAGCAGGGATACTCTGTCCTTGGCATGACTAGCATTGCTCAGTGGCACATCTGTTTTCCTAAGTCATTAATGGGTCCTTCCGGAAGCAGCCAATCCTTCCTCAAGCATTAGGTCAGCAATCCTGATTAGAATCGCATCAACCACCCATGAAACTAGAAGCTTCCCTGTGATTTATTGTTACAATAAAACCTCACTAATTAATCATAATTAGGAGGAAAAGCCCGTCTCAATTTTAAGGTTCTGAAAGAAACAACATTTTAATTTCTTCCAACTTTACATAGTGATTTAAATTAGGTTAACAAAGTATATTTGACTTGACGTATAAATAAAAATTATTTCTAGATAGCACATCGACTTTATATGTGCATTTCCGGTATGTAAATGGTCTTTAAGGAACAGATTGTTTTTTCCAGGCAATTTAAACATTCTGCTTACACTTTTAGAGTATTAATAGTTCAGGAAGTGCTTTTTCCCATTGAAAGCACAATGGCTAACTTAATCTTAACACGACATGCAGAGAGACAGATGAGAGAGAGACAGATTATTTTTAAAATAATCTGTCAAAATTATTTTTAAACAAGTAGGTTCTGAATTGTAGAGATTGTTGTTATTTTTGGATCAACATGACAATGATTAGGGGAACAAATAGGTTAAGTTAGTATCATGAAAGCCTGTTTGAAAGCTTTTCTATATTTTTCACAGGGGTTTACATCACAGTCAAAAATAAAGCTGATTTATTTAAGTCTAGTGGGATGATTGTGTTGTGGATGTGCTGAAAATTGTCTCTCCTGCCCATTTGATAACTCTGTGATCTTTACACTATGATTCCAATTTACAGAGAGACAAGGGTACATGCAAATAAGCCTGGGACAGAATGTTTGGTGCCCCGTATCATTTCCCCTGATTGTTTATTTGCTTTTATGAAGTCTAAAGAAAATGAGCTAGGAAGCCAAAGCTGATGCTGTGAATAGAGCTATCTTAAAAGCTATGCTAATTTCAAGCCTGCAGGAATGTCTCTATAGGACACCTGATGTGTGCTCATTGGGCTATCATGGCCCAGAGTTTTTATTTTCTGTTTGGGAAACAGATAAAAGCTGGGATGAGGGAGCTGGACACAGCATTTGGATTGACCCTGGGACCACATTTGCTGAGGAGTCCAGAGGACCTGACTTGTGCTGGCTGTTCGTCTCCTGCTGGTGCCCTCTCCCCACCTCCTCTTCCTTCCCATTACATTGGATGCTGTCAGCTTCCTGCCTCACTTTTCACCTGAGCCCATAAAATTATCTGCACAGTCTAGTAGGTTGATGCATGCTTGAAAACTAAGGCAGGTTTTTAGAACTCCTTGGAAACTGCCTACATGCTGGTGTTCCTTCCCCTAGGACGAGAAGCTGCAGCCTTGCCCCGTTGGGCCCAGAAGAGCATCTTCTGACTTCACAGGGTCAAGTCTGCCAGAGGTGTACCCCCCTTGGCAGATCTCCCAGGCAGGTAAAGACAGGGCTAAACACGGCCTTAACGTTGCCAGAATTAGTACAGAAGATGAAAAGAAGCTTTCTGTCCTTGAAAGCCATGGGGCTTTGTCCCCACTTGCCTCTGGACAGGAATGACTGAGGAGTGCGGGTAACTTATCCTCCAAGGAATTTACTATGCTCGCCCAGGGTACCAGCTTCTGTCCCAGTTTTGGGGGGCTTCCACATTTTTGAGTATGTGTGTTATTTGTTTGCCATCCTTATTTCCTTTTTACAACTTTTTACTTTATAAAAATAAAGCATGTGTGAGATACCGCGATCAAGTTTTCCTAAAGAGGGACAGGCGGCAAGCAGGGCCTATGGCATGAGCACAGCCTTCCTTCCAGGGCCACACTGCGGTCTCTCTCCCTGCTTTCCTCCAGTCGTGGTTTCCTGATCACAGCGGGCACCTGGCCTAGAGGACGCTGCTGGCACAGAGCCCCTGAGCGTCACCCTGCCTGGGCTCTAATCCAGACCCTACTATTTGCTATTTGCGTAACCTCCGGCAGACTACTTCGACTCTCCAGCCCTCGGTTTTATGAA
Source organism: Balaenoptera ricei (assembly GCF_028023285.1). NCBI lineage: Eukaryota > Metazoa > Chordata > Mammalia > Artiodactyla > Balaenopteridae > Balaenoptera > Balaenoptera ricei. The sequence continues at coordinate 12,036,956 of NC_082640.1, read as the reverse complement.
AAATACAACTGAATGATATAAGAGGACGTGCTCAATAATCGCTAGTTAGCTTCATGACGTAAGAGTTAGGGTAATAGATGGGCCTTTATATATCTTGGGGGAGAATTGGTCCCCACATCTTCCCAAGCACCTCGACGCAGTAGAGGAATAGCACTTTACGTTTCCGAGTACTTGGACATACATCTCAATATTTTGTTCATCGACTATTAATTAAATTATGTTTGCTTAACTGGTGAGGTGATAAAGCAAATTTAAAGCCAAATGTAAATCTAAAATTACTTCGTTAAGAAATTGCAACTAGTTCCATAGAGGGGAAGGGGGAGGAGGGAGCTGAGGCTGCCCTGGGTTTCAGCCTCAGGTGGTGAGTGATGACGGTTCTTTTCACCCAGGCAGGGATCGCAGGGGAGGGCGCCACAAACAGGTTGATGATCATCAGTCTATCTGAGGACCTGTTGAGTTTCAGGTGCCCCGGGAATATCTAGAGGAGATGTCCAATTAGAGGCTGGACCTCGGGAGAGAAACCTAAGAGCTAACACGTTATAGTTACTAATTGTTTAGTCTTTGCATTTGCCTTCTTCCTGTCTGGAGCACTCTCTTCAGGAATCGCCACAGTTGGCTTTCTGTCTCCTTCAGATCTTTGCCAACACATCATCCTTGCGTTCAGACCCTTCCGGGCACCCAGTTTTAATGGGCAAGTGTTTTCCACCCAAGCACTCCCTGTCCACCTTCTCTGCATCATATTTCCCCCATAATTTGTAGCATTATCTAAACTACTGTATATTTTCCTTATTTTTACTTAATTATCTCGCTTACGATATTCTATTTATTAGAATGTAAGCTCCACGCAGGCAGGGATTTTTGTCTGCTTTGCTTACTTCTGTATCTGCAGCAGCTAGAATGGGGCCTGGGACATAAAAGCTGTCAATAAATAGTTGCGTAAGAGAACGAGCCCTTCCTGTGTGCCTGACAGTAAATGCTTTGTATGTACTCTCTCCGTCTCGGTGAGAGAAATAAATTTAGGAGCTACAGCTTTATAGTTAGCAACGAGCGCCATGAAAATGAATGAGATCTGCAGAGAGAAGAGGACCTAGAACAGAAAAATAAAGGACGTCATCCTTTCAGAGACAGGCAAATGTGGAAATGGACTACACATAGGAACCCAAGAAAAGTCACTCAGAGAGCAGGAGGAAAACCAAACTGCTGTTTTGCTGTCAGACCAACTGGGGGACCATTTCAAGAGGGAGGAAGTACCTGCAAGTGTCGGGTGCCGCAGAGAGGTCGACTTAGATAAGGCACAAGAAGTGATTAAGAGGGATGAACCTGTAGAGTCTCCCCAGCTTGTCCGCTGCATCTGATTCAGATTCCTACTGACAAACCTCTTACCAAAATGGGTGGAGTTGTTTTTACTGTCTCCTCTGACAAAGCATATTGCAAGGATATAAATGGCAGAGTTTACTCTTAAGCAAAATGTAGGTAATGATATATAGTTCAGTGGTTCCTAGACTGTGGAATATCAAAAAATACAAACATCTGAGAAAAAAAAAATGGGTCACTGAAATATTAGATTGCCTTGCCAATCATCTTGTTATTCTGCTCAGTGCATATTGGACAGCCTGACCACAGGGAAGGAATAAATTCAGAATCATTTAGGAGACATGACACCCAGACAACAAGATCATTTCTGTTGGCTTGGCTTCTGGGCCTCAGTGTAAGTCAGAAATCCTTTTGGGAAAAGGGTATGGCTTCCGGTCCTTTGCCACCAACAACTCACCCTATTGCGGGCGCTCTCATTTGCCCTGCTGCTTCCTTTGCCTTTGCCTTAACTCACATCTGTGAAATTCTGGATTGAATCAGAGAAACAGTGGTTCCTAGAGGTGCCAAGGAGTAGCCTGCGAAGTCTTTAGCACCTTTGACCAGTAATCTCCATCAGTCTCCCCACCCCACAAATAAATACACAGCCATATAATCTCAGTTTTTAAGTGTATTTGTTATGTCACTTGAAGGCAAGTCCCCTGGCTGCCCTCACTGTCCCCCTACACACACACACACACATACACTGTCTCTCTCTCTCTCTCTCACGTGCACACACACACACACACACACACACACCCCTAGCACTGGGCAGGTGAGATTCTATGTGATGTGGTGGTCTGGTGCTGGTTGTTAATGGAGTGAGGCTTTAAAAGGAGGAAAATACTGAAAACAGGGCAGAAGTAACTCCAAAAAAGAGCCTTGACAAAGGAGGCTTTTTTCCAGAGGCTTTTGGCAGTAGAGCAAATTAGGCATTCCTTTTGCTTCTGACAGTATTTCAAACCAGTATAGCTTCCCTCATTTTTGGAGAGTACAGATACTCTTTCGTTATCAGATTGACATTAGCCAGAATATTTTAATGTCAACAAAGACACGTGAATGATTGTTCCCCTAATTATTTCTTATTTCCCCTTTGGAAGTTTCCATGTGTACAAGATTTTAAATAAGGAGTATGTCCAGATTAATTTTTTTTTGGTTCTTGTAAGAATCCTGAATTTTATCAAGGATGCAGTTTAAGTGAACTTGGAATAAAGCTTTAGTTTCATATTTTCTGGCTAATGTTCCATAAATGTCATAACTTTGCTGTTTAATGGGGAATGTGTTTTTTTATGTAATAGATACGCCAAACATTAATGAAGGGAAGAGAGGGAATGACTGAGAAATGCCATCTCAAGCTCAAGAACATCAAAATTAGCAATAAAAATAGAAGTTTCTTATCACCAGGAATGGGAGGAAAATAGTCACAGACATTGAAACAGATACAGCTCAGTCCGTGCTCCCAGTTTCCCACGAGTCCCTCATGGGGTGACCTTGACCCAGCAGTTCAACTATCTCATGCCTGTATTTCCCTCATCTGTTCATCGGGGACTAATTGCCTAAAAGACACGGAGGTTTCCAGCTGGTGCAGGGGGGTTGTTACAGTGCTTCCATGACATGGACCTAGGTCACCGCACTGTCCTCTAAGGCCCTGGGTAGGGGCACTCATCTAATCTGGAGATTCATGCATGACATCCGTGGTCTCCAAACTCAGCAAATCTATTAATCCTTAACTGAAAGCCACTCTGCAGGAAAAGTTTTAATACCAACCATGACTAAGGGCAGCAGAAAAAGCATTGGTGTGATTTATTTGGAAGTATGAATCCTAGAAAAGCTTTAGGAAATGTAGTTTTATTTCTTTGACAGATTGATAGTAACTAGGATCAGGTTAAATCTGGCCTAATGGCAATTCTTTAACAAACACTGAGACACATTTTTAAGAGTGGTCTGCTTTTAATGTGTTTTCTTTGTGTGCTTCTAAAGGTACCTCTAAAGTGGGGGTCCTTGAAAATTACGGTCCTACATAATTTGCACATTCTTCTATGACTATATTTATGTTACTCTTTGGCTTAGTAAGTATTTATTTCAGTGTTAAATTTTACATACTTTCCAAATGAGTCTCAAATTGTTAACTAAAGGGGTCCAAATATATGAAGTTTTATTATTGTTATAGTTATCTTTTAGCCCAGATTTTCTCTGCTCATGCAGTGCTTGGCAAACATAATAAATGTTTGAATAAATGAATTAGTGAATAAATGAATGAATGAATGAATGAATGGCAAAAGGCCATAGATTTAACCCTTATACCCCGTAGTTGGTTTCATGTTATTCCATTCTGCAGAGACAGAATCCTAATTCTGACCATCTATTTAGTGCCATCTGCAAAGTCCATTTGTACAATCTAGGCTTAGTTCAGGCTGCTATAAGAAAGTACCATATATTGGGTGGCTTATAAACAACAGAAATTTATTTATCAGAGCCCTGAAGGGTGGAAGTTCAAGATCAGAATGCAGCATGGTCAGGTTCTCGTGAGAGCCTGCTTTCTGGTTCACAGATGGCCATCTTCTCACTCCGTCCTCACATGGAGAAGGGTGAAGGGACCTCTCTGGGGTCCCTTTTATAAGGGCACTAATCCCATTCATGGGGGCTCCACCCTCATGACCTAATCACCTCTCAAAGGCGCCAACCTCCTACAGTCATCACATTCAGGATTAGTGTTTCAACATATGAATTTGGGGGGGACCCGAATGTTCAGTCTGTAACAGCCACAAAGGAGAGCATATTACAGCCATGTGACATGGGGTTCCATCACAGCAGAGCTTCTTGCTCATGGTGACAGATCTCAGCACGCTTCACATTTACACATTTAAGAGTAGGAGGGATTAATAGGGGTATGCACTTCCTGGATGCACAGGAGTTAGAAAGAGCACATTGTGAGTCATTCCCTCTTTACACCAGACCAAGCTGCATTAGGTTACCCAGGCCTTCCCCGATGGGATGTGAAGGAGCAGGGCATCTGCTGGTTTCCCAAACCATGTGAGTGGACTGTCCACTATTGACGAGGTAGCCCAAATGTCCCTGCTCTGGGCTCCCTGGTCCATTCCCATTCCACATCTCCCAGTGGCCCTAAAACTGTGTTGGCATAGGACAAACTTCAAGGATTAGGATGAGAATGGCTTTTCCCTGGAGAACAGGTTTATGGCTTTGGGACACATGGCTTTGCTTCAGCCAGGCTCAAGGAGTCCTTCCAAACTCACATTCTCCAAGTCTCTGAATTCTTTTTTTTTTTAATTTTTTTAAATGAAGTGTAGTTGATTTACAATGTTGTGTTAATTACTGCTGTACAGCAAAGTGATTCAGTTATATGTATACATATATATGTACATTTTTTATTATTCTTTTCCATTATGGTTTATCATAGGATATTGTATATAGTTCTCTGTGCTATACAGTAGGACCTTGTTGTTTATCCATTCTATATACAAAGGCTCACATCTGCTAACCCCAACCTCCCACTCCACCCCTCCCCCAACCCCCTCTCCCTTGGCAACCACCGGTCTGTTCTCTATGTCCGTGATTCTGTTTCTGTTTCATAGATAGGTTCATTTGTGTCATATTTTACATAATTCAAAAAGATACATGCACCCCTATGTTCATAGCAGCACTGTGAACATAGCAGCATTATGAACATAGCAGCACATAGCAGCAGCACAATAGCCAAGACATGGAAACAACCTAAATGTCCATCGACAGATGAATGGATAAAGAAGATGTGGTACATATATACAATGGAATATTACTTAGCCATAAAAAAGAATGAAATAATGCCATTTGCAGCAACATGGATGGACCTAGAGGTTATCATACTAAGTGAAGGAAGTCAAATAGAGAAAGACAAATACCATACGATATCGCTCATATGTGGAAAAGTCTGTGCTGTAACGCCTCTTGGCCACTCTGCCTTGCTCTCTGCCTTCTCCACTGGGGACACCCCGATCACTCACTGAGATTCAGTCTCTGTAGACGCTTTCTTAAACGTGTCTTCTCTAGACTTTCCAAACAGAGCTAAGCTTCCCTTTCCTGTGCTCCGCAATGACACAGATCACATTGGATTCTAGTCTCTCCTTTCCGAGGGCATTTGTGACAGGGGCGGGGGAGCGGTGGAGAAGTAGGAAGAGAGACTGTGAGCATTTTGAGGGGAGGGTCTCTCTCACCTACACCAGATCCCCAGCCCCCAGCATAGAGTGGCTGCTCTGGAGATTCTGGAGTGATTCAAAATCAAGCAACAACTTCATAATCACAGAGCTACTTCCTAACATTCTCAGCCCCGCGTTAATGGTGCTAAGTATTTTGGAAGGAATTTCTCAAAGGTATACACAAATGTATTTATAGTATGGCAGGCTTGCAATATGTAACAGTGTGGCTGAGAAAATCAGAACAATAACCAAAAGTCATTAAAGCACTAGTCACCTGTGTAGATTATTTCGGGATTCACAGCCCAAGTTGCCATCTGCAGAATTCTTCCCTGGTTATATTAGACTTATGACTGTCTTCAAACCTTTTCCAAAAATAAGAGGTTATGTTTCCTGACGTTAAACCCCTCATTTTTTCAGGTACATTAAAATGAGATTACTGCAGCAAGTTCTTTTGTACAGAACTATTCCACAAAACATTTATTGGTTCCTATGAGTTTTGAAGGCATTAAATCGGATATCCAACAACTAACTGTGTTATTATCAGTCCTGCTCCATCTCACAGTGAGGCTTTATGGAATCTGAGTGATTGGCTGGAGTCATTCAAATATCCCCTGAAGGTCTTAAATCCATCACTTCATCCACAACCTACCCAACAACGTGCATCATCATCATTCTGGGTGATAGAATGCTCTTTTTCTGAGTGGGTCATTCTTGTTACACTATTTTCTTTTTAAGGGTAGAAATAGAGGAGGAAAAAATATAGCCTGCTTTACTCATTAATGAGTCAGAGGAAAAGTCACCACAGCTTCGAATTATCAGGTGTCAATGTCAGGGTCTCTAACAAGGAAACGTGTTTATTTTATCAAGAAGCCTGGCTAAGATGCCAAACTGTACAAGGTTAGGGGAATTTCCATGATCATGTCACCTGCCCCCAAGTCCTGTACATACCCAGGTCCTGTGACCTGGGGACTGTTTGGTGACTTGGTGGTTATTTGTGACATTGAGATCAAATTTTGAATATCAGAAGACTATTTTTATAGAAAATGAGGCGAAAACATACCTCTGGGGATGAATCTGTAGCTTTTCTTCTTTTCCTGGCACCTGCTTCATCACTGCTGGACAAGCAAATGTGACAGACTTCCTCCTCCAGAGATGGTGATTGGCTCTTAGAGAAGAGAGGGAGCATGATGTAATCATGAGACAGTCCAGTTGGGGTCAAGGGTTTATGTGGTTGGGTCGTTTGAAAGGTCTGACCTTGTCCTCTACTGTCCCCTGTGAGGTCACTTTAAGGTCAGACTAGGGCTTTGAAAGGCTCGTGGCTTTCCTGCTCTCTCAGTAAGACGGAGCGGGTACCTCCTTCGAATCAAAAGCCAGTCCCTCCCAGCCTCTCAGCAATCTTACTCTGCCCTTCTCCCCCACGCCCTTCTCTTTCCCTCATCTTCAGGCTCTCCCTGTCTGCTTTCTCCTTCTCACCGTCATTAAACACACGCAAGTCTTTTTTATCTTTGGGTTTTATCTTTCAAACCCTCCCTCCCATAACCTCCAACCACAGCCCTGTTCAGCATCTCCGTGTCAGTTAGAATTCTCCAGAGCCTTGCTTTCACTTACTGTATCCCCCTCCTCCCTTCTCTTCTACTTCTTAACCCTCTCCAATCCTGTTGTGACCTTACCACCTCCGCAAAACTGCGAAGTCTTTACAATACTCATGATCATCAAGTTAAACATAGCAGCTTTACTGTATAACTCAGCAATCACACGCCCAAGAGAAATAAAAACTTATGTTCAGGCAAAACCTGCATACGAATGTTTACAACAGCTCTATTCATAATCAACAAAAACTGAAAATTGTCAATGTATCCTTCAACCTGCGAATGGATAGACAATTTGTGGTATGTGTATCTGCAAGATGGAATACTACCCAGCAATGAAAAGGAATGAGCTACTGATTCATGTAATAACATGAATGATTCTTAAATATATGTTGCTACGTGAAAGAGGCCAGGTCCCAAAGGCTACATATGTATGATTCCATGTGACATTTTGGAAAAGACAAAACTCTAGGAGTGGGAAATAAATCAGTGGTCTCCAGGAGCGGGAAGAAAGGTTGAACTACAAAGGGATAGCGTGAGGAAGTCTGGGGGCAAGGGAACTGTTCTGTCTCATGACTGTGGTGGTGGATACATGATTCTTTGCATTTGTCAAAACCCAGAGAACTCTATAGCACAGAGTAAATTTTACTGTATATTAATTTTTTAAAATATCAACTAGGATATAGGGGACCAAGCCAAATGGAATTCAAACTAACAAATGAAAAAACAACACTAAGGACCCCGCGGCCCCATGGTGCATCCAACACCTTGACAGACTTTCTGCCCTTAGCTTTCTGGGCAGTGCGCCCTCTTGCTTTCCCCCTGCGTAATCGGCTTCTCTTTCCTGAACCTCCTTTGCAAGCTCTTTCTTCTCTCCTCAGCCTTTCCATGTGGCCGTTTCTTGAGCCTCAGGCCTAGGCTACTCTTTTCTCACTGTACAAGGTCTCCCTAAACAACTTCATCCACCCCCATGGTCTCAATCACCAAATACACCCATGAATTTCCAACTTCTGCCTCACACTGGGACCTCTCTTCTGAGCTCTAGACCGATGTATGCTGCTGCCTGCTAGAAGTATCCGCTTTGGACTAAACTGTCCCAAACTCAGCTTCGCACCTAAGGCTTCCCCACACTCGTACCTGCTTCTTCTCCCGGGCCCCCAACTCATTAAAGACTAAGAACTTGGACTTCCTCCTTAACTTCCCTCCCCATCTCTTCCTTCTCCTCACTGCTGACCCTGGCATCTCATTCTCTCTTGAATCCACATGTTTTCTCTGCTTCCACTGACGAGCATGGTACCACCCTGGTCCAACCCACCCCATCTGTTGTCTCCAGTACCACCCCACGCCCCCATTTGGTCACCCAGCAGCGTCTTCTTCAAACCTTCTCCACTGTGTAGCTGGAGTGATCTTTTTAAAACACAATCAATTGTTACATTTCTCTGCTTCAGACCTGTCTGTGGTTTCCCATTGCTTTTATAATAAAGCCCAAATTCCTCAACGCATCCTCCCAGGAGTTGCGTGGTCTGCCCCCTGGTGACCTTTGGCCTTTCTTTCCCACGATGCTTCCCCATATCTCTCTGCCCCCTTCCCTCTTCCCACAGATGCATCAGACTCTTTACCCCATCAGGCCCTTTGCGTACACGGTCCCCTTCACCTGCGCCTCACTAATTAATCGTCATTCCCCCTTCAGGCTTCAGCTTAAATGTCGTTCTAGGGAGGCTTTGCACGATCCAAGAGACCAGCTTTGCTTCCCTCGTTACGTGCTTTCACAGTTTCTCTTTCTGAGCATTTATCTTAAATATCAGCCCCCTTCTCTAAAAGGCAAGAAAGAAATGGGTCTGCCTATTCATTTCCCTAGAGCTAAGGATGATGTAGAAGACACTGCAGGCACGGAACAAATATCTGTTGGCAGGAAATAAATGAGTTTAGTAATGCACAGCGCAGTGCATTGCATACAGGTGAGGGTGCGCCACTGAACGCACCGGTGCATGCGAAGAAAAGAGGAGACTGTGTCAAATGGTATTAATTTGGTAGTCATGGGCAGGGGCGATTGGGGAAACGTAAAACACAGAAATGACCATATGATAGGCAGAGTATGGGGTAATAGGATTCTGGGTTAGAATGGTGACAGTACGAATGGAGAGGAAAAAAGACATTATAGGATTGGATGACTCATTGTATTTGGAAGTGAGAAGGGAAAACATAGAATCAGAAATTAGGGTCTGGCGATTTTTTAAAAATAGTAAGACATTAAGAAAAGAGAACTAGCTTTCAGAGGAAGCTAATGATGTCAGGTCAGTAAATTGTCCTGGGGACGGTGAGGCTTACAAAGAAGAATTCCAAGTGGTCTAAAAAACAGAAGTCAGATTTCAAAGACTGTCTGCATGCCTTTTCCAAATCAGGACCATCTGCAGGGAGAGCTGGAGTGAAATTGTTGTTTATGCAGATCATTTTCTCCGCAAGTGGTCCCCTTCTCTTGGGCCTGGAGGGGCGGGGATTGTGTGCGGCCATGGCCACCGCAGCGTGGGAGGTACCTGCACTCTCTTCCAGGGAGACCGCCTGGACTGGAAGCCTCAGTCTCCATAGTCCAGGGCGTCCTACCCTCCCTTCCTCTTGCCTTCCCACGAGCTGCCACCGGCCTTTGGCATAGGGTGACGCAGAGGAAAGGCCGGAGAGCTCCAGACGATAACGCAGTGACCTGTGAGTGTGTGGGTTGTGGACCTGGTAAACTCTGGCTTTCTGAGGCAAAGGGAGAGGAGTAGCCGTCACTAAGACACGTGGATTCTACGGAGACAGCGAAGCTGAGGGGGCCCTGGGCAGGGTGGGACCGGAGGAGTGGTCGCAGAGACCTGTCTCAGCGCAGGGACTGAGAACTCACCCAAGTGCGGACGGGATGGGACTCTTTCGCCTAACTTAGAGTGAGGGGGGAGGATAGAGAGCGGTTTTAGGCTCCACAGCCTGGAGAAAGGAGATGTCTGAATATGGAACTGAGGTTTGCAAAAAACCAGTAGGGCCGGAGCCAGGACTGCTCAGCTGCGCTCTGCCGGGGTGGCTTCTGGCCTGGGAGGGGAGAAGGTTTTGCCCAGCTATGTCCTCAGAGACCAGAGGCGCAAGTTAAGGGCTCAGACACTCTAGTGGAGCAGGACCCATGCCAGTCACTCTCCGGCAGCTCTGGAACCAGGGGAAATTCCCTGAGCTCTGCGGGGAGCTGGGAAGTGGGTTTAACTTGGGCTCCATAGTGTCGTTCTTTGTTCAGACTCCAGACTATTTGACTATCTAATGAGAGCAGTTTGTAGGTCTCATCTGTCTGAGTGAGAGAGAGAGAATGTGTGTGTGTGTGTGTGTGGCCGTGAGATAGAGAGAGAGAGAAAACACTTCTGTTTGAATTTGCCAGTGTCCGTCTTGGCAGGGGTTCAAGACCAGACTACACCCACTTGAGTCCAACCACGGCTGAAAAAACAACAGCAAGAAAAGCTTCAAGGCTCCCTCTCTGATCCCGCTCATGAATCCTACTCTTGTGTCGGCAAATCATTTCCCAACTCATAGGAGGAAGCCTTTTATCAATATTATCCACTGCAGAGGTCAAGTTTCCTAGTTCTGCCACTGGGGAGATTATTCCCACCTGCAACACAGCCAAGCTTCACCTTCCTGAAAAGGAAGACTTAATTTTATTTACTTGTGTCTTGTTTGCTGGCCAATATATCCTACCTGGTAGGAGGGTGATGGCAGCTATTAATACGTCATTAGGACAATCTATTTCTTTATTTGGCCTCCTTTTCTCTCTGGTCCTCACTCTAGCAATCACCCTGCAAGATCCGTGTGTCTTATTGCAGTGATCTTCAGATCTTTGAGGGTTTTTTCATCACTCCACCAGGGAACAAGGGTATGAGACTGCCGTTAGGAGAGTTATGTTGGTAACGAGCCCAAGTTGTTACTCTACTTGGCCAGTAACTTCTGAGGACACCAGGGTGCACGTCTGTCTCAGGGACTGAGAATAAAAGGTGTCTCTGCAGATGGCAGCCTTGTGGGTGTATGTTCTAAAGGTCCCCAGAGAGAAGTCTCTGTAACTCCTGGTACTGAGTCAGGGAAGCAGCAGTAGTAATTTGGAGAGATTTGTCCTCCCCCAAATACTGTATATTCCATACTTTGGGCCCCAAAATTATCAAAAAAAGAATGACAACAAAATAAACATAACTAAAAGTTGCCAGATTATAACATACACTTTCTCAAGTCTATCTACCGATCCTCAGCTTTTACCGTAACTAGGATGCGTTTTCACTCTTATATAAGGCTAGCACTTAATACATAAAGTGAATATTGCTTTTAGCAAGACTGTCATTTAGTTTGTGTCCTGGCCCAGTTTAGAGAGTTGCCTTAAAGGCAAGAAATATTATTAACTCTTCTCTTTCCAAACAATTCTAAAAGGATATCAATTTTTACAATAGAGGATATATTTCTAGTAGAGTGCAATTTGTATTATAAATAATTGAAATTATCCCAGATAGTTTGCTTCTCCATTTTCTTCCTTTTAGTATCAGTTTTAGGGAAATTGTTTTGTTGACATGTTTCTCGTAAAATGGGCTAGGAAAAAAAAAAAAATTAGCTCTGCAAGCCTGTTATTAACTGCTCTAAGAAAACACATGCAAAGAATATATCCAGGGGACCTAGAGGGGGTTGTTCAGTAATAGGAACTTCCTGGCCATTTTGCTGGAAATTTTAGCTCTGCTAACAAGCATTTTTTAAGGTTTTTATGATTTTTTTTCTTTTTCTTAAAAAAAAAAATGTTCCACATGTTACTATTGTCCAAAAGAACTAAAACAACAAACTGCAATTTGCTCACTCAAATCACAATAACAGTCAAGGTCAAGATAGAGTCACAGCTTGGAGAAAGCGGCAACCCTGTGTTGATAGCAGACACTCCTGCAAGAACCCAGCTGATAGGACATCTCAGGAGGAGATGCTAGCAGAGGGCATACAGGATTGGCACGAGTTCCATGTTTTTTTCTCAAATGAGTGTTAATGGAGCTTTGTAATATGTTTATAGATTATTCATGAAATCCCCTAACAAGTTTAAATGCTGTAAAAAAAAAAAAAGTTTCATTAAAACTAGTTTTAAGTATTTAAGTAGTAGTTAATGGCAACCGCCCAGGGCACCCATTCTTATAGAGATGGTTACACTGGAGGATGCTTAAATCCAGGATTTGAATGTGATTTGAAAACGTTTGCAATTTTCATCGATTCATGTTTGGCTGCATAATATTATTCCTATGCCTGGGAGCTGATTTTCAGTTAAATTGAAGGGCTAGAGTCATCAAGATTTTCTGAAACAATTCAGTGATCCAAATATCCCGATGTAAATATTAGATTGAGCTGTATGAAATTGCCACCGTTAGGTCATTTTGCCTATAAAAATGACAGTTGCATAGTGTTTAGCCTAGTATTTTTTCACTTGGAAATCAGTCATATTGTGCTTTTTTCCCTTCCAGTTTTACTGGGGATATAATTGACATACAGCACTGTAGTAGTTTAAGGCGTACAACATGACGATTGATTTACGTACATCATGAGATGATGATCACAGTACAGTTAGTGGACATCCAGCATCTCATATCAATACAAAAGAAAAGAAAAAGAAAACACATTTTTTCCTTGTGATGAGAACTCTTAGGATTTCCTCTCTTAACGACTTTCATTTATCACATACAGCAGTGTTAATTATATTAATCATATTATACATTACAGCCCTAATACTTGTTTATCTTATAACTGGACGTTTGTACCTTTTGACCACCTTCATCCAGTTCCCCCTCCCCCTGCCTCTGGTGACCACAAATCTGATCTCTTTTTCTATGAGTGTGTTTTTTGAAGTATAATTGACCTACAACAGTATGTTAGTTCCCGGTGCACAACATAGTGATTCAATATTTCTATACATTTCAAAAGGTTCACCATGATAAGTCTAGTTACCATCTGTTACCGTACAAAGATATTATACTATTATTGACTGTATTCCCCACGCTGTACATTTTTTCGTCATGACTCATTTATTTTGTGACTGGAAGGTTGTACCTCTTAATTTCCCTCATCTATTTCACTCACCACCCCCAACCCTCTCCTCTGGCAACCAGCTGTTTGTTCTCTGTATCTACGATTCTGTTTCTGTTTAGTTTTGTTTGTGCATTTGTTGTTTAGATTCAACATATAAGTGAAATCTATTTGTCTTTTTCTGTCTGACTTATTTCACTTAGCATAATACCCCCCAGGTCCATCCATGTTGCTGTAAGGCAAGAGCTCATTCTTTTTATGGCTGAGTAATGTTCCATTTTATATATATATATATATATATATATATATATATATATATATATATATATATAATTTTATACATATAATTATATATATATCACATCTTTATCCATTCATCTATCAATGAGTTTCCATATTTTGGTGATTGCAAATAATGCTGCAATGAACATAGGGATGCATATACATTTTCTTTTTTAAAAAAATTAATTTATTAATTTATTTATTTTTGGCTGTGTTGGGTCTTCGTTGCAGCACGCGGGCTTTCTCTAGTTGCGGCGAGCAGGGGCTACTCTTCGTTGCAGTGCGCGGGCTTCTCGTTACGGTGGCTTCCCTTGTTGCAAGCACAGATTCTAGACACGTGGGCTTCAGTAGTTGTGGCACGTGGGCTCAGTAGTTGTGGCTCTCGGGCTCTAGAACGCAGGCTCAGTAGTTGTGGCGCATGGGCTTAGTTGCTCCGCGGCATGTGGGAATCTTCCCCGACCAGGGCTCGAACACATGTCCCCTGCATTGGCAGGCAGATTCTTAACCAGTGCACCATCAGGGAAGCCTGCATATACATTTTCAAATTAGTGCTTTTGTTTTCTTTGGAAAAATACCTAGAAGTGGAATTGCTGGATGTAACTATAGTCCAACCAATGAGATTGAAGTGGTCTGTTGTACAGGACTTCAGGAAAACATCTTCAAAAAGAGGGGGCAAGAATTTGTGACAACATGGAAATAAGTCAGACAACGGAGGACAAATACTGTATGTTTTCACTTACATGTGGAATCTAAAAAGCAAAAAATATATATAATAAATATAACAAAGACAGAAACAGAATCACAGCCATAGAGAACAAACTAGTGGTTACCAAAAGGAAGAGCAATGGGGGAGGGGCAAAATAGCTGAAGGAAATTGTTTTGTACAAACCACCAGTTATAAAATACCTAAGTCACATGGATACAATGTACAGCACAGGGAATATAGTCAATATTTTACAATAACTTTGTATGGTGTGTAATCTATAAAAATGTTGATTTACTATGTTGAACACCTGAAACTAATGTAATGTTGTAGGTCAACTATAATTCAATAAATTAAAAAGTAAAAATTAATTAATTAATTAAAAGAGGGTGCACAAACATCTTCCTCCCTTTCTCCTTCCTAGAATGCAGATTTAGCAGATGGCACTCCAGCAGCCATTTTGTTCCAGGAGGTGACTTGGAGTCTGAAAGCCAGCTCTTGGATACTAGGTTATAAAGATAAAAGAGAACTGGGTCCCTGAGTATGTGTCTCTCCCATTCAAGCCCTGAAATGCCTATGAGCTGACTTCTTTTATATGACAGAATAAAACCCCTGTGTGTTTACGCTTCAGTCATGGGGGTGGGGAAACTCACTTACCTTCAGCTGAATAATAAGCCAGGAAAAAGGTTCTCATTGAATATCTCAGCTTGTCTCGCCTTTCTGTTATCAAGAGTCTATGCCAGATGAACAACAGAATACATCTCAATCTGCTCTGGTCAGTTCACATATTTTTCTGCCTAAATGCACAGGATAGAACCAAATCCTCTTGCAAAGTCCCCATCAGCTATTTCATAACCCATATAAATATATATAGTATATCTTGGAATGTCTTGGTACACCAAATCTCCTAGCAATCAGAATCTTTTTCCTGATAAAAGGCCCTTGCACTCACAGAAGGGATGAAGAATATTGCTTAGTGTTGCGAAGGGGCAGAATAGTTCTGGCAAGGTGCTGGCTGTGATATCATTGATAAGTTACTTCCTGTTAATTGTGGAACTGATAAAGTGGAAGAGAAAAAAATAAATGAAAAATTCATGGTTTGATCACATTACTCTGCGACATGGTTGGTGACTCAGTGGAGTTGCTCACACAAAAGCAGGTCTGGGGGTGCACCTAGGAGAGGGTTCAGAGCACCCAGCAGGCATCTTATGTCAAGGCAGGGAAGAGGGGGTAGAGAAAGATGCTGTGGGAATTAGCAGCCAGCAAGGTTCTGGAAGTCTCCAGATGTCAGATTTGACCTCTTACCCTAAGGCAGACTATCTTACTTTATCCACCAGTTGTGAGCAACTCTGTAACCATAGGGATTGTTTATAACAGAAGGAAACCACACATCTTCAGAAAAATACTAACCTTGATTGAGGCAGGGACAGAAATGCTAGGATTACCTCAGAGCCAAAATTATTTAGGTGGCAAAAATCAGATAAAGCCACCTGATAATCATGTTATTAACTAGAATTCAATGACTGAAGGGCTCTTGAGCTTAAAAAGACATCGTAGGCTGGATAGTAAATAAGAGCTAGAGGGAATCGAAAAAATGTGGCACTTTAAGTTTTAAAAGATAGTAGCAAAATACATCTTAGAATTTACTGCCCTGAAAGCCTGGCTTAAATCTGTTGTGCAACAGTTGAACGAATATTAAGAGAAAAGAAACCTTTAAGCCAACTAAAGGTTAGAGAAACCCAGAGTTAGAAATCATGTTTTTTACTAACTCGATTGCTTTTTCATGGAATGATAAAATTAATGGATAAGGAGAATGCAATAGACATAATATACCTGAACTTCCAAAAAGCAGTTTTTGTGGGCTTCTCTGGTGGCGCAGTGGTTAAGAATCCGCCTGCCAATGCAGGGGACACGGGTTCGAGCCCTGGTCCGGGAAGATCCCACATGCCGCGGAGCAACTGAGCCTGTGCGCCACAACTAATGAGCCTGCGCTCTAGAGCCTGCGAGCCACAGCTACTGAAGCCCGCGTGCCACAACTACTGAAGCCTGAGCTCTAGAGCCCATGAGTCACAACTACTGAGCCCATGAGCCACAACTACTGAAGCCTGTGCGCCTAGAGCCCGTGCTCCGCAACAAGAGAAGCCACCGCAGCGAGAGACCTGCGCACCACAACGAAGAGTAGCCCCCGCTGGCCGCGACTAGAGAAAGCCCGTGTGCAGCAAAAGACCCAACGCAGCCAGAAGTAAATAAATAAAATAAATAAATTTATTTTTAAAAAAAAAGCAGTTATTGCCAAGTCACTGAATTTTCCTGGATAAGTCAACTCAGACTTGCCAAGATCTAAATATGTCCCCTGGATTAAAAAGTAAATAGAAATCTTGGTAACATCTAATAATGATGATGGAGGTAGGGGGGGTTTGAAAAAGCAAAGAGCTCCCAAAACTGGCTATAGCTTGCATTTTACTTTATTCATCACTCTTTTCCTTAAAGATCAGAGAAATGGGATCAACACTATGAATAAAACAAAAAAAAAACAAACAAAATGCCACTATGGATGTTTAATTTATTTAATGTCACAAATGGAAAGAAACGTACTAACTCTTTTGTCTGCCTTCCCAGTGGCCTTTTTAATTTTTCATTGTGATAATTACCTTGCTTTATGTAGCTAGTTGAGTTCATTAACTTTTCAGTTGAATTGTGGTCTTTTTTTTTTTTTTTTTTTAACACTGTAGAGTTCACTGGGTATATTACTGGGCAGTATTTACATTGATCCGCAGCTTTATGGTCTCTGGATGCTTCCCACTTTCTGTCAATAATTCTCTGTGTGCCGGAGAAAACCAGCCAAAAGGCGAATAGATGGAAATTGGGTGATGGAGTGGAAAGTAAGCTAAAGGGGATCTGAAATGAACAGAAATCCAGATGGACATTCAGGGGGAAATGAAGAATGTTGAAAAGGAGAGAAAGAAAGCTTAACAGTTAAAGGATGAATGGAATGCTGGATCCAGAAATAAATATAAAAAGAAACAGAATAAAAAGAAAATGATGAAAGATGAAGCTATGATAGAGGGTTTAGAACAATAGAGGATTTGGTTTGAGAACAGTTTGGACTTGGGGGTTATTGAAATAAAAATTGCATTTGATTGCAGCTGATAATTCATATGTTTTTTTTTCATTCATCATTTTTTTACATACCCGTCAAGTGCAGAATGGCTCTGGTATAACTGTGGTTGAAAACCGGACTTTGGGACAGTCTTACAGACTTGAGTTTGTACAAGAGAATTGTAGTTCATAATTTTCCTTCTCAATATTGGTAAATCAATTAATCTCTGTCTTCATATGAAGATGGACTAGTTGTATATTTTTATCCATCGTAAAAAAGTGAAGTATCAGCACAGATGTTCAGAGCTCTCCTTTCTCCATATGTAAAGTAGGATGATCTGTGATTTTATTCATTGGCCTCAGGGAGCAAAAGAAAAAAAAAAGCGTAAAAACGTGAAGATTCATTTTCCAAAAGAGTTTGTATTCACTATTAGTGATTGCCATGATTGGGCAATAAAAACGTACAAATTTCAGGTTGGCATCCCTTTAACAGTGAAATGAAAGTATGTAATTATGCGGCTGGAGAAGAAAAATACATGTAGATTGGGGCATATATATGCGAAGTCCTGACCAATAGCTTTTTTCCTGTCTTCCTGTGGCTCCACCTAAAGCAAATAGATTATAAACCTTTGTTGAAAAGTGTTATGGGAAATAATTCATTAATAAATGTTAAATGTTACCAAATGGCAAAATGGCACAGGTTTTAAGTGCCTATTACGCCAGTAATGTTTCTGCATTGTAAATTTGAATTTTAAATTATCAGGGGATAAATAGTTAGGTTAGAACAATGCAAGTTTTAGTTTCCTCAAAGTGCATATTAAAAGTCAGGTAATTTGACAGCTATTCACCAAAACCTATTTTCAAATTATTTTTTTCAGACATGACATACTTTTAATACTTTTTTCTTTATGCATTCTATTAACTTAAATATTCAGACTTTTAATAGCTACGATGGGCATTGTATTAACATTTTTAGTGACACATTAATGTATGCCAAGAATGATTGTGTTATGTGGTTTGTTATACCAGTAGTTATTTTTGATGTTAGCTATTTGGTGCAAAATACAATTCTTACATGTTATGGGAACATAAACTTTATTGCTGTCTCATTACCATGCAGAGGCCAAATATGAGCAAAAGAATAGCATCTTATATTAATCTTCCAAAGATTGGTTATGGGTAACCCAAGTGATTATATTATAGTTTAATTAGTGGAATAGGAGGGAATGAATAGGTTCAGTGCTGCCTGATAAATGTAATTCTCTCATGGAAAGATTTGTACAGTGAAAAACAATAAAGGAGTGCTGATGGAATGGCTTTTTGTCTAGTTCAGTAATGCAATCATCTCTTCTATGCCCATAAAAAAAAAAATCTCCATCCTAAGCCTATATTTTGTAGTGTCATTTTAGGTATTCATTTTGGGGGGAAATACTTGCTTCTTCAACTTTAAAGAATTAGATCCCATTGAACTAGAAATAAAAAGCATCTAAAATAGCTTAAATTGTTTTTTGTTTTGGAAATGCAAAAAGTCATCACACTGTACATGTGTGAAGTGGTATTAGTTTCAATGACTGTGTCTGACATTTTTCTGCTCTGCACAAACACTTGTCCTTTGCTGATGGTCCTACGGAAATTTCCCCTGGGCAGAATAAAATCAGAGGGGTGCATTCACGGAGGAAAAAATTTAGATGAGGGGGTTGGTAGTTTTGAGGGTTTATTTGGGGTCAATTATGGGCATTTCCCTGTAACTTTAAGATTTTCTGACCACAAATGCATTGGAAGAAAGCCAGGCATTACTATGTATACAGAGTGGTGGGTACCTGTACGCATACTATGAGTGTTAGGATGTGTCTGAAGGTAAAACAAACTGCAGTGTCTTTCCCTTCCTTCCACACCAGTATGCTTACCTGTAAGTCTTTCTAACCTCATGTGTCTGTAGCTGTTTGGTTCAGCTGGCCGGGAACAAATAGCCATGAGGCCAAGATGTTTGACTTCTCTGTAGGCCAGATAGCCTTATTTTGTTCCATAGGCTGCAATCTGTACCCTGGTGGAGTGGGTTGAATAGTGTCCCCACAAAATACACATCCTCCCAGAACCTCAGAATGTGACCTTGCTTGGAAATAGGGTCTTTGCCAAGGTTATTAAGTGACAATGAGGTCATAGTGGATTAGGGTTGGACCTGAATCCAATGACTAGTATCCTTATAAGAAGACATGAGAACACAAAATTAGAGAGGAGAAAGCCATGTACAGACCCAGGAGGCAGAGGTTAGAATAAAGAATGCCAAGGAATGCCAAGGCTTGCCAGCAACCACCAGAAGCTAGCAGCGAGGCATAGAAGAGATCCTCCCTCAGAGCCCCCAGAAGGAATTGATTCAGCCTCACCTTGATCTGGGACTTCTGGCCTCCAGAACTGTGAGCGAATAAAGTCCTCTTGTATTAAGGCACCGAGTTTGTGTGGTGTCTTGTTGTGGCAGCCACAGGTCACCGAAACACCTGGACGGACAGCTTGTTCACATTCTACCTGTCACAACGGCATCCCGGTGAGACTGTAGGCAGGTATGCTTCTAGGTCCACCAGTGGGAGTCAACAGTCTACCGGTCAGGAAAAGAATGCATCTTCACAGTGAAAGGGTGTAACTAATGTGCCCTCGTCCATCCCTGCCAAACAGCAGCTCCGGTTCTCTGCCTCAGAAACACCACATCCAGAACAGGGAACCTCAACGTGACCGCTAAATTCTAACATCTCTCCAGTACAAAGTCTGATGGTAAAACACTGAGAAAGCTCTTTCAGAAGCCAGGCTTTTCCTCCAGGTGTGTCCTTAATGAGGGATTCGTATGGTTGAAGATAATGGAATCCGCTCTATTTTAAACAAAAAGGGAATTTTGCTCAAAAAATTGTTAGAGAGCCAGGGGATCAGGATCTAGGCTGGGCCTCAAAAAATGGCTCCTGAAATAACCCCCTCCAGCAGACCCAGCCTCCCTCTGTCACGACCAGGAAGATGAGGACCAGGGAGCCACCGTCCCAGCTGGTGACTCCTGGATCATGGCCCCTGAGGCAACATCCAGAGCACTGGAGGCAGTTGCCACACCTGCAGCTCTGGGAACCCATGGCCCTGGCTTCCTGCAGAGTGGAAGAGGCTGACCCCAGGACCACTGGCAGGACCGGCGACATAATTTGTATGGCCCAGCGCCAAATGAAAATTCAGGCCCCTCATTCAGAGTTAATTAAGAATCGAGACAGCAACAAAAAGCATTAAGCCAAGTGTGGGCCCCTCTAGACTTGGGCCCTGTGTGACTGCTCTGGTCACAGCCCAGGAAGCTGGCCCCAACTGTCGCCATATTGGCCTGCTAATCGCACCTGCAAAACAGATGCATCCTGGACCATTGCTCCTCCCCACCTACATCAGGACCAAATCCACGTCTGTGAGAGCGCAGAAGCCTGCCGAACCCTGGCTGCAAGGGCATCTGAGAAAAGCATCCTTTCCGGCGGTGCAAGCTCTTCCAGAGGAAGCACTCTAGGAGGAGCTGGGAAAGACACTGTGAGCTGCTCTGCTTATCTACCCAAACGCTCAGACTGCAGAAGCAAAGATGCCTTTTGTGGAGCAATGTCTTCTCCCTCCGTTGTTTCGAGACCCATCCTGCTCTGTTGTGGCTTTTCACTCACGACATCTGACGCACGGCTGACCGAATGGCATGCGTGCCTTCTCTGTGGGAGGCATGTGTTGGGTGCTGGAGATGCCGTGGCAGTGAAGGAGGATGATGTCCCCGCTCACTGGA
This sequence comes from Balaenoptera ricei, assembly GCF_028023285.1. Taxonomy (NCBI): domain Eukaryota; kingdom Metazoa; phylum Chordata; class Mammalia; order Artiodactyla; family Balaenopteridae; genus Balaenoptera; species Balaenoptera ricei. Next base: position 12,015,917 of record NC_082640.1, on the reverse strand, counting down.
GTCTCCCTCAAGTGGGTGGAAATGAAAAATTAGCGCCTGAACAACCAAGTGGGATGACGTCAGGTAGCCATTTCTGGGGGGCAGAGTTGCTATATTCCAAAATACATCTCAAAGCCATTCTCTCCCCTTGAGCGTCAGTGGTACCATTTTATCCCAGCCAACACCATCTCTTAGCTGATCTCCTCATTTTCACCCTTACCTCCCTCCAATCCATCCACCACGGCGCAGCTAGGGAAATCCTTTTGAAAACCTAAATCAGATCATGGACATTCCCTCGCTTAAATCCTTCCCCTAGTTTTGGCCTGCCCTTGGAAAAAGTCCAGACCTCCTCATCAGTCCTACAAGACCACATGCCAGCTGCTCTCTGCCTGTCTCTAACCATCCCCCACTTGCCCACTATGCCGCACCAGTGTCCTTTCTGCTTTTGGGGACATGCCAAGTTCCTTCTGACCTCTGTCTTTGAACTTACAGATCTTATAGTTCACGGGACACCGCAATCCTTCTCAGCTTGCGGGATTCAGCTGACGGGTCACCTTCTCAGAAAGGTTATCTCTGGCCGCCTACCTAGGGCAGAATCTTCACCCCACCCCACAGTTACGCTACAGCATGTGTTTCTCCCCAAGCATATCACAGTCTGAAATTATCCTGTTTATCTGTTTCCGGGTTTCCCCTTCCTCTCCATGAGGTCAGAGACGCCACCTATGCGATTCAGTCCTTCACCCCAAGCTCAGCACAGTGCCTGGCACATAGTAGCAGCTCTAGAAATATTTGTTAATGGGCTGACTTTCTGACAGATGGATGAGTGAAAGCATAGCTACGCTCACGGGGCCTGGAAAGTTGGATCAGCGCTGCTTATTTAAGGAGAAGGAATTAAACTTAAAACCTGAGCAAGATTTGGGGTGGCTGGAGAGTTTGGGAAAATTGAAGCAGAGATTTCAAAGTGACAGGCAGTAATCAAATCATGCAAGTCAGCTATTCTGGAAAAAATGCAGGCTGGCTTCGGGGTGAAAAGGCCAGGCCAACAACTGTCCAGTAGGACGGATGATCTCACACTTGTTCACGGGTTGTTTTCAGGTTATTCTCTTCCTGTTCACATGGTGCACGTTGTCACAGTGAAATCACTTGCTCACTGGAAACAGATGCCCTGTTCTTCTCCGGTGGCTCCAGTGGCCCCTGTAGCACTGGAGCGGCTCCCTGCTTCTTATACAAGACCCCTAAGGACAGAGGGACTAAGTGCTGGAAAGGCCCAGCTGCCGTACTTGAGGGTTTTCTTTTCAGGTTGATTTCCCAGCTTTCTGCCCAGCCCCAGATTAGGGCAGACAACTGTCCAGATTCCTTGGGGCTGAGGAGGTTCCCGGATGCCAGGACGTTCGATTTTAAAACTAGGAAAGTCCAAATTGGGACAGCGGAGTCACCCTTCCACCAGGCCGCCGAAAGAAAGTGTCCAGCATCCTTATTTTTTTCCTCAAGGTCTTAGTCCTGGCAGCTTGCTGCAGCCACTTCCCACTCCACATCCTGACTTGTGACTAATGTTCATTGTTTTTCCCTCCACTTATGGCTTTATGTGCTTCTCACTCTCAGCCCTGCTTCTTTGGCTTCCCTCCTTGATGGTGTCCGGATTCTGCCTCAAAGTGTGTCATCCTACACCACCCTTATATGGTCTGATCCATTTTGTCCCCCAGGAGCTCGGGGTTTCACCCCCTCCTTGTAACCCCAAGAAGCCCTCCTGCCACGTCTACTCTGGGAGGAGTGGGAGAACGTTTAGGGGCATTCCTTAAATACAATTATAATCATACCTCTGACTATACAACTCAGGGAAAAAAACGCCTAAGTATTCATAGTAGTGACCCTCTGTCATATTGAAGATGGGTCTGCAAGCGTTTTCTGTAAAGCTTGCAGTAATCTTTTAAGCTAGACAGTAATCTTTCAGGTTGTGTGGACCATACAGTCTCTCATAACTACCGAGCTTTGCCACTGTAGCACGAGAGCAGCCAAAACAGTATGTGAACCAATGGGCCTGGCTGTTCCAATAAAACTTTATTTACAAATACTGGCAGTGGGCCTGATTCAGCCCCTGGGCCATAGTTTGTGGATCTCTTATGTAGAGCATTCTTCCAGATAATTAAAACATTTTTTTCTTAAGTCCACAGAAGCTTTCTTTGTCCCCACCACACAGATAGGCCATAGCTCCACGTACACCTTACACCCCTTCTTCTGTATTCCTGTCTTTACCTCCTTTGATCATTCATGCCATCACTCAGCTGGGCTTATGGAAACATCTGCCCCACAAAGTAAATTCTTGCACAACGACATTGACATGGAAAGAAAGATCATGTGGAACTTACTTTTAGAGGATGTTTGATGCCAGTTTGTAATATAAAAGCTGGATATGGAGTCTGAGCCAATAACTAGGATAACTGAGATTAATACCTAGTTGATGCTTTGTCAATGGGATTGCTAGATTAACAGGGTAAAACTCCTCTGATGAGCGTAATGTCCTCACCGTCACCCCAAATAGTGGCTTTAAAGGGAGGTTTTGAGATGTTCGCTGTTTCTGGTTTTGTTTTTCAAACTAAAGAGTATTAATCTGTGGGGTCAGGGGGCAGGCCTCTGTAGGCGTGAGTGGCTTACTAGAGTGCTGCTTTCATCATATGTGCAATTTAATATTCCTGAGCCAACCAGCATCTTCGTAACATATTTTGAGATGTGCTGTCCTTAGAAGTATACTTTCTTTTCATGTGCCCCTTGGCCATCTGTATGTCTTCTTTGGAGAAATGTCTGTTTAGGTCTTCCACCCATTTGTTGATTGGGTTGTTTGTTTCTTTGATATTGAGCTGCATGAGCTGTTTGTATATTTTGGAGATTAATCCTTTGTCAGTTGCTTTGTTTGCAAATATTTTCTCCTATTCTGAGGGTTGTCTTTTCATCTTGTTTCATCACTAATTATTAGAGAAACGCAAATCAAAACTACAATGAGGTATCACCTCACACCAGTCAGAATGGCCATCATCAAAAAGTCTACAAACAACAAATGCTGGAGAGGGTGTGGAGAAAAGGGAAGCCTCTTGCACTGTTGGTGGGAATGTAAATTAGTACAGCCACTATGGAGAACAGTAGGGAGGTTCCTTAAAAAACTAAAAATAGGATTACCATATGACCCAGCAAGCCCACTACTGGGCATATACCCTGAGAAAACCATAATTCAAAAAGACACATGTACCCCAATGTTCATTGTAGCACTATTTACAATAGCCAGGATATGGAAACAACCTAAATGTCCATTGACAAAGGAATGGATAAAGAAGATGTGGTACCTGTATACAATGGAATATTACTCAGCCATAAAAAGGAACGAAATTGGGTCATTTGTAGAGATGTGGATGGACGTAGAGTCTGTCATACAGAGTGAAATAAGTCAGAAAGAGAAAAACATCGTATCTTAACGCATATATGTGGAATCTAGAAAAATGGTACAGATGAACCTATTTGCAGGGCAGGAATAGAGATGCAAACATAGAGAATGGACATGTGGATGGGGTGGGGGGGAAGGGGATGGTGGGATGAATTGGGAGGTTAAGATTGACATATATACACTACCATGTGTAAAATAGATAGCTAGTGGGAACCTGCTGTATAGCACAAGGAGCTCAGCTCAGTGCTCTGTGATGACCCAGATGGGTGGGATCAGGGGTGGGAGGGTGGGAGGGAGGTCCAAGAGGGAGGGGATATATGTATACACATAGCTGATTCACTTTGTTGTACAGCAGAAATTAACACAACATTGTAAAGCATCTATACTCCAGTAAAAAAAAAAAAAATCATGACAAAAAAAAGTATACTTTTTTAAATTGAAGTATAGTTGAATTACAATGTTGTGTTAATTACTGCTGTACAGCAAAGTGACTCAGTTATACATACATATATCTATATACACATTTTTTTTCATATTCTTTTCCATTATGGTTTATCACAAGATATTGAGTATAGTTCCCTGTGCTGTAAGAAGTATACTTTCAAATGGAGAAGGGGTAGAAGGGGAAAGAAAACACTGGTAACATTTTAAATTAATTTTCAAATATGATCCATCAATCGCAAAGTGCACGTACGTGGAAACTGTTTATCTCAGGTGAGAAATCAAGAGGTGAATGTGAAGAGACAGGGAGAAAAAAAAAGGGGAAAAGAAGCTTGTATTTCAGCAGAACAGGGTTATGTGCGTTTACCTGTCCCAGAGGTTGGATGTGATTGGAACAGGGGACTCTGACAAACAGGGCACTAACATTCTGTTGACCCTCTTCCTCCAAGTCCTCTCGGCTGGTGGGGTTATTGCAGAAGAAGAGAGCTCTCCGCAGAGCAGCAGCAGCCCATGTGCGCTCATTGCTGAGCAGATACTGCTGAGTCTAGAAAACGGAGAGCCTTAACAAGTAAATTCCACACCCCCTCGAATTTGTGCCTCGGTAGGGAAGCCTCAGCAGGAAATCCTCCATATGTTTTCCTTTACTACAAGGAACTTCAGAGAATGAGTTCATGCTCTTCCAACATCCTCTCATTGCTGTAAAACGGCACCGGTTGGATGATGAGAAATGTCACCAGGAACCCGAGAGGACGCCTACAAACGGAGATAGGGGAGCAGTTACTCTTCTGAATTAGATATTAGTTTGGGAGAAGTTTTATTTTTCCTTTGCTGCTTACATTCTGGACTTCGTGGGCTTTTTTCATTTTGGTTTTTTTTTTTTTAAGGACAGTCTTTTGTTTTTGACTGCTTCCTAGTAGAGCTTGGTTACTTGGAGAAATAAATATCGAAAGAAGATTTCTCAAAGATTTGTCCTATGGAGGAATGGAGCTTACCCTGAGGACCAAAGGATTACAGCTCAGATTAGCCTTTGCTCTTAAACAAAAAAGCCAAATTTGAAATTCAGGATTACTTGAAAAATATCACTGCAAGTAAGTACTTCGTCTTTATTGTCTTCTTTTCTTCCTTTTTAATCTCCTAATAATAAGCATCTTTTTGGCATATTGTAATCTCAGTGAAGTTAACAGTTGGATTCTAAATATAAGTAAAATGATTTTGCTGGCTCGTAAATTAATTGCAAGATGAGATATGAAGTGCTCTGCTCTTAACACTGTTTAGCAGGTAATATTTATAGAAATGTTTATGTTATCATGCCAAGAATCACTTAATTTCATTAACGTTTCAAGTGAATATCTTTTGCCTCATTTCCTCCAGTAATATAAACTCTATTTTAGATTGGAAAATAAGCCAGTAAAAATGTCTTCTGAAAAGAGCGTGGCTGCCCTAGTAAGCAAGTCAACTTTTGTTGACTTCTCTGGAATATTAAGGGAGATTTGCTGAAGGACCTGTAAATTTACAAAGTAAAATTTGCTACAACTCTGACTCTTGTGAACCCCTTTTGAAAATAGGATGAAATCAATGTAGCAAATGTGAAAGAAATCTTAGTGGCAAAAGGGCATTGAAACATTAAAATATTTCAGCAGCTATTACCTTTTCTTGATTACACTATTAAACTGAGCTCCAGCTGTGCATATGTTGTTACCTGCTCAGGACTCCAGGAGTCAAGAGCTGTCAAGCCGATCTAGCAGGATGTGGTAGACGGTGCACAAGTCATCAGGGAGGAACTAGAAGTGGCCAAAGATGTCCTGTTTCCCTCCAGATTCCTAATTTCCACCACCCGTCCCTCTGCCCTCCCTTCCTGATGGGGTAACTGCATCAGTTTGTTAGGAGGTGTCGTGCTCCCTCCCTGGCAATCGTAAACAAAGAACTGGCTGCTTTCAAAGTCAAGCCATGTCTGATTGATCTTTGGACAAGAATGAACATAGGAATGATCTGTGCTTTCTCTGCACTCCAGTTCCCCCACTGCACCACTAAAGCCATCCTCCGGGCCTCAGCTTTCCATACACCAGCTGGTCTGAAACGATGTATTCCAAAGAAAGATAATCGTGAAAGTCCCTTCCATGAATGGAGCGTGTTGCACTCCTTCCTCCCTCCAATTTCCCCTAGTCTGTAGAGACTGTCTGCCTTGTCCTCTAAGAAACATGATTCCTGTTCATCACTGGTTGCCAAAGCCAAGTTCTCCCAGCACTGGCCTCATTACTGTGTAGCCTGTCAGTTAAAGATCATTATCTGCCAAGCCATCTGTTATTTTCCCTTAGGAGAGGGTGTTATTTCAGTTCTATGGGTATCCTTTCAATTTTCCCTGCATGTTGTGTAGCAGCTAAATGTAGTCCAAGGGTTAAGTCCTGTTGATGGCAATGGGAGTCTGTGTCCCACTTTTGAAAGTGTTAGCGGTAATGGTGTAATCTTGACTGGCCCAAAAGGGAAGGGTGAGCTGGGGACTGTGAAAAATGCAGCCAGATGAGAGGCTGGTCTTTGCCATCCTGGAAGGTTGTTGCTTTCATTTTATTTATTTATTTTATTTTTTTATTTTTTTACAAAATTAGCTATAGGTAGAATTGTTTGTTTGTTTGTTTGTTTATGGCTGCATTGGGTCTTCGTTGCTGCCTGCAGACTTTCTCTAGTTGTGGTGAGCTGGGGCTACTCTTCGTTGTGGTGCATGGACTTCTCATTGCGGTGGCTTCTCTTGCTGCGGAGCACGGGCTCTAGGTGCATGGGCTTCAGTAGTTGTGGCACACGGGCTAAGTAGTTGTGGCTCGAGGGCTCTAGAGCGCAGGCTCAGTAGTTGTGGCGCACAGGCTTAGTTGCTCCGCGGCATGTGGGATCTTCCCGGACCAGGGCTCGAACCCGTGTCCCCTGCATTGACAGGCGGATTCTTAACCACTGCGCCACCAGGGAAGTCCGGGTTGTTGCTTTTAGAGGAATTACTTGCTTCCTGATTTAGTTGTGCCTAAGGACTTGTGCTTCTTTTGTGGGGCATCGTGTTGTCCTAACAGCCCCTGTTACGGATGCTGGCTACCCATCAGCGATGGCAGTTTGGAGGCTTGACCCTTACAAAGGAGACCCATGAAGAATGTGAGCTTTCCTACTTGTCACACTCCTCCTTCACTAGTTAGGAAAAAGACTTTGCCTTCTTTAAGTGGTCTATGATCTATCTGCTAAGTGAGAGTGGACCTCTATAACTTCTCCCCCTCAATAATGGAACTTACATTGCTGAATTTCAAAAGCCATCAGGTCATCTATGCAACCTTGGAGAACTTTCCTTTGTAAAGAGAAAGTTTCCTTTGCTTTGAGCAGCTCTTTTATAAACTTATGTCCTGGACAGATCTGAAGTACCCTGTCCTGTGGTACTAGCAGGTGATGACGATGACGATGACGATAATGACATCTAACGAGTATTGACTGCCATCTTTTGCCAGGTGTGATACTAAATATCTATGACACTTATGACATTAAATCTTCCCTGCCTTACCTGTAATGCAGGTAATGTAGACAGCCTCCTTCACACATTTCAATGGAGGAGAAACAAAAAAGATCCAAGAACGTTCCTATCAACTAGCATCCTGTCTTCTTTTTGTTTGTTGTCTTTGTATCTCTCATTCAACTGTCTAATGACCAAGGTTATGGATTGTCCAGGTTCCTTTCTGTATGACTTTAATTCATGGATAACATTTCTGGCAGAACCTAGGCAGTGGGCTGGGGTGGAGTGACGGGAGAAATTGGGACTTCAGCAGTGAGCTTTAGGACATGTATTGGAAATGGATTTCACTTCTTTCTGCTCTGCATTAGACTCTATGTAAAGTGTGGCTTCACCCCACATCATGCTTCTCTATGCTTCACTTTCTGCAGGGTTATGGGGATAATTAAACTTTGTTGGCTTAAAAGCATCAAAATCCTGGGGAGAAAACAGCACATTCGTGAGCAAACGTGTTTTAACTGCTCATGTTGGGCCAGGTTCTCATTGGGAGCAAATAATACACTTAGAAGATAGAACAAAGTGTTTCAAATTACCAGAAGGTGGGTAGTATGGAGGGAGAGGGTTCAGATTTTTTTTTGCAATCATAAAACGTATATTTTAAGTAAGGTTTACTATTAATATCTACTGTTATAAAGATTTTATTAACATATGACAAATTGGGATAAGCTGGTTTGTAGATGATGATTCAGGACAAATGACATCTGAAATAATCAATGAGTAAATGAATAAATAATACATTTATTAATTGGGAAATGGAAGTCATTGGGGATTTAATAATACTTTTTTTGCTTTTTGATATTGTTTCTAATCTGGGTCATGGAAACATTTTAAGATAATTTGCTGCCTTGATTACATCTTTGATTCAATGATTGTTTATTGAGTATCATTTAGGGTATCACTCTCTGGAATAATCCATGATTACATTTGGGAACAAATGTAGGGCTATAGGGTGAGTGAGTATATTAGATGAGGAGAGAGAACAATTGAATTCAGAAATACTAACCTCTCACAACTTCAGATTCACAGAAATTTGAAACTAGGATAGATTTTGGATCATCTTATCCAACTCCTTTACATTATATATGAGGAAACTGAAGTCAAAAACTGATTTACACATCACTAATTAGCTACAGAACTAGGATGAGAATTCTAGCCTCTGGCCTCCAAATCCAATAGCTTTTTGTTTACTTTTCAGTTCTATGTTTTTAATATATTATTTTTTTAATCATTCAAAAATAAAGGTATGCTCCATGATCATGCCAATTGCGTTGCTCTTTCGCCTTTTAAATATCTTAATGTAAAATATCTCAAACACACAAAAATAGTATCATGATTATCTGCAAACACACCACCAAGATTAAATGTTATTTTGCTATCTTTAGTTCAGATAATGTGTAAAATAAAATGAAGCACATTACAAATACAGTCAAAGCACTATCCCCACCTTTCCCCCCTCTTCCCTCCCAAGAGATAATTATCCTTAAATTGCTATATATGATTCCTATGTACTATACTTCAGTACTTTTACTATGTGTGTGGGTTTGTATATGTGTGAGAGGGTGGGTTTTTAGGTCCAGACATGGATGTATCTTTGTGAGGTTATATCTAACATCTATTTGTGGTTATATTATTGCTTTGTGTTCAAATTTTAAGATATATAAAGCATTGTCTTTATATATTTATATATTCTCTAACTTTTTTTATTCAAAGTTGTTTTGGAGATGTATCCATGTTGATACATAGGTATCTAGTTGATTTTGTTATAACTGCAGGTTAGTATCACATTGCATAAATCATTGAAGGTTGATTTATCCATTTTCTTACTGAGGGAAATTTGCATCGTCTCTGCAGTTTTGCTATCTAAACAGTACAGCAATGGTCTTTGTATGTATCTTCTTACACTTGTGCTAGGATTTCTCAAGAAGAGTTCAACCTAGAAGTAGAACTGTCAGGTCATAAGGGTACACATTTTCAGAAGAGATTGTTAAGCTCTTCTGCAAACTCTACTGGTTTATTTGACCACCAACAATGTTGAGCAGTAGTTCTAAACTCTGCCTGCAGAAAGAATCACCTAAGGAGCACTTTAAAATTACCAATGTCTAAGTCCCACCCCAGACCAATTAAACCAGAATCTCTGCAGATGGAAGCCAAGACAGTTTTCAAGTTCCCTGGGTGATTCTGATGTACAGCTAGGGTTAAGAACCACTGATTTAGCATTTTTCTGTTTCCCCTCATGTTTTCCAACATTTGGTATTATCAGACATTCTGTTTTGCTAATCTCTGGGTGCAAGGACTTTGTAATTACTGGTGAAGCTGAGTATATTTGTATAATTTTATTGAGCATTCCAGTGACTTCCATTGAGAATTATGTGTGGCATATTTCACCCATTTTTCTTCTCTTTAATTGTCTTTTATTATTGATTTGTAGGCACTTTCTTTACATTCTGGACAGTAATTGTGAGAGGGGGGCATATAATTGCCAAATATCTGCCCTAGTCAATAACTTATCTTTTCACTTATTTGTGCTACCTATCATATATAGAAGTTTAAATGTTTTAATGTACTTAAATCTGTCAATATTTTCCTTTATGCTTTGTATGATGAGAAATCTTAAATACTTTCTACATGATTTTGTAAATCTATGTTTCTATCTTTTCTTCAAAAAGTTTTACAGTTATACTTTTTCCCAATGAAGTTTTTAATCTGTCTAGAATTTATATTTCTGTATGGTGTAATGTATTGATCAAATTTTATCTTTTTTTTGGTTCTAGTACAGTTTTCTAACTAGTCCATCTTTTCCCAGTGACATTTAGTGCTATTGAGACCTCATATGTCGATTTTTTCCATTCCATCCTTGTACCAATGCCATGTTTTAATTATTACAATCTTATAATAAATGAACCACTGTAAACTATTTTTCCAAAAATGCGCATTGCCTATTCTTGAATATTTACTATACCATATGAATGTACATGCAACACCGTTTCAGGTTACATGAAAGACAGTGTTGTGATTTGGCTTACAATTGCATTGAATTTATAGATTATTGGGGGTTGATTTCTCTATCTAAATTCGAGTCTCCCCATTCATGTACATAATTTAGCTTGCCATTTATTTAAGCTTACTTTCATGTCTTTCAATATATTTTATACTTTTCCCTACAAATATTTTCCAGATTTTTGTTAGATTCATGATTGTTGTTGAAGTGAATTATTCTTATTGTAAATTTTATTTTTTCCTGAAATGTTCTAACTATTGGCTGACGGTTCATAGAAACATACTAGATTTTTGTTTAACTCTTGTTTCCAACCATGTTGAGCTCATTTGTTTTAAAAGTTTATCAATTACTTAGATTTTCTAAATAATCATATATACAAATAATAACAATTCTGTTCATTCTTGTAACATTGATATGTTTTATTTTAATTTAACTGAGTATAAATTAAAGATTTAATTAATTAATTAATTTATATTCTATATATATTTTTTTCTACTTGCTATCATGATTAGGCACTCCTGCACAAGGTTAAATAGAAGCATTGACAGCAAGCATCCTGTCTTGTCCTGAGTTTTATATAAAATTCCTTTGACTTTTTCACGATTAAGTATATTTTCTTGAGTTTTTACTGGATATTTTTTATCAGGTTAAGAAAAAGTTTCCTTCTAATTCTTCTTTGCTGAAATGTTTTATTAGGAAAGTATTTTGAGTTTTATCAATATTTTCTGCATCTGTAGAGATGAATTTATGGTGTTCCCCTTCTAATATGTTAATTGGTAAATTACATTAATAAGTTTTTCTAAAATTGAACCATCCCTGTATTCTGGGATAATGCCTACTTGATCATAATTTTTAAAATATTCATTCTAAGTTTGGTTTGCTAATATTTTGCCTAGAATTTTTATATTTATAGATGAAACTGGCCTGTAATTTTTCTTACTCGTTGTACATCAGTTTATCTTCTTATGGGTTAAAAAATGATTATCAGCTTATTCTATTCTATGGAAACATTTAAATAAGATTAGGATTACTTTTAATTTGAAACTTGATAGAATGTATCTGAAAAAATCCTAGGTCTGTCTGTGTGTGTGTGTGTGTGTGTGTGTGTGTGTGTGTACAGACTTTAGTGATTCCGTTTCTCTTAATATTGGTCAATTAAGGTTTTCTCTTCCTTCCTGAGTAATTGTTAGTTACATTTATAGTGAATTGACCATTTTGGCTAGATTTTCAAATGCATTGACATAAAATTGTTCCTGATATTCTCTTTTTTAACAATTTCTACCTTATCTGTAGTTGTTCCTTTTTTTTCATACTAATATAGTCATTTGTGCTGTCCCTTTCTCTCTTTTTAAATCAGTATTGCAAGAATGTTATCAGTTTATTAGGTTTTTTTCAACTAATAAACAATTTTTGGTTTTCTAGGATATCTCTGTCATTAATTGGCAAATACCCTTGGCAGTCAAACCATAATTTAGTTGGGTATATTATTCTAGATCGGCAGGTATTTTCTCTAATTCATTTTATTGGGTTGGCCAGAAAGTTCATTCAGGATTTTCCGTAACAACTTACAGAAGAACTCAAATGGACTTTTTGGCCAACCCAATAAAATATTCTATTGATTTCTGTTACTTATCTTTGGTTTTGAAAGTCTACTGTGCCTATTGTTATCCCTTGGTGCAACTGATCTTTTCTCTCTGGATACTTTTAAAATCTCTTTTAAGATCTCTTTGTAGTTCTGCTGTTTCACTACAATGTATCTCATTGTGGGTTTGTCTTTTATTTATCTTGATTTCTTCTTAACTCATAGGAATCATATATTTAATCAATTCCGGGACATATACAGGCCTATATCTTTGCATATTGATGCTTTGATAATTCTGTTCGCTTTGTGAAATTAATGTTAGACATGAATGTTTTGTTCATTTCATGCTCTCTGTCTCTTAATTTTATATTTATCCCTTTATCTCACTGTGCTGCATTCTGAGTTGTTCCCTTAAACCTGTCTTTCAGACCATTGATTATGCCTTCAGCTGTGTCTATACAGCTGTTTCACTTCTCCATTGAATTTCTCATTCCATAGCTATAGTTTTCATTTCTAGATAGTCTACCTACCATTATTTTAATACCGTGTTTTTCTTTTCATATGGCTTGTATTCCTTTTAGTGTTAGTCATTTAAAATTTATGTGAAATAATCTCTTATTTTGTTCATTTATCCAAAGTCCTTAGGGTTCAGAGTCTTCTATTTGTTGTGTCTGGTGGTATACTTCTTCTGGTGGATTGTTTCTTCATGTGATGAGTAATTTAGGACAATGAGCTCATCCTCAGTAGGGAATACTGTATAAAAATATGCAACCAGGGTGTCCCCTTCAGACATTTTGCATTTGTTTTTGCTTTTTGTGTCCTAGGATGAATCCTTAGGCTAATTTCTTGATTCACGTATTCCTGGACCACACAAACAACCCTGATTATAAATTCTGGCACTATCTTTTCCCTTCACTTGGTATCTAGATAGAGACAGACAGGCATCTTTACCGTGTCCATTTGCTGGGACTCTATCACCTGTCCGTACCCTTACATAGGAATTTAAACCCAACCTTCTGGGTTACTGAGACGTGTAAGGTTCCCTGATGCAGACCACAATCTGTTTGTGCCCTTACCATACTGCTTTTTAGATCCACATGTCTTACACCCGGCCTTCTCTCTTGCATGCTCTTTCTCTCACTCTTGCTTTCTTTTTTTGCAAGCTTAGTAATGCATTTAAAAGAATAGTGTCTTTTTATCTGTTTTTTCTAAGCATTTCTAAGTGGGAAAGTTTTCAAATTTTCTTGAGAAAAAAATTCAGAACAAGAAGTCCTAGTTTGGCCTTTTTGACATTAAAAAAAAAGCCTAAGAATTTCACAAATCATATTCTCCATGCAAAGTTTTCTCGATAGCTTCTGTAGAAATGTAGCTTATCCAAAAATCAGCTCGAAAATTATTAATGCAACTCTGAATGTTTTGCTGTATAACTGCTGAGGAATTGCATTCCTTTGAACTTCTACGATAAACTCAGCCACAGCCTGGTGTGTTGAGAATGATGGGGTGAGGAGGGGCTATATCCTACTTTGAGAAATTTTTCAGGGAGTGTTCTGTAGAGGAACAAATACTGTTTTCTGAAAAAGTGCAAGCATCATTTGCTTTTTCTTAGTGAGAGACCAGAAGGATATATATTTTTAAAGGTTATAATGAAAACCCCAAAGCCCTTTCTGGCTCTATAATTCTGTGTTTTTTTTACTATCTTGAGAAAATTTCCCAACAAATCTTACAGCCTGTGTGCAGCTTTGTAACCAAATCCTAGGAATCAAAGTTCCTTAATCTTCCCAAGATGCTCTCCTGTTCTCTCTGTCATTCACCATAGCATCTTAGCAAGTCCATAGATATGAAAGGGACTGGGTTCAACTTTTTTTTTTGCTGTTAATATTTTTTGATCTGATTTTTCCACGGGATGTCAAAGAATACATTGCCAAACAAAACAATTAGTTGACTAAAGAGAACGTTAATTATTGAATACTATCTAAACATGACATATTTCAAAGTATACACTGTTGGAAGTTTTCAAAACTTCCGTTGAACATGCTATAATTTTGAGATATTTTACCCCAAAATTCTCTTTGGAAGCAACAACTTAATAATAAGACACAGTTGAAATAAAAACAAAGGATTCATTTAAAAAAATAGCCAATGTTCTTTCAACACTCGATACCCAAAGTTATTTCCGAGGCCTCACCGTATTATTTTAGATTAAATATCTAAAACAAATTATTACAAAAATAAACCCATCCCTTCACTGGATTTCATTCTGTGTTTGGATTGGGGTGGAGTCAGTTGTTAGCTGCATGATCAGAGCACAGGCGCTGAGTCTTTTTATTTTCTTAATTATGAATTACCGTTTCAAGCCCTCATTGGTGGTTTACCATGGCAGCAATCCCTACCAAAGCAGTTGTTCCTCTAGATCCTAAGTGGTTTGCTAGAACATTAACCTCGACTTGACCCCTGATGGTCACAGGAGAGATATACAAGGGTCAATAATTCCAACTTCTAGAAAAGCTATCAAGGAGGGACTGCACCCTGAATTATGTTACTTGCCTTTAAAAATAATTATAGTGTGTTTGTCATTCAGAAGCCCTAGGATCAGCAAGACTAATGAAAATGTTTAAATCCTTATCAGTTGGAATGAAAAGGGCTGGCTCCAGAAAGTGCCGACCTTGGAATTTTTGCGCTGCCTGTGTTGATCCTGTGTGCTGATGCACATGACCCACTGATGTGTGGCTTGGCAAGCCATAGAGGCTTATTCACCCATGCTGGATGTGAAAGGGGCTTCCGGGCCGCTCCCTGTGCTGTGGCATTCCTCTAGTTCTCTAACAAAGCTTTCAACTGGCGTCTGTGACTAATGAGCATGCAGTCCCAGGAGCAATGGAGCATAGTTTTCCGTCACCCATTAAGACGAGCTCTAAGCCCCAAGCTTATCAAGCCTGAACCAGGAGAAGCTAGGGCCAAAGGCTGAAGATAAAACAGTCACTAATAGTTTCATAAACTGCGTGAATCATTCCGCGTTAACAATAAATACTGCATGTTTAGTGACATTACCTCAGCCCTTATAGCCAAGGTGCTCCCTGGCCCTGGCCATTAAAGGCAACATAGCTCTTTTCAGGAGAATCTGAATTAACCCTACTTTACATAAAGTTCAGTCTGAGGACATTTCTCCAAGTAATCTTCCCCCTCTTTGTGTAGACAAGCGACCTCATTCTGCCTGGGGTCACATGGGATGAAGTAAGTGCTAGAGGTGGGCCATCCTGAGCTGGTGGGAAATGTACAGAAAATCCTGGTGCAGATGATTCTGCCTTAGGATTTCAGTTATTTTTGCATTTTAATTTAACCTTTCAATTATGTGCCTTGCTGCAGTGTAATCGGGGAATAAATAGATTAGAGGAGAAGCAGGACGAAAAACTACTCATAGTCGTTACCTATTATTTATTCTATTTGGTCAAGGATGTCAGAAATATAAGGTCATTAAAAATCAGTAAGTTGTTGGAAATGGGAATGATGGGGAGGGGAGTCATACCCCTTCCCTAAGACCTTAACACTGATGTTTGAAAGGACACTTGAAGATCCTATTTGGCCACTGGTATATTGTAGACTTCATACTTATAAGTGGCATAAGTTAATACGGAGACCTACTCAATAAAAATATTTTAAATGTCTTTAAAGTACATAATCATTAATTTTTAATTCTAAGGCTGTTATAGTCTTCCCCACTCGCATTGGTGATCTTGATTTTACACAGCCATCCCTGTACTATATGGCTCTACTATTTTTTGTCCTATATATTTGTATCCTACCATTTCTACTTCTCTGTCTCATTTATTTCACAATTCTGTTTGAGAATCCCTGGAGACCTGGCTTAAACTTCCTTTCATCCTGTCCAGATTGGCCATCTCCTTCCAGTTTTTCATTGAGCTCTTCTTTCTTTCCTCTATCATGGCATTCCATTGGCCCATCGTTGCTCTTAATCAGGTCTGGATTCACGGTCACAGGTCTCATGGGTCTCTGCCCATATACACTGTTCCATGTTACCTTTGATGCCCCCTGCCTCCTTCTTCCTTTCTAATAGGACCTGCATCCTTAACATCTGCAGACTAGTTGAGAAACTTGTTGATCATTCTCTCCTGCCATCTCTCGCACAAAATGTTTCTTTGCACATCCCCTCTGCCCTCAGTATATAAAGTATAACTCAACCTTTCAATGTAAACTTACTTGATTTGGGACTTTTGGGTATTTGAAGTATAACTTGAGCAACACTCCTTTCCTGTGTTAAAATATGTGTGATTGACATGCATTGGGAAGGCTGGATTTGACTGGATACCAGATTATAGGCAATTGTAAGGCAGTCACTAGGTTTCATGTTCTGTAGCATCGCGTGTGAATCCATGAACTCTTAATTTGCAAAATCAGTATCACAGCAGCTGATGGTGGTGGTATCCAACCCCCTAAATGAACTTCTAGCAAATACATAGAGTTGGCAGAGTGCCGTGGAGTTCTAGCATTATTTAAATTATTTTTAAAAAAAGTATCCAGGAACCACCCCAAACAGATAAATCATCCAGATGCTTATAAAAATCGGAACAGTATCCCTTGGAATTACCTTTTCATGCACCTAGTGATGGGCATATACAAGTTCTCAATAAATATTAAATCTATCATCATTGGAATATGTTTTCAATACCATATGATTGATCACCATCATCAACTCTTCCAGCAATTTTTCTATAAAATCTGTAGCTAGTTTAAGGTTACATCAAGAATCCCAAAGCCACTGTGAAATCAATGCAGCAATTGGTGGTCACAGCTCCTTAAACTGAAGTTCTTTAACCTAAGGGTGCAAGCTTCCATCTTCCCTTGGTATGCCTAAAAGATACAAAGTTAACATTTTTCAAGATTGATGAAACAGTGATAACAGTTCTTCCTCATGGAAGAATGAAAATATACATCTTTAGATTACTACATGAATGATTTAATTCAAACATAAAGAATTATCACAGTTCAGCGTTATTAAATACTAAAACAGAAGTAGAAGATATGCAATCACCTTTCTTATATTTTATTAAAAATAGGGTAACACATTGAGATCCAAGGTGGATTTGGAGACTAACTTAAGCTCTACAGACCTAGGATTTTATACTTATCAATAATAGTTCCCCTGTTCTTTGATTACGTGTGTTTCTTTCAAGTTATTTGTAACTTTAGAACACTGAAGCAAAGATGTTCAAATTCAACCTTGGAATTTAATACATCATCTCTTTCGCCAGAGACATTTCACTGATCCTGTGTTATTTAAAGGCCAAATGGAACTGTTATGGTGAAAATCTGAAAAGAATGTCAGAACTAACACAGTATGGAGATCACATTTTCACAGAAATAATGATTCCAAGTCTTGTAATTTAATTTGCATGGTTGAATGAACTTGTCTTTCTCCTACTCCAGAAATACAGCCTACCACATCCCGAACTGCAGCCCTTTCGAAAAGAGGCCAAGTCCCTGAGTTAGCATTCCACAATCATGCCCACTCCACAACTTCAAACCCAGTAACAATTTTTTAATTAAAAATGAATTCTAAGCCTACAAGCTTATCCTTTCTGAGAAAATGATGGGAGAAGGATGGAATTGCTCTATATTTCTTTTAACTAAAAATGAAGTCACTTAACCTAAAAATTTATATCTCAGGTGGGGGCATGCGAACTATCACAGAAAGGAATAGGTCGTGTTACCCGGAACCCAAGGACCACTGGTGGTACCTTCTCAGGACAGCTGACAAAATTCTTCCTAGGAGAATTTCCCTAGGTTGCTTTCATGAGTATATTATTAGAATCTAGCCCTCTGTGTTAGTGGGCATAGTTCTATAATAAACAATATCCACATTTCAGTGGCTCATCACTAAAATGTGTGTTTATTACTCACAACGTAGTCCATTGGTGTGAGGATGAACAAAGCGTGAGGGTTCTGCTCTAAGCAGTCACTCAGGGACCCAAGCTACTTACAACATGTGACTTTGCTCTTTCTAGGACCCCTACCTTCTCTGCACTCAGCCCACCAAAGGGAGCCAATCACAGAGGACTTCCTGGGAGGTTACCTGGGGCCAGATCTGAAAGTAGTGTATGGCTCTTCTGTCCTCATCCCATTGGCTGGAACTCAATCATACAACCCCATTTAACTGCAAGGGAGACTGAAAAATGAAGCCTAAACGGCTGCCAAGAGGAGACTGAAAAATGAAACCTAAATGGCTGCCAAGAGGAGAAAAAAATAGGATCTGATGAACACTGAGCAATGTCTGTCACATCTTTAGTAGTTTTGAGTTGGGGTTGATTAACGGGGTATGTGAAAATGGCCCCATGGTTGGTCTTGAACACTAGTAGCTATAAGAAAATATTGGACCAAGGGTGCCCATCCCAGGAAGCTGTAACTATATGTTCCCTACTAGGGAGGGTGCTCAATTTTAATGTTGTGAGAAATATAAGATGAATCAGATATTGTTTCTGCCCTCAGGCAGTATATAGTCTCCTAAAGGAGTAGGCTATCTGTATAACTAGCTGTGTTCTAGCTCGTATAACAGGATATTAAATTGGAAGTTTTTACTAAGACTCCTAGATCTAATAGACAGGAAATGCCAAAGTTAAATACCAGATCAAGGTTCAGATTTTCAAAGGGCTATCAAAAATGGGTTCCATAACCTAAAATTTTCTTAGCTACAAGTAGGATATAAAAGGTCTCTGAGACTGAAAGTTGAGAGAGGATATCCTGAGGAGGATTTCTGCTTAAAAAATAAATTAAAAAAAAAATTTAAACCATGCTGTGTTTTCACCCACATCCCTGAGGATGAGGGCTGGGGGCTGTCTGCCGCTTCACCTCAATTCTAATAAGACTGACTTCTACAGAGCCATCTAGAGAAGTTGACCTCTACCTCCTGAGGTTGGGAGAGGGGACACAGTAGACTGATGTCTCCCTCAATTCTGAGAAAGCTGGAGGGGGATACACCATGACTGGTTAGCTGTTCTGATGGCAGGAGCAAAGGGAAGTTGTTGCTGGGTTGAAATCAACCTGCATGGTGGCATCTTAGATTCTGTCCAATATGGCGGCCCAGGGGCGATGGGACCTCAACAGAGAAATGCTGGAGGTGGACCGCTAGATGTCCAGGGGCTAAGAAAGGAGCAGGAGGCTGGACTAGAGCTGCAGTGACTGAGTCAGCAAGTCAGGGGAAGACCTCAAGAGTGGGAGAGTGAAGAACCCACAAAAGTGATCTTAGAGAAAAAGAGTCAGCTTTCAATATTGGCCACACCCTCTTATGATTCTATCAGTCAAATAGATCTTTCCTGTCCCTCTTATCTGTCTTCCATACTTCAACTGTGGGGATGGAGGTTGGTCAGCAAAAGCAATTAGTGGATGAAGAAAGATGGAAATGAGGGACTTCCCTGGTGGCGCAGTGGTTAGGAATCCGCCTGCCAATGCAGGGGACACGAGTTGATCCCTGGTCCGGGAAGATCCCACATGCCGCAGAACAGCTAAGCCCGTGCGCCACAACTACTGAGCCTGCGCTCTAGAGCCTGCGAGCCACAACTACTGAAGCCTGTGCGCCTAGAGCCCGTGCTCCACAACAAGAGAGACCACCACAATGAGAAGCCCATGCACCACAACGAAGAGTAGCCCCTGCTCACCGCAACTAGAGAGAAAGCCTATGCACAGTAATGAAGACCCAATGCAGCCAATAGATCAATAAATACATAAAATTAAAAAAAAAAAAAGAAAGAAAGATGGAAATGAGACAGATGGAGGAAACCAAATGCACTCTTTATGTTGAAGACACCAGCTTGCCTGCAGGCAGCCTTGGATGGGAGATGACGATGGTTCAGCTTTGAGTGATGGTTCAGGGCTGATGAATCCCGAGCTGGGCATTCTCATTTCTGAATTGAGACTGTGTTTCGTAACCGGCAGAGAACGTAGAACTTTTCCTTAACTAGGGATGAAAAGTCATAGCTCTGCAGGAATTTTCATCAGGGACAGGGGAAGAGCTAATTTCTTTAATTAGGCTTAAAGGGACAGTGACAGGCAAAAACAATGCTCTTTTTAAAAAAATTTATTTATTTTATTTTTGGCTGCATTGGGTCTTTGTTGCTGCCCGCAGGCTTTCTCTAGTTGCGGCAAGCGGGGGCTACTCTTCATTGTGGTGCGTGGGCTTCTCATCATGGTGGCTTCTCTTGTTGTGGCTCGAGGGCTCTAGAGTGCAGGCTCAGTAGTTGTGGCGCACGGGCTTAGTTGCTCCATTGCATGTGAGACCTTCCTGGACCAGGGCTCGAACCCATGTACCCTGCGTTGGCAGGCGGATTCTTAACCACTGCGCCACCAGGGAAGCCCAACAGTGCTCTTTTATGACTACAGCTGACATAGCTGATTTGTTCAATGTGCCATTTATGTTTGAATTCTGGTGAAGTGCCCTAGGAGAAGTACAAGTAAAGTGCTCTGGGAGGCCGTATAAACAGCGCTTGCTTCTAGCTGGAGTGGAATTGTGCCTAAGGTAGGGATGTGTGGAGAAGAAGGCACATGCAGCAGACCTTAAAAATAAAGGGATTTAAATGTGCAGAGATGTGGGATGGGCTAGGGAGGGTAGGTGGCTGTTGGAGCTTTGTTACAGGCATTTCTAGCAGAGCAAACAATAGAAAAAGCAAAGGATGTGTCAGTGTACATTCATCCTTGGTATAAAAACAAAACAAAACAAAAAAGTGCCATTCTCATGAGGGATATTGATAATGGCTATGCATGGGTGGGGACAGAGGTATATGGGAAATCGCCTTACCTCTCTCTCAATTTATTGTAAACCTAAAATGCTCTTTTAAAATTGTCTTTTTTAAAAAAGGTAGGGAGACAGAAAAACATAACAGATGCCTATAGAATAGCAATTAGTTCCATTTGGCTGAAGCCAAGCATGGGGCAATAATAGAAAATAAGATAGAAAGTGTTGGGCTACAGCTTAGGTAAAAAGCATCAGGCAAGCTTGAAACCTCAGCAAGGAGTCTGCAGAAAAGGCAAGGAATCAAGGACGAGGCAGGCTACCAGGGCAAAAGGAGAAGCCTTGTAGTTGGGCTGACCTTCATGGTAGGCGGCCAGACGTCTACCTTACAGTGTCCAGCAAGGTACAGGGCATTAGTTTGTATCTACATAGACCACGTTGATGCCCAAGGGGGGATAATGTGATAAGTAGGGTGTGAAAACAAGAACCTGTAGGCAATGAAGATGATAAATTCAGTAAGTTGTACCTGAAGGTAGGAATTTCATCTTGGATTAGGTTTGGGAATCAAGTCTATACAGATAGGAAAGGCTTCTTTTCAGAAAGGCAGCTCCAACACACCAGTTCTATGACCTCTGACCAGTAATCTAACTCCTCTAAGCCTCAGTTTCCTCATCTATGAAGTGGTAATAATAATAATATATGATAATTCAGTCCACACACAGATTACCCAGCATGGTGCCTGGCACATTTTTGGTGACCAGGAAAAACCAACTCTCTTCTCTCTCCCTCAAGAGGGGGAGGCTGGAGATTCCTAATAAGCAGACTGCAAATCAGGTTATGGTCCCCGTCTTGGTGAGGGAACTAGAGAAAAAACTCTGTAAGCCACAGCAGATGCTCCATTTCATGGACCAAGCCAGTGGGGGGTGGGGGTAGGGGTGGGAGGGGGGCTTGAGAACAGTGGGTCTTTAGATTCCCTTCATACTGAAGTTAGAGCAAAGAGCACCCACCTTGTGGCAGTTCTCAGCCTGCTGGCCTTGGGTGGGATTGGCTGAGGGACTGGGTAGGGCTGAGTTTGCAAGTCTCAAGTTCTCAGTGTTTTAAGGCTGTCTGGGAGGCAGGAGAAGAATGGAGAGTGGAGAGCAGGTGTGCAAGCCAGGAAGTTTGAACATGATTCCAGTGCAATCTCCAGCTTTCAAGGAGGGCAGAGCTGGAAGAGGGGAAAGACCTGAGACTTCACATGTCCATGCAGCCGAGGAGATGGCAGGATGAGCTGGTGGGGTGGCCCCAAGAGTGAAAACAGCATGGACCATGGCCTGGAGGCAGAAAGAAAAGTAAGAGTCCAGAGATGGGCTCTAGTCATGGTTCTGCCGCTAAGCTTTCTGAGCCTCGGTTTCTCCAGCCATCAAATGCGCTTACAGTGACACTTTACTTACCCACAGGCTGTGATCTGAAACTTCATCTATGCAGAATTTAGCCAAAATAGAAAAGTAAATTAAGATGGTCTTTGGGCAGTCAGTGTGGACGTGATTACAACCTTCATGCTGAAAACATGAGAGAGTACTCCTCTCCAGTTTATTCATCAAGGACTATATACTTAATTTGAACACAATTTTAATATGCTTGACATACTAGTTACTCTTCCCAGGAAACTGAAGATGCAAACAAAGAGGGGGCATTAGAGTAGGAGAAGAACAGAGGAACAAGCAGGGACGGAGAGCCCACTGCAAATAGGAGATAAAAGGAAGTAAAGGAATTATTTTAGAGATAGCAATGTGGATCCACTCAGTACAGGGACAAACAATGTGTGTATCTCCATGTGCTCTGGGGACTATTCAGATTTGTGCTCTAGTTTCTGGAATCTGCAAACAACATGACTAATCTATGTTTGATAATTGAGTCCTCAAAAAATGGATAAATTATAGAAGAGACAGAGCAGGGAAGTAGAATATATTTTTAAAGTACTATTGAAAATTATAGAATTTTTAAAATTTGGGCCTTCCAAGGCCCAAGTCTTCATTATATGGATATATTCATTTATCCAATATTTGTCTTTTATAGATCTCAGTATTCTTATACAGACCCACTGTGACTATAAGATGTTCAGACTGCTTAAAAAAAAAAAAAAAAAGAGGAAACAGGTATACCAGAACATAGTCAAACGAATGGTCATATCGGGAGGCTATAAACTTACATTGATAATCCTACCATTAGGGAGAATTTTGTGTGTGTCATTTGTATTTATTGAGTATATATAGCCTTTTAAATAAGTTTATAATAATATAAGGCAACAGCTTCCTTACTTTAGAATCTCAAGTTATTATTTACAAAGAAAACCACCAATGACAACATATTTTAAGCTTGGTTCTTCTAGAAAACACTGGCTGAGCACTTTATGACATAAGGACACACTGGCTGGCCCTTGAAATTAGCTCAGAGTGAGGCTGAATTATTCGTATTGTTCACTTTTTGATGACTTTCAAGACATTAGGCCTACCCTAAAGGTCAAAATCCTGCCACCACTGAAAAGATTAGTTTAAAGGTACCATAAACCCTAGTGTCAGGATCCAAAGTGGAGTGTCAAAGATGGTTTGAATGATGGTGGCATCATTAAAATAAGGTGACTCCTTTGAAGGGGACAGTGGTCATTTAGTGTGTAAGTTCTGGCATATTTGTTTTAAAAATGCATCCCATGGAATCACACTGGAGAAGGCATTGATCATTATTAGTCCCTTTACAAAAGTAAAAAGATTGTTGTCATATTGGACGCTACCTTGGAGCCTGCAGATTGCAGAGGCTCAAGTTCACCCTCACTGCTGCCGGCAGGATTAGAGTTCTCTGTCTGCCCCCGGCAGCTGGGCAGGTTGATGACTGAATCCTGCCAAGACCCAATGACTACAGGTGCCCGGGCTTGTAGCAAAGCATTGCTGGGCCCTCAGGAAAGTGCTTTCCCAGTGGTGATTGAGAACAGAGACCGACACCTGGCAAATAGCCTGCTGTTCCACCTACACCTGCTTTGAAAGTCCACACCACGTTTGAACGAACCTGCTTTTCCTGAAATGTCTAGCACCATGAAGGTGGGCCGAGAGCCAGCACTTTTTGCCCAGACTTTCTTTCAAATTGTTATGAACTGAGTTCATTTTTTAAGCATAGAGTAAGATCATATTATTACGTAAAGTATCGCAAGCCATTTCTAACTCTACCAGGATGTGCCAAGCCTGAACCTGAAAACTGTGAAGATGGTATGTTGTATTTGGAAGGTTTTAGCATCAAAAATACCTTGTTCACCCTAATGACTATGAAGCATTAAGGTTTAATTATCTATGTATTCTCTGATTAAACTGATGTCATGACATCTTATTAAAAACACTTCTTGGGACTTCCCTGGTGGCGCAGTGGTTAAGAATCCACCTGCCAATGCAGGGGACACGGGTTCGAGCCCTGGTCCGGGAAGATCCCACACGCTGCGGAGCAACTAAGCCCGTGTGCCACAACTACTGAGCCCACCTGCCACAACTACTGAGCCTGCGCTCTAGAGCCTGCGAGCCACAACTACTGAAGCCTTCGCACCTAGAGCCCGTGCTCCACAACAAGAGAAGCCACCGCAATGAGAAGCCCACGCACCGCAATGAAGAGTAGCCCCCGCTCACCACAACTAGAGAAAGCCCGCGCACAGCAACGAAGACCCAATGCAACCAAAAATAAATAAATTAAAATAAAATTTAAAAAAAAAACACTTCTTTTCTACTCATGTTCTTAAAAAGCCAGGTTTAAGTAGACATGTCAATTCATATTTGGCAATTCTTTCAAAAGCACAAATGAATTCTGTTGGGATTTTTTTTTTAATTGCAAAGGGCATTTGTTTTGCTTTAAATAACATAACTTAAAATATAAAACTAATATATTCTTAATGTAGATTTGAAAAATAGAAATTTAAAAAATCTGTAGATAATGACTGTTAAAAATTGGACTTGATCAAAAATTAAAACTTACTCTGCAAAAGACACTGTTGAATGAATGAAAAGGCAAACTATGGACTGGGAGAAAACATTTGAAAATGAGACAGTTGACAGAAGACTTGAATAATGAACAGAAGACAAGAATAATGAACACTTAAAACTCAATAGTTAGAAAACAACCCAATTAAAAAGCAGCGTGTGACCACCTAGAGGGGTATTGTGACCACCTAGAGGGGTGGGATAGGGAGGGAGGGTGGGAGGGAGATGCAAGAGGGAGGGGATATGGGGATATATGTATATGTATAGCTGATTCACTTTGTTATAAAGCGGAAACTAACATACCATTGTAAAGCAATTATACTCCATTAAAGATGTTTAAAAAAAAAAAAGAAGCAGCAAATGACTTAAACAAACACTTAACCATAAAGAAGCATTTATGGCTGGCACATAAGCACATGAAAAGGTGTTCAACTTCATTAGTCATTAGGAAAAGGCAAGTTAAACCATGATAAGATGCCACTATTAACCTATTAGAATAGATAAAATTTGAAAGATTGACAATGCCATGTGTTGGTGAGAATGCAGAGCAAATGAAACTTTCACATACTGCTGGTGGGAATGCAAAATGCTGGAAAACAGCTTGGCAGTTTCTTGTGAGGTGAAACACACAATATGATCCAGCAATCCCACTTCTAGGTATTTACCCTAGAGAAATGAAAACTTGTGTTCACACAAAAACTACACAAATATTTATAGAAGCTTTATTTATAATCTCCAAAAACTGGTAACAACCCAAATCTTCTTCAGAGGATGAGTGGGTTAAACATACTGTGATAAATACTGCTGATAAATACTGCTGACCTGAAACAAATAGACTGACAAGTATTTCTCCAGCAAAGGTGGGTTTATTTGGGATCAGCAGAGAACTGCAGTCTGAGTCTGCAAGCCATGTGCAAGTCCTGGAAGGGCAAGGCAAGGAAAATGCTTTTACAGAGGGGAAAAGGAAGTTGGGAGGGCTACAGTAAACAAAGAGTCCATGGCTTGTCATTGGCTGAACCTTGCCAGGTCTTTCTTCTTCCTGTTGGGCTATGGACACAGGGTATGAGAGCTCCCCCTTCTGGTCTCCCTATTCTATTTAATTGGGGTTTCTGTTTATAAATTGTTTTACAATACATATAGGGGAATAGTCTTCGACAATAAAATGGAATGAAATTTTGACACGTACTTGTATAAATCAAACAACTTGTATAAATCATAAAATAGTTATGCTGATTGAAAGAAGCCAGACAAAAAAGTTTACCTAATATATGATTCCATTTGTATGACATTCTCAAAAGCCAAAAGTATAGTAACAGAAGATCGGTGGTTAGGTATTAGGGAATTGTGACTGCAACTGGATAGTAAGAGGGAATTTGATGGGTGATAGAACTTTTAGGTTTCCTGATGGTGGTAGCAGTTACATGGAACTATATATGTGTTTAAATTCATAGAACTGTTAAATTCATAGAACACACATGCACAAAAGTCAATTTTATTGTATATCAATTAAAAAATAAATAGTATCATGAGTAGGCATAGGTACTAGAATTCCTATGAGAAAAATTAATTTTACTATTAAATTATCACAGCATAGATAATTTTAAAGTAGTTCCAGACTTTTAGTTGTCTTCAGACTATAGGCTACAGCATATTTGAGAGCAATAGCCACAATTTTGCAGAAAAAAACTGTCCTCCCCCACTTTTCCAACTTCGAAATCTTTATTTTGTAATATTCAGGAGATCACAGAATTTTTCCAGTCATCCAGACTAATCTTTTTCATGCAGTCACTGAGCAGTTCTGGCATGTTAAATTTGATAATGGATAGAGTTACTTGATTAAGAAATTGAATCTTTCTTCAAGGGTCTCCTGAGGATTTACTCAGTCATGGGAACAAAATGGTCCAAGGCACAAACAGGTAGAATGCTTGCCTTCCCAGGCTGTAAGCAGACAGGAGAGAGTGTGGGGGAAGTAGAAGACAGCCCCTTGGAAACAGGAGGAATGATTTCTGGGTCAAATATCCTCTTCAAGGTCCAGAGAGTTCCATTGTGTTGAAGAATAATCCTGCCTGCTTGGTACAAAATTGCACAAAAGGAAGTGGGGTTGTTTTTGGTGGGGGGATGGGGGTGGCAGGGAGAATCAGCTCAGGACTTAGTGAAACGCAAATTCTTAAATTGAAATGAGATCGTTTTCCTGCCCTGACTATGGATTCAAGCCCCCAGGTGTTCAGTGGGAGAAGGTGTTCTAATCTCTGCTGGTGTGTTCTAGCTGGAAGACTTGTTTGGAGGAGGCATCTGGGCTCCTTTCAGTTGTGGCTCTGGCACAGGTGACTCCACGCTCACACCTCCGTGATCTGTGTTGAGGCTCTTGGGGTTTTTATGACTTCATGGCAGCCCCTCTGAGAAATAAGAACTGGGTGATTTCTTTAAGGGGATGTTGAACCTTTAGGTATGTGATTTTGGCAACACTTTAAAACAACAAATATCTCCATGAGAAATAAACTTTAGATGTATTGTGGACAAGAATGAAAATGACTCTTTCTTCCAGAACAAATGGGTGGGGGAAAAAAAAGAGAACGGGGAGAGTTAGTGTTGATCTTGCAGCAGCATTTAAATATTTGGGTTGGTTGGGTAAAGAATTTATGAGCAATGTTCTTCACCCTCAGATGGTTATTAGCACTGTAAATTAGCATTGTTCTTAACCCTCAGCTGACTCCATTGGAGAGGGTCAGATCATGACTCCAGAGAATTTCCTCCGAATTCTGAGTCCAGTCACTGGATTCAACAGCTGTGGTCTAATGATATTCAGCCACTGTTCTCTAACAAATACATATCTGGGGTCCATCGAACTTCTGATGCCAAAAAGACATAGATGATAAAAGCAAATTGAATCTGATCTCTACTTTTGATCATTCAGAAGGAGCCAAGATCAACATATACATATAGTACAAGCTTACGGAGCTGTTATATTTATTCTTAAAATATTATTTTAATTGACTTATTAAAACTTAGAAGCAAGTAACGTATAACAATGATGTTAATATAAATAATGATTAGATTCTTAGGCTATCCTTTGAGGATCTATTTAATCTATGACAAAGATGGACTATGGAAACTTGTCACACACAACCTTACTTCTCTTGGAAAATGAATTCCAATTTGAGACACAAAATAGGCGGTGCACATTGTTCCATCCAGGCAGCTAGAGAAGGACCCCTCTACCCTCTCAGTGGATTCTCTGGTGGGCACACTACACATTTTCTTAGGGTAGAAACAAAGCAGAAACACTAAACTCCTTGCTATGGGGTGAATATTTGTGTCCCCCCCAAATTCACATGTTGAAATCCTAATTCCCCAAGGTGATGGGACCTTTGGGAGGTACATAGGTCATGAGGGAAGAGCTCTAATGATTGAGATTAGTGCCCTTATGAAAGTACTGTTCTCAATACTAAAAAACCAGTATATATACAGGAAGAGAAAAAGAATTTATTACTAACGTCAAAGACCCAAACTACCATAATTCCACAGCCGGAGAAAGACATGAATCTACACCATACTGAAACTGTTTTCTTACACCATTATAAAGTAGGGCAGAGAGGAGAAATAGTAAGGAGCAGTTCTCTGGTTGTTTCAGGTAGATTCTTTAGGGTTGCAAAGGGCACCGTGATATGCACTTTACCTTAGCTGAAGAACACTTAAAGTTAAATAAAGAAATAAGGAGGGAAGCGTCTGCATAGCTGAGTGGAGACCTGGTGGAGCAGGGGAGCAGCGCAGGGTGCAGCTGGAGTCTTGCTGCCCGCTGGTCACAGCAGCTGTGACGACCCGCTTATCTTGTCAGCCTGTAAACCTGTGCCCCACCGTGTTAGGGGCTCACTTACCTTCTGTTTCTACTTCTACTTATTTTGCTGCTGTAACCTACTAGTGAACCTTCCTTCTGTGCCCCATACTCAGTCTCACTAAGAACCAGGGTTTGAATGGTTCAGCCAGTCAGCACTTGAGATGTGGCGGCCTTCTTCACACCCTGGCCTCCTATGTGAGCAGGGAGCCTTTGGATGAGTAAAAAGTAATGCACATGTTGGCTGTGTGCATCATTAGACTTGAACCTGCACAATCTAGACAGAGAAGTGAAAAAACAAAGGCTCCAGCAATAAATAAGAAACTATAATAGAATTTTTAAAACTAAAAGTAGAGTTGCCATATGATCCAGCAATCCCACTCCTGGGCATATATCTGGAAAAGACAAAAACTCTAATGTGGAAAGATCCATGCACCCCAATGTTCATAGCAGCAGTGTTTACAATAGCCAGGACATGGAAGCAACCTAAGGGTCCATCAACAGAGGAATGGATAAAGAAGATGTGACATATATATATATGTATATGTGTATATATATGTATATGTATATATATATAATAGAATATTACTCAGCCATCAAAAAGAATGAAATAATGTCATTTGTAGCAACATAGATGGACCTAGAAATTATCATACTAAGTGAAGTAAGTCAGACAAAGACAAATATTATATGATATCGCTTATATGTGGAATCTAAAATAGTACAAATGAACTTATTTACAAAACAGAAACAGACCCACAGACATAGAAAACAAACCTATGGATACCAAAGGGGAAGGGTGGGGAGAGATAAATTAGGAATGTGGGATTAACACATATAAACTATGACATATAAAATATTCAATAGATAAACAGCAAGGATATACTATATAGCACAGGAAACTATATTCAATATCTTGTAATAACCTATAGTGGAAATAATCTGATATATATATGTGTATGTATGTGTGTGTGTGTGTATATATATATATATATATATATATATATATATATATAAAATTGAATCACTTTGCTGTACACCTGAAACTAACACAATTATAAAGCAACTATACTTGTTTTTTAAAAATCTAAAATTTAAAGAATCAGAAAAAATTTATTAAATAAAGAATTTTATTTTTATTCATGCATACACTCAAACTTTATGGTACTTTTCAGTCTTCAGTAAGGGACTAAATTTTCAAAGTATGCATCTCACTTTATCAGTCATCTATGACATATTGGTAATTCAGAAGCCTTTAATTGATTAATGTTAGGAAAACTGAGCAAAAGAATGTTTATGTAGCATCTCTTGTAACGCAAAGGCAAAAGGAAATAAAAGGAAAAATACGAAGTAAAAATAAATGTAGAGTGAGCCCTGGTAAGAGTAGAAGGGATGCAGATTTTAAAATGTGTTTGCAAGCCTCACATCTGCTCTACCCTCGTGCTTCCATGGTTGGTTACAAGGATGAGAGGGGAAAATGTTATTGACTCAGTTTTGTGATTCATGTAAATTCACAAAGAGAAAGCAATGTAACATGAGACTGACTTTTTAAAGTAAGAAATTAAGAAATCCCCGTGTTAAGGGCCACCAGTACGAAACAGGATATGTAATCAGTATCTTTACTGAATAGATAGGAAGGAGGTGATGTATTTTTAAAAGACGTCTTTTTATAGATCCAAACTGAAATGGCAGGATTTGAGTACAATGGCAGATCGAATCCCCCTGGGACGATTTCCTACAGTTCTGCTATATTTAGATGTTGTGCTTACTTCTTCCTTATGTCCTACCGTAGCCTGTCTCCAAGTTACTCCGTACATCTGCTTTTCCCTCTTAACCCCACCTCTCACATCCTTTATAATTTATATATCCTGCTTCTCCGTGAGTTTTCCAATCCTGGACAAAGAGTTATTTACAACTGCCAAGTGGGCACAATGGTTTTGTAAACAGGGAACTCATTTGAGTTAATGATTATCATCTTATTTGGGTTTTCACTGCAGATCAAAGAACACTTTGGAATTTGCTTTACTATGAGATTGAACATTGTAGAGGGTCTCTTTTGGAGCTGCACAGAGAGAAGAACGCAAGCAAAGTCTTCCTACACGTGAACTGGCTCGTGTTCCCAAAACCTACCTCTGCAGTTCCTATTTATTTTATCTCTGCCCCATCGGCAGCAGTTACATAAACAGGTCTTGAATTGTTAGAAAATCGGGATAACAACCTTAAACAATTTGGTCAAGGTTAACTCTGTCCTATTCTTCCTTGTCTGCTTCACTGGAGTTTCAGGCCTTGCTCACAAACACATCCAGTGTTGATAATCTGAGATTACTCAGGAGCTTAAATTATAATTATTTTACACACCTATACAGGTGGTCCTTTTATAAGAGCTATTCTGGCCGTTAATTCTTATAAAAGAATCATATAAACAAGACTTCAAGAAAAGCAAAGCCAGAAAATAAGCGTTGACTGAGTAACCAGCATATGTTTATGCTTTTTTTTTTTTCTTTTGCCTTTGTAAGAAATTCAAGGTACTTCCCTGGCAGTCCAGTGGTTGGGACTCTGCACTTCCACTGCGGGGGCGTGGGGCACGGGTTCAATCCCTGGTTGGGGAAATAGGATCCCGCATTCCGAGCAGCTCGGCTAAAAAAAAAAAAAAAAAAAGAATTTCAACCTTCACCTTATGAAAGGAGACAAGCATCTACCTGTGACAAGAATCAACCACTAAGTTTTACATTTGTAACATTTGGTCAGGAAAGAGACAATGATTGAGCTCCCCCTGCACATTTTCCTGTTTTTTCAGCACCTCTCAAAGTATTTAGTGTGAATACCCTTTGATGTTTGAAGAAAATTCCAAAGTTGCCCATTATCATTTATAGGCTAAGTTTCTAAGTTGTATAAGTTTTATAGAGAAATACTCTCTTTTTAGAAATTATCTCAAAGAGAATCTAGGCACTGTTGCAGGAACCGTCAACTTGATCTATAGAGAACCTGCATCCCTAATTTCACACAATCTGATCATTATCAAGAATTTATTAATTCCCTGATTGAAATATCAAACAAGGTGAATACAGAAGCCTCATCCTTTGTCTGCTAAGCCCTGATGGGAGAAGATAGGCCAGGACGACCCACCTTTCTACCTCCCAAATATGGAGGAAGAAGGGAGTCACAAAACAGATATGTGTAAGAGAGAGAGCTGCTTGGAAAACACTTGGTGCTTCTCTAGGGATCTGAGGGTTGCTCTGTCTCTTCAACATCCTATGCTTTGGCTTACAAACTTCAGTGCACCTAAGAATCACTTACGCATCTTGTTAAAAAAAAAAAAAAAAATTCCTGGAGATTCTGATTCCAATACAAAAAGATTTGGTGAGGTCCCAGGATCTGCAGTTTTAATTAGCCTTTCTCAGCAGTTCTGGAAGAGTCTGGGTAATAGCTTCTGCTGGTTGATAAATGTAGGACATCTTGTTCTGTTCTACCACTGTTTTCATTGCAGAGATCAAACAAGCACCCTGTTTCCTTTTGAAAGTTTGCAAACTTAGTTTTTTTATTTTTGTAATTCAGTGGGGATAGGGTGGGAGTGAAGAGAAGATGATCTTTATTTCTCTAAATACATTTTGTTTTCTAGGAAAAGAAAAACATTTCAAAGTGATCTAAATTGTCAATTCTTAGAGAGCCTCCCTAAACCTTGAAAGCACCATGTTGGAAATTCTTGGAAGGGTCCAGTTAATATCAGAGTTTTAGAGAGTAAGTTGTCCAGCAGATGTGCTGTGTCTAAACAGGGGTAAAATCATCGTAATGTCAGAGATGTACATTGAACAAAGTCATTCAGTCATCCGCAAAATGAACTTTCTACTCTGTGACTAGATTCACTTTGCAATGACGTGTTTTAGAAAATACAAAATAAAAGCTATTAAACTTAATGTATGTGTTATTGAAACACTAGTTTTTAAAAATATAAGGTTAAAATATTGTCTTAAATATAAATAGTCACTTTTGAGCGTATAAGTCCAAAAGAGCTAAGGGGTTTTTTTTTTTTCCTCCACCTTCCTAAAAATAAGTTGCCTTTGAATAAAAACCATATATGGAATATTTATCCCTAAAGGAGATTTTTTTCTTTCTTTGTTTTAAATGACTAAAACTATTTTGCATTCTTAACTACAGCATTCATTCCTATGAATAGATTTGAATTTTTTCTTGCACATATTTGAACTGAGCTTTATAGAACACTATGTAGTGTTATGTAGAAGAACTGCTACTTCTGATGCTAATCTTTTACATCTAAACAGAAAGACACCGGTTTCTAAAGCTAAAAATAAAGTTAAACTTAGTATTTTTCCCACTTATATTTAATTGTACTAAGAAAAGATGTATACTTTTTTTATCTGAATATATATTTTCATTTCTATAAAATGTTTATTCCTGACCCTCAGACCTTAATCTCTTTTGTGTGTCAAAAAATAATATGAAAACTGCAGTGAGTTCTTATTGTTGTTGACACAGATAACCTCATTCTGTGCTAAAGTGAGAATCTTTGGGTTTTGTAAACCCCCTGCTTACTGCCTGGCATTGGGTTTCCCTATGACATCGTCCTTAAGGCCTCCTGGATTTTATAGATGCCCGGTGTGAATGATTTGATAGAACTGACCATTTATAAAAGGGTATAATATCAACAACAAATATTTGCTCCTCAAGAACAGTTATGTGTGTGTGTGTGTGTGTGTGTGTTTTCATGTAAGAAAATAGAGGTGGCTTGTTTATAAACGGATACTAGATTTCATGTGTGAGCTTGAAGTGTCTGGAGGTAAGAAGAAAAATTTAAGACAGATTTTCTTTTTCAGTAGGACTGCAAGAAATTCTGTATTTTTCTTAAGCATTTTTTTAGAAGGCAGGAAGACCTTGTTCACCAATGTGTCCCTAATTAAGAAGAGAGCCAACACTGAGAATTTATTTAAGAGGATGGGCAAGTCTTGCTTCCATATCTTCAGGGACTGGTCTGATTCTGGGTCCACTGGAGAGTGTGGGCCCAACTGCGGAAGATCTATGGGGACGGAAGGGCTTGTTTAGAAGCAATCCTGGAGGTTCTACTGATTTTCAGGTCTACCTTTCCCTCCCTCCTTCTACTCTTTCATGCATTCTTTCAATTGTCTGCGTGGAGTTCAGCTATCAGATCTCTCTCACTTGTCAGGAGCAGAAATCAGCATAAATTGGCCTGGGGGTGGTATGAGGTAAAGATAATAATCAATTGATTATGCGACAAAATGACTGCGGATATATCAGCATCAGGCATGTCTGCCTCCAAGGTCACTGTCATTGGGAATCTCTTCCCCTCCCTCCTTCTCTAGGCTCTTCGTGTCTTTCGGTGACTTATTCTCAATAAGTGGATGATCTCCCAGAGCTGACGTCTTAAAAAAGGGCATACTTTTCCCATGAGGATTTCAGTAGTTGGAACTGGAGAGTGTTATCCCTACTGGCAGACACAGAGGCAAGACTGGCCTGGTCGGCAGCCTTGAGAATTCTGGATTCCAGCTCATACCTGAAATGGACAAGCATGTTATCCGTAGGGGCCAGGAGTAAGATGAGCCAGGGGATGAGGCTTGGAAGACTGGAGAAGCTGAGATCAGACCTCCGGATCCTGGAGATGAAGCCAAATGTTCAGAAGCCCGTTGTGCCTGGAGCTGAACAGAGAGAGATGATAAGTCAGAAGGAGGGAGGCACACTTGAGGCAATTGCTAGAACTAAGTCCTAGAGAAATGTCCCAGTTCTTGTATTTGTGAGAGCTTTGTAAAGACAGACATCACATACTTTGCAATTCCACAGTAGTTTGTGCTACTCAGATCACATTTGGCATATTTTACCTGGTTGAATAAAAACCTCATGTTAAGGATCAGGAGACGGAAGCTTTGAGAGGCTAAGAAAGTGGCTTGCCCAACGTCACTCTCCCCAGGCAGGGCTAGAATCTGGCCAGAGGAGGGACCTTCCTGGAGTTCATTCATTGAGCATGTAGCCCGTGCCAGGCATGCTTTGAGATTCCATGATACAAGCTGGAAGAGAGGTGTCCCAACAATTCAATGCTGTGACATGTTTAAGAGAGGGATGGACCCAGTGCTGTAGGGAGTGGTGTCATCTGGGTGTGAGTGCTTCATGAGGACGTAAAAGCTCCCTGGAGAGAGAACGCTCTCTTGTCTCGGGAAAGAATACATCTGTCTTCCTCTCTACTTAATTTCCTCCCTAAATTTTGCTGAATGTCCCATTGAGGGTCCTTTGCTAGATGCACTATTAGCTTTTTGTGTGGCTTTACCAGAGAACCATGGGCTTATAATGCTACACAGAGGGACTTCCCTGGCAGTCCAGTGGTTAAGACTCCAAGCTTTCAATGCAGGGGTTGAGGGTTCGACCCCTGGTTGGGGAACTAAGATCCCACATGACATGCAGTGCGGCCAAAAAAAATAAAATTAAAATAATGCTATATAGACCCAAGGGAAGGATTTAATCCAGTCCCCTCATTTTATAGGCTCAGGAACTGAGGGCCAGAGGGATGGGTGGATTACTTGAGGTCACACAATGGGTTAGTGGCAGTGCTCACACGTGAATCTAATTCCAAATTTGGTGTTTTTTCCATACTAACCCCAATCACGTAAGTTTTCAGATCAAAGTTAAGTCCCTTGCTGTTAACCAAAGTAGTGAAGTTTTGTGACCATAGGCCAGACCTGACATTTTAGGTTAGAACAACCTTTCTCTCTTGTTCTGCCTCCTTCTTTCCTCCCTCTTAACTTCTTAACTTCCACTGTCGCAAGAATGCTTTGGTTCTTGGCTATGGATAATAAACTCTCTCTGTCTCTCCCTCTCTCAGCACTGAGTATATCATGCAATGAGTGTATGATTTTCTTCTGATGTGCTTTTATGTATTTTAAACTCTGGTTTGACTAGTGTGCATTTGCTGTAAATGCCCAGATTGCAAATGGTAGCGAGGAGCTGTAAAAATAAAACGCTATTATTCTGGTAAATATCCACAGCTAGAGACAGAGCACCCGTTCCCATTTCCTTTCCTTCTCATTTACTGGATAAGTACTTAGCCTTTTAAAAACCCTTCCTTGTGAATAAGTATGTAAAATATTTGCTGTATGTGTCAAAACTGGAAGTTAATGAATTACAAAAAATTCTTATTTTGTGAAATAGCATTTTCTAGCTCTTTCTGCATGAAGGATACAGAAATAGGCAGTGGCTTTCAGCGTAATGATGGTCTTTACAAAGGGGAGATTATGTTGCTTCTGTGAGACTTCGCAATCCCCCTCAACATCCAGTAAATCTCCTTTTGGACTAAATAAGGCAGAACATATTATGCCTTTTTCATTTATTGTCTAATACTTAAAAAAAAAACAAACTTTACCTTGTACTTCCTATTCCCTTTAAAAAGTACAAGTTCTCTTTGTCAAGAAAGATTGTATTGCTTTATTTTAAAAGCAATGCCAAATGTTTTAGCAAGAAGGGAAGACTCTTAAGTTTGGATTTTTTTTTTTTTCTCATTAAAAACAATCTCTTCCTAGAAATTGTGGAATGCTCTCAAGGTTCTTTATTAATGAATAAATAAGTTTCATAAGACCCGTAGAGAAAAGGAAACAAATTCATGCATGCTGGAGTTAAGAATAAACCTAAGAACAGTTTTGTTTGGAAAAAAAAATAAATTCTTGAATGTTAACAAAGCTGACTTAATAGGGTGCCTGCTGGGTGCAAATCCAGTGTTCTTGGGCCTTAGGGCCTATTGTCACCTTCGTGAACTGTTACCCTAAAGTCAGTAGTAGGCCCATCACAGGCAGGCCCTTTATCCTTTCCACCATGAGGTCTGGCTGCGGGACTGACTGTCTGGTTCACTCTGGGGTTGATTGACTACAGCTGGTCTTGGAAGCAAATGTTCCTTCATGTAACATTAAGGATTGCAATCTTGCACCCTAGGATCCACCAACAGCTGAAACAGCAACCGGGAAAGGGTTAGTTTACGCTTTTGAGGGTAAGAACACCACTTGTGGTTATGTCTGTCTGGAATCTTATTCTGTGTTTTCTAGAGACACTTCACTCTAAACATGGGAAGTAATAAAAACATAGACAGTGGTTACATGATATTATGCTTGTTTCAGGAAGAGCTTGGAGCTTTACACATTTTCTCGAACTCATTTTTATTTCACCTTGGTTTTAGGAATAAACCTAAGTAATATAAATAAACACACACACACACATAATTTATAGAGATGGGGAGACTGAGCCACTAAGGTTTTAGAGGCCTATTATAGTCTAATCAGGACTGGCAGTAATTCCACTGACCTATATACTGTTGTCCATCTTCTGTCCCCACTTTGCTAGATCACTGCCTTTTCACTGACTGTGTTATTATCTGATTACAGTAATGGAAGGATTAGGGCTGACCTATGTTTCAATCCTGGCCCACGGATGTGGTAGTTGTGTGATATAGAGCTCCCCACTCAAAGTCTTAGTTTGTTCACCACTTTTTAAAAAAAGGATAATTTCTACTTTTTGGAAGGATTAAAGGAGATAATATAAGAGCACTTGGTACTGTATGATTCGACTTATATGAGGCACCAAGAGTGGTCAGATTCATACAGACAGAAAGTAGAATGGTGGTTCGCCGGAGACTCAGGGGAGGAGAATTCGGAGTTATTGTTTAATGGGTTTGGAGTTTAAGTTTTGCAAGATGAAAGGAGTTCTGGGGGTGGATGGTGGTGATGGTTGCCTAACGATGTGAATGCACGTAATGCCACTGATCTGCACCCCTAACGTTGGTTTAGGTGGTATATTTCACGTGAAATGTGTTTTCCACGTGTAACACTCCGTGCATTGCCAGGCCACTTTTGTTAAGCTGCCACTCCTGCACCCTTTCCTCGTCTTCCTTTTTGCCCTTGGCAGCTGGCTGACCTCACTGGAGATCTGATCAGGGGTTATCTGGAACTCTCTCAGCAGGGCAACTTGGGCAGATCCATGTAACCCTAAGTCGCAATGCTGAATCCACTCCTCAGAAGCTCAGAATCACAGATTGTCCGAGATGATGAGCTCAGAGAATATCTAAGTCCCACGTTTTCACATTAAACACAAGAAAACTGAGGTCCGTAGAAACGGAGTTTTTTGCCTAAAATGACACACACGGAAAATCAGTGGTGGAGCTGGATCTAAAACCCAAGAGTATAAATTCCTAGTCCAGTCTCGGGAATCCTTTGCTTCCCAAGAGATCATGGATCTGTGGACATCCCTAGACATCATTTGGGCCCCTCTGGTACCTCAAGTCGGGGTAAGGGTTTTCTGTACTCTGATAAGATAACCTCGGAGACTAGGATGTAAAACATTACCTTGAAAGGCAGTTGTTCTAAATAGCTTTATGGAGGTATAAATGAGCTACAGAACTATACACATTTAAATTGCACTATTTGAGGACATATGGAATATTCAGCTCTTTATAAAGCCAAACCCATCTATCTTTTCCTTAGTGATATGTTCTCCCACTTTGAAATTCAGAAAGTCTTTGTCTACTGGAGTTTATCAAAGATTCATTTCATCTTCAAAAAATAATAAATTGTACAATCTGATAAGACTTGTCGTATGTATATACCGTGAAGCCATCA
This sequence comes from Balaenoptera ricei, assembly GCF_028023285.1. Taxonomy (NCBI): domain Eukaryota; kingdom Metazoa; phylum Chordata; class Mammalia; order Artiodactyla; family Balaenopteridae; genus Balaenoptera; species Balaenoptera ricei. The sequence continues at coordinate 11,977,768 of NC_082640.1, read as the reverse complement.
CCACCATCAGGATAATGGCATGCCCATCACCGCCACAGTTTTCTTGTTCCCGTTTTTAATGTTGCTCCCTATCCTACCTTATTACCAGGCAACCACTGATCTGTGTTCTGTCACCATAAATGGGTTGGCATTTTCTAGAATGAATGGAATCATACATACTCTGTTTTTTCTCCTTCTCTCACCCAGCGTAATTATTTTGAGATTCATCTGTGCTGTTGCATTTATCAATAGTTTATTCCTTTTGTTGCTGAGTAGTAGTCCATTGTTTGGATATACCACAATCTGTTTATCCATTTAGCTGTTAACACGTATTTAGGTTGTTTTCAGTTTGAGGCTATTACATATAAAGCTGATATGGACATTCATGTAAAGTCTTTGCATGGACATCTGATTTCTGTATTAACCATGTGTTTCTGATGTTACGACATCTGGTGATCTTGGAGAGGCTGCCCCCAGGTCAAGTGTGCATTTCATGTCCAAGCTAATCAATCCAGAGCACTTACTCCCCAATGCCTCTTTTTTGGTGCTCTTACAATCTGGGCCACCATCCACCTGCACTAACTACCCCCAGGCCAGGTATCAGACAACTAGGAGCAACCTCCACACTTTGGAGACTGTTGAAATCATTCATACTAGCCAGTCCTGACCCTGCCTGGCCGGCTTACCCTGACTCGCTCATTCCTTCTCGAAAACACCACAGTGAAAGCTCTTGCCTTTATCTTCGCTCGCTCCTTTTGCCTCCTGACTGAGCCACATGCTTCCTGGTGTGGTACCCCTGCATGGTGTGCCACGCCTCGGTTTCTAGGCAAGTGTGAGTAAACCAGCTTCCTTCATGACAGTCATTTCTACATGTGCGTGTCTTACCAGACCTGATTAAAACAAATCCCAGTTTCATTTTTCAACACTTTCATTGCTCTTGAGTAAATCCTAGGAGTGGAACGGCTGGATCACATGGTAGGTATATGTTTAAGTTTTTAAGAAACTATCAAACTGCTTTCCACATTGCTTGTACCATCTTACATTCTCAACAGCAGTGTAGGAGAGTTCTAGCACCTCCATTTCCTCACCAACCCATGGTATTATCAGTCTTTTTAATTTTAACCATTCTAAAAGCTGTGTATCTCATTGTGGTTTTAATCTGTGTACCCTTAATGAACAATTCTGTTGAATTTTTTTTTTTTTAAATATATATTTTTTAAGTATTTGGTTTTTTTTTTAATTTTTATTTATTTATGGCTGTGTTGGGTCTTCGTTTCTGTGCGAGGGCTTTCTCCAGTTGCGGCAAGTGGGGGCCACTCTTCATCGCGGTGCGCGGGCCTCTCATTATCGCGGCCTCTCTTGTTGCGGAGCACAGGCTCCAGATGCGCAGGCTCAGTAGTTGTGGCTCACGGGCCCAGTTGCTCCGCGGCATGTGGGATCTTCCCAGACCAGGGCTCGAACCCGTGTCCCCTGCATTGGCAGGCAGATTCTCAACCACTGCGCCACCAGGGAAGCCCTGTTGAATATTTTTGTATACTAATTTGCCATCCTTATATCTTCTTTGGAGATGTATCTGTTCAAATCCTTTGTTTACTTTTTTATTTTTTTTATTTTTTTTATGGTTGAGTTTTGAGAGTTCTTTATATATTCTAGATACAAATTCTTTATCAGATACATGGTTTGCAAAGATCTTCCCCCAGCTCCTGACTTATCTTTTTGTTCTATTAGCAGTGTCTTTTGAAGAGCAAACGTTTTCAATTTTGATGAGTCCATTTTGTCAATTTGTTCTTTTATGGATTTTGGTTTTGGTGTCAGATCTAAGGAATCTTTGCCTGACCCAAGGTCATAAAGATTTTTCTCTTCTGTTTTCTTTTAGAGGTTTTATAGTTTCAGGTTTCACAGTTAGGTCTATGATTTATGTAGCACTACTTTTTTATCTGGTGCAAGATACCAGTTGAAGTTTTTGTTTGCTTTTTTTGCATATAGATATCCAATTGTTCCAGCACCACTTGTTGAAAAGACTGTTCTTTCCCATAGACCTGCCTTTGTATCTTTTTCAAAAATCGGTTGTCCGTATACATGTAGGTCTGTTTCTCAATTCTCTACTCTGAGATCTCTTTGTCAGTCTTTCTGCTAATTCCACACTGTCTTGATTACTATAACTTTACAATAAGTCATGAAATCAGATGATGTTAGTCCTCCAACTTTGTTCTTCTTTTTCAAAGTTGTTTTGGTGACTCTAGGTCCTCTCCATTGGATATACATGTAGAATCATTTTGTCAATTTCTACACAAAAACCTTCCGGGATGTCAATCAGAATACATCAATTTGGGGAAAACTGATATCTTAACAATATTAAATCTTCCAACCCAAGAACACAATATATGTCTCTCCATTTATGTAGGTCTTTTTAACCTTTCAAGCAATATTTTGTTGTTTTCAGTGTACATGTATTGCACATCTTTTGTGAAACTTATCTTTAAGTATTTCACATTTTTGATGCTATGTGAATGGTATTCTTAATTTCAACTTCCAATTAGAAAAAAACTTGTTATGTCAAACTTGAATGCTCTCTTTCCGTAGAGAAAAGTAAAACAGTGGTTTCCCTGTTCTATTTTGGCCCCTATCTCTCTTTGTTCTATTTTGGCCCTTATGTGTCTCAAGAAGTTCTACAAATGGATTTTCCTCTCTGCCTTTCAAACTAAATGCCATGAGTCCTATCGTGAGGCTGAAAATGTAACCATATTGCCCAGAAGGAGCTAACTGTGCTGTCCTCTTTTGCAAAAGGAGCGCTGCAAACTGAGTATATCAGAAACACAAAGTTCTAGGGCTTGTAAGAATTCTGTCAAGAGTGCATAATGGGGATAAATTACTCTTGCCGTGAGAACTTCAACTTTTGCACTTCCTGGCTTTACTATGGCTAAAATTGAAATACCAACGTGGTAGTACCCAAAGTGCTTGAATTTAATACCGTTAATTACCAAGTCCCCACAAGTCTATAAATTCTTATTCTAAAATTCAACTTTTCTATTTGTAATTCCTAAGAGTGCTTAACTTTCAGCTCCTTACCTGTAAACTTTACAAAAAGTAAACAACCTCGCATCTGACATCAAATCTTTATAAGAAATGAGTGAGCAATTCTGTCTCCCCAACGAAACAGTTGCCCTCACAAGCTATCTCTTGGTCAAAATTTGGCTGACTCTTATCTCTTTCTTTTCTATAAAACTCTTACTCTCTAGGAGCCCTGAGGAAATGTGTTCTGGTAAACCTGTTCAGCATAACATATTAAGAACAGAGAGCTGGTTAATACTCCTAAGAGTATTTGCATTTCAAGAGACTTATCACTGTAATGCAGACATGTATTGTAATCGTGGATTTCAGGCATTGTGGGAGGGAAGGCTACAGAGGGGCAAGAAAGCTTCCAAGATTCCCTCATATCTCATAGTTAGTCATACCTTCGGGTAGTTCTGACCCAGCCTTCACCTCTGACTGTGTGACGGTTGGGTTTTAACTCTTGAAAGACGTTACTGATGCACACAAGACTTTTGTGTCCCTATGTCCCCAACTGTGTAACTAGTAGATCACGGATCTTCCTTCCTTCCCTCCCTCCCTCCTTCCCTCCTTTCCTCTTTCCTTTTCCCTTTCTTCCTCCTTTCCTTCCTTCCTTCTTTCCTTCCTTCCTTTCTTCCTTCCTTCCCTCCTTCCTTTTCTCTCTCTCTCTCTCTCTTTCCCTCCCAGGAAAGTTGAGAGGTAGCACACAATATTCAAAGACACCCTAAAGAAAGTTCAGACCCAAGTTGAATTGCCATGATTACCATGATTCAACTCCTTCCTTACATGCCAGCCTCTCAGGCACTGGCACTATTTGGTGACATTTATTAAGCCCCCACTGTTCAAAGTCTTGAATGTCCTTCAATTCAGAGAATTAATGTGGGGAGCCGGAAAAGACACCCCCAGAGACAAACAGGATGTTGAACCAAGCTCAGATCTACTCAAGCGTGAGGACTAGTGGTAAGAAGGAGAAGGGTAAGAAATGATACTAACTAGATAGCATCTCTTTAGAAAAACTTTATGAATCTAGTGCGCTCAAACTGATATCTGAAGAAGGAAAGAGACATAGTCTAGCAGAGGAACAAGGGTAGGGTGACTCAGGTGCCAGGTGGTGCCTTTAAGACCCAAGGCACACCAGCATAAGTATATTCCATGCCCTAAATTGCAATTTTAAAGAAAGTATCCACATACCTGGAACGGGTTAAGAAGGTATGAAATTTGAGTTCATTGACATCTTCAAAAATCTTTTCCACCAAATCCAGGGCAGGGAAAGAGCAGCCTCTGGAAATTTGCAGTTCTCTGAAAGCGTGAAAATAGCAGCAAGACTGTGCATGTTTAAAGGAAGTCTGCCTAAAGCCATGCTTTATATTCCCTCTTCTCTGTGAACATGAAACTACTGCCAGGCCTTTGTTCCAGGTTTTCCAAGGGAAGTTGAACACCGGCTGACACCTGCCATGAGTTGTCCTTAAGGAGGTGGTGTTGGTGTTCGGCAGGACCCCAATCTCCCCTCTACATCCCAGTTGGCAGAGACTGAGCTGAGGCAGGTCCTTGAACAGAGCAAGTGTGTCTGTCTCTCTCCTGTGTGAGAAGGGCTGAGAAGATGGAGTTATCCCTGAGTAATACAGCCCATCACATGGTACTGAGGATGATTTAGAAGAATTGAAGCACTGTGCCTGTATCAGTTACCTTTAGTGGCACAAAAAGTGACCCCTCAAGATGTCAGCCTAAAGAGCAAATCTTTATTATCTCACAGGTTTATGTGTGTTTTTTGCGTTAGGAATCTGGAGCACTTGAGCTGGGTGGTTCAGGCTCAGGATTTCCTATGAGGTTGCAGTCAACCTGTTGGCTGGGACTGTAGTCACATGAGGCTGGAGGATGTGCTTCCAAGCTCATTCATGTGTTGCTGGCTATTGGTTGAGTATCTCGCTTGTTCACCATGTGGGTCTTTCCATAGGCTGTCTCAGCATCCTCACACCGTGGCAGCTGATTCTCCCCAGAGTAAGTGAACCGAGAGAGAGACCAAGATGGCAGCCACAGTCTTTTATAACCAATCTTGAAAGTGGCATACCATCACTTCTGCCATATTCTGTTGGTCATCTAGACCAACCTTGGTATAATGTAGGAGGGGATTCTAGAAGGGTGTGAATATTAGGAGGTGGGGATCATTGGGGGCCATCTTGAAGGCTGCCTCCACCATAGTCTAACTGTGCTGAGAACACAGTTGGCCCTGGTGTTTGATATAATGTATATCATGTAACATGTCTTAGCTTAGAGATCCTGCAGTGTAGTGGCGAGACTAGTGGACTTGGAGTAGAGGAGTTTGAATTCAAGTTCAACTCTGGCAATTATGAATGCTATGTGAATTTGGAATGCTGCTTAACATTCCAAATTGAATATCTGTTATCTCATCTGACATCTCAGGGTTTTCCTTAATAATGTCAAAGATATCTTTCAGCTCCAAAATTCCATGCTGCTAAGAAATAGGCTATTTGGGGCATGAATGTTATGAAGGCAATTTTAACAAAATGGGCAATTCTAGTGAGAGTTGTCTTATTTCAAAGTAATAAGCCAACTGGAGAAATGGCACCTTAGAGCTTTCTTGGACCTTATTTCTTTTTCATTCGTGATCCATATTTTATTCTAGTAAGTAAACCTTACAATAGCATATTTTTATTTTATAATGCTTTAAGATATAACATACAAATTTTAATGTGCAAGTAAATTCATCTGTAAACCCCATTGGAAGATATTAGGCATGGGAAGCCTTATAGCTCTGTTCTTCCAGTTCCTGGTGGCTGATGTCTACGTGGGTGACAGTTTGGCCAGAGCTACTGATAAGGATGCTTCCTGGCACATGACCCAAATAAATGGATGAAATGCTCACTTATGAAGAAAAGTAAAACTTCTGAGTCTAAAGAGACAGCTGTAGTGGCCTCACGTATACAGGTGTACTAGGACCAGAATGAACAGTGGAGTTCTTTATCTCACGTACTAGCCTGGAGCAAGCAGAGGACAGGGAGAAGCATCTTGGGATGTTTAAGTCTAAGATGAGAATGGGAAAACCACCACTTGCTTATCTTAAACTCCTTCAACATGCCAAACAAACTCTCCTTTCAGGGCCTTTGCATTTGCCCTGCTTGGGAATCATTTAGGTCCAGTTTGGTGATCTCCCCTTCAGATAAGCCTTCTCCGGCCACCAATCTTAAATGGCACCCTTCTCCTTGTAACCATTCTACCCGCATTTTACTATCGCAGAGCGCTTAGCACTATCTGAAATCATCTTGCGGGCATACCTGTTTAAGGTGTTCACCTCCAGTAGACTGTAAGCTGAGAGAGGTCACCCGTCCGTCCCGCTGCTGCCATATCCCTGGTGCCTCCAACAGTTCCCAGAGCAGAGTAGGCACTCAAGAGATATTTGTTAAATGGGTGAATGAACTGGGCAGTCTAGAAAGGCTTGTGGTTTGATGGAGGTCAGCTTCAGGAGATGTTTGGATTGGTGATATGAGAGAATATTAACTGGGCCTTTTTCCTCTTCCCTTGGAATCCATAACTAGGGACTGAATCTGAGAACACAGGCTCCAAGTATCCCACACACCAAAGATAACCCCCAACAAGTGGAAGCAGACACCTTCCCCAAGGCTTCAGGAAGAACAGGCCCAGCTACTAGAAGCAACAACTGTGTTCCAGGAAGGGGAGAAGAGGAGAGAAGGGTTTCCTGTAGTATCGGGGACCATGCCATGAATGCATTTTGACAGAGCAGCCTCTCCCCTGGAGACAGCAGGGATGCTTTTCCCTTCTTAAAAGCCAAGGGAAGATTGACTTTGAAGAGAAGGGTACTGGCAACAGGGGAAGACTGGCACCCCTCTCGCTTGCCACCTCTGCTTAGGTGACAGGCCAGCCAATCAGCTTCTGTGCCTGGTTGACCTGGGGAGACGGAATAGGAGAAAGATGGCAGAACAAAGCAGAGAAGAGAACTGGCCATGAAACCAGTGGTACTTGCAGTGTGTGGGTGGCAAGGATGGGTAGGTTTCTTGCGTGGACCATGGGGGAGGGCAGGCTGGCGCCATCTTGAAAGTTCTCCACTAGCAGACAAGGCTCCCAAGTTTCTAAGAGGATGCATGTATGGGGCTGGGGGTGGGGGCGGGGACCGAGGCAGGGGAACGCTGCTGGTAGTGGGAGCTGGGGGTGGGTGGGTGGAAGAGGTTGAACAAGGGCCTGTTCTGCCATCTCCAGGAACTGTGTAGACCCTGCAAAGTTAGCCAGAAGATTCAGTCAGGTGCTCAAGGGTCACATTTACACAGTAGATGCTAAGAGCTTGTCCGTGTCAGCCCAAGAAGCAAAGAAAACTACCCAGAGAGATTTCATCTGATCCCTTCTCACTGCCCCAAACCCACTGAGGAGTCAGATTTTGGAGGAGGTGGGGGGGTAGAGGAGCCCAGAGGCAAACCGTGTCCTGTCCCCACGGGGTATCCCTAGAGCCACAGCCCAGCCTGTGCTGGGGGACAGAAGAGATGAGATTTTGATTGGATACGAGATTGGCGTTTTAAACTGACCTGGATTTTTTATAGGGGAAAGTGACCAGCAGTCTATAGCATCTAGCAGAGTTGTCATTAAGGGACAGGCAAAAGGTATTTGACAGAGCATGGTGGAAGGCAGGAGCAGGAAAAAAAAGTAATATTGAATATTATATTAAATATTAAATTTTCAACACTGAGTTCAAACTATCCAGTCGCCTAGTTACAGCAGGAAAAGGCAGTTCGATGGACCTTTATTAAGCGAGTTTCTCAAGCCTTTGCTTTTTCTTTGTGTGAACTATTGCTGCTTTTTGTCAGAGGCTAAGGTGACAAGACAGTTTATAAAATCCATGATTCAAGACACACCCTTTAGTACTGCAAATTCAGTTACCTTTCCTTCTTCCACGCACCCTCCCCAGGAGAAGACTAAATGCTAATTTTGTGAAAATCATTTTCCTACAGCTTCAAAAGATTTTTTTTAGATCTTTGAGCAAATCATTTTTAAAATTTCAAAGATACTTTTTACTAAAATGGAGTGGCTAGGTTGAAAGAAAAGCACCTCACTCGTTCCCTCCTTGCTTGATAAATAAATCACCAGGAAAACCCGTCAGACTATTCCCAAAAGGGGGGATGTCCTGGGAAGGCATTTCCTGTTGCTGGTAAAAGCTAGTTCAAGGGAGGACCTACTGAAATCCATGTTCGGAACAGCCTGGGTCAGAGGCAACAGTTTGGTTGTTGTTAGCTGAAAGAGAAAGTTTTCTGGAAAGGAATGATAGTTGAAGAAGTTAAAAGTTAACTGTATAGCTTTGGGTTTTACATAATCTATTTTCAAAAGGAAAATATGTTTCTTGAATAGTTAAAAAAAAAAATCAGAAAACACACTTACTTTTAAGGGGTAACAAAGGTATCTGATGACAGTAAACTGGTAAAACTGTCTTGCTTGGACCTCTCTAATCTCTGCTGCCAAGAACCCCTTTCATCTTCCTGATAAAAAGCACTGAATAACACCTACACCTACGAGAGACATTGGAAAGTTTGTGTGTGTGTGTGCACGAGTGGGGTGTGTGTGTGTGTGTGTGTGTGTGTGTGTGTGTTACTTTAGATATAACAAAAATGTGAAGCAAAGCAATGCCCTGTGTGTGTCCTTTTCAGAATTTTGTGGAATTCGAAAACTTTGTCATGGTATTTGTGCAGTCGTTAGTTGGTTAACAGCCAAAAGTCAAGGTGTCTTTATTTTTCCTGCAGTTTATACATGAAAAACCCAGCTTGAGATGGAGAGGCCCCTCTCTGCCAGGCATGGGATGGTGATCTTGTCAGGGGCCAGGTACCCTGGCCTTCCCGCCTCCGAGACCCCGAAGCTTTTTCCACTCTGCCCAACGCTGACAACTGTGAACTACTCATTGGCCTTCCATTATATGATTATATCCATCAACAAACCCCTTTCCTCACTGACCCTACTCCCCTCCCTCACACAAAACCAATATTTTCTTGTTTTTTTAAGTGTTTTACTTCTTTTTATTTTAATTTTTACTTTATATTGAAGCATAGTTGACTAAGAATGTTGTGTTAGTTTCAGGTATACAGCAAAGTGATTCAGTTATACATATACATGTATCTATTCTTTTTTCAAATTCTTTTGCCATTTAAGTTATTACAGAATATTGAGCAGTGTTCCCTGTGCTATACAGTAGGTCCTTGTTGGTTATCTATTTTAAATATAGTAGTGTGTACATGTCAATCCCAATCTCCCTAACTGTCCTTCCCTCCAACCCTTCCCCCCTGGTGACCATAAATTCGTTCTCTAAGTCTCTGAGTCTGTTTCTGTTTTATAAATAAGTTCATTTGTATCATTTTTTTTTAGATTCTGCATGTAAGTGACATCATAGATACTTGTCTTTCTCTGTATGACATACTTCACTTAGTATGATAACCTCCAGGTCCATCCACGTTGCTGCAAATGACATTATTTCGTTCTTTTTAATGGCTGAGTGATATTTCATCGTATATATACCACATCTTCTTTATTCGTTCATCTGCTGATGGACATTTAGGTTGCTTCCATGTCTTGGCTATTACAAACAGCACTGCAGTGAACATTGGGGTGCATGTATTCTTTTGAACCATGTTTCTCTCCAGATGTATACCCAGAAGTAAAACCAATATTTTCTAGTCGTCATTTAGACCCAGTATAGGAACTAGGTTTTATCTCCTTTGATAGTCGCCATCTGTTGTTAGAGGATGCTGGGGGTACAGAGTTGAGAAGGATTCTGAGCAGGATTCCGGGCAGAACTCTGTGGTAAAGAAAAATGCGATGGATGGAAGAAGTCCTGGAGCAGAGAGTGGTAACATGTTTATGAAGCATTTGTCTTCCCTGATCTAGGCATTGTGTCTTCCCTTAAAACCTCGAACTGTGCTAATGGAGAGACCATCAGGATCCTGATTCTGGAAGACTTTTCCTTCTCAGACTGCTGCTGAAATTGAACCTTTGGAGTCTCTAGGCACATGTAACATAGGGACCTCAAAATTATAAGATTTAAATTGTTATTAGTAACAGTAATAAAAATGTTAGATGATTATTAAGAATAGTAATAAAATGAATTATTATTAATAGTAATAAAAATTATGCCCATCAAGAATTTTCTACTAGACGCTAGGTAATATGTAGATACGGATGTAGGTAAGGCTACAGGTATATAACTTCCCGTCCCTAAAGCCTACGTATAAGGAGGGAATTATTATTTTTACAGATGAAGAGACCGAGGCTTGCAGAAAGTATGTAATTTGCCCAAGGACACACGCGAGTAGGTAGATAAGCTGGGTTTCAGTCCTGAGTTTGTCTGACTAGAGCACGGCCTCCTTCCAAAGAAAACTTTTCAGCAGGAGCTGAAGTACTGCAGGCCGTTTCATCTGGGCTGTGGAGACCTTTTGTGGAGGGGTGGGCACGCCGAGAAGTCTCTATGGGATCCACTATGGGATCCCTGCATTTTCTTTTTTAAGAGAAACATGGCAGAGTGAAGAGCTGATTATTAAAGAATGAGGTTCCTTTCTGAATGATACAGTGAGGTGGGAAGAAGGAGCCGGCTCGCCCAATATATCAGGGGGTTTCCTGACTTCCCCGCGGAAGCAGAAGGGGCTGCCCCCGTTCAGCCCGTTCCCTGGGCCAGTCTCGGGCTCTCCCTGGCCGCTGCCTGACATTGTCAGCGTTCACGTGTGTTGGCATCCAAGGACACCCTGCATTCCAGAGCACCCCACCTCTCAGTTGCTGGAGAAATCGTTCTTCTATTAAGCAAAGAAAAACCCCACAGTCTAAAGAGGCCGTTTTTCGTCTGGACCATCAAACAGCAGCTCTCAAGGTGTATATAAGTCCCCTCTTGGCTGTGCTTGCCAAGCTCACGATCCAGGGGCTGAAGGGGCATAATTCACGAGATTCTGGCTGCCAGCAGGGCCTGGAAGGAGGCAGGAAGGTTGGCCGCTCTAACCAGCTTAGTTAACTCTTCAGAAGCATGAGATACAGCAACACTTCCAAAGATCCTCCGCATATTGAATTTTTGTGCTGTGGCCACTTTTATTTTTAGTTCCCTTTAAATTAGCAAGGGCATTAAAACTCAGAGCTTTGGGGCAAGAAGGCTCTTGATGAATACACTACCGCTTCTCATCAGCGCTCAGCACGAAATTTACGAGACCCTCACGGTTTGGCCGGGGCTGGACCTTCCTGACCGTGTTCTACCACTGTCCCCTCTGTTCTGTCTTTTCTGGTCTCTCCTAGAGACTTCCATGGTGCTCTCTGTGTTTATCAGATATGCTTTGCCTCCAGACGTTTGAGTGTGTTTGCTGTTCCTTCTACCTGCAACGTTTTTCCTCTAGGTGCCAGCGTGGCTCCTTCTACTACCTCATGTAGGTCCCCAGAGCATCAGTATTACCTCATCAGACACATCTTCCCTAATCTCCAGCCCCTGCCCCCCAAAGCACACTGCCGTCACTCTCTACCCCTTATCCTGCCTTGTTTGGCTTCGCTGCTTTTATCAGTCCTTGTTTACTGTTGTCTACGCGACCGGAAGGCTAGCTCCATGAGGACAGGGAATGCATTTTGTTCCCTACTATGTCCCAATGCCTAGCCATTATTTAATAATTTTTTTAAAAAATCATGGTGAATGAGGGAACGAAATACCGATCTGGAAAAGATGTTGGTACACAATCAGTCAGCAAGTCAGTCAAATTTTACTGAGGACTTAACCTATCCTGGGTTCACTGGGCCAGGGTCAGGCATCCTAGATTGCCAGGACTCTTCCAAGGGAGAGGGTGCTTCTCTTAGAAAAATGGGATTAAATTTCTGTTCTCATTTTGGTCGCCATCTTATTTTCGTGGCAGCCTGTACGTGGCGCTTCTAACGCTGAGCCATTTATAGGCAGTAAAGCACCCAACGCTTGTAAAACAGGGAAAAATCCAAGCTCACTACATTGCTATTTTGCAAGATAATTTACTAATATTCAAAAGGCTTTAAGGGATTTTTTTTTCCCCCAGAAACAAGCTATACTTAATAGCAATAGTTGAATATATTATGCCAGTTCATCTCTGCTAACCATGGAAAATGTACAGATTTTGTCCTAGTATCGAGGCTATTGGGTCTGGTTATCTGCACATGTTCATGCATTATACAAAATCCCAAACTAAATGTAGAATAACATTTTCCAGTGCTAGTTTGTTTTTGTCCTAAATACAACAGCGTTGAAAAGACTTTATTTCATTTGCTGCCCTTTGCCTGGCGGCAAGTTGAGACTTTAGAGCAGAGAAATGGAGTTGCTTCCGAAAGCAGAGAGGAAGGTGGGAGTCCCAGGGGGAACTGGCCTTTGTGTTTGGACGAGCGAGTCTTTTTCAGGTATCTCTGTTCTTTGGTTTTTAAAGGAAACAGAGGCACTCTCCCATCTGTCCCCAAGTCCATTGTGTGAAATTTGCCTCGTTTGGGGACTCCGTTATTTTCCTGGCTGTGAAATGGAGAGTCCCTGGGATTTGCAGGAATGTGCTGTCTGGAGACGTTCCCAGGGGAGATTCTTCTTTGGCAGCCTTCCTCATAGTACAGTCTGGGGACGAGCGCTCAGTAAATAAGCCCAAGTTCCATGACAGAGAGAGGACAAAGGCAGTGGTGAATGGATACAACGGTCAAAAGACGCTCTCCACTTCAGACTTTTTGTTCATATTCTTACCACCTCTACTGCTGTAGGTAACAAAAGGTTGAAGTTGTCACCATCCATTTCTATTCTGACTTGACTAAAGCTGTGTTCATCTAAAAGGCGCCATAAAAACTTGAAGAAAAGTCTGCAAGGTTTGAAAGTTAGAAAAAATTTTAAAAATAGTGTGGTTTATAGTTTCATGTCCTCTGGTTGCTCTGACTATAAAACTGCCTTGAAGGGGGGTCCCAGATGGACCTGCTTTTTTCAGGGTAATATCCGTGGAAAAGCGAAGTTCCATTGTTTTCTGAACACCCTCTTTTCTCTAACCTGCATCAGCAAAACTGAGCCTTACCAACCCGTTTAGGAGAGCTAGAAGCTTAGATTGACAGGACCAATTTGCCAAACAAGGCGTAATGCAGTTCGTTCACTCAGAGACTTGTCTTCATACCACTGGAATTTCAGAATTATCCTCAGCCGAATTAGGCACCGTTCCAATGTAAGTACTCAAAGAGAAAAGGTTTGTTACTGTCATCTTCATCACCATCATCATCACCTTCATCATCATTTTGTAGTGAACTTGTAACACCAAAATATACTGCCCTGACAAGAAAAGTTCCAAGAAACATTTTTGTTGAAAAGATCTCATGAGTAGGGGGTATAGTGTGCCTGGAAGGGACTTCGCTAGGCTAGATATTTACAAAAAGCTCAGAAATTCTTTTTAAATAAACAATCTTATTAAAATTTTTAATAAAAAGCATTTGAACTATTTAAAATAAAATACTGTTTTCCCTTCGATAATGATGATCAACATCATAATCCAAATCATAGCAAATAGCTAAGAGTTATTGAAATCTTCCTACCAACCAGGAGCTGTGGGGAGCAGTTTACATGCATTGTTTTAATTTAATCCTCACAACATCCTCTGAGGTTGGTGCTATTTTTATCCCTATTTTACCAAAGAGAAAACTGAGGCTTAGAGAGGGCAAGTGACTTGACAAAAGTCCTATTGTTGGTTTGTGATGGAATCAAACTTTAAACCCAAAAGTGTTGGCTACTGTACTGAGTGTGTAATTCACACAGGCTGGTACAGAAAAGAATTGAATAAATTTGACATTCTGGGTTTTTATTGAGAGAGCAGCCATTTGAATGAGATATAAAGGTTTGTTGTGACTTGCCTTGAAGTGGTGAACAAGGAGAAAAGTTTTAAAGGAAAAGCTGTCCAATAATTTGTCTTTCCTAGAGGAGCTATTTTCCTACTGCTACTATACCAAGAAGGTATTCTTTCATGTCCAGATTCATAGAGACAGGATAAATAGCCTGCTCCAGGATTCTGGAAGTCAACAGCTCAGTCACGATTTTGAGAAGTCTGTGTAGTTCCTAGAAGACCACAAACCCTGGAGCCAAACTCTCTGGGTTCAGGTTCTGGCCCCAGTACGTACTGGCTGTGTGACTTTGGGAAAGTTAGTCAGCCTTTCTGTGCCTCCATTTTCTCATCTGTAGAACTGAGACAATAACAGCACCTATTTCAATGAGATTTTGAGAGGATTTAATGAGTCAACATTTGTCCAGTGGCTAGAGCATACAAGGCACATAGTAAGTACTTAATAAAGGTTGGCTATTACTAGTGCCTACACGGGAATAACCCTTGTTTAAGGCCCGACAGTTGACCAAAGAGTTCAGTGCTGTTCATGATTCCCTATCTGTCCACAAGTTCAAACTCAGAATCTCTGTGTATCTTGTTCTTCAAGGTGTTTAGGGTCTATTTATTTGCTACTGTTTTCTCCCTTTGACATGATGCTTCAGACCTGCTTTCACCTTCCTGGCTCATTTTTAAATGAACATGGACTTTTCCTTTGTTCTGCCCGCAAATTAATGTGTCAGTGAAGTTAATTAACAAGATCATTCACAGAAGCATAAGACTCAAAAGTTACCGAGACTACTTAGATGATATCATAAGAGTTACAGAGACTAAGGATTCCCATTCTAAACTGATCTGGTTCAATCCTCTATCTAAATGGATGGTTCAACTTTGTCACATTAAAATGTTCTATAAGAGGTTAACCTCAAAGGAAGCAGGAGACGATTTTGGGTGAATGAGACTGTTTTGTATATTGATTTTGGGGTTGAACTGTATACATGTATCCAAACTGTCACTAATGAACACACTAGCATGTATAAATTTTACTTTATAGAAATTGTCTTTAAAAAATAAAGGAGAAATGACAATAGTAAAAAAAAAAAAAATGTTCTGTAGGCATTCAAAGTGGAAACTGCTTCTAAAAATGGAATTTTTCCTAGATAATGCTAAAATTTAAAAAGCTTAAAATATGGCCTGGTTCATAGGAAATACTTAATAAATATCAACCAAATTATTGATATTGGTGTTAGCATTAGTTTGAGTAACTCAAGTCTTCTGCCTCCCAAGCCTGTGACTACAAGAAAGTCATATCACCTTCTTTTTTTTTTAAGGAATTCCTTTATTTTTTTAAAAAAATTATTTATTTATTTATTTATTTATTTATGGCTGTGTTGGGTCTTTGTTTCTGTGCGAGGGCTTTCTCCAGTTGTGGCAAGCGGGGGCCACTCTTCATCGCGGTGCGCGGGCCTCTCAGTATCGCGGCCTCTCTTGCTGCGGAGCACAGGCTCCAGACGCGCAGGCTCAGTAGTTGTGGCTCACGGGCCTAGTTGCTCCACGGCATGTGGGATCTTCCCAGACCAGGGCTCGAACCCGTGTCCCCTGCATTGGCAGGCAGATTCTCACCCACTGCGCCACCAGGGAGGGAGGCCCCCATATCACCTTTTAAATTTCCAATATGAAGCCTGAGCTGCGTGGATTTGCCATGAGATTACCAATTTCCCTGTACCCCTCAGGCATTTCTGAACATCCCATCGGGGCTTTCATGTACCCTCAGGACCACGTCCCTCGTGACATACATCATGTTCTACTAGTTGTAGACACCGTGGCCTCAGCCTTGGTAGCACACCATGGAAATGTCCCATCTCTGGGCCTGGTTGCTCTTTGCAAGGTCACTGTCAAGTCCACCACTACCCTGCCTCTGAAGAAGGGACTCACGGCCCAGCGGGGGCAGGACCTCACTGTGAATGGAGATAGGCTTCCTGGGCATTCCATGGAAATGTAAGGGCAGTTCGATGAGGAGCACAAATTATTGTCAGTACTCCTGCTTAGAGCCCCCAGACCCAGGTGTTTCCAGGTCTGCTGGCTCCAGGCTTGCTGCCGTGTGACCTGGCTAGATCTACCCTCATCACAGGGTGTACACCAGGCATCTCCATGTCTCAGAGTGCACACCAAACCACCACCAGAGCCTAGGAGAGAGGAGGACACCCGCATCCCCCCCAGCACCCCTCCGTCACACACCTGCAGCCGCATGCACGCCCACACACCCAATTTCCTGTCACAGAAAATGATTCTCCCAGAAGACTGAAGAGCAAGGATTCCACTTCCTACTTAGTAAAACCACATCCTCCTAAAAAGACGGTGTTCTTGCCTCCCCCAAGCAAATAGTTTACATCAGAACATACTGTTTGTAACTAGTACATCTGGGTTACAGCTCTGCTAAAATATTTAAGTTGCGTAATCAGACCACTTAATATCTCACTCTGAAATATCTGCATTTGGGCATTTCTTTAGTACTACTTTTTTGTCTTTCCCTTGCTTACATTTCATTGGTTAAAAAGCCCATTGTCTGTCCCAAGGTTAAATTCAAGTCTCTAAAACTCTATAAACTGCTTATAACTTGAATTGATCAAATTAATTTGATTTTAAAGCTTAGTCTACAATCTCAGGGAATCCCTTGAGAAGGGACAGACAAATAGGTACATACCCACCCTCAAACGCACATACACATGCAGAATAATTAAAAGTAGGGAGAGAATATTGAGAATTTGATGTGCTATCCCTTAAAAAGGAGTCACTACAAACTTCTTCACAGGGCGATGGGTTAGCGGGATCTTCCAACAGTTTATGTGGGAGGAGATGGTGACTTTGACGAGGTGGAAGCAGTGGAGGAGGGGGAAGGGGTCACAATTGGGATATATTTTCAAGGTAGTGTTAAAAGATGTTACTATGTAAATTGGATATGGGATGTTAGGAGGCGAGAAGTGATTTTGATTTTGTGGAATATTATTCAGCTATAAAAAAGAAGGAAATTCTGCAACAGTAACAGTATTGGGAGAAAAGGCTCACACGTGCCTTATAGGATCATCTCATAAGATCAGATCTGTTTGGAACTGTTATGGAAGATGTCCGTGTGCAGGTGAGTTATGTGCCACAAGCCAAGATAGGCTTGGGGCTACCAGAAGCTGGAAGAGGTAAGGAAAGATTCTTCCTTAGAAGCTTCGGAGGGATCACGGCCCTGCCGACAACCTGATTTCAGACTTCTAGCCTCCAGAATTGGAAAAAACAAATTTATCTTGTTCTAAGCCACCCAGTTTGCTATAATTTGTTACATCAGCCCTAGGAAACTAATACAGGAGCTATAGACGTTTTGACATATTACACATATATGTGTAAATCTGTGTAATAAAGGTGTTCTACTACTTTTACAAGTATCTCAAAGGATGGCATTTTAAAAAATCTCAACTCAGAAAAAAAATGCACAAAATCCAAATCAATGCCCATATTTATTTTTTCCCCAAGTAATTAAATTTAAGGTGGTGGCAGAGGCTAGCTTCCCTTGATTTCCAGTGAATAGTGTTGATGAGTCAGGACCATTATGTCTCTCAGAAAATGCCCTACAAAGCAAAATCTGAGTGTTGTGTTTACTAAAGTGATACCGTATGTCGGTTGATTAACAAGTTGTCAGAATATTAGAAATTCTTGTCTGATTGCAAGAAGGAGCATCTGTTTGCTAAATCTTTTATCTAATATGTGTATAGATATCAACAGGTTTGGCACTTTTCCTAAATATCAGATATAAATTTTTGCAGTATTTAGCCTTCAGAGAGTGACACTGATGTACTGCTGGGGTTTAAGATATTTATTCTCAGGAAAGCAAATGGAGTGAGGCCAGTGAGACGAAGTATACACTTAAGAGTATTATGAGTCATTCATAATTGTTTCACCATTTTATCTCACATCATCTCCTACAACTAATGTTTCCTTGAGTGTCACTTGCATAGTAATTAAGGAAAAAATAAAGATTACATCTCCTTTAGAACTATTTATTGCTTTATGTATTGATAGAATTTAATAATGCCTTCTATTTACAAAGCGACTTACAGTTTACAGATGCTTCAGTAAGGTTGCTCCCAACCCTGTAAGGATGGCAATTAATCGTGTCCCCATTTCACAGATAGAGAATCTGCAGTTGAAATGAGGTAAATCAATCCATCTGGCTTGGAAGTGATAGAACCAGGACATGCAGCCTGGTCTTTTGGGCTCCACCCCTGCACCACCTGCAAATTCCATATGTAGAAGTTCAGGAGCAGGTTGTGGGTACAATAACAGGATCTAGTTAGGGTGAAATTCTGGAGTTTTCCTTTGTACCTTTTTACACCCCCTCCCCCGTTGATTCAATCAGCCACCATATAATAGACTGTTCCATTCTAATTCTAGCAAGTAGATTCTGTTGAGGAGGAAAAAAAGACTTTTCCTCTACCCTCTTAGGTTCAGTGTGTGGGGTCTGCAAATTTAATTGACAAAAAAAAAAAAACAGATTAAGAGGAAAAAGGAATATAAATTTTATTAATATTTTACATGCATGAGATTTCTCAGAAAAGAAGTGAAATTCAAAGAAGTGGTGAGACTCAGGGACTTATATACCATTTTAACAAAAGCTTTCTTTCCTTTGTTTGGGCTTCGAGGGATGATAAATTGTGGGAAAGTGACTAGAAAATACATGGGGGGAACTAATGGAAGATAAGGGTTATTTTAGTAAGGTTTGTTGATGCAGACTCACCTCAGTGCTGACTGTCTCCAGTGATGAGAGTTGCTCTCCTCTTCCTGGTACAGGAATGGGGGACCCCTTCACAAAGGGAAGTTTATGCCCTGCTTTTAGGTTGAAAGGGGGAGGGCAGAGAGTTCCTCCTGCAGCTGCCTTTTCTCAATTGCCTTCAACTCAAAATAATCCTTATGCCAAAGTGGCATATATTGGGGTGGCATGTTCTGATTCCCTTCATTAACTTCGAGGACCTCTACAGTCAGGCCCTTCCCTATATTTCCAGTCATATCCCCAACCACTCTATTTCTGAACCTTCTTTTCAGCAAAGTGCTTCACTTCTTGCCCTAGACTTCCCTTCCTCTGAACTCGTGCTCCTACTTGTGTATCTGTCTACAATGCCGTTTTCCCTCCTCCTCTTCTTTCCAACATTAGCCATCCTTCAGCACAAGATCAAATTAATTTTCCTATTTTAATACCTCCTCTGACCTGCAGCCACATCAGGTAGCTGCCTCTTCTAACCGTTTTGGGCTCTCGTTGTCTGAGGAATACATCTGACAGTCTGTCATTTAGTCCTTCAGATTTTCCGTGGTTGTTTGAACAGTTACATAAATCATCTCTTGTTATTTAACTTCTCACATTTTGCTCCCTTTTGTCTCTTTAACCTCAATTCTGGTTCTCTCCCCTTGCTCTCTCTATCCTGGAGTATTGCTTTCCAAAGTGTGAGCCCAAGACAGTCTGCATCAAAATATCCTGAGTTCTTGTTGAAAGGTAGATTCTGGGACTGACCGTGGTCTGCCGGTTCACTTCCCAGGTGATTCTTCTGCACGGTAAAGTTTATGAATCACTGATATAGAGAGCACGTCATTCATTAATGCATTCATTCAACAACTATTTGAGCACAAAGTAGATGCTAGGTACCTGGGATGCAGCAGTGGTTGAGGCAGACAGGGTCTTTGTTATCTTGGAATTTCTAACCTAGTTTCGGAACCAGACAATGAAGAAGGACATAAAAGTATGATGTGGGTTACAAAGGAGAGCTGTAAAGACCTGTGCGGCTATCTAAGAGGGGACTTAACAGGGGCAAGGGTCAGGGACTACTTACCCGAGGATGTGGAGTTGAGATCTGAAGGAGGAGGAGAATCTGGCTAGAAGAAGAAAGAGAGGGAGAAAGGCAGAGGCAGAAGGAATAGCATGTGTGAAGCTCTGAGATGGGTAAGAGTGTGGCCTCCTCTTTGGAGGGGCAGGGAGTGTCATGACTTGAGTTCTCGAGCACGAGGGGGGAGTGACAGGAGGAACAGCCCGAGAGGTACCAAGTGGCCAGATCATGCAGCACCTTAAGGCTAAGGAGTTTGGAACTTATCCTAAGGGCAGAAGGAAGCTATCAGAGATAACTTTTGTCTTTCAGATCGTTTTGGTTCTAGACTGGAGCAAGCGTGTACCTGCAGAGGCTGATTGGGAAGCTTCTGCGAATGTCTAAGACAGAGAAGATGATAGGTTTGTCCAGGGTGGTAGCGGTAGGGTGGATTCAAATGGTACTTAGGAGATGGATAAAGTAGAATTTAGTTATTAATAGTATACTGGGGTGAAAGAAAGGGAAACGTAAGGGATGTCCTTCATTTTTGTTTTGGTAACAGTTGTCGAAGCCTTGTAACACTGGAGAGGACCAGGGCATGAAGATAAAATTACAAGTTCAATTCCAGGTATACAGATTTTGAAATACTTGTGAAATATTCAGGTGGTCCCTGTCATGTACTTTTTCATATTTCTCATGGAAGAGGTGGAATTTAAGTGGGCTTTGAGAGAATCGTGGAAATAATTAGTACCAGTGGGGATCCAGTTAGAAGACCACAAATATGTTTTTCCATCAAAGGGATTTCTTTGTGTCTTTTTTCTTACTTGGTATTTGGTGTTGAGCTGAGTTCTATATTTTTTCAATTCATCTTCAGAAGTGACTCATTTCTTCAAGGAGATTATGATGGCTTTGTTTATTTGCTTTTAATTTTGTTTTGTTTAGGAAGTGGTTTGGCTCTTTGCATGTATTTGTTCCTTTGGTTGAGGACAAGCTTAATAAAGGTGTGCATGTTCTTAAAAGTTAATCTGTAAATACAGCCTGTATTTTTCTTAAGGTAGCATATTAACCAGTTACAGATGAGCTCAAATATACTAGAAGATCTGAGAGAACTTCCATGAAGAGAACAAATGAAAACAAGGGGTCTATCTTTTTGTACCAACATTGTAGTACTGCTGGTGAAAATTCAGGTCCCGTGAGAGATTTTAGGAGACTGTAAGAGAGAGCTGGTCTTTGATGTACTTCAGTTGTGCAATGCTTTAAATTTGATATGATTATTCAAATATAGCCTAATTTCCAAGAAAGAGAGGATAATGGAAGGCTCTGCATTCTCCTTCTACCCTCTGATCTTCCTCCCCTGTTTCTGTTCATCATTGGCTTCTCATTTATCTTCACAAAGAGAATAAGGAATAAAGAAACAATGGGGCTAAATTACTCTTTTTGTCTTAAAAATAATAACCCCCAAATCATTATTCTCTAAGTTTCAAAAATTACACAAAAGGCTTTAAACTAAGCATGCATGTAAAAATAAGTCATTTGGTTGGTCCTGCATTCCAGGATGAGAAATCTCCACACAATGGAGATTCCTGAGCAATGCTCATCTGGCCTCTATTTGGTTATTCTTAGTGGCAGGGAGCTCCCCCTCTATTTTAGGAATCAACCAACTTTGTTATTAAGTCCAATTAGACAGAGTATCTTTCCTAGAATGAATCAAAATGAGCCCACTTGCTGACACTGGTTCTGCACCTCAGAGTAAATCTATTCTGTGTTTCGCGTGACAGCCTTTCAAATGTATTAAGACAACTGCCGTGTCTCCACAAGCCTTCTCTTCTGCAAACGAAATCGCTCCAATTCCCTCAAGTACATTTCTTGCAAGGCTCAGTTTCTACATCATTCACCATCTTTATAACAACGTCTCTCCTCTGGGCCCTCTCCAAGGGCAGTCACCCCCTTCTAAGTGACAGCCGCACTGACCAGGGACATGTCCGGCAGGACGGCTGCCTCTTTCTTGTTCTTGTGCTTATGTTCAATGACAGACACTTTCGTTTTAAACAGAGGACAATGAGTAGAGACCCAGGGCTGTGTGTGATGCATGTTGTTTTTAGAACTCTGAGGCATTCCACAGTAGGTGGAATATTTATGTTTGGTTTATAACAGAGTGGTTTTTCATTTGTGGGACTTGAAATGTGCTGATGAATCCCAGTGGAATGACTCGGTAATAAATGGGAGGGATTTTAAATTCCATCAGAGTAAAATGGGAAGATATTTCCCTTTTTCACTTTTTATGTGGCAGTTGTACCTTAATCTGCTTTTAGGCACAGCTGTTATGACAGATGTTCGTTTTAGATGCTATCTTTTTTTTTTTTAGTATACCTAGCAAAATCCTTTTCATGAAGAGATGTTTCTGAAAGCCCAGATCTTTTTTCTAATGCAAATAAGCTTCCATTTGTATAGCATATTCAGTCTGTCACCCACACTGACTAAGCACCTTCCAACCTTCCAAGGACACAGTCTGCTACTCCAAGTCATAGAGGCCTCACATGGAACCAGTGCTCCCTCCTGGCTTCAAGAAACTTTCAGTGTCCTGACTGCTGTCCGGGCAGGCTTCCAGCTAATGAGGAGGTCACTGGCCAAAAGAGTAGACTTGATGGGAACAGGAAAGTTG
This sequence comes from Balaenoptera ricei, assembly GCF_028023285.1. NCBI lineage: Eukaryota > Metazoa > Chordata > Mammalia > Artiodactyla > Balaenopteridae > Balaenoptera > Balaenoptera ricei. Next base: position 11,955,422 of record NC_082640.1, on the reverse strand, counting down.
GCCCCATAGCTGGGCGTATTAGACTCAGAGCCAGGAGCAGCATAACATTGTTCTTTTTCCTAATGAGCCTCATTTTTAAATTTTTTATTTTTATTTTTTAATTTTCATTTATTTATGGCTGTGTTGGGTCTTCGTTTCCATGCGAGGACTTTCTCTAGTTGCAGCAAGCGGGGGCCATTCTTCATCGCAGTGTGCGGGCCTCTCACTGTCGCGGCCTCTCTTGTTGCGGAGCACAAACTCCAGACGCGCAAGCTCAGTAGTTGTGGCTCACGGGCTTAGTTGCTCCGTGGCATGTGGGATCTTCCCAGACCAGGGCTCGAACCCGTGTGCCCTGCATTGGCAGGCGGACTCTTAACCACTGCGCCACCAGGGAAGCCCTAGCCTCATGTTTAGATTTGGGGCCCTAGCCCCACAGATAGTCGTTAAAACAAGAAGGAAATCACAGACGTGCTGATGCAGGCTGCTCTTGGTTGGTGGAGGGGCAAAAACTCTATTACCTCAGAGAAAAAAGTATTTCTCTCATTACCTACTGTATATAATGTAGATGCATGTACCATTTATAAAATAGGCGTTTCTATATGCAAAAAGAGAAAGAGACACATGCTGTAATAGTATTTTTCAAATCACTGACCTAAAATGAAACAGGAGACCCTCAAGAAGAGGTTCCCCTTCTAACCTCTGGTCTCCATTTATTTATGATCTAAAAGGGGACATTCTTGGCTCAAGAGTAGACTCCTGGGATCACCATTTACCCAACTGTCACTAATGTGAAAGTCTTCACACTTGCACTGTGTGCCCATAAAACCACAGGTAAGATCCCAATTTTGAGTAATATCGATGCCCCCAGAAGATATGCCATGTGTTAACCCTACAGTATAAGGAATTCCAGTTGAAGTAACTTACAAGTGCATATACCAGGACACTACTCAGTTCCGCTCTTTGGTTGGTAAAATTTTAATTAGAATCCCCTCCAAGACATTCTCTCTTTAGCATTCTCCTTGGAAGTCCTGAAGCTCTTCCTTGTAACTGTTATTTATTTTTTATTTATCTTAAAAAGTAACCTGTAGTAACGTTATTCAGCCATGATAAAGAAAGAAATCCTGCCATTTGCAACTACACGTGTGGATCTTGAGGGCTTTATGCTAAGTGGAATAAGCTAGACAGAGAAAAGCAAATACTGTATGATCTCACTTACATGCGGAACCTAAAAAAGCCAAACTCAAAGGAACAGAGAGTAGAATGGTGGTTACCAGGCACTGGGATGAGGGAAATGAGGAGATGTTGTTAAAGGTACAAACTTACAACTAGAAGATGAATAAGTCCTGGTGATCTAATGCGCAGTATAGTGATTACAGTCAACAATACCGTGTTATAAACTGCCAAGTTGCTAAGAGACTAGATCCTTAAATGTTCTCACCACAAAAAAGTAGTGATAATTATGTGATGGTAACGCAATGGTGGTAATCATATTGCAATATATAAACATATCAACTCAGCACGGTGTACACCTTATTACTTACACAATGTTATATGTCAATTACATCTCAATTAAAAAATTAAAGAAAAAAATAACCTGTACACATGATTTTAAAAAATCAGAGTACTAATCCATACATCTATTACCTGATTTACTAGCTTTAAGGAATGCCTTTTGACCCTCGATGTGAAAAACAAAGAAAGCAACATATGTACCCTAACTTCTAATCTCTCTCCCCTCCACTTTCCAATACATGTTAGCAACATTGTTAAATTCAGTGGCCGTTGTTCATAAAATTTATGTTCTGAAATTATAATTTTTAGTACCAGATGGATTCTGTCCTCAAGGCAGCTCTTTGACTCCAGTTTTTTCAATTCTCTCTTGGATGACTGGGGTTTGCTCTTCCAATATTTCTGCAAAAGGGCTTACAGAAGTTATTTACCTGAATTCTTAAAATTGAAAATCCTTTGCCTTTCTACTTGAATGACAGTGCTGAGTGTAAAATTCTCGAGTCACACTTGACATCTCCGAAGCCTTTGTGCTATCACCCTCTGCCTTCCAGAGTTGACTTTTCCTCTCATGATTTATTTGATATGCATCTGTTTTTTTCTTAGTCTATGTTTCAATCTGTACATTCAAGTCTTATTTCAGAAAAGCTTCTTAAATGATCTCTGGATAGAATTATACCTTTTTCTCCTCCTTGGTCTTCTCCAGAGATACCTATTATTTACAAGTTGGATCTCTTTGGTTTTCCTCAGCTATGATTTTTTGTCTAATCACTTTTCACCCTTTTTTCCCCAGTTCATTTTACTCCGTTTTCTCAGCTCTACACTATGACTCAGATTGTGTTTCCAGCATCATAACCTCCTCCTCTTTTCTTCTTCCAGCGTTGTCTCAGTTCTAGGATAGTTTTATTTATGTGCCTTTGAAACTTTCCTCACAACCCTGACCTCTGCCCACTGTCTTCAGGATCTGTTCCTAAACAGTTTCTGTTTTCTTTTCTTTTTTAAAGAATAAGAAGTGGATTTTATTTTATTTTATTAATATTTATTTATTTATTCATTTATTTGGTTGCGCTGGGTCTTAGTTGTGGCAGGCAGGCTCCTTAGTTGCAGCTCGCCAGCTCCTTAGTTGCAGCACGTGGGCTCTTTAGTTGCGGCATGCATGTGGGATCTAGTTCCCTGACCAGGGATCGAACCCAGGCCCCCTGCATTGGGAGCGCAGAGTCCTATCCACTGAGCCACCAGGGAAGTCCCTGTAAACAGTTTCTGAAAACTTGATTAGGATCCATTTTTCACTCAGTCTTTCCTAACCTGAGCTTCCTCCGTAGTCACAGCATTGCGTGTTCACTAAGCCTCTTTCTCTCATTCTTTTCTCTTTTATATTTGCTCACACAACTTTTGTAGCTGACTGAGCTAGTCATAATTAACCTCTTCACAGTTCTTCCCCCACCCCAAACCTCGCCTCCCAGGTCATCTATTTCCTTTCTCATTCTGGAAGGTCCAGCTTCTAGAAAATATCACTGGCTCTATGTGTCTGTCTCCCTTCACTAATTAATACATTCTTTGCCTTTTAGCTGTCCCTTCTCTAATTAATACATTCTGTACTTTTTAACTGTTTCCACCCAGTTATGAAGGAACCCCTATCAGCAGAGAAAAGAGAAGAAGTACCCTTGGGAACTCAAGGGTGTAAACCCTGAGGGAGGTGACCTCATGCATGCAGTTTCTTTGAAGTCCAGCGTTTTATCTTAAAAATAAGGCAATATTTTTATTCAACTTCATAATATCTGTGTTTGTTTTCAATGTCTGTTTGAAGTGTTGTAAATTACTTCGCTATTAAATTACTTAATTCCCCCACCCCACCTCTAATCTTTTGAGTAAAATTGAAGCCTCAAAGAGACAAGCCATAATAATAATAATGAGATTTCAAGAACTTTCTAGGATGCCACTGGGGGATCCCCGGGAGTATGATGATCACAGCCATGAATAAATAACATGTTTAAAAGGGTCCCTCATTTGCATCTTTGAGTCCCTGGCCTCTGGCACAGTACCAGGTGCAGATTTGGCAGTCAGTAATTGTTTGTGGAATTGACTGGCATTGAAGTTGCAAGATTTCTTCACTCCATTCGGTAGCTGCTGCCTATTCTGGCTGGTTCTTGGTGCTTTTCTAACTAAAATGCAGTTCTCCTTTGTCCTGAAGGAAAGATGGAGGTGGGGCCTTAAAGAATCAGTTGTGACATGTGTTTATACTTTGATCATCAGGAGTCAGCTATTGAAGTAGGTGTTTTCTGGTGGTTCCTTCCAGCCTCAAGAAGACCAGACACTGTCTTGAGTACTTGAAGGAGTACAGTGGACTGTTTGGGAGCCTGGGCTCTGCAGTCAAATTGCCTGATTGCGAACCCTGGCATTACCCTGGTATCTGTGGGCTTTCTAGTTGACCTGTCAAGGCTTCATTTTCCTCAGGTGTAGAACGGGGCTGATAATGAGACCTACCTCATCAGGTTGTTGAAAGGGATAAATGACGCCACCTATGAAAACATTCAACATAAATCCTGAGGCAAAGTCTGCACTCATTAAAAGGCAGATGTTCTTACTACTAGTTGACTGAAGGGGTAGAGAAATCATAGGATGAGCCCAAAAGAGTTCATCTAAAAATACTTTGAAAATGTGACCCAGAGACTAGGAAGCAGCTCTGGACAATAATTAATTGCCTTGGTGTAAAATTCCAAAATTCCCACGATGAATATAATAATTTAAAGTATTTTGGCACTCTCCACCCCTCTGCCATACACACATATACATACACTCTTCACCAGCAATAGTAAAATAGTAGGGGAAGGTTTTGCCTAATAGAGGAAGGTCTTACGCTGCAGCCATTTTTCATCCTTTTCTTCTAAAGCCGGAACTTCCCGGAACAGCTTGGTGTGCATGGGATGCAGAACCACCTAGCTCGTGGTAGAGTGGTGAGCAGCCTTGGACTCCCGCCGAGCTTTAGAAGCTAGCGTTAGAGCTTTCCCGTGGCAGGATTGCCCTGGCTGACAAACATAAGGAGCCCCAAAGTTTCTCCTACCCACAGATTTCCCCATTCCCCCATTCCCCCATATGTCCTGGGAAAGCCCAGCGCTATCTAGGAATTCCAGAATTAGAATGCGCTACTGAAGGTGTCATATTTAAGGGTAGGCAGGCTGCCGACTAGTTATATTTTTTAACATCTTCCCATCCTTTGGCATGTACTCCAGGAAACGCCAGCCAGAACTCTCTGATTAGCTACCATATGGATAGAATTCTATAAGAAAACACTGTATAATCTGTATCATTTAAGTGCTCTGGTGAACAGGTGATTTCATGGTAAGGAAAGGATCACAAGCACATCGGTTTGGCCTGCTGTCTTCTTAAAAAGTTATCAGGCAACCTTGCACCACTATTTTTTTCCTAGCACAGTTTTACTCTGTTGAATGTGATTTAAAGACCTGCATTTTTACCTGATTGATTTGGTCAGGAGTAAGAAACATTTAATGCACAGAATAGAAAAGTTTTTCATTCAAGAGAGGTATTTATGGTTTTGAAATTCCTGCAAAAGAAATCCAGATGGTGATCAAAGACCAAAGCAGTGAAATAGTCATTGTGACCTCATTTTCCAAAGACATCCCCACAAGGTTAAGTGCTTCACATCCCCCTGTTCATGGCCCAGGCTTCTAAGAGAGGCATATTGGAGACAGGTGACATGGGGCCATGCTAGGGTCCTCCAACCAGAGCTAAAGGTCACACCCAGATGAGGACTAGCAAGATCCCTAAAGGCCTGGAGAAAACCATAGGGCCTAATGAATTCATTCTGTGTTTGTGACCAGAAGTGATGTAACAAAGGCTTGGGTAGTGCCTCCCTCAAGACTTTGGGAAGCTTACCCTGATTATGGCTAAACAGCTCTAGCTGCAAAAATCCCTCAGGTAACTTTCCCCTAGTCTCAAACAAACCTTACAGCTCTGGTTTTATTGAAATCCTGTGGATTTACCTTGTTACCAAATCAAACTTAGGTCTGCTCGTCCACCATGCAGCAAAGCCAATTTACTGACACCAGATTGTGGTGAAAGTACAGCATTTATTTCAGGGCCAGCAAGGAGTCTGGGCAGCTCACGCTCAAAAGACCTAAACTCCCCAGTGGTTTTCAGGGAAGCGTCTTTAAAGGGAACATTTGGGGTGAGGGCTGCAGGGTGCCTTCTTCTGATTGGTTGGTGGTGAGGTAACAGGGTGATGTTCCAGGAACGTTAATCGTCAGCCTTCTGGTGCCAACAGTCTGGGGTGTAAGTGCTTGTGCTCAGCAGGTAGTCAGCATCCTCCACCTGGAGTGGGCCGTGAGGTGTCTTTGGTTCCTATAGAACAACTCGAAGATATCCTTCAGATTGTTACGTGTATCCCTTGAGGAAGAACTAGGACTCTCTTTTATCGCTGAAGTGTTGTCATTACTTTTCTTGTTTAAACTGCTTTCCCTTTGTTTCTGCATTCCCTCACTTCCCTAATTAGTTACTGCCTGAGCCTGCTCTTTGGAACTCAGGAAGGGCCTAGGAGACTAAAGCCTTTTTCTACAAACAAGAAATGGGAATATGTTGCAGGAAGGGGGACCCCTTCCAGGGCCTGAGAGTGGGCTCTTGTCTAACACTCGGAAATGAATTGTCTGAGGAGACACACATGCTGACCAAGCAAGAGACTTTATTGGGAAGAGGCGCCCAAGCGGAGAGGAGCAGGGTGAGGGAACCCAGGAGGACTGCTCTGCCGCGTGGCTCGCAGTCTCGGGTTTTATGGTGATGGGGTTAGTTTCCGGGTTGTCTCTGGCCAGTCATGTTGCTTGGCGCATAGTCTGACTCAGGGTCCTTCCTGGTGGTACACGCATCGCTCAGCCAAGATGGATTCCAGTGAGAAGGATTCTGGGAGGTTGGTTGGACATATGGACTGGCGTCTTCTCTCTCCTTTTGACCTTTCCCAAATTCTTCCGGTGGGTGGTAGCTTGTGAGTTCCGCGTTCCTTACCAGAACTTCCTGTTGTAAGATAACTCATGCAAGTGGTTACTATCAGGCCTGGCCAGGGCTGGCAGTTTTGGGCAGTGATTCCCCTAAAAGATAAGGATGGACTTTTGTACCCAGAGGGCCCTGCGGGGTCCTGCTTGTTTTCAATCTGGAGAGAGTATTGGCTATGAAGCAGTAGAGGTCTGATACAAGATTTTGTGCCAGTGACCAGTTTAAACAGTTCCTTGGCAGTGTCCCTCCAGGATCCAAACGCTGAGCCCTATGTAGACAGGAGGGTCTTGGCTGTCGTACGGATCGTCTTCTGTCCTGCTGGGTTATAAATACAGCATGAGAAACTCCTTCCTCATCTTCTCCACCATCAGGTCACATAATACTTGTCTTCCTTTAGCTACAGGCGAGAATTCTCTAAATCGTTGCCATCTAACCTGAACAAGAACGATGGTTTAAATTGTCTCTCCTTGAGGAAATAAGTATGCTGCTAGCTGCCCTAGTCCAAATAGCTCTGTCTGTGTCAACAGTAGATGAGAAAAAATGTTCTATCCTTAGCATTTGAAGGGTGAGAGCAGATCTCAGCTCTCAAGAAAGGGCATTTCTTTTGTCTTGGTGGTTTCTCCCTCTTCTGTGTTTTCTTCACAAAAAGAATAGTCACATACGTGCACTTTGGCTTGTTGATTTAAAGAGAATTTTTAAACTTGGTTAGAAAAAAAATGAGAGGATTATACCACAAAAGAAATTCAAGCAGAGGCAGCATCGCCTGGAAGTAGTTTTTGGGCTCTACAGGTGGAAATGAGCTTGAACGCCAGTTCCTCCCCTTCCTAAGGATGGGAGCTTGGTCGAGCTAATGAATGTCTTGTTTCCTCATTTGCAAAATAATAATAATAGTAATACCTTCTTCCTAGGACTGTAGGGAGGATTAAATATGAAAGCACATTTAAAGAGTTTAGAACAATGACTAACACGTACTAAGGGATAGTTTGTGATTTTAAAAAGGCCCCACTTTCCTTACCCAAGTTCTGAACAAATTAAGTATAAGACAAAAGGAGACTAAAATACTGGGGACTTCCCCGGTGGTGCAGTGGTTAAGAATCCTCCTGCCAATGCAGGGGACAATGGTTCCATCCCTGGTCTGGGAAGATCCCACATGCCGCGGAGCAGCTAAGCCCATGCGCCACAACTACTGAGCCCTCATTCTGCAACTGCTGAAGCCCGCATGCCTAGAGCCCATGCTCCGCAACAAGAGAAGCCACCGCAATGAGAAGCCCGCACACCACAACGAAGAGTAGCCCCCGCTCACCACAACTAGAGAAAGCCTGCGCGCAGTAAGGAAGACCCAACACAGCCAAAAATAAATAAAAATTTTAAAAAAAAGGAGACTAAAATATTAACTTGGTTCCTTGATAAAGTCAATGCTGAAATATAGCTGAGGGTTAGGGCAGCAGTGGGCTGTACCCCTGAATGAGGCTAACATTCTCACCAGTTACATTCTCACCAGACACATGTGGGCCATCTCAAGCCTTCCCACATGGGGGCCCAGAGAAAGACTGAGGGACACAGTGTTAGACTAGACAAGCCCCAATCCTCTCTGGGAGAGAGTGAGGAGCTGGGGAGAGGGTTTGGGGGGAAATCCCACTTTCTGGAAAGTCAGGGAGTGGAAGAAGTGCCTCCCTGCCAACGTGATCATTTATTGTGAGCAATTATAATTCAACCGTGGACCCATCACGTTTAATCTGCATCATTATGTAGTTGAACTGGACATAGGGACCTCCGGACAGATGCTTCTGAAGGGATCAAGGAAGGAGTGCTGTGTCTTTTGCTGTTTGTTTTTATTAAAAATCTCCAAGGAGACTATAAGTAATTTGCCATCCCTTCTAGGAGACCTTCCCCACCAATCCTGGCCTTTATTTTCACCCTCTTCTCAATTTCCAACCCAGGAGTCTGTAGGGCTCGCTTGGGCCTTAGCACAGGTGAGCTGTATTTGCATCGATTTCGTATACCTGTTCTCTCTCTCCACCCACCTCATCCCTCCATGTTCCTCAGCGCCCTGTGCATTATGGGTGTTGCACCATCTCCCCAGATTTCGTGACATTTCCCGCTCCATGCAGAGGCCAGAGGGAGACCCTGGACATGTATCAGAGGAGAGCAGAGCAGAAGCGAGGGCTGATCCACGGACCTTTCTGGACCACAGTGTCTCTACTCTTCACACTGTTTCTACCCCCAGATTGGTGAAGTTGCTATTTAATTCAATTCAACAACCACTTAATAAAAACTGGTGGTCATGGAGAATGAGACAGGCCCTCCCCTCCCCCCCCCGCCCCCCGCAGGGTCACCCTCTGGGGAGACCACACTCAACCAGGCAGCCCCCCGGAGCTGTCTCTCTCCAGGCTGCACGAAGTGCTTCCTCCTCTTGCTTTTTCAGGCCTAGAGAAGGTAAGCGTCCCCGTGCTGACTGCAGCATCCCTTGTGGGCATGTGTTGGACCCTGCCCACCCCTATGGAAACACTGCGGTCCCTTTATTAAGCTCTCCTCAGTTACCAGTCCGGGTGCCATCTCTTCTCACTCCAGACCCCGCCTGAACAAAACGTTAGGCAGATGGCCCGGGAGCACGTGTCCGTGTTTAAACTGAAACCCGAGTCGTCCTTGGATGATGGCTCTGAGCCTGCCCGCTGCCGGGGACACGGCACCAGGAGCGCCAGGCTCTTGTGCAGGCGGCGGCTGTGTGCCTCTGCCCCATCCTCAAGGCTCTCTGGGTGTCAGTTGTTGGTAAAGGGTTTTTTTTCGAGGGCATCCACCAACAGAAAGGCAGGTAAAAACAGAGGGGAGGGAGAGATCAGAGGGCAGCAGAGCCAGTAAGGTGATGTGTGAAAGTGGTCCCGGGAAAGTAGGGATGTTGGGAAGTCTGACGATTCCAAGGTGGGTGAGGAAGTGGCAGAGTGGGGAGGACAAATGAGGAGGAGAGGCAGCTAAGAGATAAAATGGGCCCAAAAGGGAGCCATGGGAGATTTATATATATATATATATATATAAAGAACTAGGGCTTTGCTATTATATTATTTTAAGAATATGTAACTGTGTTGAGTTTCTGCGAGAAGCTGGTCTCTGTGCTAGACACAGAGGACCCAAAGATGAGCTTCGGACAGGATAGAGGCCTTGCCCTGGAGGGCTGGGAAGCCCGTGCCGTGGTTTCCAACCTTGCTTTTGCTTCCATATATAGGAACTTCCATATATTTATCCCCTCCCTTCTGGCCCCCGCTGAGAATCACTGATCCCCTGGCGCGCACACACACCTACCTGAAGTGCTAGGCAGGCGCGATAAGCTACACCGCGCAGGTAAGCGTCGCCCTAACAGCACTGAAGAGGAAGCAAGAGGTAACATCCGAGCCGGACCTTGAATAAGGAGTGTGATACGGGTGGTGAAGTGAGCAGAGCATCCCAGACGGGGGAGGTGGTGTGAGCAAGGGCAGAAGAGTGAAGCACCCAGTAGGTCCAGGAAGAGCAAGCATCCTTGCGCCCCACGCAGGAAGGGTTGCTGGATTCAGTAAATAAAAATAACAGATTGTCCCCCAAATTAGGGCAGATTGATATTTTAAAAGTATTCATTGTTTATCTGAAACTCCAATTTGACTGGGCATCCTGTATTTTACCTGGCACCCCTACCTGACCCATAGGGCCTCTGGGCACACCTCCTGGCCCCTCTAAGGAGCATGTCCGGCCCCAGGGCTTCCAGGCAATTTGCCCAGGAAGCCGCTCAAAGCAGTGGCCTTACTGAGACTTGCTTGGCCAGCGGTGGAAAATGTTCCTGATTGTGTTCTGGTTTCGTTTTTAAATTATGATTAGCACAAGAGGAAAGCATTGCCAAAGGTGGCTATTTCAAATAGCTCGGCGGTGAAATCATACTACTGTTCCTGCTGTACCAAGTACTGGGGGCTCTTAGTAAAAAGAAATGCTGCTTGGGAAGCATGGACGTTTCCACCCTGCAAAGGGCAACGCTGACATCCAGAAGCACGCTTTTGACTCTCTTGCCCTCTGGTGGCCGAATATCTACACAGGAATTTGAGTTCCTGCTCCTCAGTCTCTCGTGCCCTTGGACTAACTGCTCTATCTCTGCAGTAAGTGACATAATTAAGGAAGATGCAAGCAGTTGCAGGTCCAGGCAGATCCTAAGCCCCAAAGCCAGCCCGAGAGGTGCTTGGATCCAGGGAAGAGGCGTAGAAGGCTGTGTTTCTCTTCTGTAGCCTCTTCGTACTTCATGAAGCTCCTGGGCCAGGTTTCAGGCCCTGGGGATTGAATCTGCCCACCGTTGCCTTTACTTTCATTCATTTATCCGACAGATATTTCCAGAGTGCCTGTGATGGACCAGGCACTGTGCTGGGTGCTGGACATAACATCTGGCGTATTTCATTTTGATGTGGAGTTAAACCAGAGGGTTGGCACACAGCTCTAGAAATCGCCCTCAAGGCAAATTGAACACATCACTAGGCACAGGAATTTTAGAATTGCAAAAGCACCTACATGACTAATACATTTTTCGTTGACTCCAATTTTCCTGCCACATCCTTCCTTTATAACTCATACCTACAGCGTCTTTTTGATAAACGGTCCTGAGACTTCTTGGCAACCATTCATAATTTGGCACACAGTAATCAATCAGACTGCACATAATGCAAAATTAATGCCATGTGATGTGCCTAGAGCTATTCCTAACTTTATGAAAAAAGAGGGTCTTGGCAGAATGTTGGATTTTTCCTCCTTTCCTAGAACATGCAATGCTCAGTTGCTGACAGTGAAAGAATGTACCAACAGAAAGCTATGAGAACAGTGAAGTTGTTTTGGAAAGAGTTGGGTCTGTTTGTGGTCGTACTGACCCAAATACATCAGTGTAAAAACCTAGGTGGGATGTTGATACGTCACCTGAGTTTGTTCAGCTCTACAGGGTCACGTTCCCAACTTCTGCCACCCCACATGCAGTTCATCTTTACACCATGCCAATTTCACTTCCTATGTAGTTCTCCAATCTACCTGCTCTTGATGCAGATTAGTATCTATAGGATGGATAAACAACAAGGTCCTACTGTCTAGCACGGGGAACTATATTCAATATCTTGTGATAAACCATAATGGAAAAGAATATGAAAAAGAATGTATATACACGTGTGTGTGTGTATGTGTATATATCTGAATCACTTTGCTTTATGCCAGAAATTAATACAGCATTGTAAATCAACTATACTTCAACTAAAAAAAGAATTTTTTTTAATGAAAATTTGCCTTCAGCTTTCCCTTGAAATTTAAAGCACTCATGTTTCAAATCAATAAATACTTTCTTAAATGACCCCCAAAAAATCTACCTGCTCTTTTAATCCTTACTTCCTCCTTAGGTCAGATTCTTGCATCTTTTTCCCTGAACTGCTACAATAGACACTTTAGTGTAGTCCGTTTTCCTGCTTCTCTGAAATACATTCTCCACACAGATTTGTCTAAAACACAAATCATGACTCTGCAGCACTTACAGGATAAAGCAAACTCTCTGTGCATGGAACGCGTGGGACCACCACCTGTCTAGCCGCATCTAACATCACTTCCGCGTCCTTCCCATTACGTCCCTGCTGGGGTCTTGTAGCTGCTCTGAATTGGTTTGTGGACCTGTTAAACGAACATCCAAACATAGATACCTACTTCTGTGCTACATTGCTTAAGGGTTTTCTCCCTTATATAACCAGGTAGCCCTGAGGTGACCAAATCCCATTCTAACCATACTATGAATCTGTCCTGACTGTGTTTTCAGAGTGCTGTCATCCATGAGTACTGTGTTTGTCAGATTCCAGGCTTCCTGCCTCCCCTTCCCCTGCCCCCAGCTGTGTAGGATTCTCTGGCTAATTCTCTTTGCGTCCCCAGGGTTGCATGAATTGGATTTTGACCTCAACGTGGAGTAAAAATCCTTTGGTTATAAAGGCCTATAACCTTTTTTTTTTGGAAAGGTTACTGGTGGGGCAAGGGTGGGGACGCCCAGTCTCTCTAACTGGGGAACAAGTTTGTTCCTGGCAGGTGCTTCCTACACTAAATTTCAACGTGTTCTAACTTTCCCAATCAGTCTTGCAAACATAATGTCACTGGGCATGCCTCATCCAAATCTATTCTTGATATTTCCATTATGTTTAGATTACTGAGGTCACTGCATTTTATTTTTGTTGAGAGCGCTACAGACTTTGAAGAAAAATGCCAAAATAATTTCCCTGAATTCAGTACAGAGGGAATAGCTACGTGTATCACCGTGTGGGAATGACCTGATGAATACCAAGGGATCTCGGGGTTCTGCCCAGCAGCGTCACTTTCTACCTTGACCCAGCAGCCTTAGTCACCTGTCTGGCTCTGTTGGGGATCATGGCCCACATGGGGATGATAAAGGATGGTGTATCATGTTATCACTGAGATCGATAGCATTGCCTATCAGGTTCTATTTATTCATTTACCACACTAAAATGGCACTTATGAGGTGCCGGGCACCGTTCTTCTTTTATCCTCATAACAACCCTGTGAGGTAGGTACTATTATTATGTCCATCTTATTGGTAGGAAAACTGAAGTCACTTGCCCAGGTTGGCATAGCAAGTAAGGGATGGAGCAGAGACTCAGAGTCTGCGCTCTCTCCATGCTGACACTCCTGGAGAAATAGGAGCAGCTCAAGGTGACTAAAGCCATGTGCTTCTCCTCACCTTAGAGCTCAGTGTGTACCCCGCTCAGCCTCTGTGTAAAGACGAGGCCTCAAGAACTAGGCTGTAGCTTGTATGTGCAGACAGTATTGGTACTCAAGGTAGAACACTGAGAATAAAGCATAAGCAACTCTCTGCTCCCTCCCATTAGTACAGCTGGGGCCCCGGATGGAAGAGCTGCTTACGAACGAAGTAGCCTGAGTTAGTATCCTGCTTCCCAACATGAGCCTGGGTTGTCTGCAAAAGCTGTAGTAGAAGAACTGAGATATTAGGTTATCATTGCGAGGGGTCTCAGAATTTATCCAGCCTAAAGCCTTCATTCTACAGGTGAGAAACCCCAGGGCCCAGGAGGTTAAATAACCACTCATCCAGGCTTCCCTGGTGGCTCAGTGGTTAAGAATCCGCCTGCCAATGCAGGTGACACGGGTTCGAGCCCTGGTCCGGGAAGATCCCACATGCCGTGGAGCAACTAGGTCCGTGCGCCACAACTACTGAGCCTCCGCTCCACAACAAGAGAAGCCAAAACAATGAGAAGCCAGCGCACCACAATGAAGAGCAGCCCCCACTCGCCGCAACTGGAGAAAGCCCATGCACAGCAATGAAGACCCAATGCAGCCAAAAAACAAAACAAAACAAAACAAAAAACAAATAAATAAATTTAGGAAAAAAATTATTTTAAAAAAGGCAAATCAGCTTTATTAAAAACAAACAAACAAAACCACTCATCCAAGATCACACAGCTCAAGCGTGAGCATGAATTTGCTTCTGTGTAAATTGAGAACCTGAATAAAACAGCACTTTGTTAATTACTAGTTTGCTGCCTCTGTTTTGTTATCTTTGGATTTTTTGTTCACCAGGCCACACTTATTGCTGTTGATTTTTTTTTTCTTATTGGATAAACATAGATGCTGGTCTACGTAATTTCTGTGTCATAGTGACTCAGACTTGTGTGAAGTGGATGAGCTTTTCCTTGGGAGAATATTTAAATCAGGGTGGGCGGATCGCAGAGCATGTGCTCTTGTGAACAAATACGCAGAGAAGGCGGGAAGGGGTAACAGAGAGACATTGCCCATGACTCCAGCAGACACACCATGAAACGGTTCGTTTATTATAGCTCCTAACTAACTGCCCTGCTGCTCATCTCCCCCCTGCCCGCCACTCCATGCAATACAGCCTCCATTGTGCCAACAGAATCACTTTCTAAAGCACAGATTTGGTCCATTCACCCCTCATGGCCTACAGATTACAATTTAAACTTCTCCTTTGAAATGCAAGAACCCTCAAAATGGCCCTTACTTATTTTATCAATCTTCTGCCAATCCCCATCCCCATCATCAATTTTTAATTTATTTTTTAAAAATTAAAAAAAAATTGAACTATAGTTGATTTACAATGTTATATTAGTTTCAGGTGTACAACATAATGATTTGATATTTTTATAGATTATACTCCATTTAAAATTATTATAAAATATTGACTATATTCCCTGTGCTGTAGATTACATCCTGTGCTGTGTCTTATTTATTTTATACCTAGTAGTTTGTACCCCTTAATCCCCTTCCACTATCTTGCCCCTCCCCCTTCCTCCCCACGGGTAACCACTAGTTTATTCTCTGTATCTATGAATCTGCTTCTGTTGTGTGATATTCATTCGTTTGTTTTATTTTTTAGATTCCACATATAAGTGAAAATATACAATATTTGTCTTTCTCTGTTTGATTTACTTGACTAAGAGTAATACCCTCCAGGTCCATCCATGTTGCTGCAAATGGCATTATTTCATTCTTTTTTATAGCTGAGTAACATTCCATTGTGTATATACCGTATCTTCTTTATCCCTACATGTAATGATGGACACTTTGGTTGCTTCCATGTCTTGGCTGTTACAAATAATGCTGCTATGAACATTGGGGTGCATGTATCTTTTCGAATTAGTGTTTTCGTTTTCTTCGGATATATACCCAGGAGTGGGATTGCTGGATCATATGGTGCTTCTATATTTAGTTTCTTGAGGAACAGACATGCTGTTTTCCACAGTGGCCGCACCAACTTATATTCCCAGCAACAGTGCACAGGGGTTCCCTTTTCTCCATGTCCTTGCCAACATTTATTATTTGTTGTCTTTTTGATGATAGCTATTCTGACAGGTGTGAGAGATCTCATTGTGATTTTGGTTTGTATTTCCCTGATGATTAGTGATGTTGAGCGTCTTTTCATGTACCTGTTGGCCATCTTTATATCTTCTTTGAAAAAAATGTCTATTCGGGTCTTCTGCCCACCATTAATTTTTTAAAACGTCTTCATTTTCGGCCATTATTTGTCACCATCCCCTACTCCTCACACCCCCTAACACATACCCCACAACTCATGCTCTCAAGGCATTGGCTATTGCACTTGGGTTCCCTGAGTTGAAATGCTCTTTCCCCAGAGATTTTCCTGGTGACACTCTATTTATTCTTTGAGACCACATGGCACCCTCTCTCCCATCTTTCCTGTTCTTAACAAATATGGTTGCTCCTCCTTCCATGCCCCTAGTTTATATCTTTACTAGAAATCTTCTCATCTTTCTCTAATTAAGTCAACATAGATATTATCTTCTTAGTCTACGTGGTATCATCATTCCTTCATTGATCCCACCATGCAAAACATTTTCTCAGTGTCTCAGTGGGCCAAGGGCTGTGGTACGAGCTGGGGATTCAAAAATGATCTAAAGCTATTCTCACTCCTTTGAGACCTTACAATCTCATGACAGAGGCTCACGTATGAGCAAATAAATACTGTGCAGTGTGATAAACATTCACAAATCTATGGCTTGTCTTATCAATTCCTCCATCCTTAACATCCACCAATGGCAAAGTAGTGCTCGATAACTTCTTGAACAAATGATGGTATGAATGAATGATGCCATGGATGGATTGGTCACCTTTAACCTAAACCAGTACTCCACACTGCAGTGTCTTATGAGGCACGTTTAAGAGTTACACAAACAAAACATTTTACTTTTAAAAAGCAGTTATGTGTCTACTCTACTATATGTAAGAAAATGTATAATTATTTATCAAACCCATACTTCTAACAATATTATAGATGAGAAAAAGCTTAATCTTTTTGAGTCAATATAAAGTCCATACTAATATAATGTGAAAATTTGGTTGCAGAAAATAAATGGCTGAACTTTTAGAAATACTGCCTTAAACAAGGTAACTTTCAGTTTCCTTTTTTCTTTTTTTCATAAATTTATTTATTTATTTATTTATCTTTGGCTACGTTGGGTCTTTGTTGCTGCCCGTGGGCTTTCTCTAGTTGTGGAGAGCGGAGGCTACTCTTCGTTGCAGTGCGCGGGCTTCTCATTGCGGTGGCTTCTCTTGTTGCAGAGCACAGGCTCTAGGTGCGCGGGCTTCAGTAGTTGCAGCATGCGGACTCAGGAGTTGTGGCTCGCAGGCTCTAGGTGCGCGGGCTTCAGTAGCTGTGGCACACGGGCTTAGTTGCTCCGCAGCATGTGGGATCTTCCTGGACCAGAGCTTGAACCCATGCCCCCTGCATTGGCAGGCGGATTCTTAACCACTGCACCACCAGGGAAGTCCCCACTGTTCGCTTTTCGTAGGTTTTGTTCTTTTCCTCAATCCAGTCTATATAAATTTACCTTTAGAATTTGGGGAACCTCTTGAAATAAATCTTTTAGTGTAAAAACTTGCAACCAAGGGCAACTTAAATCTTTAAAAAGATAGGACAAAGAAAGTGTGTGTGTTGAAGATGTACCAAACCATATTTATATTGGTTTATTTCAGAAGTGATTCTGTGAACTCTTCACGCGGCTGTGCTGAGTTTCACAGGTGAGACGTGTTCAGATGACAGGGGACAGAACTACACATCGGCTGGGTTGAGGGGGAGGAAGACTGGGGAATAGGCTTTGCCAGGCATTCTGAGCAGTTGGACATGGTTCTCTGACATCTATTAGGTACAGCAGTAGCTACACGAGGATGAGGATGGCAGCAACTCTGGGAAACCAACAGGGATCTGTCCTTGTCCTCGTACAGCTGTTTCATGCCTACCTGGTCTTTTTTTCCTGTGACTGCTGCTTACTCTTTTTTCTTTTTTTTTTTGGCCGCGTGGCATGTGGGATCTTAGTTCCCTGACCAGGGATCAAACCCGCGCCCCCTGCATTGGAAGCGCAGAGTCTTAACCACTGGACCACCAGGGGAGTCCCTGCTTACTCTTTATTTCTCCCTTCTCTCTTCTCTCTCTCTCTCTCTCCCTCTTTCTCTCTCTCTCTCTCGTCCATGGCTTTTGCCTGCTAACGTCTCTGTTTGTGGGTCTCAGCTTTTTACCCATCATATGCTTGCATCTGGGGTGACTAACTCAACCCAAGTTCCCTGGGACTTCCCAGGTTTTAAGCCCCGAATTTCCGCATCCTGGGAACACCCAAAGTCCTGGGCAAACCATCTCTTTTCTATATGGCTCATATTCAAATTTTGTAAGAAAGAAGAGGGAAGACCTGACTGGGTCTCTTAACCCCTCCCCTGCCCAGAGCATCTGAGCTGTCCCACCAGGCTCTCCCATCAGGGTGCTGATCCCTAGTGGCTGGACCAAGGTCAGGCTTGGGGGTGGCATAGAGAAGCTTCCCCAGCGCCTTCCTCAGAAGGCGCTTGTGAGCTGGGCAAGCCTGGAAATTGCTTTGCTGGTCCCCTTTTCACTGTTCACACCAGTTTGTCATTTATCGGGGTCCTGGGGTTCTTATGCATATTGGCTGTGGGTGTGTTGAATGGCGGATGTGTATATGTGAGGGACCAGGTAGAAACTACCTGTTATCATTTCATTCCTTTTATTTTTATGAAATCAATCATGGTACACAGATTAGACTCCTAATATAGTGTTATGGAAACCCTGGCCCAACTTCTAATTATGATCCCAACCCTGTCCACTCCAGAGAACGTAAAGTTTGCAAAAAGGTATGTTTCAATAGCAAAACAGCATAACCTGGGAAACGTCGAATTTTAAGCACACGGGGATGAACACAAAATTCCCCCCCCCCCCCCCCGGCTGGAAGGCAGAGAAGCTGAGCCGTGGAGTGGTTGGTAAAGGCCGGAGGTCTTCATCTCCCTCCCCAATTTCAGCACCCCACCAACCCACTCGGCCCCAGAAATTAGGTCGGTCCTTCATTATTAAAACTGTTTTTCCCATCTGCAAGAGACAGAAGTTCCCCCCGCCTCTTAAATTCTAGGGGCCGGGTTGGGGGAGAGAAAAATGAAATCGCTGTAAAACTACTTAAGTTCTGAAGCACATGATTGGTTTTCAGGAATTGACCATAAAACTAGAGGGTGAATAAGCTGGAGGGCTGAGGCTCGGGGCGGGGCGGAGCTGCGGCAGCGTCCCGCACCCCATCGCACCCCCGGGGCAGCCCCCGTCCTAGGAGCACCCCGCGCCCTTGCAGCATCTGCAGCGCCGCATTCCACGTGCGGGGTGAACTCGGCCAGCTCCGCGCCATCCCGGCGTCACTGCGCGCCCCTGTCGCCCCCACACCCCCCCCCCCCGCGTCCTCTCCCCCCTCCCCTCCCCCCCACCTCTCGGGAACCGAAGGGCCGTATGTTTGCACTGACCTTTCCATTCTCTGCTGTCGGTGGCTCTCTTACAAATAAAGTTTGTGGCTGTTACTCACCAAAGCTAAGAACTGATGAGAAAACTGAAAAAACAAGTCTAGATGCACTATTGAAACAAAGTCTAGTTGAGCGCTTACTTGGCACTGAAGCATATGGAGACCGTCAGTCCAGTTTGAAATGGGTTCCCCTGCCCTGGTAGGAAAGGTGAGGAGCTCTGAGTTCTAGAGGCAGGGGTGGAGGAGAGCAGAGGCTCAGGGGAGGGAGCAGTAAGGACCATCCCCTCCCCTTAGGGCCCCAAGACGCACATCTGTAGACCTGGTTTCTGCTGAATCAAGGTCACCTCCAGGGCAGGCTCTCAGGGCCCCACACCCCACCCCTGTACTGTACAGGTGTGCCTTCCTGGCCACGCCTCCCCCAGCTCATCTCACGGGCTCTTTCCCCTACTGGCCATGTCCAGGCTCCTCTCCGGCATCTCTGATGGCTGGTCCCAGCCTCGCCTCCTCAGGGAAGCCCTGCCCACCTGGGACGGTCCATGGCGGTGCAGAACCAGCACACCGGCTGGCACACACAGCCCACACCAGGTCTCAATGAGCAGAGAGGACGCCGTGCCTGATGCCACGTGGCTTGTACAGCAGTGCTCCCCGAATAATACCAGACCCAATTCTACAGTTGAGGGGAGAGGGGTTTTAGAAGCTGGGTATAACCTCCCCTTTACCAACCCTGACCTGATTCTTCATTTCAGTAGAGCAAAAGGAATTAGAATAATTGAGAGACCCCCTAGGGTGGCCGTGAGAAAAGAGGATAAAAGATCCTAAGTAGGGGGGAGGGATAAATTGGGAGATTGGGATTGACATGTACACACTACTATATATAAAGTAGCTAACTAATAAGGACCTACTGTTTAGCACGGGGAACTCTACTCAATACTCTGTAATGCCCTATTTGGGAAAAGAATCTAAAAAAGAGTGGATATATGTATATGTATAACTGACTCACTTCGGTGTACACCTGAAACTAACACAACAATGTAAATCGACTATACTCCAATAAAAATTAAAACAAACAAACAAAAAAAAGATCCTAAGTATTCAGCAAGTTTAACAGGGCGAAGGCTGACCAGGGTACAGGAGAGACAGGACCCTGACTGGCATTAACGCTCCGGGCCTCAGTTTGCTCATCTGCAGAATGGGGGAGGCCAGTGGGGAGAAGGGAACCACAGGATCCCAGTCTTCTGGCTCTGTGATTGGCTCCCCTTAGTTCTTGTTCCCCCCCACCCCGACCCCCGACAGCTCACTGCAGCTTTTGAGGGAGGCCATGTGGAGAAGCCCAAAAGCAGAAATAGGCCAGTAAAGTCCCTTTCCAGTGAGGCCTCACCAAATACTCCATACTGAAAGGGTTCATAATGGTACCACTGGGAAAAGCGAGGAAGCCAGCAGGGCGCTTACGTCTGTGGAAGTTCTCACATTCCCGTGGATTCCATCCTGGGCCTTTAGGAATTCTGTGGACTCTGTCGTGGTTTAGTTCACTCTGGGAGAAAAGGCGTGATCATATACAAGTTGCAGTTTTCACTTAAAAGCTGCCACCTGGGATCCAGACCGGGTCTGCGGTGACCCCGCGAGAGCTCCTCCCGGACATGCTGTACACATGGCAGCTTAGCTGCAGTGTTTTGCAGAGGTCTGTGCTCTCCTGTATCTAGCAACTTAAAAGAGATAAAAAGAAACCCCAATAAAAACTAACATCAATGGATTCTTTTGAAAAGAAAGCAAATCTGCTTAAAGCATTAACACATTGGATCGAAGTGTGGCTCGTGTTTATAAACGCATGAGGAATTTGTTATGACGTAGGGGAGGAAAGTTCCAGCACATCGGAATAGAGAGATTTGAGTGGAGCGGGGGGCTCTTGGCCCCCTCCCTTCTCCTTGGCCAGCAGGGTCTCTTTGGAGCAATTGGGATTTTAAGAACTGTAAGGAAGGTTGGTTATTCTGTGGAGAGATGCTGGAGCTATAAATGCTTACCTGGTCCCATCTGTGAGATGTTTGCCCTAAACACAGAAAGGAAAATTCTGTTTTGATGGATGAATCATACAGAATATCATATTGTAGAATTTGTGTTTCTTGATGTGAAATTGTTGGTGGGGCTTGTAATACAGAGGTGAGGTTCACACCTTTAACTAATGCTTAAGTTTCTCTTAATGAGGTCTGTGTTGGGAAACTCAAGCAGCATTATTATGTTCATTTTGTATTTGGAAACCAGAGGAGTACGTAGGGCTTATCTTGGACTACACTTGAGTGACCATCTGTGCTGGTTTGCCAGGAACAGTCACAGTTTCTGCATCGTGTCCTGTTGTCATTATTAATGGTGTCCCCTTTCCCTATCACAAGTGCTCTGGTTTATATTTAAGTATACGGTCACCCTACCCAGCTGACACACAGCTGGCAACAGTAGGATTGAAGATCCTCCATCTCATTCACCAGATCACCCACTTAAGCAAATGTTTTCCCAGTTGTCAAAAGTCCTTTATTTCTGACTTACAGAGTGACACACAACAGTGTGTCCTTTAGAAAAGGAGGTGGGTGACACATCAGACATGAGGTCTCTGGTTGAAACATTGTTGCTTGTTTTTCACTTTGTTTTGTTTGACTTTCACAGTTATCAATGCCTTGGAAAATTATATTTTATGACTGTGCCCAGCATTAATTATTTCTTTTCTGTCCCAGTGTCATATTTTAAGCTCTCATGTTCTTAATAGGGTTTAAAGTTAAAAAAAAAAGAAAGAAAGAAAAGAAAACAAAAATTGAAACATAGCAGCACAATTCCACAAATGCTTGATTTCTTGATAGCCATGATTTCTCTCTTGAAAAACTTACACAAAGGAAGTTGACATGCTTTTTTCCTCAGCCCTGTAATTAAATAGGCCTGCCGAGAAGTCATACACAACAGTTTATGATTTTTGTGATTAATGCCCAGCATGGCAATGCCTGTTGAAATTCTATTATCACAACCAGTAATGGCCCAGTTGAGTCATAGGTTTGCTCTGAGTGCAAAATCACCATTTGCCCTTACATCACTCTTTTATCTCATCAGTTGTCTTTCCTTTTATTTTATTTATTTTTAAATTGTCTTTATTCAGATGATACGATTTTTTTTTTTTTTTTTTGGCCATGCCACGCGGTGTGTGGGATCTTAGTTCCCCAACCAGGGATCCAACCCACGTCCCCTGCGTTGGAAGCATGGAGCCTTAAACACTGGACTGCCAGGGAAGTCCCATCTTTCCTTCTAAATGACACTTCTCTGTGTCTTAGCTCATTTTGAGCCATGAATTGCCAACATATGGAGCCATTAACCAAGAAATCGTCTTGCACCCTTCCTGGTTAACTGAAATAGAGTTGAAAATGTAGCCTGCTGGTAACCTCTTGTAGCTCTCTATGTGACTGCGAGAAAATCACATGTCAAGTTCTTCCCGCTTTCCTTACGCCTTTCACAGCAAATTTCAAAGTCTGGCAGTAGGCAGATTGGTTTGTCCTAGCAATTTTTTAATCCAGAAATTAAATTAAACTGAAAAGCCTTGTATACATCTAGTTCAAATAGTGTTTCTTCCAGAAAGAACATCTCCACAGTAACGGCAATGACAATAATAGTGTGTTTCATGAAGATATGAATTACTAGGCTAATGTAGATTGTAGAATACAGTTACTGTTTTCCAGACACCCCTCTCAGAGAAACTGACAATCAACGAAAAGTTCTTAGTAAGGGCTGTGTGTTTTGGGGAGAGATGTATAGAATAGTGCCATGGCATTAACACAGAGCCTCTCAAAGTGTTTCCAGTTCCTGTTCTCAAGGAGGAGGAACAAAGGGCCAGTAATGAGTAGAGAAGAAGCTTTTCCCCACAGAATGATCAGAAAGTTTGACTCCAGGAGAACATGTTTTACTGTAAATATGTCTAAATTTCGTGGTCCTTAATGATTTATGTTAATGATCTTCACTGCTAATGCCTTTTTCTTTTGTGCGTTCCCCAGAGAATTCTGCTTCGAGGAATGTCTACAGAGGCAGCAGTCTGCTTTGCTTTGGGGGAGGGGAGGGTTCGATCAGCTAAGACACGTGGTCCCCCAAGGGGGTTCCTTGGGCTGCCAGGAAACTAAGCAGAGCTCAAGGCGGTTGGGAGAGCTGCCTCCATCTTGCTTATCCCGGAATCAGCAAGAGGAGCTCATCTGCTCTCACACTTTCCAAACAGCCCCAGGCAGGCATAATCTGCATCTCAAAATGAATCTTTTCTGCCTGGATTGAGCTAGTCTGGAAGGGCCCCAGGTAGGGCAGGGTGCTGTTGGTTGTTGAGGACCGCCATTGTAGGTGCCTTGCTGTCTCCTTCATCCTGGGACCCTGTACTCTCCTTTGCCTCTGTACTGTGTCAAGTGACAGGTAGCAAGTGCCAGGAGCAGGCTCTGCACACGCCACATCAAGTCGGGTTGGTGTCCGAGCCCAAAGCCCAGGGACGTCTGGTTTAGGCTGGTGATCTGGTGCTTCAGAGTTGCTGTCTCTCCCCGCCCCCATCCTTTCTGGCGTGAATCATCTGAAGACAAATACACAACATCTATACAAGGATCCGGATAATCTGGACCTGGGGGCCTGAACACAGATCCCTCCTTCATAAGCACTTTGTACCCAAGGAAATAGTCGGGTTAAAAGGAGATTCGTCTGGCTTTTGCCGCAGGCCACCAGTACAGAAACTGTTTAAGATTAGTTCCTCCTTAAAGCAAGATTACCAGGTCATTCTGTTGCAAAGTCACGGAGTCCTTGAGTTACCTGCCCCTTCAAACCCAACTGCCTGCCTTCGTGCTACCAGGCTTGGCTTTAACTTTCTGGATGATCCACCACTTCTTGGGTTTCAAGAAAAATTCTTTTAGGAGTTGAGGGGTCTCTTCTTCCCTTCCTGATGTGACTTGAGCTCACTTCCCGGCAGGATGACTTTTCTTTGTCCTTTACAGCCTTCTGAATCTTTTTTCTCCTAAATGGCCAAAATATGTCCCCCACGCTGCCAAAGCACACAGGTGACTCAAGGTCAGAATCTGGAGGATAGGCCAGCCATTGTTCTGTACACATTCTTCATCTAAATTTAAAACCTTGCCTGAATGACCTGTAAACTGGGTCAAGTTATGGTCAGTGGCCTAACCACTGTGTTCCCCACCCCCCAAAATGATGGGGCTCCTACAGATTAAAATATCACGCTCTCCCTACCAGTGAGTGTGTTACTTGTCCATATCTGAAACAGCAGCACCCACATTGCTCAGATTATTTTCCCGTATTTTTTTTGTGTGTGTGGATACTGTGCCTCCTCTTTTCACTTTCTGGGAAATTTGCCAGTGTTTCAAGGACTGGGTAAAGAACAAAATAAATATTTGTAGGTAGTTTAAAGGGAGAATGAGTAAGTTGGATGTAACTCTGTCCCTTCCAAAGAAAAGCATTGAATCCATTCAAATATTTTAAAGTAATTAACTGGAGAGATTCAAAAGGTTGATTTTACTAGTTTAGTTTTCAGATTTGTGATCAACGTGTGTGTGTGTGTGTGTGTGTGTGTGTGTGTGTGTGTTGGGGAGAGGAAGAAGAGTCGAGAAAGTGTAGGGAAAGGAGTACAAACTTTTAAAAGTCCAGCTGAAGACACTGAAATTGATTGCGTGAAAAGTCAGCTGCCTCTTTGTGTCTGTTAATCAAGCTCTAAACAGTTGGTGCTGGGAAGTGTTTACTCAAGAACCTTCAGCATATACCCTGTCTTTCTCATTGTCCTTTTAAAATGGGATTTCACTGAAATTTGGGACGTTCCGCAGTCGGCTGTTTATTTCTCTGGATATCAGCCTATTGGGGAGGCTGATTCTGTGTCTGAGATTAAAGAGACGGGAGAACCGGCTTCCAGCAAAGGCTCCTGCCGGCGATCCTGGGAAATGTTTTCCTTCCTAGGCTGCGGAGTCGCCGCAGTTGGTGGCAAGGGCCACAGGCCGTGCGGGTCCCGGGCAGGAGAGCGCATCACCTGTTGGGGCCGACGGGAGCGCGCGGCGCGGGGCTGGCCGGGGCACAGCCCGCGTTCCTCGGGGGCCCGGCCCGCGGGCGGGCGGACAGACGGACGGACGCGGGGACGCGCGCGCGGGGGGACGCGGGAGGCCCGGCGCTGGAATGCAGTTTTCCCCGGCGAGAGAGACTTTGTACCGGAGTGGAGAGTAGTTTGGGGTGGGGTTTCGCACCGTCCCCTCCTCCCCACCCCCGGGCCCCCTTCCAGGCGCTTTCTGGGAGCTTTTTCAGAACTGCGCTCTGAAGTTTAAAGACCAGCGAAGGGCCTGGGCCGTAGGCAGGGACAATGGAAGAAAATGAAAGCCAGAAATGTGAGCCGTGCCTTCCTTACTCAGCAGACAGCAGACAGATGCAGGGTAAGTAACAGGCTCATTCAAAGATGGAGTTACGGTTCCGCGTGTCCCTCGCCGCTGGCTGCTGCTTTTTAGAACTGCAGACCGGGTGCCTGGCACAGAAAAGGCGTATTTCTTGGGGTGGTGCGTTTCCCAAACTGAGTGGAGAGCTGTGAGCTGGACTTTATCTCTGGAAGGATTTGCTTAAGCAGCAAAAGAAGTGGCGGGGTGATGTCACGTTTGTAGCCCCGTAAGCCGTCAGTACGTGCTAGATCTCTAGGCAATGACAAATATATCGCTAAAAGCAGCTTTTCATACTCACTGCTCCAGCCGTGGGAGAGAGGAGCTCTTTCTGGAAAGCTCTCTCTGGGACGGCAACACTTCCATTCATTGGTTGGGGGATTCCATGAGGCAAAGGCACGTTGGATGCAAGTTTTGTCGTATTTGAGAGTTAAATCGCAGAGTTTGGGGCTGTTTTCTTTTCCAGATCGGAACAGCAGGGGTGCACTTGTCCAAGTGGGGGAGAGATGGAAAACTCGGTGAATTTTCTGTATGTTTTAATTCAAAAGTTGGGAGCTGTTAGATAATTTTGGTAAAATTTCTCCGAGCAGTTTCCCTTTGTGTTTATAATAGACTTGTGTTTTCCGTAGGGAATTTCCAGAAGCTTATGTTGTTCCAAAGAAATTTTGCAGTGGGGTTGGGTTGCGGTGGAGAAAGGACTCCTTTGCTGTCCAGTGTCTGACGTCTGTGATTCCAGAGCCTACCCTGCAGTATCATACAGGCAGCATGTTCGGACACCAAACAATCGAGAAGCTCCCAGCCCCCAGCCTACCCCAGGTTCATCCGGGGGCCAGTTAGTAATGGTGTTTGCGGGGCTGCTGTGATGTGCGTGGGAGAAGCAACAATGCACAGGGGAAAAGGTGTGTGTTTTCTAAAAAGGCAAAAGGGAAGTAACAAATGACTCATCCACACCGAAAATGCAAAACTAAGCCAGACAGAAGAAAATGCAATTAATTAGAAGAGATAGACACACACACACTCCCAGCCCCCCACCAGTGAAATGCAGGAAACCTTAAGACCAGTAAACCCTGGAGAATCCCAGTCGCATAGCCATCAACTAGCCGGCTGTGTTTGTGCTTCCAAAGCACCACGCTCTCCTCAGTGGGGCTCCCTCGCCTCCCTTTCTCTCCCCATTTTGATAGACAGGATCCTACAGCAAGAATTCAACCTCTGCGCTTCTGTTGAAATAAAAATACTCAGAATCTACAGGGGCAACAAGAGTGGGACCGATTTAAGAAACGACTTTCAAACAACCATAGCAATTCGAAGATACTTCAGCGGCTGGAGACGGTCAGACTGAGTGTGATCACTTTCTTTATTCATTCGTTCAATGAATATTGAGCGTCTGTTACTTGGGAGTTACTGTTTTAGCAGCTGGGGATACAGCAATGACCAAAATAGACTAAAAACACTTGCCTTCATTGAATTTTTATTCAAAGGGCCAAGTTTGGGGGGAAGGGGAGTGGTGGAGCTAGACAATGAACAAATAAGGAAAATAGATGGCATATTAGATGGCAGGGTTACCAGATTTGGCAAAGAAAAATACAGAATGCTCAGTTAAATTTGAATTTCAGATAAATGGCAAATAATTTTTTAGTATCAGTATATCCCATGCAATATTCGGGACATACTTATGCTAAAAATTATTTGTTATTTATCTGAAATTCAAATTTAACTGGGCATCTTTTATTTTAGCTAGTAACTCTGTTAGGTGGAAATAAGGCCGTGGGGAAAAAATAAGTCAGGGAAAGGGAGGATTGAGTGTGGGGAGGGGGCAGGGGGTGAACCCATAGTAAGGTCATTAGGGAGAACGTCACTGCTGTGATATTTGAACAAGCATCCCCGAAAGAGGTGAGGGAAGGAACAGGAAGAGCATTTTCAAAGAACAGAGTGGGGAAAGGACGGGAAGAAAAGAGGTTAAGAGATAATTCTAGGCCGTATCAGGTAGGGCCTGTGAGAGTGTAGTAAGGACTTGGGCTTCCGTTTCAAGGGAGGTGGGAGCTGCTGGCAGGTCTGAGTGGTCTCATAAAGGGTAGATCCTGGGTGCTGTACTGAGAGTCACCCCAGTGGGAGTGGGGGAGGGCAGGGAGCCCAGTTGGGAGGCTTCCACAGTAAACCAGGCCCTAGCTTGGACCAGCGGGTAGGGTAGTAGAGTATTGAGGATGAAACCAAATTTGCCAAGGGATTGGATGTGGGGTATACGAGAGACAGAGGAGTCAGAGATGAGTTCAGAAATTTTGGTCTGCGCCTTTGGGGAGTTGCCATTTACCTAAATGGGAAAGTGTTTGAGAGGAGTAGCTGAGAGGGTGTTTAATGGCTTGCAAGTGGGTGTAGAGCAGAAAATCTTATGGATTTGGTAGGATCGAGAGGCTTATCAGCCATCCAAGTGGAGATGTTGATTGCGATTTGGATATTCATGGCTGGAATTGAGGAGAGGGGACCAGGGATTGTGAAAGATGGATTAGGATTGGGTCCATGTGCAGAAGGAAAGGTCCCAGAGATGCGCCCCAGGGCACACCAGCATTTAGAGGTCAGGGAGGCTGGAAGTGGTGGCTGGAGAGATTGTGGAAGGGAGCTAAGAATCCCGGTTAGATTTCTAAGATCCGGTTGAGTCCTGGGTGAAAATGGTGCTGTGAAGGAGTGTGGCCTCATCTCCAGTTCTTTGATGCGCAAGAGGCCCACGCAAGGGAGGCCAGGCCTCTGATGCCCGCATCACCCGAGATACCACACGCCCATTCCTATCCTTGCACACTTGATCGTATTTGGCATCGTAATGCCGGTGGCAGTGTGGTGTTCGGGGGCAGAGAACATGCCTTCTTTGTCTTCACATCCCCAGCACCTAACTGAGCACCAGGCATGAGACAGGCGATCAAGAAATACGCGCTGAACTGAAGGCAAATTATACCACCCCCGGGCTTTGAGTTTATCAATCTACAATAGATAAGGATCCCTTGGGTGATCATGTAACTTGTTCAAACCGAGACAGTTTTGAGAGTGAAAGGGGGGAATGCTATAAATAATTTCGCTGGGACGACAGTTGTAACCCAGAACTGTTTGGCAAACTGGGCGCATTATGGTCACCTCGAGAATAGCTCTTATAAATGAGGCTCCCAGGGCTAAATCGTCAGCTAGTGAGTAATAACAGTGTGAAAGGGTACTTCCAAGTGCAGAGAGGTGCTTAGTAATTAGCAGTTGAATTTCAATCTAACCGTATCACACTTCTTTTGAAGGCCCTGGGCGCCTCAGAGTGGTCCTGGGGGTTCCCGGGGATGCATGTCTGCCCACAGCAGCCCTGAGGTGACTGCTTTCGCTCTGGCCTTCAAAGGTCTTGAAACCCCTGTGCAAGTGAAGTGCAGTCAGCCACCTGCTTACCTCTACCAGCCCTGATTCTCCCGTGTCTTAAGATATTAGTATTTACTATGGTGGTAATCATTTCACAATACATAAGTGTATCAATTCAATACATTGTACACCTCAAACTCAGACAAGGTTATATGTCAATTATATCTCAGTGAAGCCGGGAAAAAAAATAGTATTGGCAGCTCCACAGGGTGCAAGCTCGGGGAGTCCCAGGCATTTTGGTCTCTGCTCCGGTCTCCTCTAAAATTACCCCATCAGTTTCTGTCTCTTATCCTGCTTTACCCTTCAGAGCACTTATCGCTATGTGACATTTATATACACATTATCTGTTCGTTGTCTGTCTCCCTAATTATAATGTGGATCCTCTTTGAGGGAAGGGAATTAAGTCTGTCTAGATCGCCATTTCACTACACTTCCTAACCCCTTTCAGTGTTTGGAGCAGTCACTCAATAAATATTTGCAAAAAATGAATCGATCAATTAATCAGCAAACCAACCTTTGAGACAAGAATGCTTTCCTGGGTAGGGGAGGGGCTGTTGCTATTTTGTCTAAAATCTCTACCAGAAACCTTCTCTTTTTTAAAATTTCGTAAGGTTTTTAGAGGAATGTACATAATGATCTGGTTTCAGCTGTAATTTCTGTGCCAATTTGTCTCTGGTGGTGATCTTTATGATATTAACAAGAGAGCTGGCAAACTGAGGAACCCTGTGGGCCCCCAACAGAATATGTGATACATAGGAGTCAGATAACCTGATTGCTGTAATGTCTGTGGTTTAGCATAATCAAGGTTAATTTTTTTGAACGCAGTGGAACGTGGACATTCTTGGCCAAGTGGATCTGCTGGATGGTTTACCTGCAGGCCACCCTGGGACCTAGGTTCCTTCTGTCTACTTATGACGCCATTCCCCAGGCTCTGGGAGGCTTCTGCTGGAGCTTTTGCATTTAACCGGCCAAAGGGGAAAGAGAAAGGGCACGGAAGATTATTCAGGAGGTCAGGGGCCAGGACTACTGGTGGCCCACGTCACTTCTGCCCACATTGCATTGACCGGGATTAAAACAAGGCCCCAGCTAGATGAAGGGGACTGGAAAATGCACTTTTCTTCTGTGTGCACAGGAGTATGTTATGGTTTGAATACACGGACAGACAAAATGTGGCTGCTGCCGTGGTAGATCCAGATAGATTGTACAGCGAGTCAAAGCTGCAACTCCCCGCGATGTTCCGATGCAAGAGAGCATCCCGGCACAATTGAAAAAGCGACACCTTAGAGACAGCTGACCAGCAGCCGCTGTGAAGCAGTGGGGGACTCCTTCCCTAGGAGGCCAGGGCCTGCCTAATCTGACCCAGGAATACAGTGTCAGGAAAGCCATCAGCCCTGTTCCCGGCTCTCAGGTAGCAGGCAGGCGTGGAATGCCTAAATGATGCCAGGTCCAGATCCCGGACTTCAGGTCAGCCGACCCAGCCCAGGCAACCCGAGCGGGGGCCAAGAAGCCAGTCTCGGCAGCTCCCGCGGTCTCCCGCCTGCAGGATGATTTGCTGTGTGGGTGTTTACCTTTGGATGACCCATCTTCCATAATCCACCGCCTCCCCAGCATACCTGGTACATACCTGCCCCTCCCCATGTCCCCACTTTCTACTTTTCCTTTCCAGAAGTCTCCATCCCAGCCAGGAGGCCCTTTGAAACTCAGAAGAGTCTCTCTCTGGCACTTCTGCCCTCTTGATCCCCACCCACTCCTGCTTGGGAAAGGTTGGAGGGGCCATTCTCCACTGGAAGCTCCCGTCTTGCTCTTGGCCCTGCTGGAAACGAGCTGCTGGGAGGGATGGCTCTGGGCTGGGGAGGGGCAGGGAGGGAAAACTGGAAGCCTTGTCTTCAGGCTCCAGCTTCATTATTTGTTTGACACCGATTCCCAGAATAGCAAACAGCTTGACACACCCAGACTTAAATGTTAGCACCAAAGCGCACTGCAGGCAAGGTTAGAACTGTGTTTCTGTTTCCACGCCTTGGGCAGCGTGTCCATGTGGATAGTGCGGAATGGGTGGGACTTGAGACCTCTGACTCCGCGCTGGGGAACTGTGACCACACACTCTCTGCTGCTCCCCTTTGTTTGTTTCCTGCTCGGCTGAAAGATCCCGTTCTCCCCAGATGACCGGAACGGGAGAGCCGTCTCCTGTCCCTCGGGCGTGGGAGTCGGTAGCTTCCAAGAACTGAGTCTCGTAGTGGGAAAGGCTCCGGTGACCGGGAGGCTTCGTGTGGGAACGGCGTTGGGTTGTTACGGGTGCCGTGAAAGTGGAGCAGGGGCCTGGTGGGGCCCCGTGAGCAGGCGGGGCCCAGAGCTGAGTGAGGGGCAGGCAGGTGAGGCCGGGGAGGGAGTGGGCGCCCAGGGCAGTTAGATGTCTGCCCCGGGCTGTGCACTGGTGCCATTCGCTGCTGTCCTCCACCTCGCCTTAAACCTCCGTAAGCCCCTGGAGACATTTTAGAAGAATCCACAAGACAGAAAAAAATGGAAAAGTAACCTAAGATTGACGTGACCTTCTTAGTGGGCAGTGTTAGGAAGGGTGGGGCTTGGAGGGTCACAGAGTTGGGGGCTGCTCAAAGGTGGATGTTGACAGATGGACTCTGAACTCCAGCTCTGCCCCTCCCCGCTCCTTTCCCGATTTATTTCAAAGAACGTGCAAAACTCTTTTCAGTCTCCAAGGGACTGCTGTTCTGGCTGTTTTGACCCCTTCTGAGGATCCTGAGATGAAACAGAATAGTTCTTGTGAGTCTGTGTGGCAAAGCAAGGCCGAGTGGAACTTTCTGCCCTTGTTGGTAGCTGAAGAACAGGAGTATTTATCCTTATGGGTGGATGGGGATATTTGTGTGTTATTTCCAGGTGAAGAAATCACCTTCCCAGCGATTCTGTCCTGCTAATTAATCTAGATGTCCTGGATGACTTTTAAAATATATTATTTTTATGATGTCAAAAGTAATCAAAGGCATTTCCTGGCGGTACAGTGGTTAGGACTCCGTGCTTCCAATGCAGGGGGCACAGGTTCAATCCCTGGTTGGGGAACTAAGATCCCACAAGCCGTGCGGTGCAGTCAAAAAAAGAAAAAAGAAAAAAAAAAGTAATCGTAAAAATCCATTTGGAAGTCAGCTGTGTTATATCACGTATATAACAATTTTGGCTAATACAAAACTCACATGCACACACTCACTCAAAAAGATAAGGCTGAACCTCTTCAGATTGTCCACATATTTACCAACCTGAGATACGGCATTTTCTGCACCTGGCTTTATCCCGTAGATCCTGTTACCTCTGTGTCGTTAGAGAAGAAACCACAAATAAGGTAGCCATCACATGAGCCCATATAATGAGAAGGTAAACTAAATGAATGGAATGATAGTTAATCTCCCAATATCTTTTTTTTCCCCAACCCGAAGGTCTTTATTGGATGCTTACTAATGATTAGCATGGGCTGGGTGCTAAGGGAAATTCCAAAGAAACACATGCATGAAAGCTCGTAATAAACAGTCGAGTTCTCTTCTCACAATTTTCTTATTGATCCTGCAGTATCAATAGCACAGGTAATATTATTGAACTCTCCATTTTGTAGGTAGGAAATCAAGACAGACAGACACCAGACAGCTTGGCTAAAACCACATGTGGAGTAGGCAGTGGAGCAGGGCCTAGTACTCAGGGCTTCTCTGTAATTCCTACCGCCATCCCCTTCCCTATTGAAAAAATACTTCACTCAATAATTGCGTAACTTGAGGTGCTCCCATGTTCAAAGTGATTTTCAGTGGAAGACTCTTCTCATCATTTGAGTAAAAGGGAACAATTTCCACCCATTCTTCCAGATTTCAATTCCATTATTTCAGGAGTGAGTTGAGCCTCCCTGGTTTCTTACTGAGTCCCAGAGCCTTTTTATTTACTTGTTTTTTTCAATATCTTTTAATCCAATAGTTCTGTCGTCTCCCCTTCTAAACGTACTGCTGAAACTAATGAAAAGTAGAATGAACTAATTGGGCTATTTTTTTCCTTCGCTTTCCTCATCAGTATCTGATGGAGATGCTGTAATTAGCCATGTAATGAGAAGGGAAGGGTAAACGAGAAGAATTATTCCCAGAACACACATCTAGGGGTGAAAAACTGGAGCAGGACAACGAACCGAAGATTACAGTATTTTCTGTGCCTAAGCAAGGGCGTTGTACCTACAGTTCTAGACACAAGCATTTCTAGGTAAAGAAGAGGGAAACTGTATTAGTGTCATTGCCTCTGGAGGAGCTAGTTTATGTGTAAACTCTGGACACGTGTTGGTTTATATCACTGGCGTCAAGATTTAGTTCTCTGAGACTCTAGTCTAGAACTCTTAAATATTGGGTGTATTTTCTGTACTTAATTTTTTTTTTTAATTTTTATTTATTTATTTATTTATTTATGGCTGTGTTGGGTCTTCGTTTCTGTGCGAGGGCTTTCTCTAGTTGCGGCAAGCGGGGACCACTCTTCATCGCGGCGCGCGGGCCTCTCACTATCGTGGCCTCTCTTGTTGCGGAGCACAGGCTCCAGACGCGCAGGCTCAGTAGTTGTGGCTCACGGGCCTAGTTGCTCCGCGGCATGTGGGATCTTCCCAGAGCAGGGCTCGAACCTGTGTCCCCTGCATTGACAAGCAGATTCTCAACCACTGTGCCACCAGGGAAACCCTGTACTTAATTTTTAAAGATAAATAATTAGCAAATACACTCTTAAATTGGAAACTTATTTTTAAAAATAATTTAGAGTATATTTATAATAAAAAAATTTTTTTTTTTAATTTTTAAAAGTGGACTTCCCTGGCAGTCCAGTGGTTAAGACTCCATGGTTCAAATGCAGGGGGCATGGGTTCAGTCTCTAGTCAGGGACCTAGGATCCCACATGCTGCGTGGCGTGGCACAGCCAAAAAATAATTAACAAATTAACAAATAGAGAGTATTTAAAAGATTTAAATTTGCATATCTAATACCAGTTCAACCATGCTTATTTTATTAATGAAAACAGTGAGGCTGAGAGAGGTCCCGTTGTTTGTCCTCAGTCTAGGATTAAAGGCAGGACTCCCTAGACCCAGCCCTGTGCTTTTTGCAGGGAATTCAGTGGACAAGGATACCTTACTCTGCCTGCGTCTGTGTTACTGTATATGAACTGCTCTACATGAAGAGAACTTGCAAGCTTCTGAAGTACTTCAGAATGCTTATTACTTTCTCTTCCTATTCTGGTTTTTGTTCTGTTTTGTTTTGGGTTTTTTTTTAAGAAGTAACTCCTGGGACTTCCCTGGTGGCGCAGTGGTTAAGAATCCACCTGACCTTGTAGGGAACACGGTTTCGAGCCCTGGTCCGGGAAGATCCCACATGCCACGGAGCAACTAAGCCCGTGCGCCACAACTACTGAGCCCGCGTGCCACAACTACTGAAGCCCACTTGCCTAGAGCCCGTGCTCCGCAACAAGAGAAGCCACCACAGTGAGAAGCCCGCGCACTGCAACGAAGAGTATTCCCCGCTCGCCGCAACTACAGAAAGCTCACACACAGCAATGAAGACCCAACACAGCCAAAAATAAATAAATAATAAATAAATGAATTCATTAAAAAAAAAAAAGTAACTCCTCTTTCTCAGTTAACTGAAATATTCAAACCTGACACTCCATTTGCCATCCACTGAGCATGAGTGGAGATTCCCTATGCGTGGTCATTGCCGGCCCCAGTTGCTCAGTTCTAAGTAGGAATCACTTGTTCTTACCTGGCCAGCTCAGAGGCCAGGTGTCTGGGTCAAGACCTTCAAAATGCACCATCTCTCTTCCCTTTTCATTGAGTATTTCAGATAAAATCTGTTTCAAGTAAAACGTGTCTAAACCTTTACATCCCCTTGATTATTACCTGTAATAATATTCTTCTGCTTGCTTGGTTTGTGATAACAGGGAGAAATTGAATTTTCAAGTGGTTCACATGTCCATGATTATAATGGCTATTTTTGGTCTTGGAGATAAAACAAATGTTTCAGAAACCACCTTCAGATTATAAAAATATAAAAAATCCTGTTACCAGGATGAAACTGTGTTTAAAAATAAAGAAATAATCAGAATCACGGAAGTTAACTTTTCTGTAATTACAGATGAAGGTGAAGGGTAACCCAAATTGCCTGCAAACTAGTCCGACCAGGGGTTCTCGTTTTGAATAACCTCAGGGAAAGAGTCAGAAACTGTAGAGATTTTGCTGCAACATCTTGATTTCTAAAGTGCAGTTTTGCATATTTCTTTCGATTGTTGATTTGCTCCCCTTCTTGCCACACACACACACACACACACACACGCACAAATGTGCTAAGTTGCATTCATGTATTAACAGCTGCCACAAATGCTCTTGGTGCTCTGTAAATGAGATTTCTAGTGTGAAATCATTAATTGTGAGGTGTATCTTTTTTGTTTTTCAGAACACGGAAAGAGCAATCTTCAGGTAGCATCCTTAGAAGATGCAGAATGTCGCAGAACCAAGGAACGCCTTTCTAATGGAAACAGTCGTGTTTCAGCTTCCAAATCTTCCCGAAACATCCCAAGGAGACACACCCTAGGTGGACCTCGAAGTTCCAAAGAAATACTGGGAATGCAAACATCAGAGATGGATCGTAAGAGAGAAGCTTTCCTAGAACATCTAAAGCAGAAATACCCCCATCATGCCACAGCCATCATGGGCCACCAAGAGAGGCTGAGAGACCAGGTACAAATATGCTGCCATTTCACTCTGCAGAGCTCATTCTTTTTTTTTTTTTTTCCTTTTTCTTCCACTTTTATTGAGATATAATTGGCCTATGGCGCTGTACATTTAAAGCATACAGCATAATGATTTGACTTACATTCATCATGAAATGATTATCACAGAAAATTTAATGAACATCTATCATCTCATTTAGATACAAAATGAAAGAAATAGAAAAAAATTTTTTTCCCTTGTGATGAGAACTCTTAGGGTTTACTCTCTAAACAGCTTTCATATATAACCTACAACAGTGTTATTACGTTCATCATGTTTACTTTACATCCCGAGTACGTATTTATTTTATGACTGGAAGTGTGTACCTTTTGACCACCTTCATCCGATTCCCCCTCCCCGTGCAAAGCTCATTCTTTAATGAACATGAGGGAAAGTAAAGACCTTCAGTTTAAAGGGGAAACAAATAGTTGAGTGGATTGTGCCCACTGTTGCGTTGTCCCAGATCTCTTTGGGGGGTTATGGGAAGGAGGCAGATTGGTTTGACCCGACGGCTCAGACCTCTTTACCAGCAACAGTAAGAGAACCGGAGGTGAGAGAAGAGAGACCCGGAGAATATGCAGTTCCCCTAAAAGAGCGTCCCAGGTTCAACCACAAATACATGTAAAGTGCAGGCAATGCACGGGTATCACTTGACTGAGTAAAGCATGGGACCAACTAATGTGTACCCCGATAGCACTGAGTGCTGGGCACAGTGAATGAATGAATACATGCATACATACGTACATACATTTTTCAGGCTAAAACAGAGCATGCAAAGGGGTAGACTTGTGATAAACCCCTTTTCCTTAAAAAGCTGACATTAGGGTTTTGTTTCCTGCTCTTTTTTCTTTCCTAATCAGAGATGTTTTCCTTTTGCATGCTTGGCTTTCTGCTGTCATCAGCTACCTGTTTTCTCAGGTTATCTTGACAGCCATACAGATATCACCCGACTGTGGCTCAGGATGTTTTTGTTTCTTGTCTGTGTGTAGTTACTTTTTAGCAGACAGCGTGGGTTTGGGGTTACAGGAGATGGGGGGGGCCACCCTCCTCTGTACCCCTCACAGATAGGCGTCTCCATCTGTGGATGGAGACCATGGTAACGGAAGCAGAGCACACTTAGCCATAGGACTGGTCGGGGACAAGGGCAGGCTGTTAATTGATTTCGACACTAATTGAAATTAGTAGAGAGACAGGTAGAGACAAGCTCTGTGTTTTAAGTCTGCTCTCTTGCCAGTTAGTTACAAAAGCGATGTCTAACTCGGCTTTTGATCGTCCGTGGAAATGGAGATTGGCACCATCCCAAGTAATTTAAGTCTATACTTTATCCTCAATCTCCTGTGCCCCTTTAAATGGAAGCTTCTCTTCTATGAAATCTTTATCAGAGTGCCTAAAAATGTGAAATATGCCTCATGAACTGCATGTTGAAAAGTTCACATTCCCAAGAGGCAGTAGGCCCAGAAGAAGAGAAACAAAAGAAGAATCCGGGTTGATGTAGAGATGAGCAGATTAATTCTTCAGTAAATAAGAAAAGGATGGCCATCTTCATTTCAAGCATATATAGAAAATACGCCATTTTCTTTTATTTCTATTTATTTATTTTTTAAATTTATCTCCCCACCCCAGTTTTATTGAGATATAATTGACATATAACAAAAATACCTCTATTTTCTATTGATAGTTGGACACTATCCATTTAATCAATGGAGTTTGTGCCTCTCTCTGTGTCATAATATGTGAGGCATCGTACTTTATCCAGTGCTCTTCGGATTGAGGAAACTCAGGACAGTTACGATTATACAATTTGCTAAAGAAAAGTTGGAATTTGAATCTAGTTAAGTCTAAATCCTTGTTTAGTCCACTGTTCTATTAGTTGAAAATAATTGCGTATAGAGCAGATAGTATGGTCTGTGTATGGGGTGTAAGGGACATGGAGTGTGTGTGTGTGTGTGTGTGTGTGTGTGTGTGTGAGAGAGAGAGAGAGAGAAACAGAGATAGGGAGAGAGGAAGAGACTATAGGGACAGCAATCTGGGTGAAGGAGGCTAGAGAGTTGATTTGTGTTGAGTGAGGAAGGCAAATGTATATTTTTGAAGTTAAAATGTATTATTTTGCAAAGAAATATAGAAATTAGTCTGTCAAAAATGGTAAATTTTCCATTTAAAAATTTTTTCAATTGCTGTAACTGTTATTATTTGTGATGTCATAATTGTTGCTACTACCATGATGATGATGGCTTTGGATAAAGTTATTATATGGGGAGCCTAAAAATAACCAGAAGGTTGTAAAGGGCGATGGTGTCAAAAGACAAAGAGTAATGAATGTGGCTGAGTGGCCTCAAGCTCCAATCTCGTGTCACTTGCATCTCTGCCATAATGTAGTCTGGCCACGGCTGGTCAGCTGCCCCTTCGTTGGGTAATTTGAGATGAGTTCTTGTGTATTCCAAGCTGACTATCCAAAAGGGGAAAGGCTGTGATGCTGGATCTGTGTATACATTTTTCCTTCTGCTGCTGTGTTGCAAAGGAACCTTAATCAGCATTGTAAACATTAGAGAGACGCTTAGGTGACGACTTAGGAAATTCCTATGGACAGCACTTCACCTTCTGTCTTTTTCATTCTTTTTCTCCTACTGCCCATTTCCTCTTTCCTATCCTCTTCTCCACAACACCCTTTGTTCCTCCCTGACCTTCTGACAATGGATTATTCCAGGCTTCCTTTACAGGAAGATCACGTGACCGGCCATAAGGAGGAATGCAAATATCACAAGTCTGATGCACTTTCCAGATATGGAGTTTGTAAACACCACATACTCTTCTGGTGGCTGTTTTCTTGGTTGCTTTCCATAAAGGTGGCCTTAGTGAGAAGAGTGCCAGTGAGCGAAATCAAGAATAGCGTGACGAAAATGCTGTATCCGGTACTATACATGAAATATCTTGGTGCTAAGGGAATCCAGGTTCTGATTCCTTGGTATCAAACATCAGGAGAATCAGAGCACGCCTTATGTTTTGAAATATGAATTCAAACACTTGGAAGATTCCTGGTTGAAAACTTATAGTGGAGACTTTGAAAATAAGTCAGTCAAGAATTTTCTTCAGTCTAAATTATTGAAAAGCACAAAGGTTTCCTTTAGTCTCTTCTACTATCTTTAAAAAAATGCAGATGACAGTATTGCAGGATAGAGCTTATCTGCATATAGTAGACGGAATCTTTATTACTCCCCAGCAGACTCCTGTGAGGCGGTCAGGCTGTGAAGCTGCATCATCTGGCAGCGAAAGGCTTGGCTCTGGGGTCCGGCAGGACTGGGTTGGAATCCACTCTCCACCATATGCTCGGTGTATGATTTGGAGCTGATGACTTAATCTTTCTGTTTCAGTTACCTCATTTGTCAAGGGAAGATAATACCTATATCACAGAGTATTGAGAAAGAAAATGACGGATTCTCTTCCTGTTTCAGTGGCAGCGCTTAGCATTACAGTATTCTGATTTGTGATGTCCAAAAGAAGAGTCTCGGAGGCTCTTATTTTCAAATTAGTGTTTAAAGTCATTTCACTTTTTTATCAACACATATTTGAGTACCTGAAGGTGTTAATTTTTCCCATTGTCAGAGCACAATTTTGTTATATTTCTGAAATTCGCTTGTATTTTTCCTTCATTAAAAGCTTCAAATTTGGATTTCTTTCACTTATTCATCCCATATATATTTATTTGGCACCTACCATGGAAAAGGCATTGTGAGAAATACAGACAAAGAGGCACGGCCCCTGCCTTCAAGTCAGTAAAAGAAATAAGGCATTCACATGCAGAGACTAATCTTTCCAGATCCAGCCTAAATGTCACACCTGCTGAGCTGGTCATAGCATCTTGCAGTACCTGTATTGTAGCATCTAATTGTGCCTTTATTGTGCTTTTACTTATGTTTCTTCTCCCATCTAAAATATGCTTTTGGAGCAAGAACTTTGTCTGAATCACCTTTGTAAAGTCAGCATTTAAGGGAGCACGCAACCAAAATTAGGCATGATTAATTTTTGTTGAATGAATAAATGAACGAGTGAATATTTCTAATACAATTAGAATGTGATAGGTACCATTTGTTTGGTACAGATAGAGAGCGGTGGGGAATCCAGGGGTAAAGAGATTGATGACAGTTTGGTCAGTCAGAAGGGACTGAGGCTGAGAAGCTAAGGAAGGCTAAATAAACAATTACCCTCAAGTCAAGAAGCCAGCAGGTCGGCCAGGGTCTGAATTTCCCAAGTCTGTGGTCTCTCCATTTGTTATTGACCTTGGTGTTTGCTTCCTCTGCCTTTCATTTTTCTAAAGTTTTGATAACAAATTACATAGCTCACAGTGGGTCAGGCAATAGAGAC
Source organism: Balaenoptera ricei (assembly GCF_028023285.1). NCBI lineage: Eukaryota > Metazoa > Chordata > Mammalia > Artiodactyla > Balaenopteridae > Balaenoptera > Balaenoptera ricei. Next base: position 11,915,700 of record NC_082640.1, on the reverse strand, counting down.
ATTAATTCCATTGCCATTTCTTTAAAAAGAGAAATTTTATTCAGTTCCCGAGCATATGAGATAACCATAGAAAATAGATTCGAGTATATATTTTACCTTGACAGAAAGTTACTTTTTTGAAATAGCTCTGAGTTCAGAAAGGTCTGTAGTTCAGCCATCTCTCTAGGTCATCGTCACTGTGTCACTCTACAGTTTGGAAATGCTCTTCTTTCATGTCTTTTCTAGTGAAGAAACAGATGTCCAACTGGCCTCTCTCCTACAGAAGCCAGCTGTCCGCTCCTAGTCTCAGAAACCCTTCTGAAAATAATTTTTCAGTCCTTATTCCTAGTTACACACAGAATTTCTATTTAACTAACTAGGTATATAGTATTCTACAGAGTATTAGTTTATGTGTATTCTTATATCTAATGTGGTCAAATCTTTGGAGGAAAGAGGAACACAGTCGGCCCTCCGTATCTGCGGCTTTCACATCCTTGGATTCAACCAACCGCAGATAGAAAATATTGGGAAAGAAAAATTCCAGAAAGTTTCAAAAAGCAAAACTTGAATTTACTGAGCTCTGGCAACTACTTCTATAGCCTTTGCATTATATTTACAACTATTTATATAACATTTCTATTGTATTAGGTATTATAAGTGACCGGGATGATTTATGGTATATGGGAGGACGTACATAGGTTATATGCTAATACTATGCCATTTTATGTAAGGGACTTGAGCATCTTTGGATTTTGGTATCCGAGGGGGGTCCTGGATCCAATCCCCCATGGCTCCCAGGGACCACTGTACATTTTAACTTAAAAGTCTAATGTGTTCTTCCATTCAGTACAAAGAGTGAGAGAACTATAAAGGTTATTTTCCTTTAACGTGAACATTGTGGAGGGTTAAAATAAGGAGATAAGTACATGAACAATGACAGTATCTGAAATGGGGTCCGTAAGTTCAGGAGGCATTTTGTCCGACCTGTCGCTGTCTCTGAGTGCCCCTCAGGTCTCCCTAGGTCTCTCTTGTGTGTCCGTGTGGAAATGACACTAGAGCTGTTTTCTCCGTTCCTGATGAGTTGGGCACCACTTCCACTGTCTACTGTATGTAGTCCAGCATATCTGGAGCCTGCATGTAATTATGCTGCCAACTGTGGAAGTGAAGATAAGGAAGATATCTATCAGTCTGTTTACTCAGAACCATCTCAAGTTCTAGTTCATGCTAGTCTTTTAAACAGCCTCTAAAGAACTTTATCCATTAGTGAAGAGCTGTACTATGGAACTTGGAACTAGAGTTTCAAGTTCAAGCTCAACATTATCCCTTCCTCCACTATGGAAGACAGTATGGAGTTTCCTTAAGAAACTGAAAATAGAGCTACCATATGATCCAGCAATCCTACTCCTGGGCATACATAGGAAAAGACAAAAACTCTAATTTGAAAAGATAAATGTACCCCAATGTTCATAGCAGCACTATTTACAATAGCTAAGGCATGGAAACAACCAGAGTGCCCATCAACAGTCAGTTGGTTTAAGATGTGGTATATATATGCAATGGAATATTACTCAGCCGTAAAGAAGAATGAAATAATGCCATTTGCAGCAATATGGATGGACCTAGAGATTATCATACTAAGTGAAGTAAGTCAGAGAGAGAAAGGCAAATATCATATGATATCACTTATATGTGGAATCTAAAAAATAATACAAATGAATCTATATACAAAACAGAAACAGACTCACAGACATAGAAAACAAACTTTTGTTTACCAAAGGAGAAAGGGAGGAGAGGAGGGATAAGTTAGGAAGATGGGATTAACAGATACAAGCTACTGTACGTAAAATAGATAAGCAACAAGGATTTACTGTATAGCACAGGGAACTATATTCAATATCTCATAATAACCTATAATGGAAAATAAGCTGAAAAAACATATATATATAACTGAATCACTTTGCTGTACACCAGATACTAACACAATATTGTAAATCAACTCTACGTCAATTAAAAAATAAACATCCATTCCTTTGACTGACATCTCCTTATCAGATGGTATATAACTGATTTTGTCAAGAATCATGAAAATCACACAGTTAAAGACAGAAGACAAGAGAAGTCTTAACTGCATTTGAATCAGAAGAGCAGGTATTAAGAAGTGAGCACTGCTTCCAGGTGGTAGAATGAAGGCATTCTTACTCCTGTTCCTTAGTAACTCACTGAGAACAATTAAGGGTATCAACAATGGAAAGAAAGAGGGGGGGAAAAAAAAACAAAAAACCTCTGTCTTGCAAAAAACAAGGAAATTATCAGGACCTATGGAATGTTTCTGTGAAGTATACACAGAATGTAGAAAGTGAAATAGTTTTTAAAAAGCAAAGTGTGCTACCAACTATTTGTATGATCTTGACCTTACCTTCAGTAGAGGAAGCTTTCTGGATGAAAAGCCAAGTTCATAGATGAGAGGAGGCAGTGTTACCAGATCAAAATACTGCCAGTCGCAGGGAGCCTGTGATTTCAAGGGCTGTGCTCTGTGCCTCCCAGACGAAGAATGAGGGTAACACGATTTTAGGGCAAAGCAAGTAACATATTATTGTGGGGAAGGCGTTTGATGTCACAAATCACAGACGAGGGTGCAGGTTACCTCTGCTGACTTCTCCCCCCTGCATGCTAGCTTTCAGTAGCTGGCTGGCCCCATTCAAATGGGAGTTATAAAGAGAAAGGAGTCAAGAAGAGAGGTATACCTTACAACTGATGTGTTAATCAGGATGGTCTTGCTTATGCTGCATAACAAGTAAACCCTGTAGGTTTTCTGATATGACACAAAAACGTTTTATTTCTCATGCACACAAAGTCAGTTATTTGCACACCTCTCCAGAGAAGCTGTCCTTGCAATGACTTTGTGGTTCAGGCTATAACCATGGTGTGGTGATGCCATCTTAACACATGGATTCCAAGTCACCATGACAGGGAAAGAGAGAGCCAATGGTTCTGCACAGCCTCTTAAATATGTTGGCCCAGAAGTGGCATCTGTCACTTCCCTTCACCATAGCATCTTGGTTCTAGCACCTACAGGGATATTTGGTTTATGCAGATTTTGGCTGTGGAATTTAGTTTCAGAAAGAAATCCTCCCCCACCCCAATTTCCTTATATTAGCTTTCCCAAATGTAATGAATGGTTTTATCTACTTTGTTGTACATAACACTTTATGCCTACCTGTACACTAGAATCAATCACATTTATATGTAATATAAATATATTAACATATATTTACATCTGCATATAATGGCACCTTTTTTCATTGAAGTATAGTTGATGTACTATATATATATATATTTGTTTTTTGGGTTTTTTTATAAATTTATTTATTTTATTTATTTATTTTTGGCTGCATTGGGTCTTCGTTGTTGCGCACAGGCTTTCTCTAGTTGTGGCGAGTGGGGGCTAACTCTTCGTTGCAGTGCATGGGCTTCTCATTGTGGTGGCTTCTCGTGTTACAGAGCACAGGCTCTAGGCACGCGGGCTTGAGTAGTTGTGGCTCGTGGGCTCTAGAGTGCAGGCTCAGTAGTTGTAGCGCACGGGCCCAGTTGCTCCGCGGCGTGTGGGATCTTCCCAGACCAGGGATTGAACCCGTGTCCCCTGCATTGGCAGGCGGATTCTTAACCACTGCGCCACCAGGGAAGTCCCCTATATATATTTCTTGGCTGCCCTGCATGGCTTTTGGAATCTTAGTTCCCTGAACAGGGATCCAACCCGTGCCCCCTGCAGTGGAAGCATGGAGTCCTAACCATTGGACCGCCAGGAAAGTCCCGATGTACCGTATTATATGTTACAGGTGTACAAGATACTGAGCCACAATTTTTAAAGGTTGTACTCCATTTATAGTTATTACAAAATATTGGCTATATTCCCTGTGTTGTACAGTATATCCTCGTAGCTTTTTTTATCCATAATGGTTTGTCTCTCTTAATCCCCATGTAATGACATCTTTAGACTTATTTTTGATGAATTTAATTGTGTCATAGCAGAACTTCTATCACACTGGATCACGCCTCATGCCATGGATTTCAGGCTATCAGTTTATACCTTGGGGATAGATGTAGTCCCTCCTTCATGTATGAAAAGCTCCAAATTAATCAAATTTTTGTCTATCCCATTTGTCTTAACCCTGATCAACCCAGATATGTGAAGTGTTCAAAATTCACAAATATGCATTGATATTCATGGATCAATGTATCAGCAAAGCCTGGAAGGGAAGGCTAATGGGAACTACAGATACTCTAAGACCATAGACATAGTGGAGGGCTTGGGATCTGGTAAAAGGCTAACATTGTAGGGGGATAGGTTTTGTACAATTATGCATGTTTTGTAAATAAATAAATACACAAATGAAAAGCTTATAAGTTATAGTAAAGGAGATAGACCCCCAGCTAAGAATTTCCTCTTTAGAGCTATTACTTTATCCTAATCCAAAGTGGAAGATGACAGTAGAATAGCCATGTTTAGCATCAGAAACATATTTAGCTGTTTAAACTAATGACCGAATTGGGGTTTACAGACCAATTTCTTGCCTAAATCTTAAGGGAAGAGGAAACAACTTCTTGGCAGTTAAGAAATCTAATACAGTGTATGCAGAGCAAATAATAATACCAAGTCAAAACAGGAAGAGGGAAGAAATACCCTTACACAGACTGCCGTGCACGTAGAGAATCTTAGTTAAATGTTCAGCTTTTCTTTAGCACTGTTTTCTCAGCTGTTATTTATCGTGGTGGAAAAGTGGAGAAGACTTACAAGGACTACAGATTATTGGCAGCCGCCAAAATTGTGACACCGTTGCAATTTACACATATAAGTATAGTCCATCCTCCCCCAAACCCAGTAGGGTAGGCACTGTTTATTATGAACTTTATTTAACAGAATGGCACAGAGCAGTTAGATCTTGCCCAAAGTGACACAGCAGGTAGGTAGCAGCACCAGGACCTGGGTGTGGGAGCCTTGCTCTTACCCTCCAGATTATCCCATCTTTCTGATGGGTGACAGAATCCAAAGATACTCCAAAACATTGAAGAAATAAGGAAGGACTGGAATGGGGGAGCAGTTTGCCCAGCATCAATATGTAAGAAATTCAGTGGTGATCCCAGAATGGCTGAAGTACCAGCCTCCTGATTAGATCAGCCTTTAATCAGTTTGGGGAAGAAAAGGAATTTGGCACAAGAGAAGCAATGGCATCAATCATGGTGTGTATCTGAGAAAGGTAGAAATTGAGAAAATGTTTCTATTGCCAGAGCAGTGCCTCCAGATGAAAGGAGCACATGTCATAACGGGATTACACAGTGTATTTGGAGAATGTATATTAGTGTATGTGTGAGTATGTGTTTAATGAACTACCAGAGGCTTGTGAATAAAGAATATGATAGGACTGAAAGAATCAGTATAAAAACATTTCTTGTTCTCAGAAATTGCAAATACTATTAGATATGTCAAAGGGAAACAATAGTCATCTAAAGTTGGATGTGATGGAAAACAACAGTAAAAAAATATGCAGAAGGAGCGCTGTGATACTTAACAGATGATGCTACTCAAGGGACCAGATGAAGGAGCTGGCCTGGAAATACTTCCCAGAAGACTGATATTTTGCATTGTGGCTTAGAGGGTGGGGGAGGTGTATTTCAGCAGATTTGGAAGATTACGTGGTACGATGTGTGGCACGGACTCAGTGAAAAAAGACTAAATTCAAGGGGGTGTAGTTTTTACTTGTAAACTTGACATCCAGTTTACATTAATCATACAGGATACAGAAAAAGAGAGAAAGAATACTGAATGTGGGGATCATTCATAACGCATGGCTTTTGATCCATGTTTAATTGGGTGCCACCAACCCCCACGTTAGCTTTCATTTTAATTAGTGTTGTGGAAGAGCAGGAGAACACATCTTGAGAGCAGTGCTATATTAAGAAGGGCTTTCCGAAAAAAAAAAAAAAGAATCAAAATAAGATTCTACTGGAAAATCTGCTGAAGGGTGCCTGGGAGTAGGTGGGAAAGTTGGGGGAAGTCAAGAACTGAAGTAGAGCTGTGCAGTGGCAGGAGACACCTGGGAAGTGGTAATCAGTAAAACCTAGAGAAAATCGCCACCAAAGTAGATGGAAATTTTGGTATTGAGGAATCGGAAAAAGACCGGTGTGATGCAGTCCACACATTGATGCAGAAGTTATATTGCAAACGTCTGAATTGTCCTAACTCTCCTCACTCATCAAGCTCACTTCTTCGCCGTTATTCATCCTTCCCCCTGCAGTGTTTTCTTGGATTAATCCAGTCAAATGGTTACTTATCATGGTCCTACGCTATGAGCTTGGCATTGGGCAGTATGTAAAAAATACAAAACACAACACCTGCCCTGCCAAGTGTACATCGCTTTAGTGGAAAGAGTACCAACTTTTGGATCCGACATGAGTGAGTTGAAACATGCTAAGACACTCAGCTGTGTGACCGCAGGACAGTCAGTCTGTTTCCCTGAGGCTTTTTCTTAACCATAGAAATGAGACAGATAATAGTGTTGGGGTGCTGATTACATGAGATAATATATCTCTACTGTAGCAGGTGTTGAATGCATGTCAAAACTCTTCTCATCAAGGAGAGCATTCTCCTGGGGAAGTCAAGGCCAGTGCCATTAGCGCAGCACGAAACAGTGTACGTTCTCAATGGCAATGATCGAGACCAGCATTTTGTAAAAGTATGTTCTACAGAATCCTAGATCCCTGGGCTGTTAATAGCTGTTTGGGGAATGGGGAGAAAGTTTCTAATTTGGGGACATTCTTGGTTAACCACAGTTAAATGAATTTCTACATTGCAGGGCTGGTCAGATCTTTTAATATGCCAGAAGGCATTGTGAATCCCAGGTTGGAGATTTGGGAGCAGGTGGGTGAGGAATGAAGTAGGCAGTGTTTCCCAAACCTATTTGCTGAATAATTATTGTTGGGGACTCTTGTTTCATGGGACACATTAGAAAGTGGTGGAATGTTATGAGAAAGCTTGTATTCAGAGCAGTGGGAGATTTCAGAGAGGGAAGGTTTCATACAGGAGATCAGATGTTGAATGGAATCTCATGGAATGATTGAGGGTCTTGGCGACAGGAGACTATCCTAATTATCTATTTCCTCAATGCCCAGTATATAGTAGGTATTCAGCAAATATCTATGGCAAGGTTATTGACAGATTACGATCTGAATGATATGATGAAGATGTGGAGACATCCTGATGGAGGGGAGTGGCCAGGAGAGGCAGTGAGGTGACAAGAATGGAGGTGGCTCCCTGGTGAGTCAGTGAGTAGGCCAGTCTAAGTGAGGTGGGAGTGCCATTTGGACAAGGGGGGGGGGAGGTCAGTGGAGTTAAGTAAAGGGAAGTCAGATTGTGCTGGACCTTGAATGTCCAGCAGAAAGCTCAGAATGGCAGGCACAGGGTACCGCTGTAGCCTTGAACCCGGAACTGGAATAAAAGCCAAGTTTGAAGGTTAGCTTTCCAGTGCTATGCAGGAGGGACCATGTGAAAAGCCTGGGTGCTGGCTGGAAGCGGATGGAGTGTCCCGGTGGCTGTGATAAGGTCCAAGGTAGTGGCAGTAGGCATGGTACTCAGCCGGAATGGAAGGATGATGACACATCAGATATTCGAATGAAAAAATGAGAATGGGGACTTCCCTGGTGGCGCGGTGGTTAAGAATCTGCCTGCCAATGCAGGGGACACGGGTTCGAGCCCTGGTCTGGGAGGACCCCGCATGCCGCAGAGCAACTGAGCCCGTGCGCCACAACTACTGAGCCTGCACTCTAGAGCCACAACTTCTGAGCCCGTGTGCTGCAATTACTGAAGCCTGCGTGCCTAGAGCCCATGCTCTGCAACGAGAGAAGCCACCGCAATGAGAAGCCCATGGACCACAGCGAAGTGTAACCCCCACTCGCCGCAACTAGAGAAAGCCCGCGTGCAGCAACAAAGACCCAACGCAGCCAAAAGTAAATAAATAAATAAATAAATTTTTTTTAAAAAGAAAAGAAAAAATGAGAATGACTTGGCGACTCATTAGAGAAGGAAGAAGGTACGAAGAACTGCAGCGGTGTAGCAGAAAGGCAGGAACACCCAGGGAGGCCTGGTTTCTGGTTCCCAAACCCCAAGACCTGGTTTCTGGTTCCCACTCTTCTCCCACCTGTGCCAGCTCCTTGTGCAAGTCACTAAGCTGTCTGCATCCGTCCATATTGTGTGACCCACTGAAGATTTAGAGAAGTACCACTGAAGGTTACAGCCACCATCACAAGAGGAATGGGGAGAAAAGGACACCAGTGTTAACTCTTGGGATCTGATGTTGGAGGTGGAATATGGGGGGGAAGATCTGGTCGGAAGCTCAGTGGATTTTCTGACACAATTCTATAGTGTCTTCCTTCTGAAAGGCTCTCAGATTTGCCCTCGCAGGGCCCCGCTTTGCACCAGCCTCATTCTGCATTCCCATCTCGGCATCTTTGTCGTGTCCGGCCTTTTCTTTCTCCTTCCCTTGCCCTAATCTGAGGTTTTCAGACCTTGCGCAGGTGTGAAGGTGAATCGTGAAGAGTGAGTTAATGTCGTGGGCTGTCGGATGGAGCTTTGAACCGAGGTGTTGATTTTGACAGAGTGTGGAGGGAGATGCAACTTACTGCAATTAAGTAAGAGGCCTCGCTCCATCTCCTGCTTGCACCTAAGATGTACTTAGGGGTTAATGAATGTGTGAGGACTTTGTTTCATGAGTACTTACTGAGACCACCACTGGGGCAGTCAACAGTTCTACTCGGACAGCACCGAGATGCTGAGGGGAGAGCAGGTGGTTGGTGTAATACTTTAGGTAGCGATGTACCTGAGAAAGGAGCAGGTGTATGCACTGTAATTACTGCGGGTGGATTCCATCTTTTGGGTCCTTCTGCCTCCCTCTATCCCTCCTTTCCCATTCCTTTGTTCCTTCTTTCTTTCCTTTTAGCTTTTAAACATTTCAGTTAGACCGGAACATTCTCATATATGAAAGAGTGCTGAATATTAAAAGTGTGAGAACCGTTGCTCTTCCAAGTCAGCCGTGTACTTGTCCCATCTCTGTGATTCTTTCTCCAGCTGCTCTGTACAACATCTGTTTTACTTCTGGTCAAGTACCAGGAAGCTTAGTGCCCATACAGGCTTCTAGAGAACAAATGTCATTTGTGTACTCTCTTGGGTTTACCTGCTTTATTCGTTATTTCAAAGAATCAGTTTGCATTTATTTTTCTTTTCCATATTATTTGTTTGCTATCTTGTTACTCTCAGCTTTTATTATAGTTAATGGCCTTTTCCTAGTTTTTTAAGTTATCATCGTTGTCTTTTATACTTTCTTAGAATGTGTATTGAGTTCACTTATTTTTAGTATTTCTTATTTAATAATGAAGGCATTTAAGGGCAAATATTTCCTGACGCCAACTTGGGCCATGTCCTGCAGGGGTTTTTTTTTGGTTTTTTTGTTTTGTTTTTCTTTTTGTTTTTGGCTGCACCGTGCAGCTTTCAGGATCTTAGTTCTCTGACCAGGAATTGAATCCCGGCCCTGGCAGTGAGAGTGTGGAGTCCTAACCACTGGACCACCAAGGAATTCCCTGTCCTGCAGTTTTGTATGAAATATTTTCTGTTTCATTGTTTAAAGAAAGGTGAAAATTACAGTTTTGATTTTTCTCTTTTATTTAAGGATTGCCCAGGAATATTTCATTTCCAAGTAGTTGAGATTGTCAGTATTTATTTATAATTTCACTGGATGTGATCAGAGAATGCAGTCTGTAAAGTTCCTACTTTTAAATTTGTTTAAGGATTTGTTAAAAAACATTTTTTTGAATAGTCAAATAGGCAGTCAATGTAAGTATGCCATAAATATTCACGGAAAATTACCTATTTTATGTTTTTTATATATGCCCCTGCATGCACATATATATGTCAGGTTTCTTGTTGTTGTTTTGTTTGTTTGTTTGTTTTTTAGGTTTGTTGTTTTTATCACTCATTGTTTCTCAGTCCTTATTTTGTTATTCTACTGCTATTCAGTTTTAAAGTATAATAAAATCACTCACTATACTTGTATTTTTATCCTGTTTTTGCATTCTTTTTTTTGGGGGGGGTTTGTTTATTTATTTATTTATTTATTTATTTATTTATTTATTTATGGCTGTGTTGGGTCTTCGTTTCTGTGCGAGGGCTTTCTCTAGTTGCGGCAAGTGGGGGCCATTCTTCATCGCCGTGCGCGGGCCTCTCACTATCGCGGCCTCTCTTGTTGCGGAGCACAGGCTCCAGACGCGCAGACTCAGTAATTGTGGCTCACGGGTCTAGTTGCTCCACGGCATGTGGGATCTTCCCAGACCAGGGCTCGAACCCGTGTCCCCTGCATTGGCAGGCAGATTCTCAACCACTGCTCCACCAGGGAAGCCCCTGTTTTTGCATTCTTAAGAATTTTTGCTTTATAGGTTTTTAGTTGTTTTATTTGTTGCAAACAAATTTGCGATGATTAGCCCTTCTTCCTAAATTATGTCTTTTTACATTCTGTTTAGTGTGTGGTTAACTTTTCTTAATATTAACATTGTCACTCTTGCTTTAAACTTGTTTGCATTTGTCTGGTATGTTTTACCCATCTATTTTCAAATTTTATTAATGAGTATGTATTAGAAATGACATATAACTTGGCTTGCTTTTTTAGCCTAATGTATCCGTCTTTGTCTTTAATGGGAAAATTCAGTCCTTTGATATCTAGTGTAATAACCAATGGACTTGATTATATTCCTTCATCTTAATTTGATAGCAAATATGTTTATTCTTTATTAAATACCATTCACACTCACTAATACTAAACAGTTACTCAAGTTTTAGTCTTGGGACTTCTCTGGTGACGCAGTGGTTAAGAATCCACCTGCCAATGCAGAGGACACGGGTTCGAGCCCTGGTCTGGGAAGATCCCACATGCCGCGGAGCAACTAAGCCCATGCACCACAACTACTGAGCCTGCACTCTAGAGCCCGCGAGCCACAACTACTGAGCTCGCGTGCCACAACTACTGAAGCCACACTCCTAGAGCCTGTGCTCCACAACAAGAGAAGCCACCGCAATGAGAAGCCCGCACACCGCAACGAAGAGTCACCCCCGCTCGCCGCAACTAGAGAAAGCCCGCGTGCAGCAACGAAGACCCAATGCAGCCAAAAATAAATTAAAAAAAAAAAAAAGTTTTAGTCTTGACAGACCGCACTTGCCATGACAGTAGGAGCTCCAAGTGAAAATGACTGTTACACAGTCAGAGATAGAAGAGGACCAGGACCTGAGCCAGGAAACAAGACTGGACAGAAGCGTACTGGCAGTATCTGCTTGATTAGGGTTCTTCAGAGAAACAGAACCATAGGTTAGAGATAGAACAAGAGTGAGCATGAGAGAAAGAGACTGATTCAGTTTAAGGACTTGGCTCCCACAGTTGTAGGGAGTGGTAAGTTTGAAATCTTTAGAGCAAGCTGGGAGGTTGGAAATTGAGGTACGAGTTGATGTTGCTGCCTTGAGTCCAAGATCGGCAGGCTGGAAACTCAGGCAGGGTTTCTGTGTTACAGTGTTGAGGCAGAATTCCTTTTTTGGGAACTCTAAGTCTTTGCTCTTAAGGCAAAGGCTTTGACTGGATGAGGCCCACCCACACTATGGAGGGCAATCTGACTCAAAAGTGTGCTGACTTAAATGTTAATCACATCTAAAAATACCATCACAGCAGCATCTAGACAGTTGTCTGACCAAACAACTGAGCACCATAGTCTAGCCAAGTTGACACATAAAATTAATCATCACCTCAGTACCATAGAAAAAGCTGACTAAATGTGAATGGATAATTTCTAAAGCAAATGACATCTACAAACAAAAACAGAACCACAGATCAAGGACTTAGCATTAGGCAATTACCACAGTTGGTTTCCATTGTTTCATTAAAAAATCCAAGTGTTCTTAAGCTTTTGGTGATACTCTATAGTGTGCTCTTGATTTACAAAATGTATCCTTGTTTTATTCTTTTTAATGTTGGTCAGTTTTTCTTTACACCAGAACTTCAGGTTGAAGATGCTCTTTGAGAGTGGGCTGTTTTGTTAACCTTATCTGTTTCGTAGTGGTGCTGTTGGTCTCAGGGTTATGAGCTGTAACATGTTAATCCTGCTCCGTGAAGTCCTTGCAGACCTCCACACAGCCCAAAGCTAAACAAATGCCACTGCTCCACTGACGCTGCTATGCTGATGGAGTAGCTCGGTCTGGACTGTTCCAGCCCCCATACCAGCTGTTGACTTGGTATATATGAGAGGACGTGCAGAGAGTCTGTGTTGCCCTTTACAATCCAGTATAGTCAACATTCCTTATCTGCGGGTTTTGCATCCATGGATACGGAGGGCTGACTGTACTACACCATTGTGTATAAGGCACTTGAGCATCTGCAGATTTCGGTGCCCACGGAGGTCCTGGAACCAGTCACTGGTGGATAACAAGGGACGGCTGTATATATTTTCAGATGAGTCTGCTAAATAAATCTTTTCAGCATAGCTTAGTTTAGTTACTATTTAATATCTCCAATTATAAGCAAATTTTTTTATTGGAGCATAGTTGATTTACAATATTGTGTTAGATTCAGGTGTACAGCAAAGGGATTCAGTTATAAATATGTGTATATATATATTTTTCAGACTCTTTTACATTATAGGTTATTATAAGGTAATCAATATAGTTTCCTGGGCTATACAGTAGGGCCTTGTTGTTTATTTTGTATATAGTAGGGTGTATCTGTTAATCTCATACTCCTAATTTATCCCTCCCCCCTTCCTCTTTGGGAACCATAAGTTTGTTTTCTATGTCTGTGAGTCTGTTTCTGTTTTGTAAATAAGTTCATTTGTGTTACTTTTTAGATTCCACATTTAAGTGATATCATATATTTGTCTTTCTCTGTCTGACTTAGTATGATAATCTCAAGGTCAATCCATGCTGTTGCAAATGGCAAAATTTTCATTCTTTTTCACAGTTGAGTGATATTCCATTGTGTGTGTGTCTGTGTGTGTGTGTGTGTGTACCACATCTTCTTTATCCTTCATCTGTTGATGGACATTTAGGTTGCTTCCAAGTTTTGGCTATTGTAAATAGAGCTGCTTATGAACACTGAGGTGCATGTATCTTTTCAAATTAGAGTTTTCACAGTTTCTGGATAGATGCCCAGGAGTGGGATTGCTGGATCATATGGCAGCTCTCTTTTTAGTTTTTTAAGGAACCTCCACTGTTTTCCACAGTGACTGTACCAATTTACATTCCCACCAACAGTGTAAGAGGGTTCCCTTTTCTCCACACCCTCTGCAGCATTTATTGTTTATAGACTTCTTAATGATGGCCATTCTGACCAGTGTGAGGTGACGTCTCATTGTAGTTTTGATTTGCATTTCTCGAATAATTAGCGATGTGGAGCATCTTTTCATGTACCTGTTGGCCATCCGTATGTCTTCTTTGGAGGAATGTCTGTTTTGGTCTTCTGCCCATTTTTTGATTGGATTATTTGGATTTTTTGATACTGACTTGTATGAGCTGTTTGTATATTTTGGAAATTAAGCCCTTGACGGTCACATCATTTACAGATATTTTCTCCACATCTGTAGGTTGTCTTTTTGTTTTGTTTATGGTTTCCTTTGCTATGCAAAAGCTTATAAGTTTGACTAGGTCCCATTTGTTTATTTTTGCTTTTACTTATTTTGCCTTGGGAGACTGATCTAAGAAAATATTGCTACGATTCTTGTCAGAATGTTTTGCCTGTGTTCTCTTCTACAAGTTTTATGGTGTCATGTCAATTATAAGGAGTTTTATTAAACTAGGGATAGCAGTGCCTAGTGGTTAAGCACATGCGTTTTGGTGGGTTTTTTATTTTATTTTATTTTATTTTTTTGGCTGTGCCACGCAGCCTGTGGGATCTTAGTTCCCCAACCAGGGGTCAAACCCGTGTCCCCTGCAGTGGAAGCGTGGATTCGTAACTACTGGACCACCAGGGAATTACCAAGCACATGAGTTTTGGATTCCAATCTTGGATCTGCCTGGATTCAAACCAAGATTCCAACCCTTAGTAGCCATCACTCAAATTACCTAACCTCTCTTAGGCTCACTTTCCCTTTCTCAACATGGGGATATCCATCATTCTTGCATCATACTACTGTTATGAGGCTTAAATGACATAAGGATTGGTTATTTTCATTATGAAAGTACTATTTTTTTTCTACTCAAAAGTGGTATTCCTTTTCTACGTGACACTTCTAACTCATGTTTTTAAGAAACAAAAATTCAGGCCATCAGTGGTGAAAGCCAATGTCTTTCCCAAGTTATTTGTGTTCCTATCTTTCCATGGACTTTTTCAGTGAGCAGTTTTCTATGTCTGTTATAAAGTAGGTTTGATGAAACAAATTCAAGAGAAAGAATTTATATGCCATCCAAGTCCATCATGGATACCTAAAATGTTGCTAAATGTAGAAACAAAATAGCCCAGGAGTATGCATATATTGAGCTTTGACTGGGTTACTGTGGTGCTAAGTTGCTATCAGGCAAATCGCAATGCTGCAATGCTGTTAAAGCTTCGTCCTACTTGATGGTTTCCTCATTTTGGGGATGGTAGGAAAAATCAGAAATAGACTGGTCACCTTTCAGCAAATCTTGGCCTTTCTGCACAGCCCTCACATGTGTTGTCCTTACTGCCGAGATTACTGCTCAAAACTTTCCCCACTCTAAATAGCTCAAGATTGTCACATATCATAATGATGTCATTGTTTGGGTTACAGAGTCTTCGGTCAGTGATGAATGAATGGGTTAATCAAGCTGCTTTCACATCTGAGTTATTTGTGGGACTGTCTCCACTTGCCTGACTTTCAGATTCTGACTCTTCTCCCTCTCTTTTCCAAGCTTGAATTCAGTAAGTAAAAGCTGAGATATTGTCATTTCCTAAATAACCCAAAGGGAAGATCTGGCATAATTTATAAGCACTCTGATGGCTGCATCAACTCTCCCATGCTCCTCTCCCTAATGGAACTTTGAGGAATAACCCTAACTGAAAAGAGCCTCCACTCCATCTTTGAATTTCACCGAACAAAGCCTAGATCTGGTTATTTCTTGTTTTTGTTTGTTTCGCATTGTTTGTGCCCCACTGGGTAAAGCACGAGCGTGGCCTTCATCTGGATGTGTTTTCATCTCACAGAGGCAGTAACTGAATCTCTGACATAGTCTTGCCTCCGAGGAGTGTTCCAACTTGGGCTGCTATCTTAAACCCGTGTAGTTCTCGGTTCCCTTAGAAGGTAATGTCCCATCTGTGGACTGTGAAGGATGGCGATGCAAAACTCTCAGAAGAGTCAAGGCTGGGGATCCAAAGTATCTACTGTTCCTTCCATGCAAAGAGCCATTCTGAGTTTGTGAAGATGATGCTTTTACCTATGACCCTCTCTGCAAATACCTGGGCCGCTTCAGCACGGGGCCGGGGAGTGGGGGGGTTAGTATTTGCTCTCTGACCTTTGAGGACAGAGTTCTTGAGCCTGTTTCAGTTTGCAGCAGGAGCTATGGCAGATTAGCGCAGACTGCCCTCCCAGCCCGTGCTGCTCCCAGGACCCTGCAGTGTTATAGTAGATGCTACTGGAAGCTGCCTTCAGGTGCTTCCCAGCTCCCTGCTCAGCCCCACTGAAGAATTTTCCATGATGGCATTTGACAGCCATTTGACAATATTATTATAAATTCTCACAGATTTGGAGGAAGGTCCCATTCAAACCTTTCTGGTATCTTGATATCATGGATCTTGGACTTGGGGGCATGTGGTGTGTCTGGGGTGAATTTAGAGGTGAGAAGAGAAGGTGCTGAGCCCAGTGTCACCAAGAGGGGTTGGGCACAAATTTGGGGACTCCATAAAATTTGGGATAGTGAAAAGTGAATGAATGAAAGAAGGATTGAATATCTTAGAGTCTAATGACCCTTCCCAAGAAAAGTCAAGAACATGGATTTCAGTGCTATTGTGGTAACATATATAAACTAGGACAAACGTACAAAAGATGTGAGTATGTTAGGAAAGAGTTAAAAAAATTCTCAACACCTTCTCCTACCACCTCTGCAAACACAGAGGCCAAGAGAAAATGCACACACACACACACACACACACACACACACACTCTCTCTCTCTCTCTCTCTCACATTCCAGCAAAGAACCTGTTTTGCAAGTTTTGCTGGTAAAAAGCAGGAAGGGGGTTGCTGGAGAGTGGAGTGGAAAAGCCTTAGAAGTATTCGTAGAAGGTTTTTCAAAACCCAAGTTTTCAACGTAACTTTATCCTGCAGAGAGAGGCACATGGCCCGCTGTAGGTTTTTCTTCAACCAATTAAGCGCATTGTTGGACAGGGAGGGGCAGATTAACGAATGCCTATAATTTTGATCATTGTTTTCTGCAAAACAGCTCAGGCTTTGAAAATGAAGCCATCGTTCTTGGCGGAGTTTCTGCCAACAGCACAAATTATACTGTACAGAGATCCAAAGCCCCTAAAAAGGTTTCATTAATGAACAATTTCAGATGATTGTTTAAGTCTTCGCCCGACAGGTAACGTTGGCATGTAAGCAGGTGGGGTTAGGGTTTCCGTGGAGATTTATGATGTCATGCTTGAAAGAGCATGTCAAGACAGCCAATTTAACAAGTAGCTACTCAAAAAGTCCTATAGGCTGGAAGTAGCTTTTATGCAAATGACAAAAGAGTTTCACTGGGAAAAACTGCAAAAGAAAACTGTAGAGACATGGAGGGGGGTTTACCTGACAGCTCGGAAGGATGACCCCGGAGTCCATTAGAGACGAAAACTTCCAGAAGCCGAATTAGATTTTTCTGCTTTAACGGCCGCTTCACCTGTGGAGCTCCAGGTATGGGTAAATATGGGTTTTTTTTTCTTCTGAGTTATTGCCAAAAATTATTTGGAAACATTGAGGTCTCTTTCTCTGAATTGTTCTCTTGGCAGGAAGCACTGAATCAATAAGCATGGCTTTCCCACACTGAATATTGGAGTGTTCATGCTTCAGGGCTGTTTTTTCAGGGCTTTTTTATTGAATGAACTGAGATTTTTGAATAGAGCTGAAAAACAAGTTATGCATTATGCGTTATGCTGATTCTGCCCTGTGAATAATGCTGTAAAAATGCGTAGGTAAGGATTAGAAGGACGATCTGAGAATTGAGATACTATATGTATTTGTGGATTATTCCCAGATGTTGGTTTCTTTCTCTCTTTTTTATTTTTTTCTTTAACTCTTCAAACAGAACTGAAATTGGGACTGTGTATTTCTGTATTTTCAAGTTGCAAATTGCCAAAAATACAACCGGTGGAATATTACAGAAACAGGTTTATGAACATTGCACTTTTTTTTAAGTGCGTCTGTATATTTTTTCTCACAGAGGCATTTTATAAGACTAGAAAAATATCCTGTTTGAGATATCAGAGTTTCTGGACTTGAGGGAAGCAGGAATTGTAAATTCTAAGACAGATAAAGGCTTCTAGGGTGGGGGAATGCTTGATAAAAGTAGTTTTTAAAGCGTGCTTTCAGAAGGAAACCTTACTTTGGTGGTACGAGGTTTTCTGTTTGCATCAGTTACTAGCAAGACTGAGTAAACAGTCTTGCCTGCGATATGGATGTGATAACAATCGCTGAAGGTAGCTGTGTGTCTGCAAAGTTGACTTAAAGGGGTTAGTTTGGGGACATCAGGGTGCGATATGAGTAGTTAGGTCCACCAAGCTTAAAAGGCAATGAAAATCATGTTTTTTTTCCTCTTTCATACACTGCATAAGGTGAAATCACAGAGTTAAGAAGAAAGATAATCTGTGCAATGGGAATTTGGGCTTTTGAAAGCAAAACTATTTAGGAGCACATGGACAGGATTTAAACTATTTTAAAAACTGACTAATGTCTGAGAATGAAAGCCTCCTGAAATTTGGCCGTCAGCTAACGTAGATTAGCACCTGCATTGATATTCATGTTACATGATCGGGTTACCACAGTTACTGCAGAAGATTCGAGTGGCAGGGAATTCTGCCCCTAACATCAGAATGCCTGGGTGTTGAATCCACCTCCTGCCTGTGCAACCTTAGAAAAGTAAATTCATGTCCTTCAGCCTCAGTGTTCTACTCCATAAGATGGGAGTGATCATTGTGGCGTGGTGAAGATTAAATGACAAAATACATATTGCACAGTTCTCAGAATACATGCTCCACATGTTAACGATTGGTTTTATTTGCTACTTTTGTGGTCCTGGACTGTTTGTAAAGTGTTTGCATCTTTTCCTTCATCTTATCATTGTAACAGCCCAGTGGGATTAGCAGGATCTTTTCATTCCCACTTCACAGACCAAGAAACCCTGGTTCAGAGAGATACTGAAATATACAACATGATAAGCCGTCCTTCTACATTTCCTGCTATTGTTTTCTCCTTTTAGGGGTCTCTAAAAAAATTAATGTGTTCCTGAAATAACTCCTAGTGGCAACTATTATTTCTATAAAGTAATTAAAATGCAAAATGTTAAGTGTGTCAAAGGAGCTAGGATATTCGCGTTTTTACATTAATTATATGCGACATTTTTTTCTTGACAGGCTAGAGAAGTGATATTAATTTACTTTTTACTGGCACCTACTGATAGGAGCTTATCACTTCAGAGACTTAGATGGTTAACTCTTACCTGCCTGTGATTTTTCTGGGCCCTGCAAGAAGCGTCAGGTTTTGCTGTTACCTGAGCAGGAAACCAAGTCACCAGGAGGCCGTGGGAATGGCCACAGAGAGCTCGGGGTCGGACACACTGTCTTTTCTCCTTTGTCTTCTAGACCTTGGCAACTCCCTCCCTTGTCTACCTCCCAGACCAAAACAGCCCATAATTATATTCTACATCCATTGTGTGTCAGAGACAAATATGTTTTTCATTGTGTTATTTTTAACAGCAGGGTTTCCAGCCAGAGAAAACACTCTGTTAGTTCCAGGGTTTCCTGATGACTTGTCCGACGTTACCAAGTTGTCCGCATCAGACCGTTCAGAATGGTCCGGGTTCCCCACTCCTAGAAGAAGGCTCTTAGCAGGAGTGGTGGGTAGATTCATCGAGTGGAATCCTGAAGGCGTTCTGATCTCTGAGCTGCTGAGGGCGAACTCATTCTGTCCCAGATAATTCATTAAATGTGGTCATCTGAACGGCAGCAGGCTGTATGGTGCCCAGTGCTGTTTTGGGACCCTGGGAAAAGCTCTGATTATCTCAAGGGCAGATCTCTGAGTCTGAAAGCAAAGACTGATTTCATTCAGAGTTTCAATTCCAAATATGAACCACCACGCTGCAAGTTGAAAGTAGAAACCAGTCATGAAATCAAACAGCCACAGGGTGCTGAAATTCTACATAGGTTCGGAGTCACTCATGTATATTCTTATAATTTTTTTTTCCCCACAGACTGTTTTAGAAGTCCATTAAGCTTTTTATTACACTTAATTGTTGTATTGCTCAGAGATTATCTGCTGACTCATAAGTAGTGATTGCATCTAGAAGCAGATTTTGCACCCAGTGGGGTTTAATAAAGATTTATTGAATCACAGGGACTGTGCACACAAGGGTTCAAGGGCCAGGTTTCCTGGGTTCGAATCTTGCCTCCATTACTTACTAGTAGCAAGGTTTCCTGTTGAAGAACATACGTAGGTCTCTTCATATTACAAATAAAATGTAACATCTGAATTTTAAAAGCCTCTTAGCGCAGGGATTAGTGATCTTTAAATACAGTTGACCCTTGAACAATGCGGGTATAAAATCCACGTATAACTTTTGACTCTCCCCAAATTTAACTACTAATAATAGCCTACTGCTGACCGGAAGCCGTACCGATAGCATAAACAGCCAGTTAACACATATTTTGTATGTTATATGTATAATATACTGTATTCTTACAATAAAATAAACTGGAGAAAAGCAAAAGTCAAATAACCATAAGGAGGAGAAGATACATTTACAGTATACATATGTATTTATTGAAAAAAGTGGACTGACCTAGTTCAAACCCATGTTGTTCAAAGGTCAACTGTATTACACTTTTCTCTTTTAAAAACGTTTTGGAGATTTTTTCTTCAGAAAGAAAGGCACTGAAATCTCACAGTTCAGGAAGTGGAACCAGGACTTGCTCTGGGGGAGGTGTGCGTAAAGCTCTTCTGAGTGGGAGTGAAGCTAGACGCTGCTTAGGGCTCAGGCCCCTTGTCCTTGCTATTCATCAATTTAGCTTTGTCAGAAACACTCCTGTTTAGAAGCTGATGGGGAGTTGTTTCCAAAAATCTATTTATTTAAAAAAAAAAAAAAGTCCTCCTGGAAAACGGTGGCATCCAGCTGATGTTGCTTTTCTCTTCAGTGTGAAGCCATGAAGGGACCAGCAGGTAGACTGGGAAAGGCCTTCCCTCCTCCTCTCGGGTTTCTTTCCTTAACTTTTTCTTAAGCAGGAGAAACGTAATTCACTGGAAGCAAAAATTCCTCAGGGACCTGAGTTTGGGATTTGTTTTTATGATGAATTGTGAAACACCGTGGCTGGGCTCTGAGTATGAATTCTGGCCATTTTGTATTGCAGGGTGAAATTTCCTCAGAAATCATTCCGATATGGATTGCTTTCTTGTAAACTTCCCATCTTGTGCATTTAACTTGTAACCCGATGAGAGAAAATATGGGAGAGAAGGCTTTTTTTTTTTTTTCTGGAAGCATAATATCAAGGTAGACAGGATTCTGAGGTTACCAAATCTGCTGTCCCCTGTACAACCAAAACAAATCCTCCTTGGTTTGTGCAGACGGTTGTGTAACATCTGGGCACCTGGAGGCCTTGGGGCCCGTGGGTTGTGGTGGAAAGGATGGAATTCCGGACGACCTTAGGGAGGGAGGGACCAGAGGGGGACAAAGGTTGGAGACTGGGATGAGCTTTATACCAGTGACAGGAAGTTCTGCTGCTTTTGCGTCCAGACTTACAGGCAGCGGGAAGAATTTTGAACTACTCCTTTGTACGAATGGCAAGAGTGAATGTAAAGTATTACACGTTTGGAGAAATCCCTTCTCTAGAGATCTTCCAGAGAGGAGCGTACAGCTGATTTTATGGGATGACCTGAAGACAGTCAGTCCAAGGTAAAGGCAGGTGATAGCTTTTCTGGCCTCTTACAGCCCTAGGATTCTAGCCTGTGGTCTCCCCTCACACATGGTTCACTTCACTTCCACCCCTGCCTGCTTGCTCAAGACTAAGCAACAGAAGTGATAGTGGGTTTCCCATCAACATTTTCACCAGGGTTCACAAATGCAGGTGGTCACGTCAGTCTCCATAAACCCGACGGTGGCACCGTCCTCCAAGCTGTTCAGATGGCACAAGACAGAAAGCAAAGACCCCATCAGGGGGTGTTTTTATTGATCCATAGTGGGCCCTGTGAACTCTTCAGAAGGGACGTTCTTTGGCCTTACTACTTGCCACTCAGAAGGAAAGCAGTCTGCTGCCACACACACTTTTTGGAATAGCTGAGAAACCAGATTCGGATGGACCCTTGGTCATTTTCAGTCTTTGACAATAAGAATGTTTGTAAACACCCCTGAGAATGTCACATGGACGTCAAGTCACGATAGGCATTAGTCGGGTACATGTGCCACCATCCCGCAGCCTGCTGGTGCAGAGGGACAATTTTTTAAAATCATCCTGTTTGAATTTTGCACCAGGAAAGGTTGCATGGGCCCCCTTCAACTTTAACTGTACCTTTATTCGAATCCTTTTTCAGGATAAGTTTTAAGACTGCAGAAGAGGGCAGCTCCAGCCCATTGACTCATAAAGGACCATTTTCAATTTCTTCTTTAGGGACTTTGTGTGTGTGCTTCTGTGTGTATCTGTGTGTATATGTGTGCATTTACAATGGTGAGAAGAGCCCAAACTGATTTAGAGCTATTCTCTCTTCAGAGCAATGAAAGTAGTACCCCCCTATAATCTATTAACTTGACCCTTCTTAATTGCTGTTTCGATGGCTTCTTTTTTCTCTCCCTGTTATGAACAGCACTGCGGTGACCTTCTATGTGGTTGTGCACATGTCAGTAAATCTGAAGCACAAATTCCTAGACGTCAGATTACTAGTTTTTTACTATTCATTTACAGGGCTTACTCACATTGAAAGGTATTGCCCAGTTTTCTCTCAAAAAGACTTACCAGTTTATTCTGTCAGTATGAGTGCTTGAGAGTCGGTTATGGTGTGTTCAGATAATACAGTTCTCTGCGGTCATGACAGTAGATGAAATAGGCTGGATGTGCAGGTGTGGACATGTAACCGAGCTATATTAAATAAACAGTATTTTTCACGGAGCAATGTAGGTAGTGTGATCCCATTTATTTTTAAAAGGCTGGATCCTGTTTGTATGGAAAAGCATATCCATTTTCTGGGTACTTATTTTTCCGTTAAACATTTCTAGAGTGACGCCTAATAAATCAGAAAGGGACCAGTGGGCTGGTGAGGACGGAAGCTTTTATTTTTAACTTCTAGACTTCTCTACTCTTTATATTTTTATCATGTGCATAATACTTCCCTGGAGGCCAGCCGTTTCCAGGTGGGCTGAGAAAGTGACTTTCTCTGTCTCATGCACCAACCCATGAGCAGATTTGTGCTTGGATGTAGTTGTCCCTTG
Source organism: Balaenoptera ricei (assembly GCF_028023285.1). NCBI lineage: Eukaryota > Metazoa > Chordata > Mammalia > Artiodactyla > Balaenopteridae > Balaenoptera > Balaenoptera ricei. The sequence continues at coordinate 11,893,027 of NC_082640.1, read as the reverse complement.
AAGAAGGAGGTGATTCTCTTTTTTTCCTTCTTCTTGGGAGCAGTCACTTCTGATGGCACTAGTAGTCTTATTCCCAGCAGAATTTTCCCTAAACCATTTTATTCCAGTCGCGATCCCATTTATTTCTAAATAAATGCTGTTTGGGGTTCTGAACCTCAGGTGTGTTTGGATTAAATATGTTTAAGCTGCCTGAACTTGTCAACAAAAGCACTAAATTCACCTTCCCTTGGTCAAGTCATCCTCTGACCAATGGTATAAAACATTCACTTCACGTCCACATGAAAATACTTTACAACCAAACTTCACCCCTTGCCCGTTAGTGGGGATCCGTTTGGGATAAAGGGTACTTAGGCTTTTATGTTAAGTCTGTTACTGTATAACTATGATTCAGTTTCCTCGGTGAAAAAAGAAAAAGCCCTGTTTTAACATACAGAATATCTAGATTTGAAAAGATTTTTCTTTTACAAGTCAAGAGTAGAAAGCATCCTGTCAGAGGCTGCCTTTTAAAAGAAAAGAAACAACATTTTTTTATGCTCCCAAATCAGTGAAGAAAGCTTTAGACGTTATTTTAAACTCCAGCTCCTTTTTAATTCAGGTGCCCGGAATTCATTAAAACCGCGAGTGATGTCTACATTCCTTTCACACAAATCAGTACAGATCTCCACTGTAATTAGACTTTTCTTCCTTTCTCCTTCTCCAAAGCTACTTCTGAAACTTCACATTCTTTCCTGGATATATATCTTTTTGCTTCATAAAATATCACAGTTCTGCTGCTAAACGCAAATATTTGCAAAAGAGAACCGATATAAAATAAATGCCTCTTAATGTGGTAGTCTGTGAATAAGTGTATGCCTGGCATTAGTTGGTTAACCAAAGAAATAATGAGGAATAACTATGCTTAGAGAGAAAAGGGTAGGATAGTGGCTGTGATGTGCAAAACGAGGAGAGCTATAATTTAAGCGGTTCCGTTAAAGAGAATATAATTACTGTAGCCCCAGGGTGGTGGCAGGTCGCTCGTAAGCCTAACTGAACTTTTTCTGTATCATTAGAAAAATGGACCAAACTTTGGTATCATGGGGTAAATACAATATTTTCTTCCTCCAGATTTTAAATACCACTGGCTTTTTAAGACGTATACATCCAAATCTCAAATGCCTTTATGCATGCCAACATAATACATTAAAAAATTTCCCTGTATGTGTTCAAACCACTGCAAATAAATACATTCTAATGCCCGTAATTATTACTATATGCTGAGACTTTCACCCAAGTTATCTCATAATCCCCTAAATGTAAATTAGGAAACCAAGGCTTAGAAGAATCTAGAGAGTTGATTCTTTTTTTTTTAATTTAATTTTTATTTTATATTGGAGTATAGTTGATTTACAATGTTGTGTTAGTTTCAGGTGTACAGCAAAGTGATTCAGTTATACGTATACATATAGCCATTCTTTTTCAGATTCTTTTCCCGTGTAGGTTATTACAGAATATTGAGTAGAGTTCCCTGTGCTAGACACTAGGCCCCTGCTGGTTATCTGTTTTAGATATAGTAGTGTGTGTATGTCAGTCCCAAGCTCCTAGTTGATTCTTTAGGCGACCGAGCTGGGATATGAACCCAGCAGTTCTGCTGCAAACCTACAGCATTTTCCTGGGACCCTGGAGGTGTTCGTTATGAAAAGCGTTGTTCCTTTCACGAGGGTGTATTTCCAAACAGGGAATGATAATCACGCAGGGGATGATTTACCTCTTGCCTCTGTAGTCTCACATTCTCTTTTGCACCTCCTACCCTTTTTGCCATTTCAACATTACTCCAAAGGGTGGTCTTGGAGAATCTGAGGGGTTGGAACAGCAGTTCATTTTGTTACTTGTTAGCAGGTTTTCTGAAGTCAAGCCTGGAGCTGGCGCGTCAGGAATGCACTCTCGAAGCAACCTTCCTCTTGGCGTTAGAGGAAGAAGGCCTCCTGCATGCCTCAAATCCCTTCCTTTAGAAACCTGCACTCTGTGTTCAGACCTTTAGAATTCACCCTAGAGGAAGAATAGGACCTGGTGGTTCTTAGAAAATGAAAATTTACAAAATGGCGTGGCTCACACCCTTTGCATAATAACCTGCCAACACTCTCTCTCCCATTGCCAGTATTTTTACGAGAGATTGCAAAAGTTCTTACTGGAATTGAAGGGACAAATTGGGCAACTTTCATAGGTAAATTCCTGGTGCAGGCCAGAATAAGTATGGGTCCCAGGCACCAGGCCTGGGGCCGGATTCTCCAGACAGGCCTGGGCAAGGGCTTCTACAAATTTTGATAAGCCACCGAAACTTGGTAGAATCAGGAGTTTTTACATGCGAATCAAATTTCTTACATTAGGAGGGGAAAAAGAAATCAGATGATCAGTAAACACTGGACTCAAATTCCTTTGTTAAAATTTCTCCTAGAACTACGTTGCAGCTGTGCCATTAAGATGGGGGGAGGGTAACAGATCCTTGGGATCATCACAGCCCTCTACTTTCTATTTTTTTTTTTTAATTTTTATTTTTAATGTTTGTTTATTTGGCTGCACTGGGTCTTAGTTGCAGCACGCAGGATCTTTAGTTGCAGCACGCAGGATCTTTAGTTGCAGCATGCAGGATCTTTAGTTGCAGCATGCATGTGGGATCTGGTTCCCTGACCAGGGATCGAACCCGGGTCCCCTGCATTGGGAGTGTGGAGTCTTAGCCACTGGACCGCCAGGGAAGTCCCAGCAGCCCCCTACTTTCCATCCCACACCTGTCTCCCTTACCTGCCTGACTCACATCGTGGATAGCCCCGCCGTTTTTGTTTTGTGTGGGCTTGCTCCATGGGGCACTGTTGGTGGGAGGAATCTGGCCTTTGTTGTTGGACAGAGTTAGGCTTGGGAACTGGTTCTGCCAGTTATTCTTTGTGTGGTCTTGGGCAAGTCCCTTAATCTAAGGAAGCTTCCATTGCTGCATCTGTAAAAAAAGGCTAAGACCTCCTACCCAGCCAGGTGGTTTGCAGATCAGAGACAGTGTGAGAAGTACTTACCCCAGTCCCTGGCATGTAGTAGATGCTCAATTCACAGAAACAACATAATGGAAACATCTCACAAAGCATTTTATAAGAGAGGATCAGCGTCTACCTGTCAAAGTCTTAAATACTCATAGGTTGTTCAAGGTGGGAGGGAGCATAGAGCTGCCTCACAAAACATCCTGGCTTTATGAAGAAGAACTCAAAGCTGGGAGTTGACTTGTCCCAGGTTACTCTGTTACTTCAAGGCAAACAGGTCCAGAGCCAGTGACTTGCCACTGACCCACACAGAGGCCTTAGAGAGTGGTTTTGAGGATTAGGAATGTGAAAGTGCTTCTTGAATTACCGAGTGTGAGAATAATAAGGTAGTTTTGATTAGCATGAAGATGCATAGTGACTCAGGATTGTCGGATTTAGGAAGAATGAACTGTCATCCTGTCATTCATTCATTCATTCATCAGCATGGATTGAGTCTCTCAGTTGGACCGGTCCTCTGATTACAGCAAGCCTGACAAGGCCACTGCCTTCAAAGAGCTTAGACTCTAAGGACTGGGTGGGAGGGGGAGGCAGAGGAGAAAACAGATACAGGGATGACTTCAGATTGAGAAAAAATGTGAAGGAAATAAGGAGGGCTGTGTGAGGAGGAGCCCGTCATGCAAACAGTGGGACGAGGCCCCAAAGAGGGGCAGTGACAGAGGGGCCCCAAGGCAGGAAGCGCCCTGTGTGTCTGAAGAACCAGGTGACCTGGGAGAGGTGGTTGGAGTCCTAGTGAGAAGGTTGGGCTTTATTCTTAGCGTAGTGCAAAGGGTTGTAATCAGAAGAGTACAGAATAATTTCAGCTTTTGTTCAGATGCTATTTTAGGCAGAAGTCCCTTTGGGGGGACGGGACTTTGAACTAAGCCAGTCTCCCCTGCCTCCGTCTCTGGGACTGTCTCCAAAGGGGCTTTTTGGCTCTCCAGAGCCCCTCATAACACGTGGTGGAGTCCCCAATGCAGGCAGGTTACAGAATCCTGAGGGTCTGTGACTTGCCCACCCAGGAGCCCTCGCCTGGTGTCCAGAGACAGGATTCAGTGTTCAGTTCTTGTCATGAACCCAAAGGCCGAAGGCTGATACTTCTGTTCTTTTTTTTGTTTGAATTTTTCGTAATTCTCAACACTTCTGTCAGTCGCACTCTCAGGTCACCAAAATGTCTCCCCCTGTACCACAAAAAAGGCATTAAGTCGATGAAGTACTGCCTGAAACAGGATACATGCGTCATGCGTCCCTGAGTTTGGGTTTTTCCAATGACATTGTGATACATCAAACTTTTGCCCTTTCATCTGCTTTCAACTAAAAAAAAGAAATCATTAGTTTGTCTTTCAGTCCAACTCAGCTTTTTTGTTTTGTGATAGTTGATATGAGGTCAGACAGATATTATCAACAGCAGAAACCACCAGCTTCCACATGGAGCCCACCAGATGGCACCCAGGGAAGGTTGGCCGAACCGTGCAGTGTAGACAAAGTGAATCCCACTAGCACCTTTAATACGGGGCATTGTTCACTTTGGGTTTGTTTGTAAAAATTATGGAAATGCTGGAAAGGTGAGTAGATAGCATTCAACGCCCTCATTTTACAAGTAAAGAAATATTTAGAAAAGTGATGTGAATTGGGTTAACCTCACACTTTGTGGGGTCCAGGCTTCTGATGCCGAGTGACCCCTGCACACCAGCTCATGTGCTTTGGAGACCACATTCTGAGAATGGTCAGGTGGGGTGGAGGGCCTAACATAGGTCCTGCCATCAGGACATCAGGGGCGTGTCCTTTGGGTGGTTCTCAACCCGTGGGTATCATAGCCTCCCCACCTCTTGATTCTATCCTAGAAGTTCCAGCCTGGTGGGGTTTGAGGCAGATATGGCCAAAGATGAAGCATATTCACCATGACTGCACTGCCTTGAGCATGAAGCAATTTGATCAAACGCTGATGTGGAGGCAGTTGGCAGTTTGGGATCTGGCTCATGATGGTAGAGAAGCTATAAATACATTTCCATGTGAACTAAGATCTGAAACTGCATCTGAACTTGCACTGTCCAATTGTACTGATGATCTTTATTTATTTTTTTGATGTGGATCATCTTTTTTTTTTTTTAAAGTCTTTATTGAATTTGTTACAGTATTGCTTCTGTTTTATGTTTTGGTTTTTTGGCAGCGAGGCGTGTGGGATCTTAGCTCCCTGACCAGGGATCGAACCCGCACCCGCTGCATTGGAAGGCGGTCCACTGCCTTAACCACTGGACCGCCAGGGAGGTCCCATGTGCTGATGAACTTTAGATGATGCCTTCCCACTCCGTTCGACTCGAATTTTTTTTTAATGAGTGGTGGGCAGGCCGAGCCCATTTGGCCAAGTGAAATTTATGGAAAAGAGGCCCATCTTGCCCTGCTTTTTGGTGTCCACATCCAGATTTATCTAAACCCCACCCAAGTTGCATTTGCGTAGCTATGAAAAACCGGTATTTTCTATCCGTGAATCACACTCCAAATCCTCTGTCTGTCAGACCTCTGTCTGTCAGGGGCGCGGCAGTCCAGCTTCCGGGAAGGGGGGCCACGGCCGAAGGCGAGCGGAGTGTGGAGCGGGCAGGTCCCGCTGCCCGGGGATCGGGCAGGTAACTGCTGATGTCTGCTTTCAGATCTGGACATAGAGCCATCCGTGTGCCCTCCTGTAAAAAGGCCAAGCAAGGAAGGAGGCGTCCTGAGTTTCTGCTGCCAGGGGCCCTGCCGTGCAGCGGACAAGAGCGAGATGCAGAAGTGGCCTGATTCTCGGGGTCGCCACCCCTCCCTGGGGTCTCTCCTCTGCTGTGTAATGCATTCCTGAGCACCTGGGCATCTCACCTGGGACTGAGCTCTTCTTGGCCACTTAGTGCTGGGAGAGAGCTGGAGAGGGTCATGGGTCACTGTGGTTTCTTTTAAGTTAAATTATGCTTCGGTGCCGAGGATGATTGCCCACAGCAGTTAAACCTTATTTAATGGTAATTAAATTTCTTTTCTTTACTCTGAAAAATCTCTTCATTTTCTGTACAAAGGCAGGAAGCGTTTTTCTTTGATTATCACAGAACGTCTGCAGGTAAGGTGTAATCCATCTTACCACACTGGACTCTGAAAATACTGAGTCTGTGGAATCCTGATTTGGAAATGCCACAAAGAATAGAAAACTGAGTGCTTCTGGTTAAGAATTTTCTCAGAAACCAGAAAAGCTGCTTTTTCCTCCTTCCTCCTCCCCCTTTGGTTCAAAGTTGTTAGGAGACTCTCAAAACATGCACGGCTGCTTCTAAGCCGGTCTGGATCACCTTTTCGAAGCACAGAGGAGTTTTGGCGTGTGCCGTCTTGTTCCCTCCTGACTTAACCCCTACGCACAGACAGCGCTGAGCTACTGTGGGAGCCTGCAGAGCGTGGACAGTAGAAACCTCACCTCTTCCCGCTGCTCCAGGAGTTGACCAGCTCTCTTCCCATGAGGAAAACGCCTTCAGGCCGCAGGGGCAGCAAAGAGACTTTGGCTGAAGCCCACATTTAAAAAAAGAAAAGAAAAAGAAAACTTTCAAGAATGAAAAGCCCTAAAGCAGGAATTCATTGGATGAGTGCTATCATTTCATGTGCCTGACTTCCCACTGCCAGAATCAAGGTGTTCTGAAAAGAAGCTTTAGGAAATGGGTCACGGTTACCAAGTTTGACGGAGGGATAGGATGGAAGGAAAAACTGACTTCTCATGAAGGAACTGAACCAACTGTAGTTTCAGAAACCTGAGTTTTAAGTTTTATTAGAAACGTTTGGCAATATGAGGATTTGGGGGCCTTGTGTGTGTTTTGCCTTGTGTTTGAGCACTGGAACACTTCGGTTCAGACTTCTGTCGCCCTCTCAGTCTTGGAGGTTGGTTCCCTGGCCCAGTGTGCCTTGTTCAGACGTTTTGAGCTGCTGGCAGCAGAAGGGCTGGGGATCGAGGTATGGGATGTCGGGCCTGTGGGGAATAATTACAGAGTAAGACGCACAAGGTCATGGGCAGGAGAAAGAAGATGCTAGTCATTGATGTGGAGAAGAAAGAAAGGCCCAGGAACCAAGGACCGTACAATTTGGACTGGGCAGAGCAAAGGAGTTTGAGTACATATAAATGTATTTAACCAAGATGGTCAGAAAAATCTTTTTTCCAAGAGGGTACGAGTGGAGTGAGGTCAGGGAATTCACAGTCATGGTATTGGTGGCATGATAAGGAAAGGTAGTGACTTGAGTTCTGCCCCCTTCCAGAATAGAGGATTCAGAGCATCCTGTTCTAGAGAGGACACTTCTGTTTCTACCTGGTTTTCTTTTGGCCGCACCTCGCGCAGCTTGTGGGATCTAGGTTCCCCGACCATGGATTGAAGCGGCGCCCTCGGCGGTGAAAGCGCCGAGTCCTAACCACTGGACCGCCAGGGAAGTCCCCTACCCAGTTCTCTAATGGCTTTTAAAACTTGGGTCTATGAGGAAATGCAAAGGAAGCTATCATTAGAGTTGGTTGGCCGGAAGTGGCAAGCATATTCTTGAGGGAGGATGGAGCGGTGTTCGGGGGGTGGGGGGCGGGCTTGGAACCACACTCCAAATTCCCCAAGACTGATCACAACCTCGGTCCAGCTGGACCCCTGATTCCCTCATGCAGCTCCAAAACCCTTTTCTTGTCTAAAACTAACTCAGAGCAAACTCTAACTCAGAGAATCAGAGAACACAGGAGCAGGAAGTTGTATCCAGCCATTTCCCAAGTGACACATGGGGTCATGGAAGCCAGAAAGCTTAGGTGACTTATTCAGGGTAACAGTTCAGCCTTCCTGAGAGTCTTGTGAGAATTTTACCCAGTTTATGACCCTTCTTGAGGAAGGACAGAAGGATACGGAGAAGGCAGGATAACTTGGGAGTCCCGGGTGGCTTGGGCACATACCCTGATGGCTCCCCTTTGCCCCAGCATCCTGCCTTCTGAGGCTCCTTGGCCTGATTCAGGCCTTGCCTCCTGACTCCGCTTCTGGCTCTTCCTTCAGTGGACCACACAGGGTACCACAAGAAGCTGAATGGTGGTCCCGCCCAGGCAGCACCTTTCCCTGGGCTTGTGCCTCTGTCTGTTAAAAACTCTGGTGACGAGTACTGTCTGTGACACGTGTTATATGCCACACAGTTTCTGGATGGGGAAAGGAAAATGATTGTAGGTAAAAGGGGAAACTATCACATACTTAATTTTTTTATGGTGTTATCCAGACCTCAAATGCAGACGTGCACACACACACACACATAATGGGATGGGATGTTTGAAATCCTGACTGGCTTTGAAAGTCTGAGGCTAACAGTTGTACTAAGTGAAAGGTGACTATAAAAAGGCAAATTTGCAAGGACCTCTCAGTTTAGTCCTGAACAGGTTTTTCCTCCAATTGTCCCTCTACTTGTACTACTCAGTGTGTAAAGGTATATAGTTACACCACCCCCTCGATTTCCTCTAATTGTTTCATCTATTGTGCAGTGTTTAATACATTGCACCCTTAAAGCTGTCTGCCAATTTATCTTCATTTCAGAAGTCCGAATGTAGGGCCAGCATACACTTATGTTCAGTGTTGGTGAAATCTAAATGTAAGTAAAATAAAAATAGTATACCCATGTTAAACAAAAAAGGGGCAAATTTGTGAAAGATCCAGGCTGAGAATAGGGACCTGTGACTCGGCCTACAGTCTGTTATTGAAGATGAGCATTATGGTGATTAAAACCAGAGCCAGCCCAGGTGCAAACAGCGCTCAGAAAATTCCTGTCATCCGGGGGCTTACGGTTTAATGAGCCTGTAGATACCTATCAGCGTTGTGTCATCACAGAGGTGATAGGTTTTTCCAGCAAGCGATTTTTCCCTCAAAGCCCAGGGCTCAGGGGCAGCTCTTCGAAGATAAAGCCCCGCCTGATTCTAACAGACGCACGTGAGCAGAAGTTAAGCTGCTTCTGCCCTGTTCAACTATGATGAGATTCCAGCTCAAGTCAGTCAGCAGGGGATTGTGTTTGCAGAGGACTCTGCTATTTTTTTAAAAAATAGAGGTATCTATCTGTGTGGCTGTGTTTGTGAGCGTTTCTTTTCTTTTCTATTTTTTTTTTTTTTTTGACCGCACCGCATCTTAGTTCCCCAACCAGGCATCGAACCTGTGCCCCCTGCAGTGGGAGCACAGAGTCTTAACCACGGGACCGCCAGGGAAGTCCCAGCATTTCTTTCAGTAGGAAAATGCAAGCGCAGATTTTTCACAAATTAAATTGGGAGATTTCTCATAGTCTTTCCTAACTAAAAGCATGCTTGCCAGCTCGCTTGGAATTACCCTAATAAGAACTTTGTCAAAATACTTGGACCCCCCTATTTGGGGTTCCCTTCTGGAAAGTCCTGAAATCTGTAAGTGAACCCTGTGTTTCCCCTCCTCACCCCTTCCAAGAGTCCCAGCACCCCTGAAGATGCCATACTCACAGGGTAGCCTGGGAATGGCTCCCTTGCTCGGGTCCCACCTCCAACGGCCCTGCAGAGGGGTCACTCCCAGGCATGATGGAAAATGTCCTGTCTCAGTGCTTCCCACCCCCCTCACTCTTTCTCCCCTAGATAGAGGAAGGAGGGTGTGAGAGGAAACGCAACAGACTTCTGTTTCCTTCCCTGCCCCCAGGCCCAACCCCCACCACACACATACACACACACACACACACACACACACACACACACCTCCCAGGGTTGAGATTCTTTCTCCCGTGTAACTGGATTGTGAAGGACCAGACCATTCCATCTGTGTTTTGGCTCAGTTGCTCAAACGAGCTCAGGTGTCTGAATCCAGAATTTTCCCATGGTTTTAAAATTTGGTCCTGCAGATCTGTCCCCACCACGGGAAACCGAGGAGCCTTCCTTGGATTTGTTTTTCTCACCCTGTAAAGAAAACAGAAAGCTTTAGACCTCGTTGGAAGAGCCTAAGTAGGAAGGAAAGATCCTTTGAATCAAAGCAGTCTCATTGTAGAGTCATAAACCTGGATTTCGTGTGTGCGGTGCCAGCCGGAGCAATGAAGACAGGGGTCGGACCTCTTGGATGGATTAGGAAGGGGATGCAACAAATGAGCAGTTGTGCTTCAGGCAGCGTGTTTTCATACATATTCCTTGCAAGGGCTCTCTCCAGCTGGATAGGGAACCTCTGACTAGGGAGATACCAGGAAAAACAAAACAAAGTATTTGCTGTATTCATTTGTGCCACAGTCAGCATCTGAATTGCATATTTAAAAAGACAATTTTGAGATGTAAAACGGTCTACTCTCAGCTTTATTGAGACTACCCCCTGTTCTCTAGACTTGATAGAAATTGTTAAATACTGGAATGTGACACTCTCTTGCCTCACCTGTTCTGTCAGTGGACAGAGGTGTGTGTCTGTTACCTTAGTCTGCCGGACTTCCGTGAGGAAAAGTGAAGTGACAATAGATTCACAGTGTTGGAGGTCGAGGCTCAAAATGCCTCTTCATAGAAGAGACCTCGTTACCGAGCTGTATGACGAAGTCACCGTTCAGTGTGTCAGTTCTGGGTAGTGGTTCTCGATGCCACAGAAACAAGGTACCGGGACCTCTCTGCCCTTATACTATACGTATGTCATTCCCCATATGATTGTTTATGGCTATAAGAGTGTATCTTCTAAGCTGGTTGTACGCTACCCACCTTTCAAATAGTGCTGTAGAAGTGCTTTTAGTCTACAAGTTAGCTGATCTCCAGTGCTCTGGTTTTTCTGTTGTTTCTGTGGGAAGTGGGTCCTGAGTTCTAATTCTGTACTGGGACTAGTGAGTGCTTCTTTCCCTGGCTGGGAGGTGGAGGGTGGGCGATGGAGGGGTGGGTACGTGAGATGGGAGCCGTTCCCCTGTGCTGGGGGTCAAGGGGCTGTGTTATGGTTTTTTGGTTTTTTTTTTCTCCATGACTGATTTTTTTTTTATTGGAGTATAGTTGCTTTACAATACTGTGTTAGTTTATACTGTACAGCAAAGTGAATCAGCTATACATATAAATATATCCCCTCTTTTTTGGATTTCCTTCCCATTTAGGTCACCACAGAACACTGAGTAGAGTTCCCTGTGCTCTACAGTAGGGTCTCATCAGTTATCTATTTTATACATAGTATCAATAGTGTATATATGTCAGTCCCAATCTCCCAATTCATCCTATCCCCCTCCCTTCCCCATGGTATCCGTACATTTGTCCTCTACGTCTGTGTCTCTATTTCTGCTTTGTAAATAAGATCATCTATACGAAATTTTTCAGTTTCCACATACATGCATTAAAATACGACATTTGTTTTTCTCTTTCTGACTTACTTCAATCTGTATGACAGTCTCCAGGTCCATCCATGTCTCCACGAATGACCCAATTTCATTCCTTTTTATGGCTGAGTAATATTCCATTGTATACATGTACCACATCTTCTTTATCCATTCCGAGGGACTGTGTTGTTGGTGAGGGCCTTCCTGGGTTGTATGCCAGGCTGGGAAGACGAAGCTTCTGCAGTGGTTCTGTCTCAGGAGGGGTGTGGGAGAGGGGAGCGGACTCTACCTGTGAAGAGGGATGGGTGGGGCTGCTGGAGGTTGGGGTGCACTGTAAGCTTGGTTACCTGCAGCCAGGGCCCTGAGGAGAGACTGGGGCCAGCTGATGGCCAGAGAGAGTTGCGGGGCCTGCTGCCATTCATGGTGCATGGAAAGGACATTTGTCTGAGCTAAGCCATGGGAAAAATCTAAATTTAGAGACCTTAGTTCTTTCCAGCAACTAAGCCAAGACACAGTAGACAAAATGATTTGGCCTTTGAAAATCTAGTTTTTGATCTACAAGGATCCAATTTCATAGGAGAATGAAGCTCCTCAATGCTGTGTGCATATGAAAAAAAACAGACACGCAAAGATCATTGCAATGTGTGGGATCCGCATCACCGTGTTCAGCGCATTTGAGTTATCACAGAGGATTCAGGGAGGGAAGGGGGACAGATGACAAAGGAATGGGGTCATCTGTCACCCTTCCTATCTGTCACCTATTGAAGAGAAGGCTGCCAGTGATGTGTTTGTTGTCTGGGAGTATCAGAGGGATTGCTCTGGAGAAGATTCAGGCATCATTTCAAACGTCCAGAGAGTGCCACACAGGGAGGAAAAGACTTGAAGGCAAAATATTTGTTGACCCAGTTGGACAAGTTGCCGTGACAAAACATTGGCCTCTGTTACCAATTAGGCAGGTGGGCTATTGCTGTTTTAGAGGCTGGATGATTGTCTTTTTTTTTTTTTTTTAACTTTCTTGGAGTATAGTTGATTTACAATGTTATGTTAGTTTCAGGTGTACAGTAAAGTGATTCAGTTACACATATACATATATCCATTCTTTCTCAGATGTTTTTCCCATAGAAGTTATTACAGAGTATTGAGTAGAGTTCCTTGTGCTCTACACTAGGTCCTTGTTGGTTATCTATCTCATATACAGTAGTGTGTGTATGTTCATCCCAAGCTCCTGATTTATCCCTCCCGCCCCACCCTCACCTTTCCCCCCTGGTAACCATAAGTTTGTTTTCGATATCTGTGCGTCTGTTTCTGTTTTGTAAATAAGTTCATTTGTATCATTTTTTAAAATTAGATTCCACATATGAGTGGTATCATATGATATTTGTTTTTCTCTGTCTGACTTTCTTCACTTAGTATGATAATCTCTAGGTCCATCCATGTTGCTGCAAATGGCATAATTTCGTTCCTTTTTATGGTTGAGTAATATTCTATTGTATATATGTGCCACATCTTCTTTATCCATTCGTCTGTCGATGGGCATTTAGGTTGCTTCCATGACCTGGCTATTGTAAATAGTGCTGCTATGAATAGAGGGGTGCATGTGCCTTTTTGAATTATGGTTCTCTCCGGACCCGTCTTAAAGAGTAAATATTCATGGGAGTCTCAATGTAAGGGGCTAGGGAAAATGGGAGTTCTTCCTGGGGTACCTTCTAAAGCACTCGTAACTTTATCATGGAGGGGGGTCAAGGTCCATGGAGGGGGGTCAAGGTCCATGGAGGGGGGTCAAGGTCCACGTGTGAAGTGCTCCCAAGAGGAAGGCTCCTCTCTCTGTGCCTCAGCACCTCCTCGAGCTGAAGTCACATCAGTCTTCCTGCTTCTCCATCTCGGACACTCGTGGTACGTGAGTGTGTGCATGTGTGTGCTTCGGCCTCACCCAGAGCCTGGCACACTCACTCACTCTCTCCCTCTCCCTCTTTCCCACTCCGTCCTTCCTCTTCTCCCCTCTCTCTCTGTCTGTGTAAATGTCCATAGAAGATTAGCATCTATTTTTACATTTTCCAACTGTAGAGAGTCACTGCTACTCCTGTTTGTTGGTAGCTGGGAGGCAGGTGTCTACGTGAAGGTGGCTTCGAACTGAAAAGGTGCAAAAATGCTAGGCCAATTTGGGAGAGGAGAAAAGGCTTGAAAAGAAAGGCTTAGGTCCTTTGGCTGTGCTGAGCTTTTGTGAGAAAGGCTTGCCACGCTGCTGCGTTGTCCCCGCCTGGGTTTCAGCCCACGTGAACGGTGTCTTTAATGTCTTACGGAAGGGATTTGGGCTCTTCAAGGCCAAAACGGGCTTCCCCTTCCGCCACTTCTGCCACCACTGACTCCTCTTGACTCTCAAAAGACATCAGAACCTCTGAATATCTTGTTTTCCAGCCAGAGATAAATTAGCTGTCTCCCGTTTGCATCTGGAAGACTGACCACTAAGCATTAAGTTCTTTATGTTTGAGGAGCTCTTGGATGCATTGTTCTTGGCTGGCCTTGTTCCCCAATTGAGTGGAGTTATGTTTACAATTCTGTGGAGAGCCTCTAACTTTTTTTTTTCTTTTTAAGATAGAAGTTACATTTTTTTATGTGAAAAAAAATAAAGACACCAACACATTGTGCATTACTAGACAATGTACACACAGCCTTTATGCATCATGGCTGGGATGACAATCTCTGGGTTTTCTACGCACTTTTTCCTTTCCTTGAGGGTGGATCTTTTTGCACTAAGTAACTCAGCCTCGAACTCAGCCTGATGGGCTGAATTTATAATATCTGCAGGTGGTACCATTTTTCCCTGGTAAATGAGGAGATCCTCCCCTATTGTCCAGCCGCTAGTTTTAAATTTAAATTAAATAACGTTAAATTAAAATTCAGTTCCTCAATCATGGTAGCCACAATTTCAAGAGCTCAATAGCCACATATAGCTAGTGGCTACTGTATAGAGCCTCTAACATTTTTTATTTTAAAACTAATTTTTTAATCTATTGAAGAGTAGCTTTGGGAGGAGTATTTAAGGTTGCGTAGGGTAATCATAGATTTCGTGGTAGATATACTCTGTCCATCATACATACACCTCAGATCCGTAGAAGTGCAGGGTGATTTTTCTTTCTCTGCTCTGAGGCGAGCAGGCTGAGTAAAACTTATATAATAAAGGCCAGAGCTGTGTTAGGCTGCTTGAAATTCAGTCTTTCCCTGTTTTTGTTATATTTTCCAGGCATAGAGAGGGACAGGATAAAGATGCCTTATAAAAGGATCTGCTAGTGAACATATAACCAAATGGTAATTTGGGAAAGGGGTGGGCAAAATGAAACAAAAGCAGACAGGTTCTGATTTTATCAGGTTGACTCAGTTATGTAAGGAGATGGAAGATAAAGTTTGTGATAATGTGTTGAACTAGTAATACCAGGTTTAGAGTTAAAAAAAGAAGAAGAAAAAGGAAAGCACAGACAGAACATTCCACAAAATCACTGAACTGTGGGTGATAACATGCTTCCTTCTTTTCCTTCAGAGATTTGTTTCAGAGGTTAGCTGGGGTAAGGACCAGTACTGTAAAAACAACACAGGGGATCTGTAAAGAACAGGGGAAGGAACTGTCTGACACGACATTGATTACCAGCAAAGTTTTTTAAAATTTAATCTGAATTTACTACAGCATTGGTCTTGATATCTCAAAGACACTGGCCATGGCCTTCCTAATTTTCTGGACCTGAAGACTTGCTGTCTTCAACCACAAGTAATGCTTAAATTGGCCTCATCCATGGTTTCAGATCCACCAGCGTTTCATTCAGGTCAAATAACAATCATCTTGGTAATGCCAGTGTGGATGAACGTGGTCCTTTAGAAAATATTAAAACATGGGAATTCCCTGGTGGTGCAGTGGTTAGGACTCCACGCTTCCAGTGCAGGGAACACAGGTTCCACCCCTGGTCAGGGAACTAAGATCCCTCATGCCATGCAGTGCGGCCAGAAGAAAAGAAAAGAAAAGATTAAAACATCTTTTGTAACTGACAACACTTTCGCCCTCATGTTAGTTCACACTCCTTAATCCCACAACAGCATGCACCGTCCTATATTCAGCCTTCCTCTTAGCTTTCTTTCCTAAGCTCATTTTCATCCCAAGACAGTGTCTGAACAAAGACTCTTCTTTCCTGAAGCAGCTCAGAGTGGGAAGAGTAGAAGGTGAAGAGACACTGGCCATCCCACCATCGCTGTCTTAATGTCATTGTCTTGCAACCGTCTTCCTGTGAAAGTTCTCCTTTCCCTTTCCTCCCTTTTATCCCCCACTCACTGAATAAAAGATTGGGTATCTGTTTTGTACTGGGCACTGTGCCAGACAGTGGTCATAACTCAGCGAGCAAGATGGACAAAATTTCCATCTTCTTAGCAGGGATTAAAATATTAAGTAATTACAAGGATGGTGAGTGTTTAAAATAAAAGATAAGAAATGTCAAATGAGGGACTGACATAGTCTGCGGGTAGGATTGAGGAGTCAGGGAAGTGTGAATAGGTAGAACCAGAGAGGAAATCAAAGACCTCTAAAATTTATCTTTCGAGGAGAGGAAGGAGAAAGAAATAGAATTCCAAAAGAAAAGGGCCAAAGATGCTTTTTTTTTTTTTTTTGCCTCGCTGCACAGCTCATGGGATTTTAGTTCCCCCATCAGGGATCGAACCTGGCCCTCGGCAGTGGGAGCACAGAGTCCTAACCATGGGACCGCTAGGGAATTCCCAAAAGATGCTTTTTTTATACAGAACATTGGAGGCTACATTACATTCAATTCCAAGTCTGTGCAACTGTGAAGACTGATCATTTTTTATTGGTTTTCCAGATACTTCATCTTTTCTCTTTCTCAGCTAACAGTACTTTTGACCATTATGCTACTCAACAAACAGTGTCCTCTGTGACTAGATGACAGGAATCCCACTGCTCCCCCCACCCCCAAATCTGCCAGTGTGCTGCTGTGATCATGTGAGTAGCTGTCATTGGAGGTAAAAAGTTTGGAGTAGAAATTTGTCAGCTTTGATTACAATGAGACTAAGTTATTTATTTATTTATTTTTATTTTTATTTTTTTAACTTTTTTTGTTTGTTTTTATTTTTGGCTGCGTTGGGTCTTCGTTGCTGCACGTGGGCTTTCTTCTATTTGCAGCGAGTGGGGGCTGTTCTTCGTTGCAGAGCACGGGCTCTAGGCACGCGGGCTCAATAGTTGTGGCACGTGGGCTCAGTAGTTGTGGCACACGGGCTCAGTAGTTGTGGCTCGCAGGCTCTAGAGTGCAGAGTCAGTAGTTATGGTGCACAGGCTTAATCGCTCCATGGCATGTGGGACCTTCCCGGACCAGGGCTCGAACCCGTGTCTCCTGCATTGGCAGGCAGATTCTTAACCACTGCGCCACCAGGGAAGCCTGAGACCGAGTTATTTATAATTTTTTGTTTTTCCTCTTCATAAATATAACAAAATAAATTTTCATCAAGCATCCACCAAGAGCGAAGAATTCATGTAGCTGGTGGGAACATAAAGATTAATAAAGATGATTTGTGTCCTCAAGGACCTTCAGTCTGGTGGCAGAGACTCATATCTATAGAACTGACAGAATAAATCTTCTGCGGGGAATATGAATAAGGCATTATAGGAACCCAGAGGAGGAAAGATTTCTCCCCAAGGGAACCTGGAAGGACTTCAGAGAGAAGGAGGTATTTGAATTGGTCTTAAAAGAATGATAGCCTGCTAATACAGCTAGCCAGGCTTTTTTAAAGAGTCAAATTATTTTTGTAGTTAAGGCTTAATATGAGTAATAATGCGAGTAGTAATGCTATAAAGAGAGAAAAAGCACCAATTGAAGCAGATCTGTTTTCTTTTCATCTAGGTGTCACACTTGGCATATGTTGGTCTAGAAACAGCTTGATGTTTTGCTCACTGCTACGGGTTTGCCTATCGTTGCACAATAGATGGAATCTTGAAATTTGGGTGTCGGTTGAACTTTCATAAATCAAATCGCATTTCCCATTATCTTACATTTAATTAAAGAGGTGGTGTGCTTTCTGATTACCCTGTAATTGGCAGTGGTAGTTGTCTCTTTAACTCTGTTTTCCTGCCCTAAAGCTCTCTTCTCCAGCAGTTAAACATCACTGCCCTTAGACTAACAGCAAGTTACTAGGGGCGATGCTGTTAAAAAAAAAAAAACTGTCAGTGATTCTGGTGCAAATCACCTGCTCCCTAGTTCTTTTGGGTAGAAAGGTCAGTTTTCTTATACTGGATTTTCATAAAACTGAGCAAACTAACAGTCCCCCATATCCAATATGTCAACAACATGTTATATTTGAAATTACTCTTTAAAATGAGGTATAAAACTGCACTACACTTTCTCCCTGTCCATTAATTTGACTTGCTAACCTCCTGCCAAGATTTGTCCATTTTAAACATGATAGCTTTAAACATTCATCAGAAAGCATATAGCAAATTATACTCTGGCATAAACATGAAGGCTAATGTTTGGATCTGACCAGCCACTCACTCAGGGTGTATCACACTGAAGGCAGAGTGAGTGGGGTTGGCTTTCTCTTGGAGGAATGTTGCTTCGGGACAAAGAGTTGTTGGTCTTTGTTCTGTGCAGTCCACCACCATAGAATAGGTTTGGTTCTGTGATATGTTCAAACAATGCAGATATCATCAAGGGGCACTTTCAAAAATAGCAGAGTATCAAATGGTCCCCCTCACCTAAAGACTGGGGCCCCGTGCTATATAAAATCCTAAATAAACCTCAATTCTGTGGCTGTAAGAGACCGGGAGAGGGCCCCTCATCTCTTTCCAACATGTCACCACCTGCCGTAGGCTCAGGCCTAAATCAGCACAGGTAGGGAGGGCGCTCCCCCACCGTGGGAGAGAGCAGTGGGTGATGGAACCAGGACCCAAGTCAGATTGCTGAGTTCTGGGGTCAACCCAAGTCACTGATCTGGTCTGTTTCCCTAACTTGCCTAGGTGTTGGCAATGGAAAATGCTCAATACGCTCTTTGATTTCCAAAAGAGAACAATCAGTTTTCATCATCTCTCTCAGTAACTCTTTCCTGTTTACGATGATCCTGGACTGATACCCAAGATTGTTGTTGATGTAAAGAGTAACTCTGGTCACTGAGCACTGTCCCTTCCAGCTTGGTGACACTCGCATGCATTCTGTCCTGGGCAGCTCACGCTCATCCCCTTGTCAGGCTCTGATGACTCTTTTTTGTTACAAGCAGGATGTTAGATAAAATACTTACAAACCATCCCTCCATCGTTATAAAGGCAATTCATGTGCAGACACTCTGATGAAATAGAGCACACTGTCATTAGATTACATGAAGTATGACATCTTTGTTTTTTTCATCTTTTTGCCAATTAGCAAGCATGAAAAATAAAGGTGACGGGTTAAGCTACTACGTGGTGGAGAAGTGTAGTTTAGATTTCTTCTTTTTGATGATACACAAGAGTAATCCTGGCATGTGCCCCCCTTCCCATTTCCACTGTAGAGTAATATTTCCTTGAACTAAAACCCACAACATATAGTTCTCTATTTATTCTGCTGAAGGGAAATGGGTGAGATTGCCAGATTTCTCTGAGAAGTACAGGGTTTTCAAATCATTGTGAAGAAATTACTGAGGTTCAGTGTCAATGGAAAAAGCATATTCTTAATTTGCCTGTAATTTTTCTTTTAATTGGTACTTTGGTTCCACTTTCAAAGCACTTTTTTCTTTTCCAATTTGGCATCAACATTATTTTTAAAAACGCCGTTTCATTTTAGGATTATTTTCTATTTTGATTGACATAAAATATATCATTCTGAAGGGAAAAATATTAACACATTTTGGGGTAAGGAACTCAGATAAATTGAGCTTTGTAATCACTTTCCTAGGAATGCAGTTTCATGGTTATAGATATTGGAAAAACCTCACAATATAACCAACAAGCTGTTGGAATCTTGGTTGAGATTCCAGACCGTAAGTGCTAATTTCCGTTCTAACAATAACCATTTCACTAGTGAACACTGGCCTTTTACTAAGAGAGTAAAGAATAGGGATAATGAAATTGTACACACACAGGCCTTTTAACAAACTTTTCCCTTGTGCATAGCTCATTCTAAATATATATATATTTCTTGCCCCACCTCCTCACCTCTTCACTGAGAAAATCGTTTCATTCAAAAATATGACCTGGCCCCATACAAGATAAAGTAGCACTCATTGTCAGGTTCATGCAGAACTCACCTCTGTTTTAGGCTGGTCACAAGAAGCACAGAGGGAGCAAGGCCTGTGGAGATACTCAGAAGATCGAGAAATGTGGGCCGGAGCTCTGGGCTGGGGAGGCAACCTGGCATTGCTCTACCCTCCATCGTATGTCTACTAGCAATGGCATTAGAAGGTCCCTCAGGCCTCTCTCTCCCTTCTCTCCACATGATCAGGGTCCCATTCCTGTAACAGATGGCAATGTGTTTAGGCAGTAAAATGAGGTAAGAGGGAACCAGCAGGAGAATCACTATCCACTTAGGGATGGCAGTGATGCTCTCTACAGACCCCGGTTAGTGATGGAGCCGCAACCAGGAGGGCTCTGATCCAGCCTTGTCCTATTTCAAACGCAGTGTGTGACATCGGTCACTTACTTTCTTAGGCCTCGGTAATCTCATCTACTGGAAAAAGTGTTCGAATTGCGTAGATGATGAAATGATGTCTGAGGTTTCTTTCAACTCTAAAAGTCTTCAGGGAGAGACCATTGAAAAGAGTATAAATTCCTGAAGTCACACTCTCAGGAGCCCTACCTTCACCAAGCCACTCTGTCATTGTTGAGAATAAAATGCGGAGGTTGCCTGTCAAATTCTAGTCAAATTGAATGTACATACACAAATTTTAGCCACCTTCTAGTGAAATTGAGATAGCTGTTAAAATAGTAACAGATTTATTTAATAATTGTCTTTGAAATTTTTCACTTATTTCTTTCAAGGTAACCATTAACAGCCATCCTGGAATTTTAGCAGAGATCTCCTTTCACATACTCTTTAATGATCCCTGTGAAATAAATCATATTGAAGGGTTTTTTTCTCCTTATGAGTTATTTGCCTGGAGGAAAAATTCTTAACTTTCTTTTTCATCTAAATGCATGCTAGAATAAAGTGTCCTTTGAAAAGTCTTAATGAAAAGGGCAAACATGGGAATATCTTCCACCCCAGTTCTTTCTGTGGGCTCTAGGCTCTGAGAATGAGGTCTCTGACTGCAGGAGGAATGTCAGGGGACTCCCACTGTGTAACAGTCCACACCCTTCTGCCCCGTAGACAGCTGGCCTGTTAACTACTTATGGAGAGCAGCCTTTGGGAAGAAAAAATATTAAAAATTGGTTCATTTTCTATGAGTTATTTTAGCCACACTAAATATACAAGAGAGAGAAGCTGGCATTTTCTATGTGAGATGCCTCTCCTCTTTCCCCAGCTCAGGGGAGAGAGTAAGAATTACGTTTAGAGGCTGATAAAGTTTCCTGTGGTTACTATCAAGAGATCAGAGTCTTACTAACTTTTGCCAAATGGGAACAAGGAAAAACATTTGAAAAATAAACATTAAGTTATTACTCTCTCCTTCGTTCCCCTTTCTCTAGAGATATTCTTAGGGAGTCCATGCTAGGCATTAACAGTCTTCTTTGAAGCAAAATATACCCTTGCAACTCTCATGTTATTTTATTATTATTATTTTTTTTACCAGTTCCCCCTTTTGGCAGAATCTCTCACATCCAGCTCACTATCCCAACCCAGTGAGGATCCCACAGAAAGGCCTTTTGCTTTCTTCTGTGTACAACTGTCCCACACCACATGCTTAATTAGAACCCCAGGTTATCTTTGAGAGGGTCATGGTGCATCCCTTCCCTATGTCGATTTGAGAACATGGATAGTACTCCCAAACTTAAACATTGAAGATCTGGGGCCTGACTAGAGCAGACATTTAGTGCCGCAAATTTTCCAGTACAGTACCAATGAGTTAGAACTACATACGTTAAACAAGCAAACAAAAAACAACTGAAATCTCATAAATAATAAGATAATGGTTTCCGTTCCACATCCTACCAGAGTCGTTCTAACAGCACACATACATATGAACTAATTTTATGCAAATTACTAGAAACATTTGTGTCAGGGGAAGACCTGAGGTGACTGGTACTTATTTTCAGATTGGTTCAATAGTAGTGGATAACTTGGGGGGAATAACGTATGTGTTCTAGGACTTGGTGGTAAGGAAATTTAACTATTGCTTACTTAAAAAAATTTGGTCATAGATTTAACAGTGTGATACCCAAATCAGATGACAGTGGTTAGTTAAAACTGTGGTAAATAACTTCTACTTTGTCTCTGTTAAGAGGATTTGTCTGTTTTTATTCTAACAATCACGCTGTTGAAGCTGAGCTTTCCATAAAAAATAGGTCTTGGAGACCAGTGGCAACGTGATGTAGGCTGCATAAGCACTCCGTTCCTGAGTGGAAGCAGTGGCCTAACAGTTCATATTGCTTTTGTTAAAGATCACCTTTGCAGAGTGAGCGCATATTAGTCTTTGTTTGCAGAATAGGTTAAGATTAGACTTGAGGTCCTGAAGTCTTAACTCTCCAGTGAATATGAATCATACACTTGTGAAATCCTCATTTCGAGGAAGCCCATTTTGCAGGTGGTTAAGAAGTGTAAACTTCTCTTTTTTAAGCTGAAAAATATACATTATGTTTGTCAGTTAATCATAATAATTATGATTAATTGCTAATAAAACATCACAATTTATAGAGGACTACGTAAGTAGTAGCTGGCTATGTTCTCCCAATGCAAGCCAGTGATCAGAAATTGGCAAATTCTTAAACCTGCAAAAAATAGAAAAGAACCTACTACAGATGAATACCCTTTGCTTTTTTCCTCCAAGTCCTGTTTTATGTACTTACGGCATTTTTGCTGTAATTTGAAAACACAGTTCATTCTTGTTATTCGCAGTAGTTACGTTCTATAAAGTTGCTACAGACACTGAATTAGTAAAAACTGAATTCATGAATATTGAATTTTCTACGGGAAATTCAGGTTAGGTTCCTGTGAGCCTCTGGTCTCAACATTTTTTGTCAACTAGTCAACACAAAGCCTTGTGTGTGTGTTTCTGTCTAAAAACACCTTATGTAGGATATATTGTTGATTCATTAACATTGAACCCATGGCCACTGGCACTATAGTTCATGCCTGAAGGAAGCTTATCTAAGACACATAATTTTGTCCATAAAGCACGTCATAGCCTTCTTGCGCTCAGGACGCCAGACACTTCAGCAGACATGGGGGCCTTTTTATTTTTTGGCCGCACTGCTTGTGGGTCTTAGTTCCCCGACCAGGGATGGAACCTGGGCCCTCGGCAGTGAAAGCGCCGAGTCCCAACCCCTGGACCGCCAGGGAATTCCCTTGGGGGCCATTTTAAATAGTGAAATCACACACCAAAAAAAAGGCAAAAAAAAAAAGCAGAAATTGTGGCCCTACATAGCCTGCAAAAAAGGACACTTTTTTACAGTATGAGCTGGAACAAGAAAGCAGAGTGTAGCCTTGCTAGACTCCAGCTGGGACCACGCTCTACCTGCAACTCAAAAACTGTTCCCTGCTCTGTGAATGTTGGCAAATGACAGCAAAAGTGCTGGGAGTATTATTTGGGGGTTGCAAATAAATTTGAGCAGGTAGGTGAGTTTGTAAATATAGAATCTGTGAATAATGAGGATTGATTGTATAATAATACAGTGGTTTCTGGTATCTTTTTTTTTTTCCCATTGAGCTTTTGCTTGAGATGCAGGTGAATGAAGTACACTTTAAATATCTTACAATTTTATTGGTCAATTATACCTCAATGAAAAAAAAAATGCAGGTGAAATTGATGCTGCTGGCTTGGTTGACTTTAGCATCAGTGTAATTGGCTCCTGATAGAATTTTCCAAAGTTGAGTCTACTCGCTATTATGGCAGCGGGAGTCCCAGCCATCACTTCTACTTTCTTGGCTTCTTTGATAGATGTTCTTTTCTAACCTGTCCTTTTCGGCTCCACCCTCCAGTGAACTTGGCAGTGTTGTCCTACACGATGCAGGGCAGGCAGCCTGCCGCCCCAGTCCCCACCGTTTCTCTTTCTGCCCAGACCTGCTCAGAATGTGGAAGAGAAGTGGAATTTAATTCATAAATTCAACACCTTGAGTACTGTTGCTTTTGCTCTGATTTAGTGAGACCGTCAGTGAATTGGGCCGCAAGGTCATTGGAATCAGTGCTGTTTCATTTCAGATCATTTTACGTGTTATTGTTTTAATAATAGTGCGAACGGCGTTCAGTGCCGTTTGCTGATCTTTCATCTTCTTGATGTCATTAGGCAGAGCCCAGAAACACAAAGGGCATTTCAGCTTTGATGTCCTCTGAATAAGGAAGATCTTTTCAGAAATGTACAATTCCATCTCGTTCTGCCTGGCTTGAGAGCCTCCTTTCCTATTCCTGGGATACCTACTAAATCCTATGGAAACCTGGGTGTGAGTTTTTCAAAAACTTTCAAATCTATAGTCAAATGTTTCGACTATACAATCCCATCCCTAGTTATGTAGACTGGAGATTCTCACTTTGTTCAAACCAAGTCTTAACTCTAACCTGATTAAAAGGTGGCAACTTTTCAGATACAGGCCGTGTCAGTTACTCAGCCTGGATTTGTTACTTCTAGAGCGCGGCTTTTTCAGAATTGCTGAATTTCCTTCCAGTAATTCAGATGTTTCTGAGGCAGACCCTGGAGTGGCTGTCACACGCAGTGGTGCCAGAAGGTCTGTGGCAGGTCGTCCTTCTAGAGGGAAGCCTCAGAGGTGAAGTGGGGGAGAGGCTGCCCTGGGTGGCTTTTGAAGAAGAAGACAGGAGGCTGTACTAGACTGGGGCCAGCTTGCCAGCCAGCAGCCAGGCCTGGAGGCCAGCGTCCACCTGTGCTAAAGCAGTGTGTGCTGGCTTTGCTTTGTGATCCTTGTGGGTGGCAGCTGTGTGATTTGTGCCTTTTGTCCTGCGGAGGCCTGATCTTGGCACTTCAAGGGGGGCGTCATGGGTGGGATGCTTTAAAGCGTGGCGACACCGTCTCTTAGGCTCTGTGTGAAAACAGCGAGGAGAAGCAGGCCTTGAGGAGCCACCTGGGAGAGGGCCACGGGTGCCATGGAGAAGCACGTTCCAGCCACAGTGAGGGTGCAAAGGGTCAACTCAGCCACTGGCTTCTGGCAAGTCTTCATCTTTGAAGGACTGTCCAGTGGAAGATGGATTAGAGTTACTCTGAGAGGCCGATGCCTGGACCTCTGGTCATTGTGCTCCGCCTACCGGGAAAGGCAGTGCTCACAAGGAGTTGAGGACGTTTTGAAGCTACACAGACCTGGCTTTCAGTGCACATACGAGCTGCGTGACCTAGAGAAAGCTGTTTAATGCCCCTGACCTTCATCTGTAAAATGTCCAAAAATAATACAGAGCTTGCCGAGTTGTGTGGCTAAGAGATAATCGAGTCCAAGCATCTGGCAGGTTGCAGGCTGTAGTGGGCGTTGGTCAGTGGCAGCCTCCTTATACTGGGTCTCATTTGTTCATTCTCTCAATGTTTGTGTGCTGACTCGGGTCTGGGTGTTCTCTTCAGCACGGGAGAGACAAAAGGGGTAAGAGAGGCAGGGGAACCTGGTGTTCACGGGCCAGCGGGGACAGCCAACAAACCGGCGGCTAAAATAGCCTCTGAGAAGTGCTGTGATAACGGAAGTTAGTGACATGAGAGCGCAGAGGAGGGGCTCCTAACCCCGTACTTGTGGGGCTAGGAAACTTTTCCATGAGGCTGAAGCATCTCCCCTGAGCTGCAGAAGAGGAGCTGAGTTAGCTGGCCAAGCAGAGAGAGGGCTGGGCTTCCACAGACCAGCATCTGCGGAGACCTGGCGGGAAAGAGAGCATACGTCTTTAGTGGAACTGAATTAAGGTCAAAGCACAGGAGCACAGGTATAACGGCGGTGGGGGGGTGGTTGGAAAGGGTAGAGAGAGGATGAACAGAGCCAGGAGGCCGTGTCTAGATTTTATGTTGAGGGCGATAGACAGCCATTGAAGATTTGCTTTTAGAAAGGCCACCGACTGCAGGGTGGAGATGGGATGGGAGTCCAGGGCTGTCGGAAGACAGCAGGCTGGTGCAGAAGGCCGTACGGGAGAGGAGGAGCGCCTGATTCAGGGTCGACTGAGTGGCAGGGAGGATGGAGAGAAGCGGATGGGTTCAGGGTGTATGAGGGAGCTGAAATCAACAGGACTTGGTGAATGGCGGAGAGGGTGGGGGAACAAGAGGGGGGAAGGGCGACTCTTCAGTTTCTAGTGCGGACATCAGGGTGGATGATGGTGTGTTTCTCAAGATGAGGGAGCAGTCTGAGAGCTTGAGGTAGATAAGGACTTCGGTGTTGGGTGCTGTGGTTGGGATTATAGAGTACATTCAAGGGGAGATGTCCATTAGGCAGTTAAACAACACAGGTTGAAGCCCAGGAGAGATGTGTGAGCTAGAGGGACCGATTTGTGGCTCATTGACATATATCTGTATGTTATTACACATATCCATAGGTCATTTGAAGCCAAGGGAGTGGATGGGATGGCCAAGGGGAGTGGGCAGAGCGAGAAGATGAGGGCAGAGGACCACCCTGCATACAGTGGCACCCAACCAGAAAAGTTGCATGCTCTGTCGGAGACTTCTTTGCATTTTACCAAATTTGATTAGCTATAACAATCATCTCATAAGGGTAAACAGAAAGGTTTTAGGGAATTTTCTACATCTTTTGTTGGCTGATAACAGCAAAAACAAAACTGTATTTTAATAAAGCAGATTTTGAGAAGTTTAGCAAAGTAGTGAGGAGGACTTAACAGAGACAAAATATTCTAAGAAAGTAAGGGAAATTATTTACATAGATCAAGGCCCAGCAATAGCAAAACTGATGTTGAAATGCGGAAGGGCTTTGCAATTAAATGTTGTTCTTTAGGGGATTATGAATTTTCTCCCTCAGGGTGTAGGATTCAAGTCCTCCTAACCATGCCTCACTTTCACCTCTTTGCAAATAAAATAGAACAAAAAGAGTTCAATTCTTCAGGTAAATACAGTTGTTTATAATTGTATAAGTGTTCCCTTCAGTAACATGGAGGATATTTTAACTGAAATCCCCGAAGTTCTCCAGGTTTGCAGAAAGGGTGCTGGAATCAGAATGAATGTTTCAGATGCTTGGCATTTATGTTCTACTTTCAGTCTTGCAAAGATTTCCTGTATAATTAGTAGTGAGGATAAGTTCTCTGTGTGCCCAAAAAAGAAGACTCCTTAGCCTTCACTGGTGTCCAGCTTAACATTTTTAAAAGTCCATGCTGTGGTCCAGGTCAGGAAAGGCTTCACAAATACCATCCAAAATGCATATTGGGAAAAACGATGTTGTGCTTTTGAAAAACTTACTCTGATCTTATTATCTCTAAATTGCATTCCTATTTGAGGCACTTAAAGTAGTTTCTGCAGAGGAAATGGGCACAGAGGTAATGATCTAGATCTTACGGAAAATAAGAATATAGAATGAATACATGTCCAACACACACTTTAATTTCTTAGTAAGGTAACTCAGACTACAAGGGGCCGCCGGTAATCCCCTCCTGTGCCTCAGGTTACAATTTAACAGCACCATAACGTCAAGGGCTTTAACATCTCAGCTAGTTTACAGTGAGTGTGTTGGTTCTATAATTAGAGGTTAATAAACAGGTTGGAGATGAGGTGGTGTCACACACCTCATTTATGTGTGAGGTTCTGGTGACTAAGAGGCCATGCAAACTCTTTCTTGAGCCTGAGGGAACTTCAGGCTCCCTGCCATGGGATCCTAAGTTGTTTCAGGCAGCTTCTTGGTCGTCTCTAAAGAAATTATAGGTGGGAGCAGTTCCCGAATTATGTCTGTTTGGGCAAAATATTGAAATACTATGAACTTTGCTGAAAGCTTCTTCTGAAAGCTTTATTCTTGAAAGTCTTGCCCAGCAACTGCCTGTCAGGTGAACTCAGGTTTTGCATTTCAACCTTCTCCACACTCTCTGTACCTTTTCATGCCACATCCTTTCTGTCCGGGCCCATTCCGCTCACCCAATATAATACGCGTTTCAGAGGGAATGATTCTAAACCCAAGATTCAGTTTTGTTAGGAAAGTCATCACTAAGTTTTTTTTGAGGGGGTGGCATCAATGCTTGTTAAATTTTTTATTTTATTCGGGGTAAAAATGTTGGAAAAATATGAAAAATACTCCCTCATAAATCTACCCCCAAGAAGTAATCCCTGTTCACATTTTTGTTGATAATTTTCAGTATTTTATTGATGCAAAGATATTTTTAGACAAAAGTAGCATCTTTTGGTACACTCGAATCCTTTAAATTTGTCAACATTTCATGAGCATATTCTCAAGTTGTCAAAATACGGGATATAAATTAACTTTGCTCACATCCTCTTAAAACTGAAAATTCATCCTATTTCAGCTCTCCGATCCCTGTTCGGCAAACCCCATCTTAGAGGCTGTCTTTAAGCAGTAAATGTAAAATTACCTTGTGGTAACACCCTTAGAAATAATTATAACTCTTCTACCTTACACCAAGATGTCAGGTTAACTATGTGAAGGGCAAGTAGAGTCCCTTCAGTTGTATTCAGTTGTAGAAAATCATTGCATTCCGTTGTAGAAAATCCCAGGCGGATGTGTAGCATGTCATAATTGTTTCCCTCTCCATCAGAAAGCATTAATTGATCACGTAATTTACAAAGTATCCCAGGATCAATAGGAAAACTACACTGCATCACCTTAACCTTTAAGGACTTACTACTGTAGGCAAATGAGCTCCCAGTTTCCTTCCCTCAAACATGGCTTTGGCATAACAAGGGCCAGTATTGCTCCCGGCTCCATCACACATAGGTTGGCTACTGTAAATCACCGATGCCAGCTCAAGGCACAAGGTATGTTCCAGAAAATCAGAATTGTACCAAAGCACAACGGTGTTTGAGTCCACTAATTCCAACAGCCTGATATTCCTTGCAGAATGAATTAGGGGTTACCACCCCCATGCTTTACAACATGATGCTAGATAGAAATTTGCCTCCATCAAGTGGCCACTCATCTCTTTGTTTTCAAATAAAAAAGAGATTGAAGTAGAAGTAGAAGAGGTGAGACAGTTGAGTCTGCTGGGGTTGAACTCAAATTAATGGGCATGATTCGGGATAGGGCAGAGTAGGTATAAGGATGTATGCTTTCTTTCTTTTTTCTTTAAAACAAAGTATGGTTTATTTTGATGCACAAATGCCAAGTGGAAACTCAACAAAATTGAACGTAGTACCATTTAAGCAGGTTTCTTTGTAGGGACGTATGCTTTCTTCTTCTGGTCCTTTATGTCTGTGTTTTGTAGGTGTGTCCAAAGAAGAAAAGATTTGCAGGGTCCATCATATACCACAGTAGCATCCTTGATTTCAAAGTCCTCTAGCATTAATGGCATTTGACTCAGACATAATTGTCTTTAATACATCACTGTAAAATCTACCATATTACACAAGGGAGGTGCTACCGTTTAACTGGGAGATGCTACTGATTAATGATTATATGTTAAATTTATCTAGAAAATGAAGTCTTTGTGAAAAGGAATGACGGATGTTTGCAAAAGAGTGTATGAGAAAGATATTATAAATCAAAGGTTTATGAATTCTGCATATTAAATATGAATAGCTATTAAAATATTTACTGTATTACAATTAAAAAGAGTAATTAAATTAGAGCCTATCGTGAAGAATTTGGAATTTATGTGAAAACTTACAAAACTTAAATGTAATAAATCCAAAACAGAAAAAAATTTCACCAACTGACTCCAGTTAAAAAAGCTTCCTGCTTCTTTTTGCAGTACCAGAGGGGAAGAGTTATGTGATAAACATGTTATTATGGGAAAAAAGTGAAATTAATATTACTAGTGGACAGAAGAAAGTGAGAGGTAGTGAAAGGGCTCAATTTCATCTGAAGGTTGCAGCTCTGATGTTCTAAGGAAGGTCTCGGTCATTTGATTTTCCAGGTTTAATGTGTGACTTTTTGAAAACTAATTTGAAATTTCACTGTGTACAGGGCTCAGGGAACTCATCTTGTTGAGGAAATGACTCACTAAAATAAATGAACGTGTGGGCCCTTGACCATTTTTAACGCCATGGAGGATAGGTTTGAAGAGGTCAGTGTTTGTCCTTTGTGCTCAGATTATTGGTGACGCTTCTCTAGGAAAGGAAGGTTGAAGTCTTTCACATGGAACCACACAAAATGACACTTAGATATGTCACAAATTGGCGAGTATCTGCAGTTTCATGTAGTTCATGCTAACAAATTCTAAATGGGACTAAGACCATGACTTGACTGAGTTGAAAAGGAAGGAGGTCTGTGTTTTAAGGACAAAACAACATTTGCAAAAATGTAATAGAAAATTGAAAGGAGTAAAACAGTTTTGCTTTGCTGGAATTTCTGGAATAATCTGGGGTACTAATGGTGGACTTTGGGTGATTACCATGTGTCAATGTATGTTCATCAGTTGTCACAAACGTACCACTCTGTTTGGGGTATTATAAAGTGATAACCTGCTGTCAGGTCGAATGGGAGGGTGCTGAACTTCACCGTTAATTTGAAATTTGCCTAGATTATAAATTGAAAATGACCTTTCCCCATCTGTAAACAAATTATTTCCTTTTTTTTTTTGAATTTATTTATTAAAAAAAATTTTTTTTTCAAATTATTTCAATTAAAAACCTAATTTAATTATAATTCTTCAACTTAGGAGAGATATTTTTCTTTTTCTTTTTTTTTTAAGATTTTTTTTTTTTTGATGTGGACCATTTTTAGTCTTTATTGAATTTGTTACAATATTGCTTCTGTTTTATGTTTTGGTTTTTTGGCCACAAGGCATGTGGGATCTTAGCTCCCCGACTAGGGATTGAACCCGCACCCCCTGCATTGGAAGGCGAAGTCTTAACCACTGGATCACCAGGGAAGTCCCACGATATTTTTCTATTTAAGAAAACGTTAGTTTTTTTTGTTATATGAGATACGTGAGAAAAATTTGTTTATTCTTAAATAGTGTGATCTCAACACATGTGAAGGTCAGTGTTCCTTAGATTGGTGTGTTGATAGCTTATTTCAAATCAATATTTTTTATTTATTAAAACTAGACTTCTGGGAATTCCCTGGCAGGTCCAGTGGTTAGGACTTGGCAGTGAAAGTGCAAAAAAAAAAAAAAGCCTAGACTGCCAAGGCACTATTCGGCAGAAAATAATGTGATTTTCAAAACTTCACTTACATATTTAAAATAAACTTTTTAATTTTAGAACAATTTTAGTATCACAAAGATCATTTAAAAGTTCCCATTTACCCCACACACAGTTTCCTCAATTATTAACATCTTAAATGGTACATTTGTCACAATTCATGAACCAGTATTGCTAGATATTATTATTATCTGCAGTCCATAGTTTATTCAGTTTTCCATAGTTTTTACCAAATGTCCTATTTCTATTCCAGGATCCCACAGTACATTTAATTGTCGTGTCTTCTTAGGATTCTCTTGGCTAACAGTTCCTCAAATTTTCCTTGTTTATAATGACCTTGACAATTTGGAAGAGCACTGGTCAGATATTTTGTAGACTTCCCCTCAGATGAGCCTTGTTTGATGTGTTTTTAAAATATGTTTGTTATTAAGACAATATTTTTAGAGCAGTTTTAGGTTCATAACAAAATGAGGGGGAAGTACAGAGATTTCCTATATAGCCCCTGCCCTCCAACAGACTGGTACATATGCTACAACTGACGAACCTACACTGACACATCGTAATCACCTGAAGTCCATAGTTTACCTTATGGTTTAGTCTTGATGTACGTTCTATGGGTTTGGACAAATGTGTAATGGCATGTGTCTACCATTATAGTATCATATTTTCACTGTCCTAAAAATTCTCTGTGCTCTGGCTAATCACTGTTAACCCAACCCCCAACCCCTGGTAACCAATGATTTTTTTATTTTATTCTATTTTTTTACTGTCTCCATAGTTTTACCTTTTTGTAGAATGTCACATAGTTGTAACTGTACAGTATGTAACCTTTTCAGATTGGCTCCTTTTACTTAGTAATATGCATTTAAGGTTCCTCCATGTCTTTTCATGGCTTGATAGCTCATTTCTTTCTAGTACTGAATAATAGTTCCCTGTCTAGGTGTACTGCCGTTTATTTACCATTCATTTACTGAAGGACATCTTAGTTGCCTCGAAGTTTTGTCAGTTGTGCATAAAGCTGCCATAAATATCCACATGCACGTTTTGTGTGGACATAAGCTTTCAGTTCTTTAGGGCAAGTACCAATGGGCACAATTGCTGTATCACTTGGTAAAAGTATGTTTAGTTTTGTTAGAAACCACCAACTGTCTTTCAAAGTGGCTGTACCATTTTGCATTTCCACCAGCAATGAATGACATCCTCACCAGGGTAGGTGTGTAATGGTGTCTAATTGTTGTTTTAATTTACATTTCCTTGATGACATGTGATGTGGAACATCTTTTTTATGCTTATTTGCCATCTTTATATCTTCTTTGGTGAGGTGTCTGTTCAGATCTTTTGCCCATGGTTTTTTTCGTTGGGTTGTTTGTTTTCTTATTGTTGAGTTTTAAGAGCTGTCTGTATAATTTCACTTATTTTTCACAACCGAAATACTCTACATATTTTAAGACACCTTAAGTGCTATCATCAACTTTCAATTGTACAAGATTTCTTATTAATTTAAGAATAAGGTTTACACTTCCTCTATTAATACAGGTTAGAAGGTTTATTTATTTAGTTTCAACAAATACATATTTGTACACATCAAATGAGCCAGACAAGGACCCTACATTTAGAAGTTTACAATTCAGGAGGAGAGAATCAAAGGGAGGTATTGTTATAGATTTAATTTGATGGGAAACAAGGCAGAAAGTTTCAAGGACAATTAGCCCCTTAAGTCTTCCTTATCCTTGGCTGATTCTGGCTTTAGAGACTTCAGAAGTCTTCCCCAGACAGTTCTGTATTCTCTGAAGGAATGTTAAAAATCCTAATTCTGGGTAATTTTGTTTTACTCCAGACTCTGAGCGCTAAGTTTAGGTTAGTTTCTCAAGCAAAACATTCTGTCCCCTCCAGGAATGGAAGCATTGATGAACAGAAAATATCCACCCTCTCTTGATTCTTCTACTTAGCAGTATTGCAATAACCACCTGGTCAGCTTTAAATCGTAATGGGGGGGGGGATGTGTAATTATGTTTGATTCAAGCAAATAATCCAAAATTCCCCAGTCCATGCCTATGGATTTGGGTTTAATAGCATCCTGTACTTTACCTCTCAGAAGCTTTTCTCACTTGTCTTCAATTAGGATGTTAGGTCAGTGAGAACTTTGGTGAGTTAAAAAGAACCACATTGATATTTGAGAAGACCTAGGCTGACAAATCAAGTTTTTAATTACAGGAAATAATCAGAAACTACTGTAGATGCAATTAAAGGCCTTTTTCTTTGGGGGAAGCTTGTTTGTCTTTTGTATTTTTTTCCCTAAACTCATTATAAAAAATACTCTTTCATGCTTATAGCCTGAACTCTATAACTTCCTGCTGTGAATATGGAAATGAATTTTGTCGAAATCAAAGAAATTAGTTAATAGGATTTTTTAAAGCCTGTTAGTAGAAGTGGTTTAACATTTTTAAAGAAAATGTTTGCTTTGTTCATGATTAAACTGAACTAGACACCTGACCTCTGATAATCTCTCAAATCCCATACCTCTCTTTCTGTAACCAATGAATTGCTTTAAACTTTACGAGTTGAGAATTGATTAAATAAAACCATAATTTGATTCTCCAAACTGGTTAAAATTCAAATGTATAAAGTATAGCCCACTTAATAACATGAGAGTTTTTTTGGTTTTCTTTTTTTTTTTTTTTTTAAGAATTTTTTTTTTAAGGCATTGTTTACTTTGTTTATTTATTTATTTTTGGCTGCGTTGGGTCTTCGTTTCTGTGCGAGGGCTTTCTCTAGTTGTGGCAAGCGGGGGCCACTCTTCATCGCGGTGCGTGGGCCTCTCACCATCGCGGCCCCTCCCGTTGCGGGGCACAGGCTCCAGACGCGCAGGCTCAGTAATTGTGGCTCACGGGCCTAGTTGCTCCGTGGCATGTGGGATCTTCCCAGACCAGGGCTCGAACCCGTGTCCCCTGCATTGGCAGGCAGATTCTCAACCACTGCGCCACCAGGGAAGCCCTGGTTTTCTTTTTTTTTATAGCTTTTTTTTAAAGTGAATTTCCTCCCGTGTACTTGTTGTTGTTGTTTTTTTTTTAACATTTTATATTTATTTATGTATGTATGATTTATTTTGGCTGTGCCTGGTCTTAGTTGCGCCACAGGGGATCTTCGTTGTGGCATGTGGGCTTCTTAGTTGTGGCATGCAGACTCTTAGTGGCGGCATGCATGTGGGATCTAGTTCCCGGACCAGGGATCGAACCTAGGCCCCCTGCATTGGTAGAATGGAGTCTTACCCACTGGGCCACCAGAGAAGTCCCTTGGTTTTCTTTTTAAATGGTCACTTTGGCATTTGGTAGCTACCAGAGAAACACATGGGTTTAGAAGGGCATCTTAGGTCAATTCAAAAGCCTGGAGAAGAACTGAGTTGGCAGAATATAATCTTGCCAGTTGAAATTCAACCAGCCTTTGAAATTTATTCTCATCTGAAAAATACTACAGGATTTCAAAATAATGTAGCAGACATGCTACTTAGAAGCCCACTTCCTAATATTCCTCTAATTACCCAGTTGCCAACCCAGCTTGTTTATTTGAAAGATATTAGGATGGAGGTTAGACAACATATATTATGATTACTTTTCTTCCTGTGTATATTTTAATTTGAAAATGTTAAAGTATATTACAGAGTATTTTCCTATTTCACAGATTTGTAGAACTAAGATTTTGATGGGCTTATGCTCCCAGGGCTAGATCTTCCTTTGGCTTTTTCTTCTATTATTCATTGCAATCCATACAAGGCAGCCGCCCTGTGAGCATTTTCCCGGCATCCTCCTTGTGTTTACATTCCTACTGCATTTATATACAGGCGTACTGTACTCCATGTGGGTTTGGTTTCAGACCACTGCGATAAAGCAAACATCACAGTACAGCGAGTCACACGGATTTTTTGGTTTCCCAGTGCATATAAAGTTATATTTACACTACACTGTACTCTGTTAAGTGTGCAATAGCATTATGTCTTAAAACAAACAATGTGCATACCTTAATTTAAAAATACTTCGTTGCTAAAACTGCTAACCAACATCTGAGCCCCCAGCGAGTTGTAATCTTTTTGCGGTAGTAACATCACAGATCACTGGTCACCCTAACACATATAATAATAATGAAAAAGTTTGAGATATCGTGAGGATTACCAAAATGTGATACAGAGACATGAAAGGAGCAAATGCTGTTGGAAAAATGACCCTGGTGGACTTGCTTGACACAGGGTTGCCACAAGCCTTCAATTTGTAAAAACAATGCAGTAAGGTGAAGCACAGTAAAACAAGGTCTGCCTGCATTGGGCAGCACCCACATGGCAGACAGTGGAGCTGCACGTGTGGGCAGTGCTCATCCCTCGCCCTCAAGTCTCTTGGGGGAGGTGGCACAGGGTTGCTATGTAGGATGTAGGTGCTGACTCGAGGGACAGAACATGCAGTGGGGGACACCTCACAAGGAGATGAGAGGCGACCAGGGAAGGTTGCCCAGAGACGCTGACCCTGAAGCTGATTCTTAAAGAATGAGTCAGAGTTTGCCAGACACAAAAGAGTCAAGGGGAAACAAAGAGTCATGATGTGTCGAAGAAATGGCCTATAAGTAGTTTAATGAGCCTGCAACTCAGTGTGTATGGGGGGACTCCTGGGAAGTGAGGGAGCTGGGGCCGGATTAATGAAGTGCTTGGACATCAGGTCAAGAAGTCTGGATTTCATTCTGTGGACAATGGGAGCAAGTGAAAGATCATCCTTAGGGAAGCGATGTGATCAAATGTGCATTTTAGGCAAGTCCAATGAGAAGGGTTTGAGTTTCATCTTATAAAAAGCAGCTTCTAGATGCCCTTCACACTTATATAGCTGCCATGTATTAATCCCCTACTGTGTGCCTAGGCATGCCCAAATATCTTTTTTTTTTTTCCCCCTATACTCTTTATCCCTTTCTCTCTACTGGCTTTTATCTGCCTCATCCCATTCCAAGTTTATAAACATGACTAAGTCCGATGTTATAAATAAAATAATGATACTAAGACATTAAGGTGAGGTTATTGCCGTCGCTGTTGGATTCAGCAACGGTGAAGCCAAGCAACCTTGGAAAGAGCCGTTTCAGTTGAGGGATAGGAGCAGTGGGTCAGGAATTGATTGGCAGGTCAGGAAGGCGAAGTGGGGAATAGAGATGCTCTTTCTGGGAACCTTACCGTGAAAGGAAGGAGTTAAGCATAGAAGATTGTAAGAAGTGTGTGGTACCCAAGGGAGCCTGGGAGGAGAGAGCCCGAAGGCACGAGAAAGTTGGTGGATGGATTTGTTTCAAGAGGGGAAAGAGGAGGCAGAGGAGGGATGGGAAGGTCTTTTCCACTGTCAGTAGAAGATGACTGGAGGCTGAATGTAGATTGCCTGTGGTGTGTTGGAAGTTGGGGAAGTCTTACCACCTGCCTTCCATTTTTCTGGTGAAGATCTTCTGCTGAGAATGGAGAAGAGGCTGGTGAGAAAGGAATCTGAAGGGAATGGGCAAGGTTTGAGGGAGTGTTTGTGTGAGAAGGAGAGGGACATGTTGAGAAGGATGACCACCAGTGCCCTGCGGGAGCCCAGCGAGGTTGGGGACCACAGGCCGGATGGGGCGCCATGCAGCGAGGCTGGTGAATTTCCTTCAGCGTCATCAGCAGACCGGTGAGGGAACAGAGAAGGTCTGAGTGGAAGTTGAGGTTTGGTTGTGTGGGTCAAAGGAGGTGAAGGGTTTGAGAAGAGTGTGGAGACGTGATAGATAACAGCATCCAGTCCATTTAGGAAGAGATGCTTAACAGGGAGGAGACTGTAAGGAGACAAGACATAGTCAGAGGAGGCAATCGTGAGAACTGAAAGGTTGTGATCAGAAGTGAGGATAAAAGAAAGCTGAACATTTCAGACCCGGAGCAACAGTTGTGGGCTGAGCTCCAAGGGATGGCCGTGAATGTGGGTGGAGAGCTGGCAAGGATCCTCTAAAGCAGAGACCCAAGGGACTTCCCTGGCGGTCCACTGGTTAGGACTCTGCGCTTCCACCGCAGGGGGCATGGGTTTGATCCCTGGCCAGGGAACTAAGATCCCACAAGCTGGGCTGCGCGGCCAAAAGAAAAAGAGAGAGAGACCCAAGATCCTGGAGGCAAAGGTGTGCAAGGCTGGTCCTCAGGGCACTGGAGCGCCTAGGGTGGTGGCAGAAATTAGAGTGAAGACGGAGAGGGGAGGAGAGCTCCAAGCATCGGTGAGCGATGGAGTCATTATCTGAAAGGGAGTAAAGGCTCATGTAACATGGGGTGTGTCCCTCTGTAGAAGAAAGCTTCTTCCTCGCATTCAAAAAAATTAAATGTAACTCGTAAAATCTGATTTTTATCACAATTTCTCACAATGGAAACATGACCCAAAGTTAGCATCTACTGGAATTCTGGAAGTATCCTGAAAACCATGCCTGTAAACATCCCCTGTCGTTCATCTCTCAGGTGACGTTTTATAGGTTCCAAAAAAAGAGAGAGAGAAGGGGTAGTTCTTGCTCCTTTGCTGAGTTTCATCTTACTGGCAGAATACAACAGGAAGAAGGCTTTTCAAAGCATAATATGAACAGACATTTCTCCTAAGACCTTTTATTTTGAGAGGATTAAAATCTATCTAGTAGGGATAGCCAACTGTCCTCTCTTTTCAAAGCTTGGTTTCCATCCATCACCTGTATCGGTTGTTCTGTTTTATATTAAGTTGTTCAGTGCCACCGCTTCCACCTTGACTGCAGTTGGTGTTGGAATAGGAAGCATAGACCCTGAGATGGTCAAGGACAAGGGGATGCAGACTGCCTTTTCTTGCCACATACCCACTGGCAGCCCCAGAGCCCGATCCCCAGTGGGAGGGAAGTTCCTACCAGCTTTTATCTTAGAAAACCTTGACCAAACATCCCACTTCTTCTGTTCCTCCCATTCCTTCTTGGCCCGTGAGGACACTTATTTTTTTTTTTTTAGTTTTTTAATTTTTGGCTGCGTTGGGTCTTCGTTGCTACACGTGGGCTTTCTATGGTTGTGGCGAGCGGGGGCTGCTCTTCGTTGCGGTCAGCGGGCTTCTCATTGAGGTGGCTTCTCTTGTTGTGGAGCATGGGCTCTAGGTACACGGGCTTCAGTAGTTGCGGCATGCGGGCTCAGTAGTTGTGGTGCACGGGCTTAGTTGCTCCTCAGCATGTGGGATCTTCCTGGACCAGGGATCGAACCTGTGTCCCCTGCATTGGCAGGAGGATTCTTAACCACTGGACCACCAGGGAAGTCCCTGCATGGGGACACTTCTAAGGCAGTCTTTGGGGACAGTGACATTTATGTTCCTGTGTACTCATGAACTTTTATCAGAAGTATGTTTTTGGTCAAACTGCAATGTTTATTTCTATGTACTACCACAGAGTTAGTATTAACCCATTTCATCTTGCTTTTCTAACCCCATTTGAACAGAATCCTACAAAGGATCATATATCCCTTGCAGATTTTTAAAATCAGGAGCTACTGTTAAAATGCAAGGGATCCCCAGAGTCTAAGACTGAAGGCTTTAGTTTCATCTACTACATGTGAAATTCTCCCATATATATAGACAGGGCTTTAGGTAAATCATAGTTAATGTGTGTCCCTACTTCTCTGGCAACATCAGAGGGTTTTTGTTTAGTGGCTTAAACATTCAATAATACTTGAAACACTTTGTCCAGGTCTCTAACGGAGATGCTTTGATGAATCCTCCAGCGCTTGTCTAATCAGGAAAGACTCACGGGAGGATTAAGCAGCGCATGCGTGAGAAAATAAAACAGTCAAAGCAATGCATTATTCTGGGTATGAAGTGGATTATTACGATGGTATTAAAAAAAAAAAAAAAGGACCCCAAAGAATTAAGTTGATGCAGTTTGGAGTGAGGACTAAATTGTCACCACAGTTTGCTGTGGGCATTGGTTAACTGATGGAAGACTCCAGAAGATGGGTCCAGGAGGCACTGAACTGGACCCATGTGGACCAATAACCTGGAGCTCAGTCGCAGACTCTGCCCCTCCAAGTATGCCTTCCTCTGCCCTGGCAGCTTGGGCTGGTCCAGCACATGTTCCCCAAGCCCCTCGTGGTTCTGGTGCTGGAGGAGGGTCTGCTTGCCTCCCTGGTCAGAAGGCAAAGGGTTTGTTCCATGAACTGCGACCAGGCTAGAGGGAAGGGTGGGAGGGCTGCGCGTGTCCCGACGGTTCATCTAGAGTTAAACGTACGCCATTAACTTCTTAAAACCCTGGCGGGACGTGCCCCAGACTATCCCTGGTGTGCTGCTTATCTGCAGCGGAACTACATGTGTAGTTAATGTGCTGGCTCCAAAAATGGGGAAAACTGTTGCACTGCTCTGTCTCCCTGATAAGGAAAAACTCCCAGGTCGTGGTTGAGGTGGAC
This sequence comes from Balaenoptera ricei, assembly GCF_028023285.1. Taxonomy (NCBI): domain Eukaryota; kingdom Metazoa; phylum Chordata; class Mammalia; order Artiodactyla; family Balaenopteridae; genus Balaenoptera; species Balaenoptera ricei. The sequence continues at coordinate 11,853,981 of NC_082640.1, read as the reverse complement.
CGTCTGAAGGGATCAAAGCCTGAGTCAAGTTAAAATTCAGGACGTTAGCTCCTGAGTGGCAGACACTGCCTATTGTGATGGGGAGGGGATTCAGAGCACATCCTTGGGTTTAAGAAGAAACAAACAAACAAGCAAAAAAGCTGGTTTAAAATATTCTTATTTAAGTCATCTCTAGAAATATACAGACATCTAGGACTTTAGTTGCAGCAGCCTATGAACCAGAAATCTGACTTCTGCTTGCTGCAAGTTGTGCTTCAAAATGCATCTAACTGTAAGCTCAGAAAGTCTTTTCAGTGGCAGTAACTAAATGAACTCTGTCTTGCCTTCTCTGCCCCTGAACTCACCATGCCCCTCCCTGCCTTCTCCTCCCTTCCCTGTCACTCATCAGAGGAAAGCACCTGGCATTTTGCATCTTTCATTGTACCCACAGGAAATGACACAAATGCTCAGGGACTTTTCTTCTAACTTGTCACCAGGTGTGTTTGTTGGGCTTGGCAGCCATCAGGATTAGAGGGACTCAACTTAAAAGCTTCCACTGTGGATCTCCACCCCCAGCATGTGCGTGGGGCTTAGAGGTCCAGGATGTCTTGTGTGTGGGCTTCAGCCTCTGAAGCCCCCTGTTGTCTGCTCTTCATCAACTGCATCATCAACAGTGTCTTCAATTAATAGCTTCTCTCTACCAGCTGTCACCTTGGTGCCCATGAATGAAACTAACACATGGGACAGAGGAAACCATGCAGGGTCTGTTTTAGGAGCATTGCTAGCACCTGTCGTGAGAGTCCCCACAACAGTCCTTTTCATAGTCTGCTTCCCCCAAGGGGAGGTGGGTGGAACAGGCCACCTTGGGGCTTCATCTCTGCCAGGTTGGTCCAGACGGTTTCCTCCTATTTCATGTACATTTCACTCTTTCCCTCCACTAGTTTGCATCCATTCAAGTTCTTAATGCAACTGTCTACTCAGATGAATACTTCTTTTAAGAGTCAATCAGTTAAAGACTCCAATTTTTTCTTTTTGAATTTTGAATTTTATTTTATTTATTTATTTTATACAGCAGGTTCTTATTAATCCATTTTATACATATTAGTATATATATGTCAACCCCAATCTCCCACTTCATCCCATCACCCCTCTTTCCCCCTTGGTGTCCATACGTTTGTTCTCTACATCTGTGTCTCTATTTCTTCCTTGCAAACCAGTTCATCTGTACCATTTTTTTAGATTCCACATATATGCGTTAATATACTATATTTGTTTTTCTCTTTCTGACTTACTTCACTCTGTATGATAGTCTCTAGGTCCATCCACGTCTCTGCAAATGACCCACTTTCGTTCCTTTTTATGGCTGAGTAATATTCCATTGTATATATGTACCACATCTTTATCCATTCGTCTGTCAATGGGCATTTAGGTTGCTTCCATGACCTGGCAAGACTCCAATTTTTTTATGTCAATGAGATGGAGACAGAACACTGACATGACACATTTTCCGTCCCTCGAGGGGCATGCCGTTTGCTGCTTCCATTAGGCAAATTCATGGCTGTTACACACTCTCACACGGAGGAGAAAAGAGACTACTGAATATGTATTTCATAAACAGAAATGCAGTCGGTGTATCTGTTTCCTTAATGTTAGAACGTAGTCCTGCTGCCCTGTACAATTCCACAAACTGCTTCAGGGCGAAATTATTCCTTAGAAGAATTTTCACCTAATCGGCGTTCGGAAAGGAACATGGATACTTTCCGATCTCCATTCGCTTCACTGCACATTTCAGGGGCTTCTGCTGTCTCTTGCTGAGAGGGGAAAAGAGTCAGTGGTCTGAAACTTTAAGATCCAAAAGGTAGACACAGTTTGGAAATTGTCCACATTACCGTGGTGTCAAATCACAAGATATCAAGCCTGATAACGTGGAAATTGGGGGATTTAAAGTTATAATAATTTCTGACTTGGAACACCTTGCATCCTCCCACTCTGTAAACTAATGTTTTGGAGGCAGCCTCTTACTCTTTTTCAAAGCCAGACCCTTTTCTCTGGAAATACATCTCTTTCTAAGGTGACCTAAAACTAACAGAATGCCAGGCATGGGGGTCAAGGAAAATGTGGTTAATGACACTGAGACCAACTCTTCTGAGAATGAAAAATGACAGAGTATTTTGTGTTAGATGGGACATTATTCATTCATAACCAACTTAAATTTTAAGTCTCTAGAAAAAAAAATGACAGCATTTCTTAGTTATTTCTGATATAGCCCAGGAATGAGTGCTCCAAGACCATTATAACTTTTAATTCATGTACTTATCTGTTTTTCCCAGACCTTTTAAGAAATGCTTATAGCTTTGCTTGTCAAATTGAGAGAAGGTAGATCATTATTCAAAGGAAAGCCCAATATAGGAAATTCAGATATAAATGGCTCAGCATTTTTTTTCTTGTCAAAGATTTATGACCGTCTCTATTTCAGACCTTCCTTAGCACTCTCTGGACTATTTCAGTAGCCTCTTCATTGGTCTGGAGCCTCTGTTTATCGTCCTTCATCCCTGTGTCTGTCTCTCCCGCTGCTCTGTGGATAGTTGTCATGAGCTCGGTTCTAGATTTCCTGATTGGGTGTCCTGGGTGCTTCTCAATGTTCTTTCACCCTGGCTTTCCAACGCCGTCTTCCACCATTTTATTCACACCTCCTGTAGTCATTACCTCCTAACGGGGAAGAGAGCTCTCCTTCCTCACCTGAGTACACCACACTTTTTGATGCTGTCCCTTGTTGGCCTTGGTCCCTCTGCCAGCCCTAGCCTCTCTGTGGCCACATGCCCAAGCCTACATCCACTAAGGAACCAGCCTAAATGCCACCTTCTTCACCATCCCTCCCCAGACACCCAACCATCCCCAAGTCAAGAGTCATTCTTTGACCTTGAATAGCGCCTTATGTGTTGTGTCACTCTTAGAGCAGGTAGCTCTTCTGTTTACTTGGAAGGTATATATATATCTCCTGACCTAAACCATGAGTTCTTAGAAGGCAGGGTCTGTGTTCGTTTATTTGATTCCCTAAAGCTCCTTGTTACTCAAAACATGGCCTGCTGACCAGCAGGGTCAACATTACCTGGGAGCTTGTTAGAAATCCAGAATCTCAGTCCCCATCCCTAATCTGACGAATCAGAACCCACGTGTTAACAAGCCCCCTGGGTGATTACAACACACATGAAATTTCAAGAAGCTCTGCTTTGTTACATTGCACAGACCCTGGTGTGAAGCAGGCACACCGTGGATATTTGTTAATAACTGGGTGGCGTTGAAAGCTGAGGTTGTTCTCATTGACTTACGGGAAGATTATCTCATAATCAGACGTCGAAAATATAACTCAGCATACATCACTTTTCTGTGGCCATTTTTACTCTTAAATCATGGAGACCCTTTTCTCCTTTTAAAATCTTTGATTTGTTACTTTCAGGTCACCTCAGTCGTTGTTTGGGGGTTTTTTTTGGTGGGGGGGGCGGGTTGGGCTTTGGGTTTTTTTGTTTTTCATTAAAAAAAAATCCCCTCAAAGGGCAGTACTGTATTGGCCTTAGGTGAATGAGTATAGGAAGAAAGCTTGCTAATTGGGTCTAAATATAGATTATGTGCAAAAAATAATTGCTAACGTCTGAAAATAAGCATTCATATGGCGTGTATCGTGTTGTCATCTTGGCAGCTATTTCTTCAGGAGCAAGTCAGGGACAACTAAAGGCTAAGGGGATGCTCTCTGTCACTGTGTCAAAAGCTGAGTGATCCATTTCACACATATTTGCTAATAACCACGGAAGAAGATAAATGACAATATGATATGCTGGGATTTTTAAAGTGCTGAAGAATTTGATATTAAAGTATCCTTTGCTGCCTGGGAATAAAAGGAGAACAGGGAGAAACTTGTAAAGTAAGGAGGAGTATTGCTACAGCTTAGAGCAGTGGAAAGTACCACCCATTGCAAGGCCATCTCTACTTATCACAACAGCTAGAGGGTAGCATTTGCATGGGCACCACCCAGGGATGCTAGATGCCCTGCAATGCATAGGATTGTCTCACGCTGTGAAGAATGGTCCCCTGTGAGGCCACGACTTCAGAACACACTGGCCAGATGTTTCGGGGAGGGGGTGTGAAAAAGTGTTTATATCACTAAAATCGAAACCTATTTTGTATATTTTTTGTATTTTTGTATTTTTATTTATTCATATTTCATATAAATAAATGTTTTATGTAAAATGTTTATATACATGTACATATGTATGTATAAAGCATCATATATTTGTATACGTATGTATACAAAAAGCATTTTAAATACATGCTGAATTTTCCAGGAACGTGACCACCGTATTAATTGAGAGGATATTATTTTTTGTTTTATTTTTTTGTTTTATTTAGAACTTTCCTATATGTTTATTTCAGAAAGATCATGTCGCGGCTCCTGTCGGTCTGCATGGGTAGCTGTTAGATTGATACCGGTCTCACCTAGAGGTGCCAGCATCCTCCTATTTTTTATTTCTTTCTTTCTTATTTTTGGCTGTGCCACGTGGCATGTGGGATCCTAGTTTAGGATTTCCAGTCCAGCAAATTTGTGACTTTCCCGTGGCAGCTTAAGTGTCATTGACACATGTTAGTTGTTGCTGCCGTTGTTTTTGAGAGTCACTACAATTTTATGAAGGATGAGGAGATGAGGAAAGGTATTTCCTCAGGCACTCTTTTCCTCCAGGTCTTCCTCAATCATCCCAGAACCCACTTGGTGCTGAGTTCTGTCCTGCAGCCACAGGGCTTTTCTCTCTGGATTCCACCTGTCACCTCCTTAGGAGACTTAACTAGAATTAAGTCTCCCTCCCACTCCAACTTCCCTGCCACCCCCGCCAAGCCATTCCTGGTTTCCTTCTCTGTGTACCCCCAGAACCTAGGCAAGCTTGGATCCAGCAACAACTCTGCCTATAGATTTTTTCCTAGTTTGTTTAATTTCAGATATAAAAAGGGTGGACTTCCCAAGTGTTCCAGATCTTTTTAAGAGTGGCTTCACTTTTCCCTTGGGGGTGCTAAGGCTGTGCAAATAGTGATGCTTTGCTGCCTCTTCCCTTCCCTCATCTGGAGCTGGGGTGGGGATTACTGGAGACAATGTGAGTTTCTAAGACAATGTGAGTTACTATTTTGCATTAAAATTCCTTTTTTTTTTTCTTTTTTTTTTTTTTAAATGAGGCTTTTTTTTTTTTTTAATGTAATTTTTTTTAATTTATTTTTTTGGCTGTGTTGGGTCTTCGTCTCTGTGCGAGGGCTTTCTCCAGTTGCGGCAAGCGGGGGCCACTCTTCATCGCGGTGCGCGGGCCTCTCATTATCGCGGCCTCTCTTGTTGCGGAGCACAGGCTCCAGACACGCAGGCTCAGTAGTTGTGGCTCACGGGCCTAGTTGCTCCGCGGCATGTGGGATCTTCCCAGACCAGGGCTCGAACCCGTGTCCCCTGCATTGGCAGGCAGATTCTCAGCCACTGCGCCACCAGGGAAGCCCTAAAATTCCTTTTAAATGATAATAACGAAATGAATCCCCTGCTTTGTAGAGAAAAGACATGGCTGCTTAGGTCACTTTGGGAAGAATTATTTCACATTTCTTTTGAAAGTTAAATGCTCATCCTTAGACGTGACACCATGGCCCCTTGAGTCTATTCTGACCTCTCTGTCCATGTTTTTTTTTCTTCTCCACCTCTTTATTCACTTGTCACAATGTGTTCACAGGTTCCTTCTGTTCATGTCTTTGGCAAGATTGTCTTTGGTTAAGTGTGGTATAAATATATCCCTCTCCGGTCCCATTACAAAGGCTGCTCTTAGTATTTCAACTCTTGTCTGCGTTTTGGGTGACATCTACCTTCTTAATGCTGCTTCTAAGCTTTGGCATCTCAGCCAGTAAAATCCAGTGCATCTGGGGCAGATAATGCCCTCTGCTCTGATATTTCTCTTTGGTCTTGGTGTGTTAAAGTTAGACCCAGGTCATTATTTTTGTAACAATGACATTTTCATAATGCACTAAGTAATGAAGTGTTAAGAACACCCAGAAAAAGCCTTAAAGATGCTGAGAACATTTCCTGAAGCATTTAATATTAAGGCTATTAACTTTTTACATCTCTTTTTTAATATAAATTTTTCATAAAGCATATTGAAAGTGACTTTACACCAAGGTATTCAGTATCAGGAAAATTGACATTTAATTGCAATCTGCCCCACATCAACGCAGTCCCATGCCCAGCTCCGGCCTCGGTGCTCCAAGCACCTTCCACTTCGAATCCCAAATAGTCCTAGGTCTTCTGTCTACCTCTCCCCAAAGCCCAACCCTCTCCACCTGCTGAAAACCCAGCCAGGTCCACGATCACCCTAGCTGGAAAGTGGTTTGCCCTTTTCTGAATTCCACAAGTCTTTTGCTTCCAAAAATGACAACAAAGTTTCCACATTCACTGTTTTATAGTCACACTCTATCTTCCTGAATATAATACAGTAGAGACTCCATGAGGGCAGGCGATGACCAGTTGCTGTTTCACTCTACGGTGTCTGATACTCAGCTTGTCAGTCACTACACAGTGTGTTTTGAATGAGGAATCAAATAGATGTCTCTTCTGCACTAGCTATAGAGTAGCATGTGAATTGACTTTTTTAAACGGAATCCTTCAGAGAGAGAAGCTCATTGTTTAAAAGAAACTTTCAGAGAAGGCAAATGATTCTTTTTTTTACCATAATGAGTCCCTATCTAAATGAACTACCTTTGATCTGGCATTTAAACTGTTATATACATGTCTTGCTTCTCTTATACCCTTTCATTTATTCAGCATGTATTTAATAAAAGCATATCACATACCACTGTGCAGTTGTGGGAACACAGTAGCGAACAGGACAAAGGACCCGCCCTCTCAGCACTAACTTCTCAGAGAAGAGGAGCAGGCAATAAACAAATCTAAGAAATGCCATGTGGTATAAAGGCTGTGTAGAAAAATAAGGTGGGGTAAGGGAAATGGAGAGACTGGGGGTGCTTTTTATAGAGGAGGAATTTCAAATGAAGGGATAGTCTGAGCAGAGACCAGGGAGGACAGAGGGTGGGAGGCCCCCAGGTGGGTATCCGTCAGAGGAAGAGCCCAGGCTGCAGAGGAAACAGCAAAGGCCGGGGATGGGCAGTGGGCATCTGAGGAACAGGGTGCAGGGAGGCCATGTGGCTGATGTGGCTGAGGGACCGGTGTGGGGCGGGTCTTGAGACAGAGCTGGGCAAGGTCAGTAGAGCTAAGGGGTAAAGACTTGAGTGTTTAGTTAAGAGGGGCTGTCATTGGACATTTGGAGGACCTACATCCTTTTTTTTTTTTTAAAGAAGACTGAGTTCGGCTGCTGTGGAGAGTAGTCTGTAGAAGCAGGAAGACCCACAAGGAGGCTCCTGAATAGGAGACAACAGGGACCATGACTAGGGTGGTGGCCTGAGGGGTAAGAAGCCATCAGACCCTGGTTCTTAGAGGTGATGGGATCTGCTGCTGGTCAGACTGTGGAGGCCCATGAGAGGAAGAGGGAAGTCAAGAGTAATCACAAACAAGGCTTTGGTTTTAGCAGCTGGAAGATTCATGTTTTCATTGACTGACACGGGGCAGGTCTGAGGAGGATCGAGTTTGAAGGACACACTCAAGTTGGGTGTTAGACGGATTGTCGAACATCCCAGACTGTTGGCTGTGAGTCTTTCTTCCAAAACTGTGAGTCCTGGAATTCAAGGTCATGTCTTGGTCATCTTTGTGTTCTCCAGTTAATTTGCAGAAGTTCTCGCTCATAGGACCCCTACCACTTGTGTTTGAGTTCATGGAATTCAGATTTGCATACGTGGGAGTTTCTGAAAGTGGCCTGTGGTTTCACTTGCATTTTTGTATTCCTTTTCATCATAATCTGGAAAAGCAGAGAAGAGACAGTTGGAAAAAAATGCTGTATGAAACTTGCTGGAAACGGGTAGAACCAGAAATGATGCTGACAAGAGGTTTAGAAGTACAAAATAGAGAGTACTCAGACCAAATATAAGTAAATTAGCATAAATCATCAATCTCTGATTTCCATGCCTGTCTTCTCCGAGTTGGCTGACTCAACAGCTGCTTCTGTGACTACAGCTGTATAATTCCTCCACATTTCCTTTTTGCATGGAAAAAGTATTCCAGTTTGTCATTGCTTCATCATTTGCAATTTTATATTAGGTTCTCGTTTTTTATTTTTTGGGCCTGACCATATGGTTAAGAAAGTCATGCAACTGTCATCCATTCTGAACTGTTTTGTTTTCACTTGGGGTTTGGTTTTAGGTCCACTTGGGGTTTTATTATTTGCCCTTGGGGTTCTCCAGGCTTGGAAATGCTTCTCTCAGTAAACTTCCTGATACCTGGTTGAAACTTGCAGGACAGTGGGGATTCCAGGTAGAGAAAGCCCTCACAGGCAGAGAGAAAAGCAAGGTGAGGGCAGGTGCCTAGCTTGTTGTGGTTGCAACATAAGCTTCATAGGGAGTGTGAAGAGAGTGAAGAACACGTGATGAGAAGGTAATAAAGGTCGTTACGGGGACTTCCCTGGTGGCTCAGTGGTTAAGAGTCGCCTGCCAACGCAGGGGACATGGGTTCGATCCCTGGTCCGGGAAGATCCCACATGCCGCGGAGCCACTAAGCCCGTGCACCACAACTACTGAGCCTGCGCTCTAGAGCCCACGAGCCACAACTACTGAGCCTGCGTGCTGCAACTACTGAAGCCCGCGTGCCTAGAGCCTGTGCTCTGCAACAAGAGAAGCCACCGCAATGAGAAGCCCATGCACCACAACGAAGAGTAGCCCCCACTCGCTGCAACTAGAGAAAGCCCGCATGCAGCAACGAAGACCCAATGTAGCCAAAAGTAAATAAATAAGTAAACAAATACTTTTTTTTTTTTTTTTAAAAAAAGGTCATTATGGGCTATGCTAAGGAGTATAGAAAACGAGGAGCTTCAGACGCTTAGAGTCTGGAAGTACTGTGATGAGATTTGTATTGTAGGCAAAGCTGCTTTGACTGCCATAGGAAGAGCAGACAGGCGTGAGGGAGACAGGTAAGAGGTTCTGGTGATGAAGGCAAAAGATGATGAAGGTCTTGTAAAGTTCTTAGACCAGTGACTGGCATGCATTCAATAATATATCAGTCTTTATAAAATAAAATTAAACAAATGAAAGTAGAAATGCTTGTGATGGGGAGGAGAACACCACATTAGAGAGCCATCTTACAGGTGGGATGATTGCAACATCTACTTGTGTGAGTGGTGATGTCATTCCACGACAAGGAGCAGGTGGGGTTACGGGGAGCTTGACCAGGTGCCATGGTTCTGCCTGGACGTGCGTTCTCTTTGTGGAGCCCATGAAGCATCCATTAGACAGCTGGCAATATAGCTCTGGGACTCAGCTGAGACTTTGGCTTGGAAGGACATGTTTGGGACATGTTTAGAAGTCTTCAACATCTTGATAGGAAAGAAAGAGATCACTCCAAAAAAGGAAATTAAGCAAGGAGAGTCTCTTATCATAGCAATGAAGTTAAAAAAAAGTTATCTCCAAATTCTGGTTGATATAACCTCTTACTAAGATTTTCTGGCTAACCTACTGGTACCTGTTCCAGGAAAATAGTACCTTATTATTATTATTTTTTTTTTTAAAGAATAGAAGCTACTTATTTGATCACCCTTCAGGCAGGGCTAGGTGGTGTCCCTGTCAGCAGCTTAATAATGTGCCCTTTCTGCTCTGAAGACCCACCACAACTGACCTGGAAGTGCAGTCTTCATAGAGGATCACTGCATGATCCAGCTTCCCCAGAGCACCGGGAATTTGCAGCTTTGGGCATGGCTGTCCCATTTCTGGTATTGTACCACCCTCAGTGGTACATGAGCCTTCTGGGATCTCAAGGAGTTAAAGCAGAGGATCATTTTGCCCCCAACCTAAGTGCCACAATAGAAAGCTAAGCAGCCTCCTCTTAACAGCAGTGTAGATTCCCGAAAGATATGATGGAAGAATAATAAGTGCATATGTACGTGAATTCTCTCCAAAACTCCGTGGCATGGTACTTAAAGCTGCCTCTCTGGGCACTGGCGTGTCTCAGTGACTTGCAGGTAGAGTCGGCCTTTAGCAGGAGTGATTCTCTGAAGCCGTAGCGTGCATCAGGGCAGGCTGGACGCGTACCACATGCGCGCCTGGGAAACATTGCTTTCGGCAGCAGCATCTTCCAAGTGATAAAAATAACTTCGCTTTGGTCAGTAGCCCTGGAGCCAGGTGTCCCCTTTCACTTCCTGTTCTCTGTTGGGTCCTGCAAAGGGACATCTCGTCTTCCACAGTTTGGAATGTGACATTTCTGGTCTCGCCACTCTAACTGTCTCATATCTAGCTGTCTGTTCTCCTCTTGTTGTGTATTTTGAGGGTCCTCTCCTCTTGAACCTTTGCATTTTACATCCTCATGTCTACTGCTCATTCCTACAGGGGGAGATTGACAGCTCCTCCCTGCCAGACACTCGATAACCTAGATGTTTCTACTTTGATTTCTGTCATGTCCCCACTTTTTAAAGCCTAAGCTGTTTAATTACGGGGCAACAACTTTCCTGTCCGTGATTCTCTTAAAAGTCTTACTTTATCTTATTCCCCCGTCACAGAAGCTTCTTTCTGGTCCTCTGTTCTGATAATAGATGTATTTCCTGCACAATCTCGGATCGTCTTTTAGATTCTAAAGTTCTTCACACGTCTCCTTTTTGAAACTGTTGTTGACTCGTGAGTCTGATTTCTTCTTTTCCATGAGCTCCAGGTCAGACTCTCCTTCTCAAGAGTTCTTACGTTCTAAAGCCTTTGTGAGCTCGGAGGGATGGATGGTGGGTGTGATTAATCCCTGAAAGATGTGGCTGTGGGTGGGGTTATTTCTGTGTCAAGCTTCCCACTGTCAGACCGGGAAGAGAGCTGATGCTCTGGGGGGCCGCCTTCGTGTGGACACTGCCCGACCCCGTGCTCTCTCTCCTTCCTTCCCGTTGGGATAGAATCGTGTCCGTCTGCACCCAGCACGCCGGAGCAGGAAGGCCGTCTCACTCCCCGTGGAGAAAAACCTCCCGTGGACCTGCTAAAGTAACTGCTGCGTGGTTTTTTACTGCAGGAGACAAAGGATGGTTAAGTCTCCTGAGTCCTAGCTTGCTAGTCCGTAGGTTTCTCTGGCGTGAGCCCTAGAAAATTCCTCTTGATTTCAGCAGCCATATTTAACTGACCGTTGACATTTAAAATTGTAAAAGAAAACTATAGCCCAAGATAATTGGATACAATAAACCAATTTATCTTATCTGTGAGGACATGTCAAAACCGTGGTTTGGGGACTGTGTCCTTTATTGCTAGGCAATGTATGGAACCTTCCTTGTGCACCCCTGGCTCTTCTTCCCCATCATTTCCTCAGCCGTGTCCCTTCTCAGCCTCCTGGGCTAACTGATAGCACATGTGTTTCAGAATGGAACCTGGAAAAGGAATGCATAGGGCCTCGTATGGAAATGCCATTCCAGATTCCATACGCCAATCGATAATACACTGGCTAGACTGTCGAGAGTCACCCCAGAAAGGAGGAATTTGGATTGGAAGGGAATCAAAGGAATTGTGGACCTAGTATAATCGATTGCAGTGAAGCAGTAATGGGGTGGTCTGGACAACTGGACGCAGGCCAAGTTCAAAATCACAAGCAATTCCCCCTACCCTGTGAGAATGAGGTGAGGTCTACTGAATAGAGAACAGAGTGAGTCAACAGCTTTCTTATGGTTTAATTCAAACCTGGGCCCTGAGCTTTGTCTGTTGTTTTTTGAAATGGACAGAGGTGTTGAATCCAGCCAGAAAAACCTGTGCTTATCTGTCCAATTACTTCTTTTATCCCCCCTGCCCTTCTCTCTCAGAAACAGGATTCTAAAAGTAAGTTCTCGGTTGTGTCTGATAAATGTCAGCTGATATCCAGGGCTCATTTATTTTCTTTGTCCCAGGCATAATGTCTAGCATAACATACTGTATAAATGAATGAATAGCAATGGTGTGAAGAAACAGGGAAAATGTTAGTGAGTGGAAGAAAGAGTGAAAACAAATCCTGGTGTTAAGAAGAAAGAGTTTGCCCTTGATGCCATGGTGGAAGCAAGATGGTATGACTGTGGGGTTACCAAACTCTATTCCATGGAACAGTAGAGCATCTCACACGCACACGCACGGGGGCTTCCATGATGTGACAAATATTGCACACTATATCACACTGTGGGATCCACAGTATAGGTTTGCATACTGAAGTCTCTGAAAAGACCTGCAATGAAGACAACCTGGTTTACCTTTATTTAACTCAGCTTTTCTCCCAACATATTTGGCTGTGGAATTCTCTGCCTTAACATCTCCTTACATCCAGAACCCACCGAACACACTTTGGCCAACACTGGTAGAAATTTACAAAATCGTCATAGACTTGAGTCCAGCTGACCTGGGTTTGAATCATGGCTACCATTTTCTGTGTGATCCTAAGTCGAATTAAGTAAGCTCTAGTCTCCTGTTTCCTCATCTACAAGATCAGGATAATGTCCACTTCCTGAAATAAGAGAATTAAAGCAGATAATGCAGATAAACCATCTTCTGGGCACCTAGCACAGGCTGACTCCTTTGTGGCTGCTTATTTCCACACTGATGCACTGCATTTCTCTGTACCACGCTGGTACCCACATACAGGGGCTTCTTAGGATGCAGCCTATTCTCCTTAATCCTTACAACCAGTGGCAGACAAATTGTTGTTTGCGCTTGTAAAATGTGAATAATTAGTCTTTTTTAAGAAACTGCTTTCCCAAAGGAAAATTATGGCAGAGAGCTCATAGTTACTTTTACATTTGTTGGTGCTGTTGGCTCCTAAATTCTGGTATCACTATTGCCCAGTTTTTTTTCTTGGCTCTCCAGGTTCTTCTAAATTAGATATTAAAAAGGAAGAGTCTTTCTGGAAATGTCTTATTAACCCACCAAATAAATGGCTGTTCAAAAACTATACGTAACAAGAATACCAGCCGTGAGCATTTGTTTCGCTTTTACCATGTACCAGGCACCGCTCTGAACTCTTTATGTGTATAACTCATTTAATCCTTACAGCAACCCAGCGAGTATGCACTGTTCTCTGCATTTTGCAGATGAGGAAACTGAAGCTTTCAGAGTAGTATGTCTGAGGCCACCAGGTAATAAAAGATGATGGTGACTCTGAGTGACTCTAGTTGTGCAGGTTAGCACCGACAAGGACCAGCTGAAGATTGGAAAGCCAACTCGTGGTCGACCTTGAGGTTGTTATTTGCTTGCCTAGTCTAGGTGAAAACTTTTCCTTTTTTTTAGGAAATAAAAGTTATGTATCCTATATTAGTCAGGGTTCTCCAGAGGAATGAGCCAACAGGATATATATACACACACATACATACACACACACACACACATATATATAAAGAAATTTATTATAAGGAATTGGCTCACTCAGATATGGAGGCTAAGATGTCCCAAGATCTAGAGTTAGTAAGCTGGAGACCCAGGAGAGACAATGGTAGAAGTTCCAGTGTGAAAGGGGTAGGTGTAAGGCCCAGGAAGGGCTGATGTTTCAGCTCCAGTCCCCAGGCAGGAAAAACTGCTGTCCCAGCTTAGGCAGAAAGGTAGGAAGAGTTCCCACTTATTCTTGTGTGTGAGAGGTCAACCTTTTTGTTCTATTCAGGTCTTCAACTGATTGGTTGAGGCCCACCCACACTAGGGAGGACAGTCTGCTTTACTCAGTCTACCCATTCAAATGTTAATCTCACCCAGAAAACTCCCTCGCAGACACACCCAGAATAATGTTTAACCAAATATCCGGGCACCTTGTGGCCCAGTCATATTGACACATGAAATTAACCGTCACACAACACATGGTTTTAAATCACAAATTAGACATCCTCCTCTCTTGTTTCTGTTTTCAAGCAGACCAGTTGAACCCAGTGGGGTTCTACTGAGTTCAGAGACCTCATTCCAAAGGTTCCTCCAAAACTTTCGTAAGACATGGATAATTGAATATTGTCAAATATTCAGATGTCAATGACTAGTAATTTAAATACATAAAGTTTGAGCCGGGGGGTCTCCTTAAGTCAAAAGCTACTGTTTCCCATAATGCCAGCAATCATAATAGGGGACCCCAGGCTCTCTGGGGGGATCCATAGTGACCCCAAATTCAGAGCTTTGTGCTCTGCATGTGTAATGCAGCCCCAGGATCAGATAGGCGTTAAGTCATAGCCTGTGCCCTGTGACCATTGGGAGAATGAGTGAGACTGATTTATGTTTGCAGAGGTGAGGAAGGAAGCTTTCTTTTGCCAGCTACTCTGCTGTTGTCTGAGCATCCTGAAGGCAGTGAACTGATCTTAGTTGGACATGTGTCTGAGCTTCACACCTTGCCTTGTACACAGGAGTCAAGTAGTAAATATTGGCTGAAGGTATCAGTAACTTTGTAGGTATCCACTGTAATCTTCTTTGATATTTGCTTGGGAGACGGTGATGAGAAAAAAAGACTGCGGGACCAGTACAGAGCTGTTTTCTGAGTGAATCAGTGACGCCAATTATGTTACATTTCTTAGCGCATGGTTGCAGCTGTATGTAACTATTTCTACCTGATGACCTGAAAGAATCACCTTCAAACCCTGATAACTGATCCCGTGCAGGGCAGTACTGCAGCGGTGGCCTCTCAGTTTGAGTTAGGGTTCCTTATATCTCACTAAGAGACACATATTCTTCTGGAGTCAGGGTGTTAAAAATCATTTGTCTCTTTTCTGTCATCTGGGAAAAACAAGGCTCTTCCAGAAAATAAAAATGTCTCCTTTTTTACTTCCTAAAGGTGAAAAAGAAATGCAGTTGGAATGGGTAGGGGCTTTTTATAGGCAAGAAAAGTGACCGACTTGACAGATGACTCCTGAACTTTGTTCAGCAGCAGAGACAGGAGGAAGAGGGCAGGAACACAGCAGCTTTTTTAGACTCACTGACCCTATGGCCCACTGATAAGAAGCTCTGTGCCCTGCAAAGTGGACTCTTCTTGCAGCGGAATCTTTTGTTCCTCCCTGGGCCGGTGTTGGATTCTCTGGATACCTGAGGTGACACAAGGAGAAGCAGATGATGTCAACAGTTTATTTGTGGAACCTGGGCCTCCTCTTCAGGGCCAAGGCTCTTCCTCCAAAGGAGGGACACTTATGCCCAGGCTGCCTGCTCCCACACGGAGGCTTTCGGCACAAAAGCAAGAAGAAGATTCCAGCTAGTGGGGGCCAATCCACAAGTCATTTCAGGAAAAATGGATATAAATAGAAGCGCCTGGAAGGCTGAATATGTTTTCTGCTGTGGGAAGGTTAAAGTGGAACCCTAAGTCATAGATATTCTGAAAACCAGCATTTAAGAATATACCAGGTGTGGAAACTGGTAAGAGAGACTTGGTTTAATAACATGTGCAGGGAAATTTAGCACCACCAATGTTCTCCTTCCCTCCATCATCTCCTCCGATGAACCTCTTGATGAAGATCAACAGGAAACTGGGACATATTTTGCAGTTTTGCAGTTGATTTGCAGGGAACCTGGGAGGGTAGACTTACAAATGCTTCTCTGAGGACAGTGCCGGGGGCCCTGGTTGTCAGCAGGGCTGAGGGTGAAGCTGTCGTTCCGTCTGCTGGCAAGCACTGATTACTAGCGCAGGATAGAGCGCTCTCGTTGGCAGGCGTGGGAAGAGTAGCCTGGTGATTAAATGCTCTCGTTACAGAGTGAGCGGTGTGACTGTGTTCAGAAGAGCCCATTAATGTTGAGTGTGAGGCTCATCAACAGCCCAATTAAGAGGAAAGGAAGTGGAAATATCAGTGGGTTGTGTTGCTAAAGCTGCCTGGGTTTAGAGCCAAATGGAACTTTTCAGTACGAAGTCGATACGAATCTCTGGTGTGTTTTCATGTCAGGTGCCCTTCTACAGAGGGGGGTAAGTTTTAGAGAATGATTGTTTTGCTTCTTTGGGTACCACCTGCAGAAATGTGTTTATTTTGACTATTTTGTAGAAACCTGGTGAAACAGCCTTGTGTGAGAGAGGATTCTTTGGATGGGGGTTTTCTCATCAGGTGACAATGCCCAGCTTGGAATTGCCACCAGGCTAAAGGTTATAGGCCGTGATACTGGAGCTGAGTGTTGGTTTACAGAACGGCTGTAATGGTTTTGGTGGGCGTCCTTGGGAACGATGGGGCCAACCTTATTCGCATCTGAAAGACAATCCTCAGCAAGGGAGCTTCAAAAACACCTATTATTCCATACTTTCATTTAGAAAATAAATGCTTATTGCCTTGTTAAGCCTTACGCAACTCCTCCTCTAGTTCTGTTTACATGTTATAAAATGAAGGGAACCCACTGCATGGCTCTGCAGAGGACTAGCCCCATTAATCTGTGCTAACGTTTCTGCCTGGAATGTAAGCATCTTGATAACAGGGTGAAGACTCATGGGGCGGGGCAGTTAAGGAGCAGCTCAGGACCACTTTACAGAGGAATAACCCCTTAGCTCGGCAAAGTTGTGTCATCTGTCCAGGGAGGCACTTGCACAGGTGCTGCAAGCACAGTTTGTGTGTGGAAGGAGCCCTGCTACAGTTCCACTTAGCTCCCTTGGTTGTTGATGGAGGTTCAGATGTGTTATTTGATCACGTCTGCTATCTACAAAACAAGCCCATTGTTTACCCAGGAACCCACGTGTGTCTTTTGGGTGGCTCTTCATCTAGCCTTAATGTTGACCATCTCTAGCACTGAGGGTCTTCCGTGGGACCCAGCAATACCCAGAAGCATCTCTGGAAGGCTAATGCAGAGAAAGGAAGGGGTGTGGAAAAGGTTAACGGTGCGGGGAGGGATGCAATGTACAGGAACCTTACAAAGAGGAGAAGGTGGTACAAAGCAGTCAGGAGCAGTTGCCTCAGCTACTGATGTTAAGGATAACTGCAGAAAATCAGTGCTGCTATCTTAAAGAAAGGGAGAACCAAATTTGAGGCAGAGAGTGGGTGTTTTTCAAAGGTGAAAACGAGCCCAAGAGTTTCACAGGATTACCAGGACAAACAGGAATTCTTCTCTGTCTTTGTCAGATCTTCTGCTTCAAAAGTGGAAATCCTGTAGTTAGAGGAGATAGAACACAGGGCAAACTACGTGCTTTTCCACCTCGTTTCTAGAGAGTGATCCTGGGTGTTGGAGACTATTTGAAAGGGAGAGGTGAAGCTGTGGTGAATCCTGAAAACAGCACTTCTCTGTTTTCACAGGGGGCAGATTTATTCGCATCCTGCCTTGACTCAGCACATCAGCCGGATCTTCTGCCCCTGGGCTCTTGAGTCTTAGTATGTTTTCAAGTGAGATATCCACTGATGGAAACAATTGTCATTTTGTCTGTTGCCAGAATGGGAGTTAAGTATTTTAAAAACATGAACAGTGAAACAGTATCAGATTATACTAAACACATTGTGTTATTTTCGATGATTTTAACTTTTGATCATTTAAACGGTAACTGCAAAGTTTATCGTGATATTATCTAATAGTGGATAAAAGGAGTTTAACTAAAAGAGATCTGATGTAATGATGACAGTAAAGAAGAGAGTTATCTACTGAACTGAAAATGCTTTCTTTAAACACTGTGGGTATCCCTTTCTACCTAAAGATGAGCTGGAGCCCAGTCTGGGCCACCTTCAGCTAGTGCTTTTCATAGGTTCAGTACACATCCTGATGATGTAGGAAATACCAGGTTTCCTTCATCTGGTTTAGGTAATGCGTCTACTCCAACAGGTATCCCTCAACCTGGGCTCTTCATCGGTTGCTGGATGGCTGTGATTGGAGGCACTTCAAAGTGAGGTCAGCTGCCAGCAGGAGCGATTTTATAGTATTATGTGGAGGGTAGAGTATCTAACTGCCCTGTCCCCCTTTGCCAGCAGAGAGGGGGTTCCCGGGACATGGGACTTCCAGTTTTCATACTGGGGAAGTCCTGGGCAAACCAGTATGAGTTGTCACCCTGTGTGAGGTAATGGATTTGACCATAAACTTCAACATTACACTTCAAAATACTAAGCGGTTGAAATTCTGAATGTTCTTGAACTTACTTTACAGTACAGAGTGGACTTGTTCCCCAAATACCCTGTGTCCATGCCTAGCTGACCCCATCAACTCTTGACGCTCTCCTTCTAGAAAAGACCACCAAAATGGCTCCAGAATGCATCTCATTCCCCTTCAATGGCTCTTTGTTCTTGCAGACTGGGGCAGAGGGCAGCCTGAGAAGACAGGGAAGCCCCTGACCCCACCCCCTTCTTCAACCAAAATGTCATCACTTTTACCTACCAAGACGAAAGCTTCCCAGCTCAGATTTTTAAAAAATAGTACATTTTCAGCACCATGAATGGACCTAGAGATTATCATACTAAGTGAAGTAAATCAGAGAAAGACAAATATCATATGATATCACTTGTATGTGGAATCTAAAAAAATAATACAATGATAGATCTGTGAGTCTATTTCTGTTTTGTAAGACTCACAGGTATTGAAAACAAACTTACAGTTACCAAAGAGGGAAGGAGGGGGGTGATAAATTAGGAGTTTGGGATTAACATAGACACACTACTATATATAAAATGGATAAACAACAAGGACCTACTATATAGCACAGGGAACTATATTCAATATCTTGTAATAACCTATAATGGAAAAGAATCTGAAATATATATATGTAGGTATGTATACATATGTATAACTGAATCACTTTGCTGTACACCTGAAACTAACACAACATTGTAAATTTTAAAAAAATAATATATTTCCAAGCCAGTGACTAGATGCCCGCATATATCCCTTCTCGCTCCAGTATTTTGTGGTCTTCCATGGAGAACTGCTCATTTTCCAAAGGCTTTGAATGAAATGAATTTAAAGAAAACTGCCTGTTCCAATGGTTCTTATGAGAGAGATACTGACTGTGTGGTCCTTTTATTCTTAGCAATAGTGTTGGAAAAATCAGGTTATGTTTACTCTGTCTGGGGGCTGGTGAGATTGTGTAGTCTAGAAAATGCTGGAATTATAAATTATTATAAATGTCGACCGGGTGGAGAAATTCGTATATGAAAAAAAACTGTAATATACAAGTCAGCCTATAGGTTTTCCCCTAGTTCATTGTCCAAAAATGTATACATTGGCCAAGGAGAATAAACCAAGAAAGTACTTTCACAGAGAAATATAAATACGTTTCACTGTGCTGTTCTTTTGTCAGATGTGTTTTTACATCATCTTTGTTGCTCATCCCAAAAGCCCCAGTTTTGAGTTTATTTATTTCTTGCTGCCTTCATTGTAAATCTCATAGTGTGAACTTGTTTTTCTATTAGATAAATACATTCAAACTGTAATACTTCCTGGTTTTTAGCATTAATCAAATATTTTATGGACGTTCTCTGAGTTACCGTTTATTTTTAGCCTTTTGATGTTTGTTTTCACTAGAATACTGAATTTTGTACAGGGCTGCCTACTTCTTTAGGTATCTGGAGGGCTGATGATAGCAGCATTCACTCAGCTGGAGCCAGAAGCCCCATTTGAATGGGTTGGCTTATTTTATTTATTTATTTTTCAAAATTTTTATTGGGGTATAGCTGATTTACACTGTTGTGTTAGTTTCAAGTATACAGCAAAGTGAATCAGTTATACATATACATACATCCACGCTTTTTTAGATTCTTTTCCCATATAGGTCATTACAGAATACTGTGCTACACAGTAGGTCCTTATTAGTTACCTATTTAATAGATAGTAGTGTGTATATATCAATCCCAATCTCCCAATTAATCCCTCCACCCCGCCCCCTTACCGTTGGTAACCATAAGTTTGTTTTCTACATCTGTAACTCTATTTCTGTTTTGTAGATAAGTTCATTTGTATCCTTTTTTTAGATTCCACATATAAGGGTTATCATATGATATTTGTCTTTCCCTGTCTGACTTAACTTCACTCAGGATGATAATCTCTAGGTCCATCCATGTTGCTGCAAATGGTATGGGTTGGCTTCTTTTAAATGGCAAACCTACTGCTCTCAATGAATAAGAAGTTCCCCTCCTTGAGAGGGAAAAATCACATTGCCTTGGTGTCTCAGGAGTGCAGTTCCATAAATATTATCATGCATCATGGAACACATCTTTATTCAATAGAGCAGATATTGCCAACAAAAATGAAATAATAGAGGAAATAACTTCTAGTGGTTTCCAGCTTTAATTATGAGAAATAAGTGAAAAACAGAGTTTTCAATCAAAGTTTTCTGTACAGTGACGGTTTACTATCTTTCCCTCAATGATGCTTATGCTCTCGGGGGAAAACAGATAAAATGAATGTTTTGGTTTTGTTTTTTTCTTTTTTTCAGCATTTTCTGCCTTTGGTTTTTGCTTTATAAGGTCAAATGTTACACTTGTCTTTTAGGCCACCCACAGACTCAGCTCTTTGGGTGGGGCTGGGCTCATCACTAGAACAGAGGGAGGGCGGGGGCGGGGGGTGGGTAGGGGGGGTGCTCAAGTTCATGAGTATGGGATGGCCTCATCATGTCAAGACTCACTTTCATGAAATTTCTGCCTTCAGAATGTTTCACTAGAGGCAATACTTTAGAGTGTTGTTATTTTCTAAATCAAGGAGAATTTCCCTTAAAAAGAATCCTTATTTATCGCCAGGCTGGGTACTGTCTCTAAACTATCTTGACTGCTTTTTCTAAATATGAAGACATGGAAGAAGTGAAAAATAAACATTACCCACTAAAAAATTATAAGCCCATAATTTGTGACATAGGTAAAAATCATTGTATTATACTGCTTCAGGAGAGTGCCGTGATGTGGGTGGACTGAATAGTTAATGCGGAGGAAGAGTGGTGAGGACTAAAAAATACTTTGTTGGAAGTCAGACTGACAGTCGATTTCGTGGAGGAAATAAGAAACTGAGTTTCGGAACATTTGAGGTGAGGTAACTGTGGAAATTCTCCTCTTTGGAATATACATGTATATTGACATGCATTTAGAACCTACGTATATATATATATTTTTTTTTAATTAATTAATTAATTAATTTTATTTTGGGCTGCATTGGGTCTTCCTTACTGCACGTGGGCTTTCTCTAGTTGCGGCGAGCGGGGGCTACTCTTCGTTGAGGTGTGCGGGCTTCTCATTGCGGTGGCTTCTCTTGTTGCGGAGCATGGGCTCTAGGTGCGTGGGTTTCAGTAGTTGTGGCACGCAGGCTCAGTAGTTGTGGCTCGCGGGCTGTAGAGTGCAGGTTCAGTAGTTGTGGCACACAGGCTTACTCCGCGGCACGTGGGATCTTCCCAGACCAGGGCTCGAACGCATGTTCCCTGCACTGGCGGGCAGATTCTTAACCACTGCACCACCAGGGAAGTCCCTAGAATCTACCTGTATATTGAAGTGCATTTAGGACATATGCATATTCACAAACATTTAGAATATGTATGTCTGGATTTGGGGAATACAGGCTGGACTGCAGCCATCAATGTATAGGTGCGTTCTTTTTTTTTTTAACATCTTTATTGGAGTATAATTGTTTTACAATGGTGTGTTAGTTTCTGCTTTATAACAAAGTGAATCAGTTATACATATACATATATCCCCATATCTCCTCCCTCTTGCGCCTCCCTCCCACCCTTCCTATCCCACCACTCTAGGTGGTCACAAAGCATATAGGTGTGTTCATCAGCTTTTTCTGTTCACGATATTCTCAGTGCCCCTAGGCCAAAAGAAATACCTAACAGCTCTGTTCATTTAGGCAGTAGAGTCCATACAACTTAATTAGAATTTATGTCCTAACAATTTAGTGGCCAATTGAAAATATAATTGTACACATTGAAAGGAAATACATATATCTTTTTCATTCTTAAGTGATGGTTAATTTTATGTGCCAACTTGGCTTGGCCATAGTATCCATGTGTTTATTTGGTCAAGCACCAGTCTGGATGCTGCTGTGAAGGTCATTTTTGTATGAGATTAACGTTTGAATCGGTAGGCCTTCAGAAAAGCAGATTACTCTTCATAATGCGGGTGGGCCTCATCCAGTCTCCCTGAGGCCTTAAGGGAACAGCCAGGATCTCGGGAGGAGGAGGGAATTCTGCCTCCAGACTGCCTTCAACACAGTGGTTTTTTAAAATTAATTTATTTATTTTATTATTTATTCTTGGCTGTGTTGGGTCTTTGTTTCTGTGTGAGGGCTTTCTCTAGTTGCAGCAAGCGGGGGCCACTCTTCATCGCGGTGCGCGGGCCTCTCACTGTCGCAGCCTCTCTTGTTGCGGAGCACAGGCTCCAGATGCGCAGGCTCAGCAATTGCGGCTCACAGGCCCAGTTGCTCCGCGGCACGTGGGATCTTCCCAGACCAGGGCTCGAACCCGTGTCCCCTGCATTGGCAGGCAGAGTCTCAACCACTGCGCCACCAGGGAAGCCCCAGACTGTCTTCAGACTCAGCTGTGTCACCAGCTCTTCACGACGTCACCAGCCTGCTGGCCTGCCTTGCAGACTTGGGACTTGCTCACCCCTACAAGGGCATGAACCAATTCCTAAAATCAATCTCTTTCTCTCTGTACACACATACATACACACACACACACACACACACACACACACATTCTACTGGTCTGTTTCTCCAGAGAAAACTTAGCAATGGGATGTGTGTACCGTTGGATACTGCACAGCTTCTCAAGCATTGGAAACAGATGGGACACCGTTTCTTGTTCCACCTTGATTTTTGTACAGATCTTGCTTTTTATCACAACTACTTCTCAGGACCCCACTTTGCAAAGATGACATCATCCAAGGGAATGTAAGTGATCTCATGTTGAAACCGGGAGCTACCTCAAGCTCATATTTTGCACAGTGTTCAACAAGGGTTGAATATGGCTATGTTTCCCTCCGAAATATAATGCATCCCACAGCGCATCTGTGCACTGGCTGTGACATCAGGGCAGCTGCGCGCACGGTTTGGGAACTGCAGGTACCAGTGTGGCAGTAGTCATGGGGATGAGATTAGCTCACACAGAGAGCAGAGATGAGCCCCAGAAAACACCTGCAAGGAAGAGGCAGTAGCAGAGGAGCTTTAGAGAGGAGAGTCTAAAGAGAGACTCGAGACACAGGAAAAAATTCATACGCTCTCTGAACAGAGCAAGGGAAATATGATCCCAGCTAAGAAATGAATCCAGGCGTAGGACGGAAGGCAGGAGGAAATATTCTCTGATTCTTACGCGGTTGGGGAGTTAGGGTGATGGGGCTGTGGTAGTGTTTTCACCTTTTTCTCTCTTTTCCAACATTTTTTCACATGTGTGTCTTCATTGTATAATGAAAAAAGAGATGTTTACAACCATAAAAAAAAAAAATGCTTTCTAGCTTTCCTATTATTCAACATACCCAGTCTTTTTTTTTTTCCTTTTATTCTGTTCAGTTCCAGCATTCAGCTGCGTGTGTGTGTGTGTTCGTGTTCGGGGTGAGGGGGTGGGCAGGAATAGGTAGGAGGAGATAGTTAAATAAGGACGTAACAGAAAAAAACTTCGAGGTTTGCTTTCCTTCATGAAACATTCAGTAGAATTGGGGAGGTAAGATGTGAAGCAGGTTCACAGAAGTCCATACAAGGAAGCCACAGATAGAAGCCAAGGCCACGTGCACTAGAGCAGGAGGTGGAAGGCGGGCAGGGCTGGAGCAGGCCCTGGGGAGGGCGTGAGAATCGTACAGGTGAGTAGAGCTGGGAGGAACGCCCTGGCTGAGCCTTAGCACTGCACTTGGGCAAGACCCCAGCACGGGGCCTGAACGGATGGTCTGGGGCCCTGCTTTAATTCAAAGCCGTAGTTTTCCCAAGCCAGCATAAAAGCCATCCGTCTTTGCCAAAGCACTTTAAGTTTCTTGGCATTTATTGAAATTAATTTACCTGCAAGAAAATTCATGTATCTAGCTTTGTGAAGTATACATTCAGGGAAGTTTTTCTTTGCATTAGCTAAAGCCCATATTACTGATACAATAATGTGACACAACAGAAAGGTGATATAATTAAGCATATAAAACTCCAGATTTTTTTGGAATTACTATCATCTTGACACTGGTTGTTTCATCAGGTAAAAGTAGTGATTCCAAGAGTTATGTGGCTGGAACCAGTGGGCTTATTCTGCATATAATATGAAACTATTTGGCATCTATTTTTATTTTGAGGAAAGAATAAAGCACAAGAAAGCATCCTGTTCCAAGTCTCCAAGAAGGTTGTGATTTTAATTACACACCACAGAAAATGCAAAGAAATTTGTAATTACACTTCATGCATAGAGCTCTGTAGAGGAAAAATAAATTGGTACCCATCTACCCCAAATCCATAAATCAGACATAGAATGGCTAATCACAGATATGAATTGTATAAATTGTATGCTTGGTGCTGATTACTTTCTCCTCAGTCTGTTGTGGGCAATAAAGAATTTAGCTCTTAGGCTGGCTGTGCTGCTGCTTTTGAAGTGTGACTCAAAAGCAAAAGTTCATTTTAAATTCTCTTAATCCTGGTTTACACTTTTCATTCCTTTTTGGTTGAAGTATTATCTTCAGGAGGCCCATATTAAACTGTAAGTACCAACTTGGGCTGTTTTCAGAGTTAATAGGATGGAACTGGTTCTAACGGGCCCAGCACTGGTTTTGCACATTCTCATTCTCATCCCAGACATCCCGGAACATCTTAAAAACTACAGAATAAATGATGCAGCTGCTAGGAAAACAGTTTGGTAGTTCCTCAAAAAAAAAGTTACAAACAGAATTACCATATGACCCCACAATTCAACTTCATGGTGTGTACTCAATAGAATTGAAAGCTGGGACTCAAAGAGATTTTTGTACACCCGTGTTCATGGGAGGATTATTCATGACAGCCAAGAGGTAGAGGCAACCCATGTGTTTACCAGTGGAAGAATGGATACACAAAAGGTGGTCTGCACATACAATGGAATATTATTCAGCCTTAAAAAGTAAGGAAATCCTGTTACATGCTTCAACGTGGATGAACCTTCAGGACATTATGCTAAGTGAACTAACTCAGTCATGAAAGGACAAATAAGATTCCACTTTTATGAGGTACCTAGAGTAGTGAAATGCTTAGAGGCAGAAAGTAGAATGGTGAGTGATTATTAAATGGGTACAGAGTTTCAGTTTTGCAACATGGAAAGAGCTCTGGAGATGGATGGTGGTGATAGTTGCACAGCAACGTGAATATACTTAATGCCACCGAACCATACACTTAAAAATGGTTAAGACAGTAATTTTATATTATGTTTATTTTACCATCATTGAAAAACCAAAACCAAAAACGACAGAGGAGTGAGCTCCACCACAGAAATTCAGTTTCGGTTAGTCTGCAGCAGGGGCCAAGGTGCAGTGATTCGGGTCTAAGGCGTGGCTGGTCTCTGGAGTGGTGAGGCCTGAGTGGTACAGCCAGCAGTGGGAAGCCCACGCCGCCCTATGATGGGAGGGGAAGGAGAGAATGGAGCGCACAGGGCGGGGAGACCCCTGCAAAGGAGACCCTGCCTTGGCCAAGGAGTTAGTCCAGTGAGCGGAATTTCAGGCATTTTGGAATAATTTGTGCACATGGGCCAGAAGGGTCTTTCAGTCACATCTGAGCTACTGTCGTTCAAAGCACGCAGAGTGGGTGGGTGGATGTCTGTCACGCCTCCAAGAAGCATCAGCTCTGCCCTGGGTCTCGCCTCACTGGCTGCTCAGGTGAGAATCTGGAGAATAGTGTATACGCATCTGCTCAGAGTGAAGCAGAGGTAGAAGGGAGGCCCAGAATGAACAGACCACGCTACGGACCAGCGACTCGTGACTGAATAAAACAACTTTTTTAGATGCTTCAGAGAGAGACGAGGTGATGTGCCTTACGAGTGGTCCTTCCCTCTTTCATTTGTGAGGACATGAACCTGGGGTCAGACCTTTGTTTCCTCATGAGCCTGGCCTTCTCCTGGCGCAGAAGCACTTTACTGAACGTCTGATTAATGGAGTGACACGTGCATCCATTCAATTAATACACGTGCTCAGGGAGTTTCATGCGTGCTGCAGCGGCTCACCAAATAAGATGAACCAGAGTTCAATTGAGTCAGTGCTTCCATGCCAGGAGAAATCTCTGACAAGGCTGCATTTCTCCTTTGCCAGAGAATTTTATGGCAATCAATAATAGCTAGCCCTGGTGTCCCTGCCGAAGCTCTTTATTGAATACAATTCATTTTAAGTGACCTTTGCTTTTCTGGAACAGTTCTTTATTTGTGAAGTGCAGATTGCAAACAGCCTAATCAGCCCTCTGGCTTTTGGTTATTAGCATTCCATCTGCTTTATAATGCCATTTAAAAACCAGCTGTGCTAGGGAAGAAAAAAGTAATGACTGAATCTTTTTCTCTGGAAGAAAAATTCGTGTGACATTAAGATTGCCAAATGGCAATGTCTTCTTTTGGGTGTGTGTGTGTGTGTGTGTGTGTGTGTGTGTGTGTGTGTGTGTTTGTTTGTATGAGTGACTTAAGGTGTTTGTCATATTTCTTCTTAAAGGACCAGAGTTCATGTGCCCTAGTTAATGTTAGAATTATGAACAAAAATGTTTCTAGAAACCAAAGGAGGAATAATAATTTAAATAATAAAATGTTGTAAGTAATTTTATTATAAATGATACCATGTTACAAAGTTAAGTATTAGATCTTGGGCTGAGGAGCCAATGTAAACATGGAGAAGAAAATACGGATGAACGGTTGAATGCAGGGTGGGAGTATTATGAAGAATTCTTGGATTTTTCGTCCCAGGGTGTGGCTCATTAGTTGTTTATTTTGTAGTTCTGCTTCTTCAGTACTCTTTGTGTCTTAGACTGTACTTTTTTAAAAGGTGATGTTGATACTTGTTTGTATGCTGGTCTTGTCAAGTCCTGCAAACTTGTACTGCTGCTGTGCTAATTGCTTGGATAGAAGCCTAAAATCATCATGTGTGTTCATAATGATGCTTATACCTGCTTTTATTCAGAGACTGCTTGAAAGAGCCTTGCCTTCCTGGATTGATCATGGCTTGACCCTCCTTCGCCCCCCCCCAGATACTTGAGCTGGGGAAGGTATAAGCCGGTGATCATAAAGGTGCTGGTCGGGTGCCACCATCTCAACTTGAAATAATCCTAGAAATTCTCATTTCTGTTTATCAAGGAACAATGCCAAAGTCACCTGGAAATGAGCAGTAAATTGAGGCTCAGTTTTCTGACTGGTCTTCATTCTCTCAACATTCCCTCATTACAGGCGTGTGGGACCATGATTTGCAAGTTCTCTGAAGGTAGAGTCTTGCCTTTGGGATTTTCTTTTCCTTTTCAGGTTTGGAGCTTAGCTCTTTGATTGCAGGGAGGAAAACTCGGACAGGCTATGGCAGTTCAGCTCTGTCCGCTGGCATCAGTTCCTGGAGTTATGGATAAATTGGGAATTATTAGGGGGGGGTATATGGAAGTGCGATGAGATGAGAAAGAAAGGTGTGTTTGGTCCCTGGGTGAGCATCTAAGAATGAGAGTGGGAGGGTCACCCTGGACTCAGCCCTTCACCTTACAGATGAGACCCCGGAGAGAACACAGGGTTCTCGACCAAGCTCCCAGATAGTTAATGGCAACTCAGCCACCAAACCCCTTACTGACTACATTTTACACCGCAGTATGGATGGATCCTCTTATACCTCTCAGACAAGACTAATTACAAGCAGCCAGTTGATCCTACAATGCACCGATTGGTCTGGTCTGGCTATAAGATGAGAGAAGATTATGCTCTTGATGCAGAGTGAGGGAAACAATGATGTAATGGGGCAGAAGCTTTGGTCTGCACGTGGATCTGAGTGGACATGGATGGGCATGTATGTACACTTTGGCGTGGTGATGAAGAAAAGGCAGAAATCTGTTAATTTGCTAGTTTCTCTCCTAAATTCAATTTCAGTATTTTGTAGTCTTTCTATCCCGTGCTCTTTTCTCGTATGGGTTTGTGTTCTTTGAGTTATGTTTTCTGGGACTGGATTTGGGGTTCTTGTTCTTCAAATCCAGGGTTCTAGAATTATTTGAGTTTACAGGTGGGAAAGTATGCACTGGTTAAGTCACTTGTCCACTCTAGTCGGTTGCATTGATGGTTTACAGTTGTGGGTCTGTCGGTGACAAGGGTGGGTTACTGCCACCTCCCTCCTCAATACTCTTTTAGGTTACTCATGGGTCCATTGCATAACTTGTTAGACAAAATGGGCATGTTATTGAAAAATAGGCTCAAAATTCTATTCATCCTTTTGATAACAAAAAGAGTTTATCCTGAACATTATTCCCTACATTGGAATTCAGAGGAGATGGCATAAGGATGATTCTGAGATATGCCCTTCTCCCCCTTGTCCCTTGTCTGCAGTACTGGTCTTCTGCCTCTTTCTTTCGTAAGTTGTGCGCTGTAGCCTCTAGTCTCCTTTTCATACACGCTATGTATGTTAGCATCTTTCAGGATTGTCTCTCTACCAGGCATCCCCCGGAGGACAGGCAGGTCCAGATCCCAGGCCTGCTCAGGAGGTTTCTAAGAGAACACCATCGTTGCTTTTTCCTAGACCCACCAACCCAGAATGAACAGAGGGTACCATTCCCAGCCACCTCAGGAACTTATCCTGCCTCCTTCTCAGAAGTTTTACCCACCATGGCATCCATGCATTTGAGAGAGGAGCCACTCTCTCTAAATGACCCCTCCGATGAATTTGTAAGGAGAAACCTCCTTTGGGAATGCCAAGTAATTACACTCAGATTTTTGTTTTAAATTTTGTTCATACTGTATGTAGTCTTGTTCCGTTTATGTGTTACATTGTCAATGAAATAGCATAGTCTCCAGCTAAGTAATTTCCAGAAAATTGCTAGGTGTTCATGTACTTAGAGCTACTCAGCTAAAGGATAGGTCATCTTCGTAAGAGCTAAAATGTTTTGGTTTCACTTCATCAAATATATATATAACTATTGCAGATAGTTAGGTTGAACCTGTATTGATTTGCCAGGCTGGTGCAATGGCAGAAGAGAGTGTCAAGGCAGATGAAGATTACTGGCAAGGAATTGATCATAAAGTTGGACCACAGACTCTAAACTGGGTGTGGTGAAGTGGACAGTGGATTGGGATTGAAGGATAAGATCCATGTGGGTCAAGGAATCGTTGGAAAGTGTTTTCGATGGTTTAATCATTATGCCTTCAATTTGTTATGACTGTGCATTGTTTAAACTATGCCCTGTGTGGCCAACTGTCCTGAAGTTGCTTGGTGGGGTAGCTGGTGGGGAGGATGGATGTCCATAGGTCCAATAGCCAAACTCTCATATCAGGAGAAAACTAGGGAGCATGGTTTTTATTTAAACGACTATGTTAGCAATTTGAAAGGTGATAAAAGTGGGTTTTTTTTGTTTATCAGCCTTTATTCAGTTTGAGGTTAGTAATTTTTTTAAAGCTCAGCTATTTTTTAATAGATTTTTAAAAATAGCTGTCCCTTTTTATTTTTTATTTTTATTTATTTATTTATTTATTTTTGTCTGCGTTGGGTCTTCGTTGCTGCGCACGGGCTTTCTCTAGTTGCGGCGAGCGGGGGCTACTCTTTGTTGCGGTGCGCGGGCTTCTCATTGCAGTGGCTACTCTTGTTGTGGAGCATGGGCTCTAGGCGCATGGGCTTCAGTAGTTGTGGCTCGCCGGCTCAGTAGTTGTGGCTCGCAGGCTTAGTTGCTCTGCAGTATGTGGGATCTTCCCGGACCAGGGCTCAAACCCATGTCCCGTCCCCTGCATTGGCAGGCAGATTGTTAACCACTGCGCCACCAGGGGAGCCCCTGTCCCTTTTTAAAATTTCTTTTTTACTTATTTGAAGAGTAAATCACAAGTAAAAGTGAGAATTAATATTTAGTCCTCTGGAAATAATTTTTTTTAAGTAAATCATGTCCATTATGGAAATTCAAAAAGTTCAAAAAGCATTGTAAAAAATCCTGTCCTACAGATAGACAGAAATGTCTTTCTATTTTTTGGGCATATTTTTAAGATAGTAGTTTTTATTACCTAATGTCTTGTCATTTTATTTTTAATGGCTGTAAGATATTTGTGTTAATTTTTAAAATATATGAAATTATTATTGTTATTAGACATTGAAATCTTTTCACATACATGTATGATATGATAAATGACTCATCATTGAGCCCCAGAAAGGGACTATCTTAAGTTGTAAATATACCAATTAAAGGGGCTGCGACCTTACCTGCTAAGGCCTGGCTGGGAGCAGTGTTTCTATTTCAGCAAGTTCTAGGACTGTCTGGAAGAAAGTACCACTATGAAGACTTTGGATACCTGTGAAAGTAAAGGGACCTTACTTTATACCCAGTTTTTACTTCTTTATCTTTTCCATCAAGCTCTTTCATCACTAGAGTACCTGTTGGTTGATGCTATTAGATGTTATAAGTTGTAAAGTTTCCTTCCTATAGGCTGTCATCTTACATATCTCCAGGATCTTGAAATTGACATCTTACAGGAGAAAACCTTAAATCGCAAAAATTCTACTTGCTTCCTCTACCCAGTCCCCCACTAAGAATTAAAAAGAGTGCTATTTTTAAAATTTTGATGGCGGAATACTTTGGTCTAGCTCATGCAATGCAAATATTTGTGATACCCTAGTTTGAGAAAAACAGACAAAAGCTCTTTATAACACAGGCATTGTACTTATCGAATTCATTTTTTCCAGCGTGCTCTAACATTTCTCAAATGTAAAGGTGTGAAGGGCATGGTTACCAAAAACAAATAGATGTGATCGGTACTGTGTTATTAAATGTCATGCTTCTTGATTTGTCGGTCATGTATTATCTCAAACAAAAATGGATTATCCTACTCATGCTTTTGCACTTTCTCAACTGGGCTATCCATGAACTGGTTTGTGGCATTCTTATTTTGCAATGAGGAATGAAAATATAAATTGCTTTGGTTCCTTTCCCAATTATATGAATTAATACTGGTTCTGAAAATTCTTATATATAAGAAAGGTACAGTTGAAGTAGAAGGGTGTTTTGTTGGTAACGAGGGAAGAGAGTGATGGAACAGCTGATGGTTTGTAAATGATGCTTAATAATTTAAGCAGAGTAAGGTGGTAAATTCTTGTCCACATTGGAAATGTTTTGTGCATACCACTTTTAGATTTCCTTTCATTGGATTATACTGGTTTCTTGGCATTTTCAAAAGAGAGCATAAATGTTTGGTTTTTGTTTTCTGGAAAATGAAAAGTGCAAAGTCATTGCACTTATATTAGAAAGGGTGCAAACTAGTTGTAGTCTTCTAAATTGGTTTCACTTCTCCTTTGGTAAGAACTAGACTGAGTATTGTCAGCATTTTAGAAAAACTTTCCATGAGTGTTGCCTTCAGAAGGCAAAGTAAGATGCCAAATAACAGATGTTTCAGAAATGTTAGTTCAACAGGCTAGCATCACTGTGGTACCCAATTTTGACATATCAAGAAAGTGAGATGTTCAACAGTCTTTCCCAAAATGTGACTACCTCTGTGATTTTTAGTGTATTTCTGCTCTTTTATTAACTGGTATAAAATCCCCTTTCATTATAAATTTAAGGTAATTGCTCATTGAGTCCTCCATACTTTCCACATTATTATGTATTAATATCTCTCAAATACCCTTTGTTTTTATTCCCATTTCACTGATGAAGAAATAGAGGCAAAGAGGATATATGTAACTTTTCTGGGATCACAGCTAACAAATGGCAGAGCCAGGATTGAAATTCTAGATGTAGGGAGTGTAATCTTAAGTTTGTGTATTGTATTTTTTTCAGTTGCAGGATTCTGGGACCTAATGTGCTCTGTCTACTACATGCTATAGTGGTACACTCTGTTCTGGAATGTTAGTCATCTTTGTGTGTGACCTTGTGACTCTGATTGGGATCCAAACTGGGCCACTGAGCAGTCAAACAGCTCTATTAACAGAGATGGCAATGTCCTTATTTTTTATTTACTAAGAATAAATTAGTAATTGATATGTTGTTTTCAAATTTCCATGACTGTATCCCTCTTCTCCTCTTTATATCTACAAAATGTCCTAGGAACAACATAAATAATATATAGCTTTATCTTTTTATTTTTGAGACCCACACTTATATCTCTATTCATAGCTTGTCTTAGGATCCATGCAATTCTATGCACTGAACTGGTCACCATAGATATCACCGTGTAAGCTGGGATCCCAGTTTTATTAACTGAATTTGCAACATGGGATATGAAATCACTGTCCTTCTGTATGTATCTTTCCAAGTTTCAAAACTAATGGCATTTTTTGATAGGGTTCACTAGTAGCATTGTTATGATTTACACGATATTACATTTATACTCTCTATCCCTTTGTGCCTGTTACTCAGAGGAAAATAAGAATTCTTTTACACTTAAGTAATGAAAAAAATCTCTTCTGTGGGTAAGACCCCATAGAGTATTCCCCTTGCTCCAGAGCCAAAGGAGAGAGGTAAATTGCCTTACGGTGTAAGTACATCTCTCGTCCTTTTACTGACCTGAGGGGGCAGCGATCCAATGTCCCCTCTGATGGAGCACATCAGTGAGAAGTTGAGTGTGAACACTCCTGTATTTAGTAAACCAGACGTTATTTAACTTCTCTGAGCCTTCATCTTCTCACCTGTTAACTAGGATCAAGAATACTTATCTTGGGACTTCCCTGGCTGTCCAATGATTAAGACTCCATGCTCCCAATGCAGGGACATGGATTCGGCCCCTGGTCAGGGAACTAAGATCCATGCTGCGTGGCACGGCCAAATAAAAAAAAAAAAAAGAATGCTTATCTTACTGGCTTTATTGACATTTAAGTATTTCATATAATGTGCTTAGTACTGTGCCTCTCTCCTAATGTAGGCATTTAGTAAGGAGTAGTTACTTGATTTTTAAAAAATATTTATTCATTTATTATTTATTCTCTGGCTGCGCTGGGTGTTAGTCGCGGCACAAAGGATCTTAGTTGCGGCATGCGGACTCTTAGTTGCAGCATGCATGCAGGATCTAGTTCCCTGACCAGGGATCGAACCCAGGCTCCCTGCATTGGGAGCTCAGAGTCCTACCCAGTGGACCACCAGGGAAGTCCCGTCACTTGATTATTGATTATTAGTAGGCTACCAAAAGGAACTAGAGCAGGTTTGGAGAATCAGTCATTAGCAAAGAAATCATAATGGAAAATGCACTTAGGCAAATGCACTAAGCCAAGTAAGTAGTGTTTCATGGGTTTGCCTAAAACATAGGAAATATAAAAAATAAAAGGAAAAATAGGGATAAAGGAATCTCCCCTGTTGACTTAAGGCCTTGTTTGACTTGTCTCATGTGTAATTTACGTTTAAGACTCCAAAGTGTGGACTGTTTAAGAATAGGTAGGAACTTGCAAAGTAAGACTGTGTTACCCTTTGCACAATTCTTTGGGTGACTTAAGAGGGCATAAAATGAGGTCATCAGACAGAAAGGTTGTAGTTTCCAAAGAAACACTTTAGAAAAAGCAAAGGGAACCCTTTCAAGGAATTTTGATGCCGATCTCTCATTTAAGAGAAGAGGTGGACAGGCTTTCTGAACCTCTGAGCAAGTCATAGATCTGGACAGTGTCAGGGATCTCCTTGCCCTCGTCTGCCTTATAGAGCCAAATCAACTCCTAGAGAAACAGGGTGGTCATTCTGGAGAAGAAAGAAGAAAAATCAAACAGGATGACTGGCCTGTTTGAAATTAACTATTACAAATGTAGGAATTAGATGAGTGTCTAATTGTGAAAGATGTTGGTATTTCTTAGGATCATCAATGGCTAAATGTCAGCAGTATTACTAAAGTTGAATTTGTGAAAGAGGATTTCAGGTATTTACGAGGAAACTCTCACTTACAGAGATTGAATAGAAAAAGACAGGAGAATCCCAGTGGTCCTGACGGACCGCTTTAATGAAATTCGGTTACAGGAAACAATGAGAGGCCAGTCCAACGAAGGTAGGGAAGGTAGGAGGAAACCCAACAGGGTGAACAAAGAGCTGCTTGAATAGCTGAGACTTGATCAGGAATGCTGCCACAAAGCAGGGGGTTGGCAAAGGGCCAAGGAGGAGTACAAAGAAACAGCAACAGAGTGAAGCAGGCAAAGCTCTTGCAGGAAATGAGAAGCAACTTTCAGAACACATCAAGGAAAACCTTCTTTAAATACATCAGAAGCAACAAGACAGGGAAATGTCGTTTCTCTGTTCGGTGGAGGGAGTTGATTTTAAATGACAGTAATAGGTCAAGTTGTCTACCTTCCCTCCCGCCCCGCCCCCCCCCCCCAAAAAAAAACCACAACTTCTTTGTTTTAAAAGAGTCTGATAGTATTGGCTGGGAGTGGAGGGAGGCAACAGTATTAGAAGAGCTGGGGGAAGGCTGTTTTAGCAGACTGCTTATATTAAAATCTGTAGGCACCAATGGGTACTGGAATAATCGTTTAGAATGATAGCCTCAGAGAACACCAGCTGTAGAGAGAATATGGATCTAGGGAAAGAGCAGCATGGCATTTCCAGGTAACACGGAGAAGAAATGACCTTGAAATAACAAAGCCGGAAGCTTTTATGACTTGGAAGAAAAGGGGGTCAGGGTTGGTGGGGGGGAGACATAGCAGGTATCATCACAACATTGATTTGGAAACACCCTGCAGACTGAAAGGTAGCAGGGGTACTAGTGTGATTTGAAAGAGACCAAGTCCTGTCAGCCTAATGCAGTCTCTCTCTGTGACACGATGGCAGCCCGGTAGCTTGAGGGAGAGTGGAAGTGATCCAGTCTGATTTTAGGAAAGCTGACGATGGTCCTCCACTGGTCACACTTAACGGGACCTCAAAGAAATGATGATTTTTCACTACACCACTTTCGGGCTGAGCGGCTACCACATTGGAGCATATTGAAAGTGTGTTTAAATAGGAACTGATGTTCATGGCGAAATAGGTAAAAGGGTCATAACAAGACATGTTCTAGAGTGATCAGTACCAGATCCAGTGCTTATTCAAAATGTTCTGTAACCTGTAGGATGTGCAAGAAACACAGAAAATGACCAGGCTGTTGGTGGGGATGGGGAGGTGGGAGGGATTTAGGTCAGAATGGTCTTGGCCATTTGGGACGCATGGTTGAAAATGAAGTAGTGGAAGGTGATGTCAGGGCAGAAGGGTAACACTTACATTTTCATATGTAAGCGTCATGATGATCATGATTTGAATGCACGCTCAGAAGGCATACATTTTGAGTTTATCTGATGGTTTGTTTTTTCCCCAAAGCAGTGTTGAGTTGGTTTCTTTCTGAGCCTTGTAAGTTGTTTTTTTCTGGGCCAACTACCCTCTAAGAATAGTTTAAGAGAAGGTTGTGTGGGTGTAAAGTTCAGAATCAATAGGCCAACCTTCAAGGTCGGGTAACAAAGTACCTTGTACTAAGTTCAGGTCTTAGTCTTGGGTAAGCAAGGATCTAGTCTTAGCTCTACAAGAAAAGGAGTGGTTGAAGACGTTGAAAATAGTCACAAGGATGTTAAACAAATTAGGAAAAATAAGGCATCCAGGCAAAACAAAACTTGAATTCAGTGTGGAAGATGTTGAGTGATAAGTTATTAATGTTAAGTATCTGAAGGACTTTTTTTTAAAGTACATTTGTACTTTAAACATATGTTTTATATTTCTTCTGATGACAGAGAGGGCAAAGACTTACCTGAATAAAGGATTTGGAATAGATTTAAAGGAAGGACGTGTGACCCTTATTAAACTTTGAGATAACGTTGTGAGGAAGGATGTATGTCTCCTCCTAAGAGATCTTTAAAATTATGAGCAATTATGTTTTGGGGATGAGTACATTTGATGTATTTATAAAATGTTTGAGTTTGGACTTAGGCAGTGAAGGAGATGAGCCCGTGGATCGCTTTCAACTGTATGTATTTGTATTTTTTTTTAAGGACTTAGCCTTTTGTTAGAAAGTTTTAATTGCCATTTTCCTCTTCCTACTACAGCTGTGTGCTCAGCTGTCTTCTGATGACCGTGTCATTCCTTTATGGTAGTATTTATAAGCTTTTATTATATTTGTTTGCTTAATTAACAGTCTCCTTGATGCCTCTCAGCTCTGTAAACGGACCATGTCTATCTTGTTCACCATTATAACTCCAGTTCCAACCCATTACCTGGCACGCAGTTGTAATATTTGTAGAATGAATGATAATTTTGAATGAAGCATGACGTAGAAGGTTGCAGGCTTAGAGGGTTGTCATTTTTAGAATGATTTGTTGGAGGCTAGAATATCGCTAAAATGGATTTCCCAATCTTGAGCATTTTGTTGAAGTCCTGTGTCATTTGAATGAAAGAACTTCCTCTCTAATCATCTTCTTTTAAAATGCAAATGGAATCCACACAAAAACTTGTACATGAATGTTCATAGCAGCATTATTCATAATTACCAAAAAGTGGAAATAACCCAAATGTCCATCGATTAATGAATGAATAAACAAAAGATGGCATACCTACGCAATGGAATAATATTTGGCAATAAAAAGGAACGAAGTACTGATACATGTCACAGCATGAATATATTTTAAAAACACTATGCTGGTCACAGAGGGCCACCTAGTATATGATTCCATTTATGTGAAATGTCCAAAATAGGCAAATCCACAGAGATAAAAAGTAAACTGGCGGTTGCCTAGGGCTGAGGAAGTTCGGGGGAGATGGGATGTGACTGCTAGTGGGCATGGGGTTTTATCGTAGGATGATAAAAATGTTCTAAAACTGACTGCCATGGTGGTTGTACAACCCTGTGAATATACTAAAAACCATTCAATTGTACACCTTTTTTTTTTTTTTTTGCAATTTTTAAAACTCTATTTTTTGAAGTATAGTTGATTTACAATATTATATTTGTTTCAGTTGTACAAGATAGTAATTCAATATTTTTATAGATTACACTCCTTTTAAAGTTATTGTAAAATATTGGCTACATTCCCTGTGCTAAACTGTACCCTTTAAATGGGTGCATTCCTGGGGCACCAGGCACCCTGGTAATAGGCCTCTAGCAAGAAAAAGAGCATGAAGAACATATTCAGACAGCACAACATTCAATTTTTGTCTACTGTCCAGTTGTGCCTTTGGCTAAGGGTATTTAAGAATTATATTTGGCAAAAACCTTTTCTACAAAACAAGCATTGTAGAGCATTGCTGTTTTCCCTTAGAATATGTGCAGATCTCCTAATCTTGCCCTTAGCACAAAAGATCTTAAGTGTGGGTTTCTGTGTCTGTCTCACCCTTCACAACATGGACATGGGTATGTGATCCCATCCTGTTCAGCACTCTGTCCTTGTTGATTTACCCAGGACCTGGCTCAGGGTAGGAGGACCACATTGTTGCATTATCTATAAGTAATAGGTAAATATTAAATATAAAGGTCTGTGCAGATTTTGCTTTAAGATATGGTACAGACTCTGTTATGAGCTTGAGTTGCTTACTTAGAAAATGCTTTTTAAAAAATTATTATTTAAATGATTTTCAATAAGCATGCCAAGACTGTCCAATGAGGAAAGGACAGTCTTTCAACAGATGATGCTGTGGAAACTGAATATCCAAAACTTGGAGCCTTACCTCACACCATATACAAAAATTAACTCAAAGTGGATCAAAGACCTAAACATAAGAGCTAAAACTATAAAACTCTTGGAAGAAAACATAAGGGAAAAATTTAATGACATTGAATTTGACAGTGATTTCTTGGATGTGACACCAAAAACACAGGCCACAAAAGAAAAAATAGATTAAATTGGATTCAAAATTTAAACATTTGTGCAACAAAGGACACTATCAGTAGAGTGAAAGGCAACCCATGGAGTGGGAGAAAATATTTGCAAATCATTTATCTCAGAAGGGATTGCTATCCAGTTTATATAAAGAACCCCTACAACTAAACAGTAACAACATTTTTTAAAAACCCAGTTTGAAAATGCGCAAAAGACTTGTAAAAGGAAAAACTCTTCCTTCTTCTGACACTAGATATATGGGGTTTTCCACATCAAACAATTCTCCAATTCTCAGCAGACACCAGTTTCTTATCCTACAATTTAACTCCCCAGAGTTAGTACAGACCCCACAGATTAAGGGCTCAGTTCCACAAGTCTGCCTCCCATCCTGCTTCAGACTCCAGTCACAGGTAGTGGGTTCCAGGTGACCCGCAACTTCTGCCTGGCCTGGCTACCAATCGGAGGTTCATATTCCTCCCTCCTCAGGTTTGATAATTTGCTAAAATGGCTCACAGAATAGAAGGAAACAGTTGAATTACTATTACCAATTTATTACAAAGGATGTATTAAAGGATACAAATGAACAGCCAGAAGGAGAGGTGCGTAGGGTGAGGTCTGCAAGGGTCCTCAGCTCAGGAGCTTCTGTCCCTGTGAAGTCTGGCATGTGCCACCCTTCCAGAACATCAATGCATTCTTGTTCACAGGCCCAGAAGCTCTCCAGATTTCTTTGGTTAGGGTTTTTATGGCGGCTTCTTTGTATAGTCGTGATTGATTAAATCACTGGCCATTGGTGATAAATTCAATCTTCCTTCCCTGAAGGTTGGGGGGTGGGGCTAAAAGTTCCAACTCTCTAATTACAGGGTCGGTACCCCTGGCAACCAGCACCCTCATCCCATGGGCTTTCCAGAAGTCACCTCATTAACAACTCCAACGTGCTTGAAAGGGGCTTGTTATTAATAACAAAAGAGGCTGCTTTCACCTTTATCATTCTGGAGCTGTTGCAGGAGCTGGGGACAGAACCCAAATATTATAACAAAAGATGCTCCTATATCACTTAGGAAATTACAAGGGTTTTAGGAGCTCTAGCCCTGAGCAGGGAGCAGGGACCACTTTATGTTTCTTATTAGAAGTTGAATAAGCATTTCTCCAAAGAAGATATGCAAATGGCCAATAAGTACATGAAAAGATGGTCAATGTCATTAGTCATTAGAGAAATGCAAATCAAAACCACAATGAAATAATACTTCACACTCTTAGGATGGCTATTGGAAGGAAGGAAAGGAGAGGGAGGGAGGGAGGAAGGAAGGAAGGAGGGAGAGGAGAGACAGGAAAAGAGAGAGGAAGAGAGAACATGCAAGTATAACAGTGTTGGTGGAGATGTGGAGACATTGGAACCCTTGTGCATTGCTGATGGACTGAAATGCTGCAGCCGCTGTGGAAAACACGATGACAGTACCTCAGAATAGTAAACATAGAATTACCATCGGATCTAGCAAATCCACTTCTGTATGCATACCCAAAATAAGCAAAAGCATGGACTCAAACAGAAATCTGTGCACCCATGTTCATAGCAGCATTATTCCCAAGAGCTAAAAGGTGGAAGCAACCCACCCAGTGTTCATCATTGGGTGAATGGCTAAACTAAGTGTGGTACATATGTACAATGGAGTATTATTCAGCCTTAAAAAGGAGGGAAAATTCTGACACAGGCTACAACATGAAAAACCGTGAAAACATTATGCTAAGTGAAATAAGCCAGTCACAAAAAGACAAATATTGCATGATTCCACTCATGTGAGATTTCTAGAATGGTCAGATTCTTAGAGACAAGAGTAGCATGGTAGATGCCAGGGGCTAGGGGGAGTTACTGATGAATGGGTACAGAGTTTCATTTGGGAAAGCTGAAAAGGATGATGGTGATGCTTGCACAACAATGAGTACGTACTTAATGCCAGAACTGCACCCTTCAAAATGGTTAAATTGGTAAATTCTATGTAATATATTTTACCACAATAAAAAATATTATTTTCAAATGAGGGCCTTTACGTATACAGACAGAAGTCTGCCATAAAAGTCCCATGTCACCTGTCCCAGCATAAGTATCCTCAGTTGCTTCTTCTAGAACATAGCAAGCACAGTAAGCATCGCCTCACCCAGATTCTTTCACAGCTTTTACTACAGAATTACTGAGTGAGGGACTTCCCTGGTGGTCCAGTGGTTAAGACCTCACCTTCCAACGCAAGGGGTGCAGGTTTGATCCCTGGTCGGGGAGCTAAGATCCCACATGCTTCACGGCCAAAAACCGAAACACAAAAGAGAAGCAATATTGTAACAAATTCAATAAAGACGTTTAAAAAAATGATCCACATCAAAAAAAAAAAATCTTAAAAAAAAAGAGAAAACAGAATTACTCAGTGAACCAACCAGTAATTGACAACATTTTCAACAGTGCTTCATAGACTATTGTAAACCCTGGGATTTGTTAGTCATCACCTGGACCAAACTCTATGAGATTCCATAGTGTTGTTTTGTATTTGTTATAATTTTTCATACTAATTTATTCAATTCAGTAATTTAAAAATATATTTATAAGTAATGCATTTTTGAAAGATATACTGCATCTCATAAGCTATTTCCTACTAGAAACCAAAGACTTCCTGATAATGATGGAATGCAATTTTGATGCTTGGAAAGGGGTCTGGAAAATGGATGCTGTGCACACATTATTTCTTCCGTGACCTGTGGCTTATCACCTTGGGTTGGACCGTTCACGCATACCTCGCTTTGTGGGAGCAAGACGCATAGCAATTTGTTAACCTGCAGACTTAACATTTTTGCATTTGTCTTTTTCCTAGACTTTTTGCCAAGTTTCAGCAATGAATTGGACATTGTAATCTCTCAAAGTGTTTTCTAAATTTAACTTAAGTGAGTCTGAAGTCTAGAAGGCAACCAACAAATGCTGAATCCGGCATAAAAGTCACCAGAAGTGAGGAGTAGTCTCTGTCCCAGTGTGGGTTATTTTCTAAGTTCTTTTGTCAAAGATTCCTTCAGGAACCTTCCCAGGTGATTCTGGTATCTGAAGTTCAAGGCCTTTGGCTGTACCCTTCAGAATACTTACCATCCCATTATGGGACTTCAGCAACCTTCTTAGCCCGCATCCCCCAGTCCTGGGGGGTCTCACCTAAGTGGCACTGAAACAAATGACTTGAATGGCCCCTTCCTTCTGGAGGACAGACGGACTCTTCAAGTCCTGCAGGATGTGCACATTCTGGAAACAAGCTCATGAAATTATTGCCTTCAAGCTTGGCTAAATTTAATCCTTCAGAGACAGGCAGCTATCAAGTTTTTAAGATGTCGAGCATATTTATTTTATAATTTTGACCTGGATGCTCAAGATATTCCTCTGTGTCTAACCTAAAACTGGTTTGAAATGGGTTTTCTTTTCACATAATATAAATTGTATATTTTACATGTTCCTTTTAAACGATTGTCAATTTTTAAGACATTTTATATCCTTGGTTCTTTTCTTGTGGCTTTGAAATTTAGACAGAATTGATTCTTAAAATACAAATGACTCTTAAGGAATTGTAATTTCATCTTAACAGAATCATGTGGAAACTCTTTTAGAACGACATCTAGAAAAATGTAAACTAATGTTTCTAGAATAAATTTTATTTTCATGGAGAAGGAAAACTTTGAGTCCAAGTGACACACTTAGATCCAGGTTTATGCCTGAACCAGCTTTTTAAAGCAAGTTTTCAAGCTTGGTTTCCTTATGTATAAATTGAAGAAACATATTTTTCTCAGGTTTGTGTGAACTGAATAAAATACTACATGTGAAAGACCCTGATAGGAATCAGGTACACAAAGTAGCTTCTCAAATAATCATTTCTCCTCCCATACCTTCTCCATCTCTTCTTAACTTCTTTTTCTTGCATATATTATCCCTTTTTAGACATCTCTTTATCAGCACAGAAAATATGTTTTTTTTCTGGGTTGTAACATTGCAATTCAGTCATTGAATATATTTTTCCCCTTTTGGGTATTGCCACCCAATTTTTGGCCTTTCAAAAAAATCTTCAAATATAGTTCATTAGTTATTACCTGAATCTAAAATTCCAACTTAAAGAAAATCAGCCTTCTAAGTGTAAAGAAATCCCGTGCCATCCTTTGTAAAGGATTTGCTTTCTTACTGTCAAAGTAGTGTATTTGGGGCTTGGCCTTAGCCTTCCATGGACTTGTTGAATTACTAGGTCCAGAAGCTAGTAAACTCACAGGTAAGATGATAATCAGGAATTTTGGTACTACTGGTACCAATAACCAGGAACTAGGTCACGTGCGTTATATGTGTTTCAATTCTAATCTTCCCAGCTCTCCAATGGGTATTATTATCACTGTTTTACGGAAGAGGAAAGGAAGATCCTTAGAGGTCGGCTAACTCACTCAGGATGGCACAGTGAGAAAGTTCTAGACCAAGACTGCACCGGGTCTGCCTGAGACTTTTAGTATTTTCCACAATTTGATTACATTTAGGGGGTGTAGTTACGGGAGACATAGCCTACCATGCGGAAGAGCAGTATCCCATCAAAGCCAGGGTTTGTCTCACAGGACAGAGTCTTTCCTGGCCTCTGACGCCGTCTTCTCTCTGCTGCCCCTTGCTTGCCAGGATAGCAGGATCATAGTTGCGAGTGTGTTCATCAGTCTAGCTAATTCCAAGGACTGACAGTATCATGATGTCCTACTGCAGGCTGTGCAGTTCTACACAGGATGGAAGGAGAATCTAATCAGGACTTGATCGCTAGGCCGTTTGGGATCAGGTAGGAAGGAGGACTGCCTGGTCTGTTCACTATCCTGGAGGAGCGTGAATTCAACCACAACTGCTGTGCTAATTCTCTCCCAACTCGCATCTCTCCCCTCCCATCCCCACGGTGCCCATCATGGGGCCGAAGCCAGGCAAGGCTCCCTCCCCTGACCCAAACAGACTGATTCACGGTGAAGTCTACTCCTGGGAGCCTCCTTTGGCCTTAAACTGCCATCAAAAGAACTCTCCAGACAGCTTCCTTCTGTCATTGAGTTGACTATCTCACATTTAGTTGAATGTTCTTTTCTTCTGTGATAGCCACCTCACAAGGAATCATAAGATTTGCTTGGACATTATTTTCAAGTAAGCAGAAGTAACTCAGCATTCAATCCAGCTTTTTAATGGTGGAAATATTCTTTGACTGTGTGTGTGTGAAAATGTGTCTGACACATGTTATGTGGAGATAGTTCTCTGTCATATAATCCTCAAAATACACATCCTGTTCTCTGACTGCTTTGCTCTTCCCTTCCTTGTAGATAATTGTGTTATGCTCACTAGGATGCCACGTCCATATGGATTAGAGCTGCTTGTAATAGTTCTCCTATTCCGGTCAAAATAACCAGCCATCATTGTGCAAAAGGAAAACCAAGAAATGCATTCTTCCTGGGCTACCGTGGGACTCAGGGTCCCAGCTTGCAAATGAACTTATTCTTTCTTTCTGGAAGCATTCTGTCATCGTATGTAATAGGATTCCCTTTTTCATGTCTTCTGCATGTAGGCAAAATCTTTATCAAACCCCTGTTGAGATGACAATCAGGAGGTCACTTGGGAGATTGTCATGCCAAGGTGATTCCTACTCCTCTATTCCTGAAAAAGAGACTTCACAAAGTTGTTTTTATTTAAATTGTATTTAAATCACTATGCGGAGTTGAGTTCTCCTTTTGCTTTCCTTTTCAGTGGAGACTTGATGTTTATCTCATTACTTCCACTTCTAGATAAGTATAGATTCTCCCTTATCTGAACCCAACACTCCTGGGAAAACTGTAGGAAACTGAATCAGGAAAACAAAGTATATTTCCTTTCATACTGTATGTCATATCCTATGGCTCTTTTAATATTTATTTTTATGAACTGAGGCTGTAGTTTAGATTTCCTCAATATGGTTTTTAAAGCAAAAAAGCACAAAACTGGCATTCGGGAGATCAAGGATTTCCCACTGGCTCTGCCAGTTGCTAACTGGTGACTTCAGACGGGGCATTTAACTTTGGTTCCAGTCTCTTCAACGTGTGGGTTGAACTGGATGGCCTCGAAAATTCCTTTTAGTGTCAACATTCTGGGACTCTGAACTAAAGATAGTTGCATAGAGTAAAAAATATCCTTTGTTCCTAGAAGATTGCCCTTTGTAATAATTAATGTTGCTTGAAAGGAGTGCCGATATACAGATCTTGGACAAATAATTAAAATTTAAGGAAGTCTACCAGACTGTTATTACGAGCATGAAATTATGCTCCAGGGCATAGCCCTGTGGCCTTTGCAGGAAGTCAGCTTGTTTTTGAGAAGCACCATCCGCTGTAGACCTGAGAGTAGCCGCTGAGCTCTGTGTTCAGATGTGTACAAGGTCACCAGCGCAGAGAACAGCAGCCACAAACATCTGGAATATAGCCATAAATTCAGATGTGGAGAAAATGATTGCCCCTACGCCTAAACATTTCAATTAGAGCGACAGCCACCTACCTTATACACTTGCCCAATTTCGTAGAAGGCTATGACAACAGAAAGATGGCAGCTGACAGCAGAAAGGAGGCTAATTTTTTAAATTAAATGTAACATAAGTACATGGTAAAATCTTCAAATCATACCTGAAGCCCATGCATACACCCACAAATTAAAAGCTTCTACCCTCAATTCTCAGTCCCTCTATCCAAAAGTAACCATTGTTAATAATTTCTTGTTGGATCCTTTCTAAAGATGGTACATGCATG
The DNA here is from genome assembly GCF_028023285.1 of Balaenoptera ricei. Classification (NCBI taxonomy): domain Eukaryota; kingdom Metazoa; phylum Chordata; class Mammalia; order Artiodactyla; family Balaenopteridae; genus Balaenoptera; species Balaenoptera ricei. The sequence goes on along the minus strand of NC_082640.1, from coordinate 11,809,396 downwards.
TCCCAGTAGATACATGCATAGCTTCTTTTTACGTTTATATAAATTATATACAGTTGTTCTATACTTTGCTTCTTAATGGTGCATCTTCGAGATATGACCACATATGACGATCTTCTGTATGACCACATCAGGTTATACAGAATCAACTCATTCTTTAATGTCTAGATTGTTTACTGCTGTATAGATTATCATAATATTAAATCAGTATCCTGTATAGAGTATCGTAATTTTAAATCAATGATCATTTCTGTGTTTCCACCTCTCTCAACCTGCAACACCTGTGTTTTGGTCACTGTTCTCATTCTGTTCATGTATCTAAGTCTTTTCCCCCAGCTGTTCTATAGGGTAAATTTCTAAAAGTGGAATTGATCAAAACATTTACAGATTTTTACCAGAAAGTTTGAACCAACTTAAATATCCCTGCAACATATAAGGATGCTGTTTTCTCTATTGTTGCTACCCTGGGTATCAAATTTTTAAAAATTCTGCAAATCTAATAAGTGAAAAAAAAAGACACTCATTGTTTTGATTTATCTTTTTAAAATGAGTGATGTTGAGGTTGATTTTCCTGTTAATTAGTTGATTTGTGTGTGTGCATAAGGTTTCAGTTTGTGGTTTTGCTCATTTTTAATTGGATGATGACTCTTCATTGATTTGCAAGACGGAGTCATAAACTAAGGAATTAACTTTCTATCATACTTGTTGCAAATAGTTTTCCAGTCTGTCTTTGTTGGCGGAAATTTTTTTCCCTAGAAATTTAAAAATTGCGTGTAATCCAATTTAGAAATCTTTTCCTTCATATGTCTGCCTGTAGAGTTGTGTTTTTAGGAAGGGCACCCCTGTTGAAATATGACATATTAAAAAATTGTGTTTTATTCTAGTACTTTTCTTTTTTTTTTTTTCAAATGTATTTTCCAGCTCTGTCTTTTTTTTTTTTTTTTTTTTTTTAATTTTATTTATTTATTTATGGCTGTGTTGGGTCTTCGTTTCTGTGCGAGGGCTTTCTCCAGTTGCGGCAAGCGGGGGCCACTCTTCATCGCGGTGCGCGGGCCTCTCACTATCGCGGCCTCTCTTGTTGCGGAGCGCAGGCTCCAGCCGCGCAGGCTCAGTAATTGTGGCTCTCGGGTCTAGCTGCTCCGCGGCATGTGGGATCCTCCCAGACCAGGGCTCGAACCCGTGTCCCCTGCATTAGCAGGCAGACTCTCAACCACTGCGCCACCAGGGAAGCCCTCTAGTACTTTTCTTTAGAGTTTAACTTTCCTAGGTTGTAATATTTGACGCTTCTGAAGTGTGTTTTGAGGTAAGGAGTTTGATAGGCATCCAGCCTAATTTCTTTTTCCAAGTAGCTAATCAATGGCGCCACTACCACTGACTGTATAATTAATCTTTTCCCGCTGATTCGAAATACCACCTTGTGAGAGCCAGATTCTGCTTGTTTCTGAGTCTGTTCCTGAGCTCGGTTTGGTTCCGTTGAACTGCTTTTTTCTTCCTTCTCCAATTCCAGTATGTTTGAGTTGCAGTAGTTTCAGATATGAGTCAAGCAAGGGGAAGGTTCTGTTCTGCTCCACTCATAGGCACCCCGTTTTGAGGCTACTTAATGAAGGGACCTCTGTTTTCAATTGTCTCTATTAACATCAGAACTAATGTTCATGCCGACATCGTGTCATCCAAAAAAGAATTAACTTTTTTGATTGGGTGTAGGCCAAATTAAAAATAAATAGGGTGATTTTTTTTAAAATAGCATCTAAAAAGATATTTTAAAAATCTTATCTGGAAATCTCACTTCTGTGGCAGTGTTCCGTAAATAAGACATTACTGTATCTATTTGCGCATTTGTAGATCAGCCAGGAAAGTATTAGTGTTTCTGTGCCATGTCTTTTAGTATGTGGCATATCAAACAGAGTTATGGGTTGCCCTGATCTGATTGATTTCGTTTAAAGGTCTTTTTTGGCAACGTTTGGGACCTCTTCACTCTCCGAGGTAAATCTTGCAGAGCAGGAAGTTGAGGTTTTGGGGTAGATTCCAAGAGTCAGTTCTGATCTTATGGTTGGGGAATGTGGAAACCTAACGCTTTACTTAATAATGTGAGTAGTGAAGGATCTTTTTCCCCCTGAGCTAATTAAGTATTTTCTAAAAGAGGGTGAACTTTTAATAATAGGAATATAACTTTTAACTTTTTATTTTACACAGATCTGTGCTTAAACGTGGTCAGAGAACAGTCCCTGCTTTAAAATCTCCTTATTTGTACATGTTATAGTTCAAAGGAGAGACCTTACCATTTATGTGGAGAGAAAATAAATGAGATTTCTTTCTATCTGTCTTCCATATGTTTAATGGTAGGATTTGTGTCTTGGATCCTACTTTGAGTTAAAACAGACGGTGGATTCAAAGAGTTGCTACAATAAAGAACTGTTCTTATCTCAGAATCGGCCCTGCAGACGATCTCTGAGAATCCCGTATCAACTGTCCAGGCGGTAGATCCATCTTAATCTGAACAGGCAGTTTGATTGCTTCTTTTCGATTAAACAAACATGGGTCCTTATTAGTCCCAGACCCCAGTCAGAGAAGCAGTGTGGGCGAGACACCAAGCATAGTGATTTCTGCACCGACAATTAGCACTGAAAATGAACACCTGTGTCTTCCTTCGGTACGTAAGAAGGGTCAGTGAAAAGCTATGGCAGATGGTACTTGAGAGACAGTTGTAGTGCTTGGCTTGAGTTTCCCTCAACCCAGCATGGAACTGCCCACTTGGTACCAATACGACAGTATTTGCCTGCACATCACACTCACCTCAAATAAGAAGGGCCGCATAGACTCAGCACAGTCTTACCTCAGCGAGCTTATCCAAAGGGCATCCATACATAGTCCAGCATTTGGGGTAAGAGCATGGTTAAATATCTCAAGGAATCAAAAGATTGGGGAAATACCAAAGGGACCATCAGGCCAAATGAAATGTAGCCAAGATCTTCATTCGAACTTGATTGGGTCCAGAGCCATGTCCCTCTGGAGCAAGCCCTTAAGGTAAGACTTAGCTTTCACTAAATACACAGGCAAGGACTTGCTCCCACATCACAAATGATATGCTAGGAATAATTTGCCATTTGAGCCCCCCTTATATATCTAGATACTTTGTAGAGAACCCTGGCTAGAGGTTACTCTTTCTTGTTCACTTTTTTTCTCTCTCTCATTTTATTTATTTTGACAGTTGACAGGATTTTATTATTTTTAAAATACTTAATTGTGGTAAAATACACATAACACAAAATTTTTACCATCTTAACCATTTTTAAGTGTACAGTTCAGTAGTGTTAAGTATATTTACAGTGTTATACAGCTAATCTCTGAAACCTTTTCATCTTGTAAAACTGAAACACTATACCTTTTAAACAACAGCTCCCCAGACCCCTTCCCCAGCCCCTGGCAACCACCATTCTACTTTCTTTCTTTCTTTTTTTTTTAATTGCAGTATAGTTGATCTACACCGTTGTGTTAGTTTCTGCTGTACAGCAAAGTGAATCAGTTATACATATACATATATCCACTCTTTTTTAGATTCTTTTCCCATATAGTTCATTACAGAGTATTGAGTAGAGTTCCCTGTGCTAGACAGTAGGTCTTTATTAGTTATCTACCTTATATATAGTAGTGTGTATATGTCAATCCCAATCTCCCAATGTATGCCCCCCTTCTTTCCCCACCGGTAACCATAAGTTTGTTTTTTACATCTGTGACTCTATTTCTGTTTTGTAAATAAGTTCATTTGTACCATTTTTTTTGATTCCACATATAAGTGATATTATATATTTGTCTTTCCCTGGCTGACTTACGTCACTCAGTATGACAGTCTCTAGGTCCATCCATGTTGCTGCAAATGGCATTATTTCGTTCCTTTTTATGACTGAGTAATATTCCATTGTATATATGTACCACATCTTCTTTATCCATTCATTCCTCTGTCGATGGATGTTTAGGTTGCTTCCATGTCCTGGCTATTGTAAATAGTGCTGCAGTGAACATGTGAGTGCATGTATCTTTTCGAATTATGGTTTTCTCCAGATATATGCCCAGGAGTGGGATTGCTGGATCATAAGGTAGCTCTATTTTTAGTTTTTTAAGGAACCTCCATACTGTTCTCCATAATGGTTGTACCAATTTACATTCCCACCAACAGTGTAGGAGGGTTCCCTTTCTCCACACCCTCTCCAGCATTTATTATTTGTAGATTTTTTTTTAACATCTTTATTGGAGTATAATTGCTTTACAATGCTGTGTTAGTTTCTGCTGTATTGTAGATTTTTTGATGATGGCCATTCTGACCGGTGAGATGATACCTCATTGTAGTTTTGATTTGCATTTCTCTAATAATTAGTGTTGTTGAGCATCTTTTCATGTGCCTCTTGGCCATCCATTCTACTTTCTGTCTCTGTGAACTGACTACTCTAAGTACCTTACATAAGTGGAATCATAGAGTATTTGTCTTTTTGTGACTGGCTTTTATTTCACTGAGCATAATGCCCTCAAGGTTCATCTATATTGTAGCAAGTTTCGGCATTTCCTTCTTTCTAAGGCCGAATAATATTCCATTGTGTGTATAGACCACATTTCGTCCATTTATGTGTCAATGGGCATTCAGGTTTTTTTCATTTTTAATTAGTAAAATATACCCACACGACTATTACCCATGTGAATATGTCTGAATTGAAAAGTTTTAGAATCTGAAGGGACTTCCCGGTCAGACTTTTACTGTTGTCAGTAACTGTGAGATGGCTTAGTAAGTGTTCAGGCACAGAATAGAAGTCCAGATGATTGCTTTAAAAATAAATTACAGCAATTGCTCACTGGTCTCGAGACCTCAAGTCTCCCCCATTTCAAGTTCAGGCAGCCACGGGATCCACAAGAGAAGTCGAAGGACAAAAGTGGCAGCCACTTGGTGAGAGATGTTTACTTTCTTAAATTGATTTCCCTCTACCTGGCATCCAGAAAGGTGTGTTTTCCATGGACATTTTCAGACCTCGAAGCTTGAGATGTGGATTTATTTCCTCAAAGACACAGTACGTGATCTTTCTCACCAGACGCTCTTGAAGACTCCACCAGATAAACACTCAGAGGTCTGGAAAATGGGAGGAAGGGGAGCCGTTTAGATTATTTCACATCCTCTGCCCTGGAGTACTTGTCTTACTCAACACTTTCCTCACATTTCTCAGAGGAAGAAAGACATGGAAACTTGGTACATTTATTTTTTACATACGTGCCAGCTTTGACCGCTCTTGGCACTGGGTGAGCGGGAGATTAATGATCCGGGTTATGCCGTGGAAAAAGCCATACACTTTTACATCACAATTTTTGTTTTTAAGACATTTTGTTTTCATAGCTGGGTATTACTCTATTAGCATGGGAGGAGGGAGAATGAAAAATATGTAATAGAATAAAAGAGGGAGTACTAATTTAAAAAAAAGAAACAAAACCCAAAGTACAAAGCACGCACATACACAAAAAGATACTCAATTTCCTTGTCGGTTTTGTGAAGAAATGCTGAGTTTTGAGGTGAATAAACAGGATAGGATCCCTGTGTATATGCCATTCACATATCATTCCTTGACCTGGGGAACACTGCTATCAACTAAGAGGTAATTACTCACCCAGTGAACTTAGGGTATGATTATTCTTATCCTGAAAGGATTACCAATAAAGTTACTTCTAAAAGAGAAGTTACTCTAGTTCATTTCAATATTGACATACTAGACTCAAAGTTATTTTACAGCCATACGCTAAATGGTGAAAATTTAACTGAAGATAAATTACAAATGAAAATAAAAGCATTGGTATAGTCCTAATAATTAACTAGTTAAGAAATGGAAACTATAATTCCATTAAAATTTGTTTGACTTTTATGCAACTTTGGGGGAACTTCCTGCTATATAACTTGATATACACAAGTAGCTAGAAATGTGTAAGTGCATGTGAATTGTTATTGCTCGTGGATACAGTGGCTTTAGAATAGTGTAGCAAATGGACATATATGTTGACCTTGAGTATATGCTCGCAACAGATAGCTCTTTGCTTTATACTCTGTATTTATAAGAGTATAAATACTCTTATTTATATGAATATTTATATATCTTATTATATGTAAGTATATAAGTATTTCTATTTACTTATCTAAGTGTATCTTATTTATATGAGGGTGTATCTATCTATATATGTATATATATATATACACACATATATACATATATATGATTTATATAAGGGCATAAGAGATCTTTTAAAATTATTTTGTATTTTTGGTAAAAACTACCTAAGGATAAAGGGAAGTGATTACATTTTTTAAAAAATTAAAAATTAGTGAGAGCTTAAGAATTAGATCTTGGGGAAAAAAGAAATATCATATATGGTCAGGAAAGCCACCTCTTGCACGTTCTGTAGGATCTTGTAGATAAGGAAACCAGAAAATCTAAGTTAAGAGTAGATCTCAAGAATAAGCAGACCAAAGTCTCATACCCATTCCTTGGGCAGTGGGTTCAATGAAAACCAATGACTTTGGGGAGAAACATGGGGCCCCAGCAAGGGTATATGGTGCTCTGGGCAAGTTCCAGCTCACCAGAATAAGCTGGGCTCCAGTATTTCTATAGGAGGTTACACTGATTATCAACAGATACATATTCACTTAGAGATTTTGTGAAGAACGTGTAACCTTGGTCATTTGAAAGAAAAAATGACCGCCAGAATCAGCCAATGTGTAATATTGAAAACCACCCCCATAGCCTGGGGATCCCCTAAGATCTCTGTGTATTCTAGCAGGGTTTGTTGGAATGAGCAAAGCAAAAGTATTTATTGCACATGGACCATGTGCCAGGCACAGAAGTGATTCCATTTACTCCTCACTGAAACTCTGGATAAGCTACGTGGTGGTTTCCCATTTTGCAGGCAAGAAGACTGAAGCTCAGTCAGGCTAAGTTATTTGGTAGGCAGTGTATATATCCCGGACAGTCTGATTCCAAGCCTGTGCTCTTTCTTAAACACCCTCCTGCGCCACCTGGCCAGCTGGTTCTACCAGACGCACTGACGTGGCACCTTCCTCGTATAACCTGAGGCTGTGTTACCTCCTCTGCTTGGAGTAGTGGAATTGTAAACGTTGGAAGGGGCATGCCAGTACCTGAAAGCCATTAAGGGAAAATGAGTCACTTGCTGGATGCATTGAACGTCTTTCGATTATGAGAGTTTCATGGAGAAAGAAAGCACCCAATGATTTTTCTTCTTAAAAAGAATTGAATCTCTCTCCTGAACAGAGATCGTTGGCAAGTCCATGTGCAATCATGGTCAGCAGAAAAGAACTTTAAGCAATAATGAAAAGCTTGTGGGCCCAGAATGCCTTTACCTCCTCCCTCCCCCAAAGAGCGCTGAAGAGCAGGCCTTTGCGGGGAACTGATGTTGAAAAGAATTCTGATCCTGGAGGAAAAGACAGGTAACAGAAAATAAGAAGATTAAAAGCAGGCATGATAGGTAGTTACTCATCACCCCTGGGTTACGTGGTGTACATCGCTTTGTTTCACCCCCTATCCTCCAAATATTTTTTTTGTTGTTGTTAAAGAAAGAGAAGAAAATATTTTTGAGGTAACTCATTACCTTTTGGCTTTAGGCCTAGAAGCTTCAGAAGTTGAAAGTAATTTTATATGCTGCAGATGCTTCCTGGTTTTAAAAACTATGACCTGGCCTCTAAACAATGATGACATCAACTCAGAAGGATAATAATCTTCCATATCGTGTAACTCCAGTAGCAGCTGTGGGGTAGTCTTTATGAAATTAGAAGGAGGGGAGGCAGTCTGATTTAGATCATGAAATAACCGAAGCAAAGTTAGTGTGACTTCTATTGTATGTAAAGATAATTTTTTATTGCATTTTCGTTCTGAGACAGTTATTTGATAAACCTATCTTGCCTGTTTGTACTTTTAAAAAGTCTTTTTATGGACTACATACTTTCGATGTGTTTTCACGATCAGTTCAGACTACCCAAGACGACCATAAAACACCAGTAATTAAGAAAAACTCTCCTTCAGAGAAGAATCAAGGAAACTCTGCTTCCATTATTTAATTTTTGACATCTCTGGAGGGACACAGTAAATTTTTTTTTAACCCATTAAGAGTTGACCTTGAATCAGGATGTGGATTTCCTCTGTAGTGTGTTAGTGAGCCTCAGTTTTAGTCTTGTTAGCATGAGGTTAAGTGTTAGAACCAAAAGAAATTTCATAAAACAGCTGGTTTCCAAATCCCATCCTCCTACATTCATTGGAGCTAGCTAACAGTAGATATGTGATGTTTATGGTTGATGAGACCTTAATGGGCCATATATTTCAACTGCTATTTTTTGGAAGAGTGAATATGTGGTTTGTAAATAGATTTTTGGAATCTAACCCTTCAAAGATTTCTAGCTAGCTTCCTTTCTTCCCGTCTAAGAGGCCTCATTTTCTTCCCTGCCCTGGGCTTCGTTGTTTTCTGGAGCTCCTGCCAGGCTCTGTAACTCTGCCCTTCACAGCACAGTCCAAGGTCAGCATCATTCATGTCTTCATTTGGTCGTTCACCATATGGGGGGTTGAAGCTGTGCTCTGCCACTGCCGGCAGGGGAGGGATACCAACAGTCTCAACCACAGTCTGACCCTGTTGCCCAGTGTAAGATGGGGAGATTCGTCCTGTAGGAGACGGGGAGATGGAGAGCCCGTGAGAATACTGGACTTTTTCCCACCTTGGGTCTAGGCTCGTGAACTCATGAAAAACAATGAAGAAAGGAATAGTTGCCTTTGCACCAGTGATTTCGTTTCTGGATCCCGTTTCCCGCACCTTACCAAAATCTCCTCTCAAGAAAGGCTCTCCTGAATTATTGACACTAGTTCTAACTATCTGATAAGGCTGCTGTCGTTTCTCTCCCAGTGGTATCTGGTGCTTTTAGTGATGGAGTCCAAAGCCCCTGCTTAGCTGGGCTAGGGATCTGCAGGGTTCTGCTGGCAGGTTGGTGGGGCATTCCTGGAACAAGATGATGGTTCCTTAGTGCCCACGAAATCACCCTCCTCCTCTCGCAACCCATCCACAAGCTACTATCCTGCCTGCTCATAGGGCAGATCCTACCCTTGTGGTTGGTGAACAGGACAAGGGTCCATATACACTGGTGGATGGTGGTACAATGGGGAAGAGCTGTGTTGTCCTGCCTGGGGGTGTAATGCAGCTCTGTGCCAGGAATGAGCCTCCCATCAGCATGACAGCTCTGTATGCCCAATGGAAGCCTGCCTTACCCCTCTGAGCCAACGCTGGAGTAGGAAAGAAGTGAGCAGACAAATCTGCAACAGAGCTAAACACTGGATTCCACTTCATCATAAATCTTTTCATCAAAGATCTGCATGATGAATGGGGAGGAGGGTGGCTCACCAAGATAATCTTTTTTTTTTTTTTTAATAAATTTACTTATTTATTTATTTATTTGTGGCTGCGTTGGGTCTCCATTGCTGCACGTAGGCTTTCTCCAGTTGCGGCAAGCAGGGGCTACTCTTCATTGTGGTGCACAGGCTTCTCATTGCGGTGGCTTCTCTTGTTGTGGAGCATGGGCTTCAGTAGTTGTGGCACACGGGCTCAGTAGTTGTAGCTCACGGGCTTAGTTGCTCTGCGGCATGTGGGATTTTCCCCGACCAGGGCTCAAACCCGTGTTCCCAGCATTGGCAGGCGGATTCTTAACCGCTGCGCCACCAGGGAAGTCCCAAGATAATCTTTAAAGAGTGATTGGGTCCATAGAAATTCTACCTTCTTTCCAGTGTTCCACATGGAGCAATCATGGGCCACATAATAGTTCTGCACTACATGCAATTAATTGCAAGGTGTGGTGTATATTTTAAGTAAAACTTAAAAACTATGCTTTACGCTTCTTATAAATGGGCGCTGATCTGCCTGTTGTAGATTATGGTGGCCAGAGCCCCACCATTCCCTTAAAATCTTTTTTTTTTTTTTTAATTGCCAACGAATCAAATGCTTTATCTGCTTAAACTCTGTTCTCTGCTCTGGATTTTAGAGCTCTTCAGTCACATTTCAGAACCAGCCGTGTTGAGAAGGTGAGTGTCAGTCGAAATAAATGCAGAGTCAAGGTCATTCGTGCTCTGCAGCCTTACCTTGAAAGAGTGAGTAGCTGTACCCAGAGGCAAAGGAACTGCCACTGTGCTTTAGTTGATGTTCTGCAAGTGGGATTTATTAACTTTGTGAAGGAAGTAGAAGGCCATCGTGATACTTGGTAAATTATGAGAGAGGCCAGTGGGTCAAAAAGAGGGGGATTCCATGCCAGACATCTTTGGCTAAGAATTGAAATACCGTGGAGCAAATAGTCTGAAAATTGTGAGTGACCTTCTCAACTTTATCCTAAACCCTCCTGCCTGGGGGTGCGAACCCATGGACGGAGTGTGACTTGGCCAGGATTTGGGGGAGGGGAGAATGGTGGCTGGCCAATTTCTTGGGATTCTCCAGGGAGTGCTGGAGGGTGAAAATGATGTTGAGGCCTCCCCGTGAGCCCTAGAATGACCGCATGTGCCCACACAGCAGCCTCAGACCCACGGCAGCCTCAGACCCATGGCAGCCTCGTGGGTCTTCCTGGCAGAAGAGGAGAGACATTTGCACGCAGGATGTATTCAGACCAGTGAGGAGTACTCATCTCCATGGTGTGGTTTCCTCTTTGCTCCCTGACTGCAGTTCCCCCATCCCCTTTACTGCACCTCAGAGCTGCCAAACCGGACCTCCTTCAGAGGAGGGAAGAGAAGGCCACTTCACCCCGTGCTGTTAACATTCGAGCATTGCACCTGCCCAGTGTTCTCAAGGACAGGAGGTGGGGCAACCCAGGCGGATGGTCCAGATGGAAGTGCCTGTGACCCATTTGGAGCTTATTGATGGTGAAAACCACCTTTACAGTAGCTCTGTATTTTGTTTGTAAGTCACAATTTCTGTTTTTCTTTCCCTTTCAACATATTATTCCTCATCGGGTTTGTTCCAACATATATTTTCAACATATTTCTGTGAAGTTTGGATGGGAGGAGTGTCAAAGGAGTTCTGCATTAAGGTTTTTGTGCCCTAGTTCTAGAAGGGGAGTTGGTAATCTTCTTAAATGATTTTTTTGAAAGCTTTTTAATGGCACCACCCAGTGTCCTGCTCATTGTGAACTGTGGTTGCAGCCCAGCTCACAAAATTCCATATTGACCATGATGAATAGGAGCTCTACAACTTTTACTTTTGCTAAAGGGCTCTTTTCTCTCTTCTGAGCACAGTCTGTCAGTTTTTCAGTGTAAGGCTAGAGGCTGTTTGTGTACTTAGAGCCTGTTTTCAACTTTTTACTTCTGCTATTTCCAAGCAATTAGGAAGGTCTGTTTAGAGTTGAATTGTTATGTGCACACATTCTATTTTAATTCATTGTAATTAGAGGGGCGCGTATTAAACTTCTTCAAGAAGAACTGCTAGGATCCAACCTTCTGTTTCAAAAGATTATTTTATGCGCAAAAATTTGACTGGATATTAAAAATGAGAGCCAGTAGTATTCACCCACCTAGAAGAATGTATGAACTCTACTCCTGTAATCTCAAAATCATACTAGAGAGCTACAGCTGGGGGTTTTTTTGTTGTCGGTGGTGGTGGTGTTTTTGTTTCTCCAAGGATTATTTACCTTAATTGCAATGTTAAAAATACTAATTTGTAATTATGGCCTCGATCATGTTGTATTTACTATAATGATGAGGTTTGATCACACACACTAGCTATTGATCATAGCCTGTGTTCCTTGTCTATTTAAGTAACAGTAATCCACTTCTGAATTTAAGAAATGGCATCACTCTCTTATTTGTTTGCTCTTAGCAGTGAAATGGAACTGTCAAGAAGAGTATTTGTATAAGAAGGGATTTTTCTCCCAGTAAAGCTTATTTGTTTTCACAATAATTTTCAGCCCCTATAATGTATTTGGGCTGTTTCTGGAGAATAATAGGCCAGAAGCTGGGAAATGAGGTCGGAGGCCAGCACTGAGCTCTCAGTAGTGTGGGCTGGGTCAGGAAGGTTGGCCAAGCCCCATCCACAGGGCTCCACACACCCGTGGCAGCAGAGAACGGGAGATCCAACCAGGAGTTAGGTTGGGGTCGGGAAGCATTGCAGCTCCACGGGAAGATGCGTCTCGGGACCTCAGAACAGCAAGTCTCACGTCGCGGCCCAGGCTCTCAGCTGGGGATGGGGGTGCTGACCTCCGCCGCCTGGATTTTCATCTGCTCGTGAATTGAAGCTGCGCGTTGAAGGTCTTGTGTCCCTGCTGCAGAGCCAGCTGCGATGGGCATAGGCATAGCCAAACCTTGTCCTTGAGCAGCAAAACATTTTAGCAGCTCTTTTCTGGGTGCATGCCTCAAGCTCCTTCTCCTTAACCATAACACCGCTGCTTTATTATTTTTAGAGCCTTACAGTTAGCAGTGCTTTTGTCTGCTTTCCCTCATTCGTGCTTCGTGGTGACCTTGTGAGGTCTGCAGGATGGCTGTTGCCATTTTGCAGATGTGGAAAGGGAGACTCGGTTGGTTTAATGGGCCCCATACAAAACCTAATGTCGGGTTAAATCACTCCTTCAAAGTAAAAGAGTTAATGAGGGCAGAACCTTGGTCTTGAACCCACGACCTTCTGACTTCAGGTTCTTCCCCCCTGCATGTGGAGCTTTGGAGATGGAGCGCTTGCAGCTCTGACCCAACATGCTAATAAGCCTTCCTTGGGAATGACTTGTGAGGGGCTCTCTGGTGTGGCAGGGGTGCTGGGGGGCAGTTGCGTCTAGAGCTAAGGTCTGCCGTAGAGGTTGACTCTGTGCTTTACACGTAAGGCAGTTGAGGACCAGGCTGATGCTACCTTACGTTGCGTGGGCGTCTCCTACTCTCGGCCCAGCACTTTCTGGACCACTGAGTCATACCCCCGCCTCACACAGGGTGCAGGACCCCCCTTGATAGTTCTGCCAGCCATCCTGGAATCTTCCAGAGTAGATGTGTGTGGAAAGGCCAGCCTCTGCTCGCTATAGGTCAAGGAAGACAAGAGTCTCAGAGTGGTGCGGACGCCAGCGCCTGGGAAGGTGTGAATCAGCACACTTCTGACGCAGGTTTGGGGATCTGAGAGGTTCCAGACTCTGTGCCTGTTTTCTGTGGGAGAAAAAGGGGAATTAGAATTGCATTCCCAACTGGCCTCAGTAAATGACCCCATTTCTTACCCCACCTCCCCTCCCTATTAAAATTAAATTCTCTTACCTCTCCGCCCTATGAAAATTCTTTTTGTTTTAAATTTCTATAAGGTTTAAAAAATTTTTTTTTAATCAGTCATCAATTTTATACACATCACTGAATACATGTCAATCCCAATCGCCCAATTCAGCACACCACCATCCCCACCTCACCGCAGTTTTCCCCCCTTGGTGTCCATACGTTTGTTCTCTACATCTGTGTCTCAACTTCTGCCCTGCAAACCGGTTCATCTGTACCATTTTTCTAGGTTCCACATATATGCGTTAATATACGATATTTGTTTTTCTCTTTCTGACTTACTTCACTCTGTATGACAGTCTCTAGATCCATCCACGTCTCAACAAATGACTCAATTTCGTTCCTTTTTATGGCTGAGTAATATTCCATTGTATATATGTACCACATCTTCTTTATCCATTCGTCTGTCGATGGGCATTTAGGTTGCTTCCATGTCCTGGCTATTGTAAATAGTGCTGCAGTGAACATTGGGGTGCATGTGTCTTTTTGAATTACGGTTTTCTCTGGGTATATGCCCAGTAGTGGGATTGCTGGGTCATATGGTAATTCTATTTTTAGTTTTTTAAGGAAAAGTTTTTAAAATTTTTTTTAATTTTTAAATTTTTCTTGGAGTATAGTTGATTTACAATGTTGTGTTAGTTTCAGGTGTACAGCAAAGTGATTCAGTTACACATACACATATATTCATTCTTTTTTCGATTCTTCTCTCATATAGGTTATCACAGAGTATTGAGTAGAGTTCCCTGTGCTAGACGGCAGGTCCTCGTTGGTTATCTACCTTATATAGAGTAGTGTGTGTATGTTCATCCCAAGCTTCTGATTTATCCCTCCCCCCAGCCCCGAAAATTCTTACCTTTTGTCAGGTCTCGAGCCCGAGAAGGCTACTCCCAAGGCACGGTCCAGTCAGATCACGGTTGAGGCAAGGGCTAACTGGCGCCTGCCGTTCCGGCACAAAGCACAAAGCTGCTTCTTGCAGCACTTTCCCGGACTGGCCCCTATTAAAGCAAGGGTGGAATGGATTGCAAAGCCTTTGTATAATGAGGGAGGAATGGAAACTTCCGGTTTGGAAGGCCTTTCTCTTCTTGAGGGGTTTGGAGTATTTTTGATGAACTTGAGTTTCGTGTTCCAGGGCAAGAGGGTTTTGGTGAAAATGGAAGAGAAACCCTGCCCAACAGAACTTCCGTATCAGATGGAGATTTTCCTCCTTTCGAGAAGGTGTGAGAGCAGCCGAGGAGCACAGAGCACGGGGGAGTCAGGGTGACGGGCTGGCAGGCTCTGATGGGGCATGAATGCCCTGATGGGGCATGAATGAAGCAGCGGTGGCTGGAGAGGCTGGCGTGAGTGCGCCTGAGCTCGCCCACCTGCCGGCTGTAGGCATGGCCCCTCGGGCACGTATCTGAACTCCTCACACCCAGCGAGGTCATTGGGTCCAGGGGGAAGCCCTCAAGTCAAGAGGCTGCAGGAAGCCCAGGCACCCAGAGACCACCACCTCCTGTCCTCCAGCCTTCCATCCATTCATTCTAGAAGGGAAGTCTGAGCCCTGGAGACACCCTGCCTTCCTGGTGGTTACACTCGTGTGTGGGGCAGGGGGGCGCCAGGGAGACAGACAAGAAACCACCAAGGAAGTAAAATATCCAGTGTATCCGGTGGCATTAATGCTGCGGAGGAAAAGTCAGCAGGGTTCTCAAGGAGCCGGTCATGCTGGTGGCCATAGGCTGTCCCCGGTGGGGGAACACCTGTCACCCTTGTGGAGATGACCCGGGTTAGCTCTTCCCAAACGCTCTCCACCTGGCAGGCATATTTCCAAGCCAGCTGACTTCCGTTTCCCTCTTTGTTATGTGGGAACGTGGAGGATCGGGAAGGGACTCGGAGATCTGTTCACGAGACACCAGTCAGTCTTATAAATAGCTCCCCGAAGTGTTTGTTATCCTACGGACACCTTTCATTTCCATGAGACTCGACTCTTTCAAATCCCTCATAGATCTATTGCGTCACTTAAGGCTCCTGCTCTAGGAGGTGGGAAGGGTGGAGATTGAGACACCAAACGGAAGATGTGCGACCAGGGTTAGTCTTAGGATAATTGAGAGTCGCTGTGGCACAGGCTGTCCTATGGGAGCAGTGACCGTAAACCAGGGTGGTAGCTGATTCACTTTGTTATAAAGCAGAAACTAACACACCATTGTAAAGCAATTAGACTCCAATAAAGATGTTAAAAAAAACATGGTGGTGCAGCTCCAGGGAGAACTGGCTGAATGTCTGCCCTGCATGTGGCAGGTTTGCTTGCTTCCTTCACAATCTGTTTTTGCAGACAATGGCAAGGTCATAGAAAAAATTGTGTGACCCTGCAAACCCACTACTTTGAAGACCAGCACTCCATTGTATGCATAAGTATACTAAGTTTATTTGGGTTTTGTTTTTCTTTAAAGCAGACTCCTTCCCACCATTTGACTCATGAGAACACGCACAAAGAGGGGTTAAGACACTTTCCTTGGCCCCATACTGGGTAAGAGCCGTGGCAATCCTATTATTTATCAGGCTCTTATTAAGTCAGGTGCTGCCTTATTGTATGCTAGGCACTGGGGTTAGCGTTTTTCATAAGTTATCTTATTTCATACAACAAACTGTAATTTAAGTCTTATTATTAATATTTCTATTATCTTATGGATGAGGAAGCTACAACATGACCAAGGAAGGTAGCATTTCCAAGGTACATGGCCCAAAGTCTCACAGATATTAAGTGCTGAAACGGAGGCTCAAGCCCAGTTTTCTTTCCAAAAGAAAAGAAAAGTTGTTTTCCCAACCACTGTCCTAAATTCACTACAGAATTACTTCGGATTTTTAGTTAATTAGAAATTCTTAAGATTTCTTAAGATTCTTAGTTAATTAGAAATTCTTAAGATTTCTACCCTGAACTCTTTCTGTGACATGTTGCAGCCTTTTTTATTTGTGTGTTTATCCTTCAGAATCCTCAGACGTCATCCTACATTTTAAGCTTACGGTTGACCCAGGAACAGCATTGGGTTTGAGCTGCGTGGGTCCACTTATACGTGGATTTTTTTCAATAAATATATTGGAAAAATTTTTTGAGATTTGCAACAGTTTGAAAAAAAACTTGCAAATGAACCGCATAGCCTAGAAATATCCCCCCAAATTAAGAAAGAGGTATGTCATGAATGCATAAAATATATGTAGATATACATATGACATGCACAATATGTGTTAATCAACTGTTTATGTTAACAGTAAGGCTTCTTGTCAACAGTAGGCTATTAGTAGTTAAGTTCTGGGGAGTCAAAAGTTGTACATGGATTTTCAGCTATGCAGGGGGTGGGAGGTGTAATGCCTCTAACTCCCCAAGTTGTTCAAGGGTCAACTGCATTCTTATATCAATTATAAATCTTAGCATGACTTAGAAAGCCTCACACGTCCACCTAATTTGATTCCGTCTCTAATATTTTAAACATTTTTAGAAGAAGAATTATATTACACTTGGGTTTCTCAGTTGAGTAACTTTTTTTTTTCCTTTTAACCCCAAATAACCTGAAATTGCTTGGTCTCCAAGCTGATAGAACTCTGTGTCTTTAGGATAGAATTATTTCTAAGACTGTTTCCCCAACATTTGCTTTTGTTGGGCTCTTTAGTTTTGTGCCACAGTGGCTACTAATGTTAAATCAACTCTCTTTCCCTTCTGTCATTGGTAGCAGCTACACAAACGGTCAGCCCATTGTGGTTTCTTTCGAAGACTGGTTACGTACCTCCAAAGTGAGTTTGTACAGGGGACTCTGTGAGGTATACTGAAGAGGGTGAAGACTGACGAAAAGCAGTTAGTGTGGAGTGCGTCTTGTTTCCTCCT
The DNA here is from genome assembly GCF_028023285.1 of Balaenoptera ricei. NCBI lineage: Eukaryota > Metazoa > Chordata > Mammalia > Artiodactyla > Balaenopteridae > Balaenoptera > Balaenoptera ricei. Next base: position 11,792,257 of record NC_082640.1, on the reverse strand, counting down.
AAGCTTGGGACGTCAGCTGCTTCCTTCCATCATGCTGGCGACTGTATTATCGTACTTGCTAAGTTCAAGGCGCCCCCTTGTGGTGCAACTGATACTAATCAACATGAGAAAACAAAATGGCGAGATTACAAGTGATACAGAGGCAATGCCTTTGGATATAATCTTATTGCTCTCCTCATTTTTAAGGCTCTCAAAAGAATAAAACATTTTTTCTCCTTTTGTTTTAAATTCATCTGTAGCTATTCAGCTCATATTCAATGCTAAGTTTTTTGGAGGTAGAAGCGAATCAGAAAAGCAAGCGCAAATAATTTGATGCCAAATCCCAGGTGACTTTTAAAAATAATTTCGTTTTTTTTTTTTTTTTAAATGAAAGCTTCTTTATTTATTTATTTATTTTTATTTTTGGCTGTGTTGGGTCTTCGTTTCTGTGCAAGGGCTTTCTCCAGTTGTGGCAAGCGGGGGCCACTCTTCATCGCGGCGCGCGGGCCTCTCACTGTCGCGGCCTTTCTTGCTGCGGAGCACAGGCTCCAGACGCGCAGGCTCAGTAACTGTGGCTCACGGGCCCAGTTTGCTCCGCGGCATGTGGGGTCTTCCCAGACCAGGGCTCGAACCCGTGTCCCCTGCATTGGCAGGCAGATTCTCAACCACTGCGCCACCAGGGAAGCCCCGTTATTTTTTATTACAAAAGTAATACTTGTAAATTCTAGAAATGTTAGAAAGAACAGATAAAGAGTAAAAGAATCATTTACCCTCTCACAACCCTCATGGATTAACGTTTTGTTATGTATCTTTTTTTTTTTAAGGCATATAGACTCAAAAGAAAACCAAACGTGCCATTTTTCGAACATGATTATATGTGTGAACTTCATTCTGTGTTGTTACAGAGTCAGTTACTTCATCATTCTTAGTGTTGCTTGATTTGGTTGGTTCCATTGTGTGCACACTTTACAATATACAGACACAACACCATGTGGGGTTTCCTTGTAGGTTATTGTAGATTTCCTTATGATTAATTGCTCGAAATAGAATGGCTGAACCAAAACGGTGTACAAAATTTTAAGACATTTGACATTTATTGCCTGGTTATTTGTTAAAGTAAGGCATCTTTTTGACAACGCAATTTTTTTTTTTAAAGTTTCAAATTCCTAGCATTTGCCTTCTTAGTCTGTGCCAAGAATTGTGCATCGTGTTTTACATGCCTCAGTCTCAATTAATCCTCACAACAACCATGCGACTTAAATACTATTAATGTCCCCACTTACAGATAAGGAAGGTCAGGCTTAAGGAAAATAAATCGCTGTCACGTGACTACAAAAGCAGGAAGACAGTAGCAGGCTTTCAGAAAGGTGATTAAAAATAGCGCTTTGCATCCCTCCAATCTTGAACTAAGTGGAAACTAAGAGTGATAATTTTCTATTTGTAAAATAAAGACAGTAAGAGAGGAGGAAGAGGAAATGTGCTTCCATAAATTTAGAAACATGAATAAAAATCTAAGTTGAGGCTCTGGCAATTAGATCTTCATGTGAGAAGATATGGTGGACAACTTAGTGATTACTGTGTAATTACAAACTCTAGGGAACTCCTAATATAGACATGTTTTCACTAGATCTTTTCATTTTGTTCCTGAATGCATTTTCTTTAACCACAGTTAGTCTTCAGACTGGTTCAACCACTCCCAAGTAGTCAAAAGTTGACTAAAGGGAAAGTGGTATCAGAAAAATCTCCAATTTCTGAGTGAAACCAGAACTTTTTTGTGAGTTCAAAGAATTTGGCAATCTCCAACCTTTTTGCAGTTCTTCTTCTCTCATTGTTGCTCACTAGAGACTTAACATTTCACTTTTGCCACCTTTATCCATACTCTTTTGATTTTTCTATTGTTATATAACTCTTTATTATAGAAAACTCAGACACAGCAAAACAAAGAAAATAAATATCCCCCATCAGTGTTACAAATACTGTGTTTATTGTTCATCTTTGGTTCTCTCTGCCACATCTGGGCGTTAGGCATTTGCCCAATATTTGCTATTCCTGGTCAGCTCTTCTTGGGCTCATCAGCATTGTTTTTATTCTTAAGGAAAAAAAAAAACTGTTAAACCTGTTTTCCTTCCAGCTACACTTAGCCTTTCAAAGACATTCCAAGTACCATTCAGTATAAGAGCAACATCTGTAGTTTCTCTGCCATTTTCCTCTTCGGATAGCCATTGGATTTATTAGGAGTCTTTGAGGTAATTAAAGTGTCCTTCTGTTTAATTTTTACAGCGTTACTATTTTTGCCGCTCCAGCTGTTTCCTTGTGGTGGTAAGCTGTCGGTTTTTTTCCAGTTACATTTCCCTTAATCTTGATGTAACCTCACTATATTGATAAAGTACTTGACTATCATTATAATTCTCTGAAGTGACTTGCAGACACTTGACTCCTTTCCCACCCAGTCTTTTTTTTTTTTTCTTTAAGAACAATTTTCTAGTTTATAGTCAAATCCATAAATCAGGCTTATAAGTTCTACGCACTTGATTTAACGGGAGTATGTGAGTGGCCTAATAAAATCCACTTTTCTTTCTCTGCTTTCTTACTGTCGGGCTCAAAACCTGTAGGGCTCAAAATATTTTCCACGCAGATGGAGCCTGGCAAGAAGTGAAAAAGTTTCCTGTGAGTTTCATTTTGTAATCCTGAGAAAATTTATATCAGTGTAGAGATTAATGTTCCTGTGACCTCAAGTTCTAGAGCCCTTTCTCTGTAGGAGCCATTGCATCTTCTGAGATGGACCCCCCCCCAGCACCCCTGGGTCCTTCCTGCTCTGACACAGGGACACTCCTCCAGCTTTTTATTTATTTATTTATTTATTCTTTTTTTGGCTGTGTTGGGTCTTCGTTTCTGTGCGAGGGCTTTCTCTAGTTGCGGCAAGCAGGCGCCACTCTTCATCGCGGTGCGCGGGCCTCTCACTGTCATGACCTCTCTTGCTGCGGAGCACAGGCTCCAGACGCGCAGGCTCAGTAGTTGTGGCTCACGGGCCCAGTTGCTCCGCGGCATGTGGGATCCTCCCAGACCAGGGCTCGAACCCGTGTCCCCTGCATTGGCAGGCGGATTCTCAACCACTGCGCCACCAGGGAAGCCCACTCCTCTAGCTTTTGCATTTCCTTGACCTTAGTCAACGAAGGCAAGAAAGACGCAGCCACGGTTGGGTTTGCTCCAAGCGTGGAGCGTTTGACCATTTATGTGATTCTCTTGCCCTTTCTTCCTTGGATTTCAGGTGATTCTCACCTAAAGGAGCTGCTGTAGTGACTTTCTTTGTCCCCTCTTGTCCAGCTTTTCTAAGCTTGTTGCAGGTTTCTCTGCTGAGAGTCGCCTTGCAGAGAGAGGTTGGGGGTCTCTGCCCCTCCTGGCAGCCTCACGGTTGGGGCGCTGGTCTCCTCTAGCCCCTTCTGTTCTCTGTCGCCTGTGTGCAGGGCTGTGTCCCCCCCAGGTCCTCTGCCCTCAGCCCATTTTATTCCCCATCTCCTTGAGATGGAAACTCTGTGATTTTCTGTACCTCTTTCCCCCTTGTCTGTCCACAACAGCTCTTCAAATCTATCCTCCTGTTTGCATCTTGCACTTCTATTTATCATGCACCTACAGGGTGTTATTATTTGTGGTCTACACTGGGGTATTTCTTTCATAGTTGATGAAACCTATAAACTTGGGAACAGGAGAATCAGAGGCCCTACAGCAACCCTCACCTTTCAAAGGAGAATATATTCACCTCAAAAAAAACCTTTATGAGGTCAGTCTAGCTAATAGTTCTTCTAATGGTGTCACTCCCCTATTCTCTTAAAAGTCTCTTCAAAGTCTTTTCCTTTTTTTTTTTTAACCCCCAGGTGCATTCTGGGTAGAATATTTTAGTACTGTTCTTGTCTGGAGACCTGTCTTCTGGCTTTTGGAGATAGCTCTCTGAATTCAAGTGTTCTTTTTCTTGTGGAGATTTGTGTCTGATATGTGTGAGATTAGGTTCTAAATAATACAGAATTATTCAGAAATAAAGGACATACATGCATAGTACATATCTATATCTAAGTCTATCATGGTGGTATGAATCATGGATATTGTATAATTCAGTTATGATGGTATTTAGGGGCTCTGTTTGTGCTGGTTATCCATATGGATATATCTGTAATGCATATGCAGTAACTTATGAAGTGAGCTGCCAAATCGTGACACCTCATTGGCTGATTTTTTTCTCTTTTTTGCCTTTTTCTTTTGAATTGTGGAAAAATATACATGACTTACAATTTAGCACCTTAACCATTTTTAAGTGTACAGTTCAGTAGCGTTAAGTACGTTCACGTCGTTGTACCGCCAACCTCCAGAACTCTTTTCATTTTACTAAATTGAAACTCTGCATGCATTAAACAACTATTCCCCAATCCCCCTTCCCCAGCCCCTGGTGACCACCATCCTACTTTCTATCTCTATGAATTGACTGCTGTACATACCTCACGTAAGTGAACTCATACAGTATTTGTCTTTTTGTGACTGGCTTGTTTCACTTTGTATTATGTTCTAAAGGTTAATCAATGTTGTAGCATGTGACAGAATTCCTTTTTAAGGCTGAATGTCTTTCAATATGTATAGACTACATTTTGTTTATCCATTCATCTGTTGATGGACATTTGGGTTGATTCCACCTTTTGGCTATTGTAAATAATGCCACCATGAACGTGGTGGTAGAGATATCTCTTTGAGACCCTGCCTTTCATTCTCATGGCTGATTTTGGATGCAAGAGTAAGTCATTCTTCTTGCATGAGGATTATGAAATTTTCATGTTTTAAAACACAAAACCATCTTTCCATCATGGTTTTTTAAAAAAATTAAGTTGTCCGAAAGTTAGTCAGTGGATCAATAAGAATTGAAATGTTTGAATACTGGTACAGTAAGCATAGTAAATGGAAGACATCCTCCAGGGTCAGCCAGGTTCAGATGTCAGAATTTGTTCCCTGAACTATAATTCTGATCTGCTGTTCCTGTAAGTATTCACCTTGGATCTTCTCGTGAAGAAGTCTTGTCATCTGGTGTGGCACAGCCCAGGCACAAAAAGTCCTGCACTCTTGTCTTCATAGAGCAGCCCAGTGGCCAGTGGCCCAGTGGCCAGTGCCAATCAAGATGGCAGGCTGGGGCTCACCACCAGACTGCATTCTGACTGAGGAAGGTATTTCATTCTGGCTCTGGTCACCCGCCTGCAACCTTGAGACACCCTCAAGGACAACAAGGCAGTGTGACATATTCTCAAATGACCAGGTGAACTTAGAAGGGCCCCGCTGTAAGATATGTCGGGGACAACTCACTGCCAGTCAGGGCTGGCTTTCACCATATCTCTCTAAATCCTAAGGATGGAACTGCCACCCTTCTGTCTTTCTTTGTCTGGGGAGAGGGCTTCACGGTGCTGCATTCTCATCATGAACAAATAGATGATTCCTTTGGGTCAACTCTTCTTTTTCTGTTCCTGTTTTCACCCTTTTTCTTTTCTATTTTTTTTTTCTCTCTTTTTCTCCTGATACACAGGCTTTGCAGCACATGCTGATCTCTCTTCAGGCAGAACTTGACATTCAAAGGTACTTGATGAAAATTGAATCATCTCAGCGAGTTAGTACTTCACCTTTTCTTCTCTGCATTGAGTCCTACCTCGCCGCATGCCTTTTCGCTCAGCCGCGTGTGGCATTCTAATGAGTGTCAGCCTCTCCCTGTCCCCGTCTACCCGGAGCCTGGGTTTAAACCTCTCAGAGCCAAATGCTTGCAGCATTCCTAAACTTGTGCATTTTTTTTTTTTAATCATGAGAGTGAATATTAAAAATGAACACTAATTGCATGCTTGCTTCAAAATCTGTCATTAACTTTTCCACAGTTTGAGTTGTGTGATCAGCAGTAACGCAACAGCAATTCAGAGATCTCTGCACAATCCTCTGAAAAGTGGGGCTCTGGCCGCAGCAGCTTGCTCAAGGCAGAAAGTTTCTGGAAGTGGAACAGAAACCTGTCCTTCTAACAGCCTCAGAGCTCTGGGACTCTTCCTTCGCTTGGCTCCGAAACATCCAGTATGGGGTCCAGACCATTTCACTGGCATACATCTTAATAATAAAAATGATAGGAACAGACATATTTATATAAAATTTACTAGGCACCAAGCACTGCTCTAAGTGCTTTACAAGCATTAACCTCTCACACCAGCCCCATGGGGTAGGCATCCGATGGTCCCCATTTTATAAATGAAGAAACTGAGGCACAGGGAAGTTCAATACCTTGCCCAGGGCCACATAACAGGTAAGTTAGAGTTGGGACTCCAAGCAGTAAGGCCCCAGAGTCAGTTTCAATATATTATTTATTTCCCCATAGTCCTCAATGGCCCCTATTTCATAATAGGTCAGTTTAGAATGTTCCACCTGGAAGGGAGTGGAGAGTTTCCAGTACTTGGACACCTGGCTTGGCATTGGATACCTGTACCAACTGACCCATTGGCACACGGCCACCCGTATCCTTTTTGTCCCCCAAACGTGGCCTGTTTCTTTATTGACTCCGGAGCTTGCCCAGATGAGAACCATTTGGTCTTTACTGCGAGGCCCAAAGCACACTGTGCTTAGGAAGCATCCAGCGGTCTGGCTTTAGTGCATCTGTGACTTCCTGGCCATTCGGTCAGTCTTCAGTGACCTCTTCACCTTCCTTTTCTTAATTATCAGTCTCTTTGATCTTTTCTAAGGTCACAAGCTCAAATTAGAAAGTTCCTGCCCAAACGAACAGACATAGAAGGAAAAGTGGGGGGACATATACTACAGAGACCCATGGTCCTACTCCACACCAGCTCAGTTCTGATGAGGTGTTTACCTTTAATTTTTTCCACGAGTTCTTACTTGTTTTCACATCTGTATAATTCATGCAAAATAGAGCTGTCTTTATGATTTCCTTGCACACATATTGTGCACCAAATAGAAATGCAGAAAAGGAAGCATGGTGAGCTCTTCCCCACAACTCTACATGCTGCCATTAACTGCTCCTTTCTACTTTCAGAACAGAGACTTGACATCGTGATGTAGGGTTTTCTGCAGAGTTTGGGGTCCATCTCACAGTTCTTTCAAAGCCTGAGATAAATTCTCAAGGCTAACTTTTATTTTTTGACATATCAGCAAATAATGGGATATGTGTGAATTTTTCAAGAGCTTTCTTTTTTAAGGCTTTAAACACAAGTTACAGTGACAATGGTGTTTTTTGGAGAAGGAGTGGGATGAAAGTTCAGGTGGGAAATGGAAGATGTTCTTTCTTCTCTTTGATAAAGAGTGACTCCCAGAGCCTCTGAGGATGTCACAGTCTCTATTTTGAAGTTGGAAGTAATCATTTACCGCCTTCAGGCAAGGTGGTGGCAGTAAGAGGTCGGGTGTGTCCTCTCCTCGCACACAGGACCCCACAAACCGTGGGACCTCCCGACCACAGCAGGAAGCCAAGCCATGTAGAACCATCCTTACGAGAATGTACTACATAGGAGCAGCTGAATGCTTTCCATCATTTACTGTTGACAAATTCCTGTGCGTTTTTTCCTCAGTGACTCCTCACCACAGTTATATCAAGCAGATACTCAGATTTTTTTTTTTTTATAAAAGTGAGAACTAAGGTTCAAAGAGCTTCCCTAGGGGATCGCAGTCCCAGTGCCTGGCAGGATTGGAGTCTGTGTTCTGCAAGAGCAGCGTGACAAAAAGACTAAAGTCCTCTCATTCTAAATCTTGTTTTCCTTCCATCTCTCCAAACTCTGGTATTTTTTCTTATAGCAGAACTAGAGGGAAAAAGAACCTTTGGCCTGAAAAGCTCATGGGAATTTTCACAAGGTGTTTTTTCATTTGAAAATCAATGCAGGGGGAATTGGGAGGGCAGTTGGTGGTGGTAATGGGCTGTGTGTGTTTAGAAACGAGCGTTTGAAAACTAACAGCAGCTTCTACTCCCAGGATGTCCGGAAAGGGTTCTGGCCTCAAGCACTGAAGCTTGGTGACCTCGGGCACCACAGTATCCCCGCTGATACTGAAGGCCAGCTCCTTCTTCACTGTGAGGATGGAGATCTTCAAATCTCCCAGGACAGGCTGAGGAAGGGGGGCCTCTGCTATCGGGGAAACCTCTTTGGTTTCACAACAATGTAGTTAAGCTCTAGGGGCATCACCCCTGGGCCTGGGGTCCCACATCCTCTCCAAACTGAAGTCTGGGCTGCAGAGATGAGCTTAATAATGGCTTTTGTAAGGAGGCCTTCTAAGGTGCATATTTAGTACTAAGTGTGATGCTGGTTGTATTTTACTTGAAATTTCAAAGCCTGCAAGCAGGTCCCTTTCCTTTCATCTCTGTAATAACACATCCTCACGGGGACACCTATTATCCTGAAGCCTTTTAACTGCATTCCAGGCACTCTGAGTTGCAAAGGCACCTGCTGCCTTGCTCAAGCCCCTCCCAATGCGGACGGTAGGAGCCAAAGCCTCGGAAACTGTTTGTTTGTTTATAATGCACACCGTCTTGGTTCACGAGTAAAAGGAAAGAGAAAGAAACGGATTGGATTGATTGACTTAAGGCAGCTCGCAATAAAGAGACATCTGCCTTCAGGTGGCTAAACTAAAAATCGAAAGGGAAAACCTCATAAGAGGAGGAGACAAAGTTATGAATATGGCTAACTGATTAGCTTGAACATTAAATTTAGCTTCGACTTTTCTGATATATGCTGTATTTTATATATATTTGATATACTTCTCATTATAGGACAAAGTAATACTTATGACTCCTTCACAAGGCAGAATTATTTTCCTTGTTTTAAATAATAAAAGAAACATTGTTTGCTCATGCCTTCAGAAAAGGGACATCCATCAATGTAACAGACAGGATCAACAGGAAAACAGCAGTATTCTTTCTTCATCTGGCCTTTTATTTTACATCAACTCCTTCAAGATGAAGCACAACACTAAATAATAATTGCAGGAACGTGCGTCTGAAAGGGGTGAGGGGCTGAGTTAATGAGATCCAGTTTTGGAACTTGCTGATGGTGTAAGTTTCTAACTTGATGGAAGGATGCTGAAGAGAGATGATGGCGAGCCAGGCCTCATCATCTTTAAATACGATTTATCTCTTTCTGTCTTTGAAGGGAAGTCAGAGAGCAGCCGATTCAAGGTGTTATATCAAAAGCGAGTCTGTCACATCCCAGGTAGGCCACCAGGCAGGCAGGTGGCAGGTTGACATCCAAACATCCTGGAAGTGGGAAAGGCTACACCTTATCTGTGGGTCAGCCCACTTTGGCCTCTTCTCCAGGCACAGCTAAACCTCTTAAAGGAAAAAAGAAAAAGAATCGCATCATCTACATATTATGAAGGGATTGGAAAGTAGAAAATATCCAAGAGATGGTAGAAAATTGCTAAAGTTCCAAATTTACCTGGAGTCAAATTGTAAAAGCCTTAAAATGCAGTTACTGTAAGAGTGTCGGAGCTCTGGATAGGAGAGTCTGTCTCCTTAAAAGGTGAAGTGCATGATCTGCATGTCCAAAAAAATTGAATTAATGACTTTGGGCTCTTCTTTCTTAATCATTTCTTTTTTGGAAGTGGAAGTCTGTGCAATTTTGGATTCCTGCAAAATTTTGCATGGCATGAAAATGGAAATGCGTCTTTGTTCCCATGTTTTCCCCATGAATTTGTGTCCTTGTTTCAGGGGCCATCTATGAGGACAAACCTTTTACCTGGAATCTAATTGTAGGAAATAACACATGAGAAGCCCAGTTGGGCATGGGTATCTTCAGATCACCATAGACAAGAATCCTTCTGGATTCTAAATGTTTTGTGAGAAAGTCTTCCCTTCCCCTGATCCACTCTAGAAAAATATCATGCTTACCCAGTAAATCTCTGATTTGCAAGAGCAATATTATCCTCATTTTGGAGAAATAAAGAAGAAAGTATATTACTCATAATACTATTGTGTAAAAGAAACCAAGGCTAATATTTGGGTGTATTCCTTCCATTTCTTAGATTATGAAAAAAAAGTTCTTTAAAACACCTTGATTATGACTGCATAGTATTCCATAGTGTGGCTCCATTGCGATTTGTTAACCAGCCTTCTCAGTTGTTTCTAGATTTATTTATTCTATTAAAGATGTAATATGTACAGATTTGTTCCCTGACCCTCAACTATAGTAAGTATCACTCTTCTTCATTTTTGTATATCAAATTAATCTGGCTTGGCTTCAGCAGTTATTGAGAAATGTGTTCTCGTCACTTGGGGTCATAAAGAAATCCTAGGGATCGCATCTAGTCTGATAGAACTGGGTAAGGTTTCTGGGTCTCCTGGGACTCAGCAGATGGCCTCCTGGTGGTCTGTTTGCAGGTGGGCTCGCGGGGCTGTCTGCCAGGCTAAGCCAAGGCACACCTTTCAGCTGCTCTGAGCACACCACACACCCCCCTCCACCCGGGCCACTCCTTGTAAATGGAATCCAGGCCTCCACAGTTTGAAGAACATCATCACCCATCACCACCACCACCAACAAAGCTAGCGTCCTCTTCCTGGCCCTGCAAAGCCACTCACCCCCCTCTTCCTGCCCAGCTAGCAACCCTTCTCCTCTCACACTGGGGGGGTCGGGGGTGGGCAACCCCAGACTCATCTTCCAGACACCTTTACCCTCTGAGCCCAATCTAGGGAGGGAGTCTTTGGGGAGGCCTCTGTAGCACTGAGACACTGATCACAGCCCTTCCACCGGGGAGGACCTTGGAACACAAAAGCTTGGCAGTTTCCCCAGGAAGTTGGGGATGGGGGTAGATGTTCCATCATGTGTGTTGCTGACGGCCATGAGGACAAGATAAGTTGATAGTATCTCAGAAGAGTCATCTGACGCACAGATACCTCGAAGGAGAGTGTCTGTGTCGTGTGATGCTTCTTGAAATAGTGAGGAAGCATCCTTGTCTGAACACAGGTGTCCTTGTCATGCGTTCCTTGGCATCTGCAGGAGGGGGCTTTGCCTGGTGAGAGCGCGTTGGCAGAGGGACCCTGCCTGTCTCACTCGGCTCTGTGCAGTGCCTGCCTCGCCGCAGGGACGCCTGTGGCCGCCTCTGGCCGGGGAGGCGAGGGGAGCTGACTCCTCAGCCTCACGGCCTTTTCATCTTTCTGATCTGTTAATGAACTAATAGGCACATTGAAGGAAAAATGGGGAAGCAAAAGACACAGCTGTACTTTGCTCAACTGCTGAATCGTCTGATTTTAGTCCAGACCAAACAGCTTTTCTGTTTTCACAGGTGAAAATCATGAAAAATGTCTGGGTACCCTTTTGGTGGAAAGAGGGAGGAAGGGGTTGAAATATTACCCTTGAAGAAACAGGGTATAAACTGAGTTTATCAAGGATAATTCATCGCAATAAATCCTAGAGAAAAATGTATCCCCTTTGTCCAAGCTGGGGAAGGGAAATACTGATTTGCAGAGCTAAACCTAAGTCCATCTTTATGAGAATCTCAGATATGCACAGTTGGAAGTTGGTATTAGAATGGGAGGTGTGTGTGCATATATGTCCTTCTTGTTATAAGGCCCAGAAATACCTGGTTACCGGTGAACCTGGCATGTGTCCACAAACTACTCCCACGAAGCACCCAGATACACATTCAACACTGTATCATGTGTGTGTGTGTTACCAGCAGGACCCTTTTGTGCTTGCACCCAAGTTTTCTATTAAAAACAAAAGCTGATTTCTTCTCCTCTGAGTCATTAGCACCAGGGCCACCCCAAAATTACACAGTTGTTACAAAACTAAGTACAGTTCTCTCTTACACTTGTATTCCAATTCTCACATCAATCTGTCATGTTCTAGAACCGGGATGTCCTAGGTCTTTTCCCTAATTGACCATCAGGATAAGACTGGCCCAGAGGAGATGTTGGCTCAGGTTTCGTTACTCTGGCCATCAGCCACGGAAGTTGTGAGAAGTAGACAAAAAGCTGTGGGGAGACCCGGTCCCGCTGCTTTCGAAGCACCCCAGGGTGTGGGTCCCCGGATGCACCTGAGAATGGCAGGTCCTCGGTGCTGCGGCCACCTGGATGGGTTTATGTAAGGATGGAAGCCCCTATGGGAGCTCTTGGTCTTCGCATCCCCAGACCCAAACCCAGCAGAGGCCTTAGACTCTGGAAACAAGGAGGGCCGGAGAAGGGAGCGAAAGGACTGCACTGTGGTTCTAGAAAGCACTCTGAGCAAATTTCAGAGCTTAAACCTTCCATGGCCACAATTTGTCTGTTCTCCTGAGGCTAGAGGAGTGCAAAGCGGGGATGGTAAAGAAAACTAAAGTCTGGGGATCTTCCAGTGTTTGTGAACTTCAAATATTTTGCTCCTTTTGTCTTTCATAAGAGTGCATAGCACCTAGAAAAATCTCTTCAGTTGACGTCACAATTTTAACTGGATTTTGAGTTGAAAGCTTCCCAAGTGCAAGAAATGGGGTGAAAGTGTCTGAATGTCATGATTAAATTAACCATGTCAATTAGTGAGTATTAAGATAATGAGTCATTCTGAATACATTTGCATTTGCATGTGGGAAGCTTTATTCTATTTCCAAACTCTCTATGGAAATTGGGCATTCATTAAAATGAAGTAAAATTTCAGTAAGGCAACTTTGGGTTTTCTTTTTAAAATAGAACATAATCTGATGCGACACGTACGCCCTGGCTAATCAGACACCCCACTGTTGCCAACAGTTAGCGTCTTACATAAAGGTACACTTGCAGGCTTTATTTTCTGGACCTTGGCATTTCAAATTAGAGTTTACAGGGTCTGAAAAATGGGAATGACGAAACATCATCAATGCCTCCAGCTCTAATTTTCTTTTCTCTTTGCTTTTAGTCCCCAAATACAGCATTGCGTAGAATAAGAACACATTTGATCTCCTAGCAGAGCATACTGTTTATGGTGAACACTTCAGCAAATGTTTGTCCATGACCTTATGCATGTATGGCAGCCTTTTAAAAATTAATGCTCTGCAACTGTGTTGCATGCACTTGAGGAGATAAATGCAGGAACCTGGACCTTGGTGCTAGCTAGCTACATATTTCTGTAGAGCAAATGCAGTAGGGGAAATCATTTGGGGGAAACCATTTGAAGGAATCTCAGTAAACTAAAGTTTTCTGGGTGACATGATTTTTCTTCTTCTTTGTGATGTGTATCTTAGAGTGATGAAATTTTACTCCTGAAAGGACTAACCACCAACCAGTCAACCTCTGGTCTTACAGAAGAGGAAACTATGACTTAGTGAGATTGTACGTTGCCCAATTTTGGTACAAGCTGGCCGACAGACTCCTGGTTAAATGACTTTACCCCTGTCAGCTCTGGAATCCTGCAGACTTGGTCCCAGTTCCTTCTCTAGCTAGAATTTTCGGGCAAGTTGCTTCCATGATTTGTCTCCTCAGTGTAGCCAGTATTATGCAGTGGCAGTGAGGGTGAAATGAGATGACCACACAATCAATCACAGTGCAGCAGGCACTGAATTTGTGAGTTCCTTTCTCTCTCCCCACACCCCTTCACTAGGAAGACAGTCTTCCTAGAGAACCGGTCTGCACATGTTACGGATGAACCAGAGGAGGGATCTGCCTGAAGCCTCTTACCCCAGCATCCCTTGGTGATAGAAAGCCCTTTTTGAAGAAGTAAAGACTAGAAAGGATCAGTGGGGTTCAGGTGGCCTGGTTACACAGACTGCCCCTTCCTGCATGACCCCAAAGGACTTCCTGTTTGGGTGGTAGGTTTGGGATCACCTGATGATTTAGGGGAAACATCTAGAAGGTTGTGATGGAAACAGAGGGAGGTGGTCATGGGTGTCCATGAAGCACTGAAATCCAGCTTTCCAGGCCCTTGAGTCCTGCCCAGGTGGCTCAGAGAGCGTTTCCACCATTCTCTGCTTCCTGAATCTTCCCAGTTAGGGGCAGCTCTCCACTCAGAAGCTTAGGGCAGGGGCTCCAAACACCATGCTGTAGACGACGCATGACCAAGAAAAGGCTTCTCCTGAGCCAAAATGAGAACAGTAACTCCCAACAGAAAGACTTTTTTCTTAAGCCAAATCTGAATTGTGTGAGTATCCTGCCTCCCATTTTGTTGGTATTAAAATATCTTTCCTTTCTCGTGGCAACATGGTACCATACAGAGGGAAAATTTCAAGAGAGAGGGCATTTTTGGATGCCCCTTACTTTGTAAAATAAAATCTTAGTAACCCTGTATTGTGCCCTCCCCCCTAATTTTTTTAAATTAATTAATTAATTAATTTATGGCTGTGTTGGGTCTTCGTTTCTATGCGAGGGCTCTCTCTAGTTGCGGCGAGCGGGGGCCACCCTTCATTGCGGTGCGCGGGCCTCTCACCATCGCGGCCTCTCTTGTTGCGGAGCACAGGCTCCAGACGCGCAGGCTCAGTAATTGTGGCTCACGGGCCCGGTCGCTCCGCGGCATGTGGGATCCTCCCAGACCAGGGCTCAAACCCGTGTCCCCCGCACCGGCAGGCAGACTCTCAACCACTGCGCCACCAGGGAAGCCCCCCCATAATTTTTAAAAGAATGTTTAATTTGTGAAATACAAATAATGAGAACAAATGCTCCAGAGAGTTTAACTTTCTCCACAGTTATTACCAATGCTATAAACCTGTGAGCCTCATAGCTGCCCAGGCAGGGGAGCTGTTAGAATTGGTCTTTGTCTGTGATGGTTTGCTTGGAAGACACAGAGTCAACCTCAAACTGGTTCAAGTATAAGAATTGAATTAGTTGGAAGGAATAATTCGGAAAGGCCTCACCGTGTACTGGACTCAGGAGCTGGGATACCTAGGGGCCCAGATAGCTGTTCTATCTTTTAGGGTCTCCCATTGGAGTCATGGGGGTCTCTTGTCTCCCTTTTTCTATACAGATTTGCTTCATCCTTTCTCTGTACTCTTCTCTCTCTGTTTCGCATTCCCTGTGCGTGTCAGCCACAGCTTCAAATGACCTCACATTTTAAGCTCTCAGTGGATACAGACTAAAGAGCTTCTTTGTCCCAGGGCTCCATTTCCAGGAAGAGCATGTGATTGGTCCAGCCAGGTCAGGTGGCTACTGCTTGGTCCAGTCAGCTGCAACTGGGCTGGGAGTGGGTGACCATACACTGCATCACTCAAACCAGGATACCTTTGAGAGTGGAAGGGAGTTACTGCTAATACTTACACTGGGACAATAGGTGCAAAGCAGAACGGTCCAGGGATGCTACAATGTGTATTTACCCTGGATGTGGGACATTGGACATCAGGAACTTATCCATATGGGCAGGGAGGAATTCCGCAGAGAGGGGGGCATTGTTGGAGGGCCAGAACCCTTTCAAAGATGGCTAAGTGTCAAGTCAAATAACAAAAGGGGAACTTTGTCATGTATTCACTGTTACTGGAGAGGGGGTTGCCTGTACAAAAAGACGACTTGGTACTCAGCTGCTTCTGGATGGTGCATCTGTTAGCTCATTTGAGAGAGCAGAGAGGGACCTCAGAGTGGGCATAGGGGGGGCAACTCCTTTAGAGGCCACCAGCTGTCCCACTCCCTCCTCCCGTGTGCCCCCGAGTGCACACAGACCTGAGAACCTCAGTGGGTGACTTCGCTCAGACCAGCCCTAGCACCTCCTCACCTCTGCTCTCCGCCCTCTCCCGACCCATCCTGTAATGTCAGCGTTTATCCCCCAAACCCCGTCCTGTCCTGCGCTGTCACAGTGACACACCTCTTAGCGCTTCCTGTCCGACTGTTACACATATATTATCCTTGGCCCCAAAAGATACCTTAAATGCGTTATGAGCTCAAGAACCACATACAGCACATAGAGCACCTCCCGAGCCTCGCACCGTGCTGAGTACCAAGTCCCTGTTTCAAATGCTTTTTGACTTTTTTTTTTAATACGTCAAATCATAGGGTATCTGACACCAGTGTCAGCAATTTTCATTGTCTTTCCTCTGCCCTAAATGATGTCTCAGCCTCGAGCTGGCATCTGAGGGGAGAGCACGGTGTGAGAAGATTGCTAATATGCAGTGATAGTTTGCAATGAGAACGTGAATGACATAACAACGAGAGCAGGAGTTTATATTTGGAACTGAATAGCTGTGTTTAGGAAGCTTAAAAAAAAAAAAGAAGATTGAGCCCTTATATCTTTATTTTTATACATACTCCAGCCACGATGACCCTGAACAAGAAATAGAAATTTGATTTTGATTTTCTTCAAGGATTATTGCCTTTTGCAATGGAAAATGACAACTCATCAAATGCATTGCGTCTTCCGTGGGCTGCAAAGATGACCAAACACCAGAGGTTGTCATTGTAGCCATGTTGCTTCAAGTAATATTATTTCTTGGCTATTTTGCTAAACTGAATGTATTTTCTTTCTTTCTTTCTTTCTTTCTTTTTTTTTTTTTTTTTAAGTCAGGGATGAGGACATTTGAGCTTGATATTCTGCTGAGCGTAGTAACCAGCTATCTACTTCACTGAAGACCATATGAATTTACATAACTCTTGGTGAGCTGGGCAGTGATTTAGGGTTGGGTTTTTTTTTTAAGTCTGGTAATACTCTTAAAGAGTGCCAAAGCCAGATCCCAATCTTTGTAACACAAGCAGACTTTATGAAAAATAAACCTCTTCGGGGCCTTGCACGGAAACATTAACCCAAAGCAAAGAGACAAGTTAACTGTTCATGGGTGTCCTTTCTGGCCATGATAATGGGCATGTCATCTGAGCTGAGAGTTTCCTGTGGAACACCGAGACTGGCCGCCTCCATGAAGGGGGTGCAGGGGACTATGTGCTGACCTTACTCCTGTTTTCTTCTGTACAAATGTCCTAAGAGGTGTAGCAGGTGTGGGTGTCTAGATAATACAGAAGTGCTCCTGCCAAGAGGGGTCTCCTGGTACTTTTAGCAAGAAAAGGGAAAGGAACTGATCATCACATCCTCAAAGGGCTCCCCTAGAACATCAGGCACACCTGGGGCATCCCTGAAAGAGTTCTGTAGCTGAAGCCTTGAGGCAGGACCGGCTATATATAATTCTTAGTGTACTTTGTTCCAAAAAATTATTAAGGGTTTCAAGACAGCCACAGCAGAGCATGAAACCAAGCCCAGAACACTTTTAAATGCTGGGTCGGTTGTACACCCACAAAGCTGGTCCTACCTTGACAGTTAAGTGTTTTTGTGTTTTTAACTTCAAAATGCATCCTTAGGAAGACTTAGAGGACATTAAGGAATGCAAACCACCCCCCTCCTCCCAAAAAAAAACTGGCTCCTGGGGACTGCCTGTGTCCCACCACCAGCCCATCAGCACCTTGGGCATCTTAGTAAGAGAAAACTCACCTGCTGATTAATTCAGATCAGTTTGCCCTCCAGAAGGTGCCTGGAATCGTAATGAAAGCAGGGGCGGGCTTTGGGCGGAGGAAAGCTGAGATCATGCATTCATTCAGCCTAAGCCCCCCAGTTTCACTGACTCCCTTTCTTTGACCTTCTACACGTATAATCTCCAGCCTCCACACAATAGCCCAGATGATCTTATGAAAAACGTATCTGATCCTGGCCACCTCCCCCTTCTCCCTGCCTCAAAATACCTCAGTGGCATTCTGGTATCTTAGAGTCACATTGAAAATTCTCCCCTTGACGCCAAGGCTCCATGAGATCTGGGCTCTGCTGGTCTCCAGTCCCACCACGTCTCCAGTGCTTGCCACTTCTTTCTGCCTCGGGGACTTTGCACATGCTGTCCCTTCCACCTGGAATGCCTTTTTCTTTTCACCCCACCCGCTGGCTTGCCCCCTCCTCCCAACTTCCCTCATCCTTGAGGTCACAGTTTACTTGCTTTTCCAACTTTCCACCCACATACACCCCCTCCCCAGCCTGGGTTACACACTGTCAATGTCTTCAGTGTCTGTCCCCTGACTCGACTGTAAGCACCATGAGGGCAGGATCATGTCTCTTTTGTCTGTCGTTCTGTTCCCAGTACCTAGCATGTGCTAGCATGTACCTAGCAGGTGCCTGGAACATAGTAGGCACTCAGTAGGTGTCTGTTGAAAGGATAAATGGACGTACCACACAGTTCGTGGTTTAAACTTAATTATACATTATCTTGTGTTATTTGTTGTCCTTCATTCATTTCACCAATTAGTTTTGAAACTCATTCACATCAGGCAACGTGACATCTGTCTGTCTCTGAATCGCCCACAGTGCTCAGTATATGTTCAAGGAATGTTATTGACCAACATAGATTATGAGTGTTTTACACATTCAGTCCCTTGCCATTACAGTATAGATAACCAAGCGAGAAATTCAATTTTGTATTGTGTGTGTGTAAGTTATTATAGATACTGTCTGTTGATTGGCGAGGTAAGTAATAACCAAAACTAGACATAATCCAAGTTATGGGATTTCTGCCTCAAAAGAAAAAAATCAACTGTGATAGAAATATCTCCCTCACAATCATATTTTACTGATTTTGGAAACAGTCTTAATAGAAGAGTTTAAAGAACTGGGTGTGTTCAGTTTAGTCGGGTGCGAGTGCATCATCCGTGTTAGGTGATACAAACGTGCACAATCCCATCTGCTGTGATCATAACAACCACTAGAATTTGTCTGGCCAAAGGAATTGATTTGCCATCGTTCTTTCCTGTAATGTGGCTTGTCCTCAATGCCTTGCTTGAAATGGCATTTGCACAGTAGATGTCCAGTGATAAAAATCTTAAAATGGAATACTCAGGGACTTTTTTCTCTCACTAACTTTCACAACTGATACTTTGACCCACTGTGTCTTTATTTTTGTATCTAGTCCTTCCAATGGACTTTTTCTCATTGCCATGTTGTTTTTCCAGATTAGTAGACCTTGATGGCATTAAAAATATCTTCAGCATAATTAATAATAGGCTATTTTCTACTTTCTTTCAAATGCCTTTTGCAGACAAGAAGCCCCAAACTGTCTCACAGTCCTCAACCTCCCAACGTGGGTGACCCAGTGGAGCATTTATCAGAGGCGTCTGCAGATTCTTTGGAAGCCATGTCTGAGGGAGAAACTCCAAGTCCTTTCTCCAGAGGCAGCCGGACTCGAGCGAGCCTTCCGGTGGTGAGGTCGACCAACCAGACGAAAGAAAGGTCTCTGGGTAAGCTTCAAAAGGCAGTTTCTAATTTTTATTACTGCATGTGTGTATGTTTATACTTCTGAACACATACCCCTGCATCTGGATGTTAATTTGATCTTGATTTGTAAACACACAAACTACTCAGAGACTCTGTTGATATAACATCAAGCCTTGAGGAGTTACCTGCTGAAGAAGCAGCAAGTCCAACTGGTCTTTGGGGCTGGGCACATTCAGAACTGGCTGGGGTTAGTCACTCAAACAAGAGACTAGCAGTGCCTGTCGATATTCCTGGTATAAGGAACAGCAAGGGCCGGATTACAGAATGAGCCTCATTTCTTAGGGAACCTCCTCCACAGTTTCCCAATTGTGGACGGATGGGGTGTGAGCCCCATTCCACTGTCTGGCCGTCCAGGAGAGGACATGAATGGCTCCAGGAGGAAGAGGTACAAGGTGGCCAACACCCCCATGACCGGTAAGGAAAGCCAGAAACACAGGGCTGTTTTCTCTGCCACCACATGAAACGGTGGAGGGGTTTGGCAAGAGTTTGGCATAGCCTTGTCTTTCAATAAGCTTTTAGGAAAAACAGGATTCTATCCTTCTGCCTTCACTTATCGTTTGCTTTTTCATATTGGATATTCACTTTGTATCTTGCTGTGCTTTTTTTCTTCCTGCTAGCCCCTTAACAAAAGGTACAGGCCATAAAGATTTAGACCTTTTTGCAAATTGTGCTGGTGTTTCATATGCTTAACCTGCCATCTCAAGGTTCTGAGTCGGTACCTGTGTTTTTCAGCTGTTTGTGGGCAGGAAAAAGAGGGGACAGAAACAAGGTCAACCCACAGAAGGCTTCAGGGTCTGGCCTCTGCAGAAGAGAGCTGAATTCTGCCTCTTAAAACTGAGCAGATGCCTTGCTTGAAGAAGACAAGAGAGGGACGTGGGGAGGTATCCTGATTTTGTTTCCTCGGTTGCAGATGATAGCCAGAGCAGATTGGGTTCAGACATTGTCCTAGCTCTTCTGAACAAAAACAAAAAAAGCAAACAAAAAAAAACCCTGTTATTAATTTTTAACGTTCAACTTTGTATACTTCATCTTAGTTTAATAATCCAGGGTCGTCATTTTACAAATGAAAGATGAAAGCCCCAGAAAATCTGGTTTCTGTTTTTTGAGGTTGCAGAGTTAATTAAATGGCAGAAGTGGGAAGTCCCTCCAGTTCCTATTAACTCCATTTACCAATGAAGGCACGGGACTTGCAGGGGTGTGGTGCACTCAGGGAGCATACAGGGCTGGGGCAGTGTCAAGATGACACAGGCTGGGGCTTTCCATCTGGACGACAGAGCTTAGTGTTCTCTTAACCCCACTCATGCTTGAGGCAGGAGCACAGGAGCCTGCCAAGGAGTGGGATTTCTCCTCTGTGCTTTGCAGGAAATGAATGAGGTTCAGGTCTCTGTAAAGAGAGCCTGTGCTTTGCAAAGTAGAAGGAAAGATAAGAACAAACGCCTGTGCGCTCCCCCATACCTGGGGAGCAGCGAGCCTGTGGAATAACGGACCCTCCGTCTTGCAGGCAGGAATTTGCCCCACAGCCAAGTGCACTTGGCAGTGCAGGTAGATACTGGCTGCCTTTAGGAAGCAAGTCTCTGGGTGCAGGGGCTGCAGGAGCCGATGGCAGCCTTGCCCTAGGGATTGCTGAGGGCGGCTGCTGTTTTCTCCCGGGGTGGCTGCACTTGGCGAAACGCTGCTTTGCGCTGAGCGCACCTTGCTGTGAAGTTCTGGCGAGTCCCAGCACATTCGGAATGCACAGGAGGTACTTATTCTTCCAGCTCCAGGAGAATGTTTTTGGCCAGTGCTTGCCACAACTCGTGGATAGAAACCAAGGAACACAGGGAGAGGAGAGGAATGAGAAGTTTGCCCCAGCGAGGGGAGCGCCGGGGCCAGAAAATGAGGCTGGCCCTGGGCCGGCGGCTTGGTGCTGCCCCTGACCGCCTCTCTGTGGCCGATTTGCGAATGTCCTCGCGGCAGCACCTGGCCTTCACAGCGTAATTCAGTTGAGCCGGGATGGGAAATAAACAGGAAAGTGTGAGTCAGGGAGAGTCTAAACACAATCTCCCTGCCAGGGGCCTTGCTAGCCTTGTGTTCGGGAAAATCCCCGTGCGCCTGGCTGTGTTTAACACACAGACGTGGGGTCCTGGGAACAGCAGGCTCCCCAGAGAGCCCCGGAGTGGGGGCAGCGGGGTCCCCCAGCATCTCGGTGGCAAAGCGCAGCTGGGACCCCAGGCCGCAGAGGCTGCAGATGGAGACTGAGCTGGGACCTCCTGCACATCCACTCTTGGTGCCACCTGGAAGGCCAGCGTTGCCGCTGGGATCTGTACAATGTCATTTTATCTTTTTAAAAAATTCTATTATTTTTTTTATACAGCTAGTTCTTATTAGTTATCTATTTTATACATATTAGTGCATATATATCAATCCCAATATCCCAGTTCATCCCACCACCATCACTCCCCAGCCCCCCGCCCCGCCACTTTCCCCTCTTAGTGTTTGTTCTCTACATCTGTGTCTCTATTTCTGCCTTGAAAACCAGTTCATCTGTACCATTTTTCTAGATTCCACACATATGCGTTAATATACGATATTTGTTTGTCTCTTTCTGACTCAGTTCACTCTGTATGACAGTCTCTAGGTCCATCCACGTCTCTACAAATGACCCGATTTTGTTCCTTTTTATGGCTGAGTAATATTCCATTGTATGTATGTACCATGTCTTCTTTATCCATTCGTCTGTCAGTGGGCATTTAGGTTGCTTCCATGACCTGGCTATTGTAAATAGAGCTGCAGTGAACATTGGGGTACATGTGTCCTTTTGAATTATGGTTTTCTCAGGGTATATGCCCAGTAGTGGGATTGCTGGGTCATATGGTAGTTCTATTTTTAGTTTTTTAAGGAACCTCCATACTGTTCTCCATAGTGGCTGTATCACTTTACATTCCCACCAACAGTGCAAGAGGGTTCCCTTTTCTCCACACCCTCTCCAGCATTTGCTTGTAGAATTTCTGATGATGCCCATTCTAACTGGTGTGAGGTGATACCTCATTGTAGTTTTGATTTGCATTTCTCTAATATTAGTGATGTTGAGCAGCTTTTCATGTGCCTCTTGGCCATCTGTATGTCTTCTTTGGAGACATGTCTATTTAGGTCTTCTGCCCAATTTTTGACTGGTTTGTTTGTTTTTTTAATATTGAGCTGCATGAGCTGTTTAAATATTTTGGAGATTAATCCTTTGTCTGTTGATTCATTTGCAAATATTTTCTCCCATTCTGAGGGTTGTCTTTTCGTCTTGTTTATGGTTTGCTTTGCTGTGCAAAAGCTTTTAAGTTTCATTAGGTCCCATTTGTTTATTTTTGGGTTTATTTCCATTACTCTAGGAGGTGGGTCAAAAAAGATCTTGCTGTGATATATGTCAAAGAGTGTTCTTCCTATGTTTTCCTTTAAGGGTTTTATAATGTCCGGTCTTACATTGAGGTCCTTAATCCATTTTGAGTTTATTTTTGTATATGGTATTAGGGAGTGTTCTAATTTCATTCTTTTACATGTAGCTGTCCAGTTTTCCCAGCACCACTTATTGAAGAGACTGTCTTTTCACCATTGTATATCCTTGCCTCCTTTGTCACAGATTAGTTGACCATAGGTGCATGGGTTTATCTCTGGGCTTTCTATCTTTTTCCATTGATCTATGTTTCTGTTTTTGTGCCAGTACCATATTGTCTTGATTACTGTAGCTTTGTGGTATAGTCTGAAGTCAGGGAGTCTGATTCCTCCAGCTCTGTTTTTTTCCCTCAAGATTGCTTTGGCTATTCAGGGTCTTTTGTGTCTCCATACAGATTTTAAGATTTTTTGTTCTAGTTCTGTAAAAAATACAATTGGTAATTTGATAGGGATTGCACTGAATCTGTAGATTGCTTTGGGTAGTAGAGTCATTTTCACAATATTGATTCTTCCAATCCAAGAACATGGTATATCTCTCCATCTGTTTGTGTCATCTTTGATTTCTTTCATCAGTGTCTTATAATTTTCTGAGTACAGGTCTTTTACCTCCTTAGGTAGGTTTATTACTAAGTATTTTATTCTTTTTGTTTCAATGGTGAGTGGGATTGTTTCCTTAATTTCTCTTTCTGATCTTTCATTGTTAGTGTATAGGAATGCAAGAGATTTCTGTGCATTAATTTTGTATCCTGCAACTTTACCAAATTCATTGATTAGCTCTAGTAGTTTTCTGGTGGCATCTTTAGGATTATCTATGTACAGTATCATGTCATCTGCAAACAGTGACAGTTTTACATCTTCTTTTCCAATTTGTATTCCTTTTATTTCTCTTTCTTCTCTGATTGCCATGGCTAGACTCCCAAAACTATGTTGAATAATAGTGGCGAGAGTGGACATCCTTGTGTTGTTCGTGATCTTAGAGGAAATACTTTTGGTTTTTCACCATTGAGAATGATATTTGCTGTGGGTTTGTCCTATATGGCCTTTATTATATTGAGGTAGGTTCCCTCTATGCCCGCTTTCTGGAGAGTTTTTATCATAAGTGGGTGTTGAATTTTGTCAAAAGCCTTTTCTGCTTCTATTGAGATGATCATATGGTTTTTATTCTTCAGTTTGTTAGTATGGTATATCACATTGATTGATTTGCATATATTAAAGAATCCTTGCATCCCTGGGATAAATCCCACTTGATCATGGTGTATGATCCTTTTAGTGTGTTGTTGGATTCTGTTTGCTAGTATTTTGTTGAGGATTTTTGCATCTATATTCGTCAGTGATATTGGTCTGTAATTTTCTCTTTTTGTAGTATCTTTGCCTGGTTTTGGTATCAGGGTGATGGTGGCCTTGTAGAATGAGTTTGGGAGTGTTCCTTCCTCTGCAATTTTTTGGAAGAGTTTGAGAAGGATGGGTGTTAGCTCTTCTCTAAATGTTTGATAGAATTCACCTGTGAAACTATCTGGTCCTGGACTTTTGTTTGTTGGAAGATTTTTAATCACAGTATCAATTTCATTACTTGTGATTGGTCTGTTCATATTTTCTCTTCCTCCTGGTTCAGTCTTGGAAGGTTATACCTTTCTAAGAATTTGTCCATTTCTTCCAAGTTGTCCATTTTATTGGCACAGAGTTACTTGTAGTAGTCTCTTAGGATGCTTTGTATTTCTGTGGTGTCCATTGTAACTTGTCCTTTTTCATTTCTAATTTTATTGATTTGAGTCCTCTCTTTTTCTTGATGAGTTTGGCTAAAGGTTTATCAATTTTGTTTATCTTCTCAAAGAACCAGCTTTTAGTTTTATTGATCTTTGCTATTATTTTCTTTGTTTCTATTTCGCTTATTCCTGCTCTGATCTTTATGATTTCTTTTCTTCTACTAACTGGATTTTTGGTTTGCTTGTTTGTTATTCTTTCTCTAGTTCCTTTAGGTGTAAGGTTAGATCGTTTATTTGAGATTTTTCTTGTTTCTTGAGGTAGGATTGTATTGCTATAAAGTCCCCCACTATTATTGTGTTACTGTCGATTTCCTCTTTTATAACTGTTAGCATTTGCCTTATGTATTGAGGTGCTCCTATGTTGGGTGCATATATATTTATAATTGTTTTATCTTCTTCTTGGATTGATCCCTTGATCATTATGTGGTGTCCTTCCTTGTCTCTCGTAACATTCTTTATTTTAAAGTCTTTTTATCTGATATGAGTATAGCTACTCCAGCTTTCTTTTGATTTCCATTTGCATGGAATATCTTTTTCCATCCCCTCACTTTCAGTCTGTATGTGTCCCTAGGTCTGAAGTGGGTCTCTTGTAGACAGCATATATATGGGTCTTATTTTTGTATCCATTCAGCGAGCCTGTGTCTTTTGGTTGGAGCATTTAATCCATTTACATTTAAGGTAGTTATCAATATGTATGTTCCTATGACCATTTTCTTAATTGTTTTGGGTTTGTTATTGTAAGTCCTTTCCTTCGCTTGTGTTTCCTGCATAGAGAAGTTCCTTTAGCATTTGTTGTAGAGCTGGTTTGGTGGTGCTAAATTCTCTTAGCTTTTGCTTATCTGTAAGCTTTTGATTTCTCCATTGAATCTGAATGAGATCCTTGCTGGGTAGAGTCATCTTGGTTGTAGGTTCTTCCCTTTCATCACTTTAAATATATCATGCCACTCCCTTCTGGCTTGTAGAGTTTCTTCTGAGAAATCAGCTGTTAACCTTATGGGAGTTCCCTTGTATGTCATTTGTCATTTTTCCCTTGTTGCTTTTAATAATTTTTCTTTGCCTTTAATTTTTGTCAGTTTGCGTACTATGTGTCTTGGCGTGTTTCTCCTTGGGTTTATCCTGCCTGGGACTCTCTGCACTTCCTGGACTTGGGTGGCTATTTCCTTTCCCATGTTAGGGAAGTTTCAGACTGTAATCTCTTCAAACATTTTCTCAGGTCCCTTCTCGCCCTCTTCTCCTTCCGGGACCCCTATAATGCAAATCTTGGTGTGTTTAATGTTGTCCCAGAGGTCTCCTAGGCTGTCTTCATTTCTTTTCATTCTTCTTTCTTTATTCTGTTCTGCGGCAATGAATTCCACCATTCTGTCTTCCAGGTCACTTATCCATTCTTCTCCCTCAGTTATTCTGCTATTGATTCCTTCTAGTGTATTTTTCATTTCAGTTATTGTATTGTTCATCTCTGTTTGTTTGTTCTTCAATTCTTCTAGGTCTTTGTTAAACATTTCTTGTGTCTTCTCGATCTTTGCCTCCATCCTTTTGCCAAGGTCCTGGATCATCGTCACTATCATTATTCTGAATTCTTTTTCTGGAAGGTTGCCTATCTCCACTTCATTTAGTTGTTTTTCTGGGGTTTTATCTTGTTCCTTCATCTGGTACATAGTCCTCTGCCTTTTCATTTTGTCTATCTTTCTGTGAATGTGGTTTTCATTCCACAGGCTGCAGAATTTTAGTTCTTCTTGCTTCTGCTGTCTGCCCTCTCTTCTTTTATCTTAATCCACAGAATTTTAGGATCTCCCCCCCAAGTCCTGTTGGTTTTGTGTTTATTTAAAATGGTCCTAGTTGGTTCATCATGGGTTATTGCATTAATTTTGATTTTTAAAAATGTCTCATTAAAATATTATTTTATTTTGATTATTGAGTTTGGTGGGGAGGAGCCTTAAATTTTGCACCCAAGGAGAGTGCCTCACTCTCCTCACCCCAGTAGCTGCCTGTGTGTCACCCCAGGGACTTCACATCTCATGGGGTGACCTCCAGCCACAGAGCCCAGAAGGGGCAGAGTTGGGAAAGCCCAGCTCCCAGGCTTCACTTATGCACATACGCATTGTGTCACTGGAGCCGTCCCCCAGCTCTGGGAGCCACATCTGGACCAATCCACCAACCACTCCTGCTCCCTGGAGGGGATGCAACCTTGCTGTCTCTCTAGGCAGCCTGTGCCTGGAGATAAACCTGCCAGCTTAATCATTTTTCCACTTGGATAATCCCTCCTTTCTACTACTTTGGCATAGTAGAAAGGGAGAAGCAGGAGGAGGCTGGGCTTGGTGCATTGCACAGAGGCTGTTAGAAGCCGTACAAGAGAGAGAAGGTTTAGCCCTAAGCTGCTGTTTAAGACAGAGAAGTTAGACATTGCTGGTGTCTGTATATATTCTTTCTCCGATGCTGTCCTGCATGCAAGGTGTGAGCTTCTCATTCTGGCACTTCAGGCAGGACCAAATGACAGCAAAACCCAGAAATCTTTCTGATGCTGAGGGCCAACTAGTCACTCTTGGAGATTTACAAAGCAGAAAGGTAAAGAAAGAATTTGATCAGTGGCTCTGATTTAGAACGTGACCGGGTTCCAAAAACCTATCACCTCTAAATCTTCACTTGTACAGAGTGGTGGGGTCCCCAAGCCCTCCACCCATCCAGAGACCAAATGAAATTCTTCTCAGTGGAATTTATGCCATTTCTGCTTCCCTCTCTCTTCAGTGAAAAGAGAGACCATTAGGAGAAAGGAAGTTTACAAAAGAAAGTAAAAACAGTTTTGCAGTAGATTTGGGTTTTAGAAATAATTTCCGTGAAAAATTGTCCCGCTGATATTAGGTCTGGGTCTTAATGATGGAGTCGTTTCCTTTTAATCATTGCTGTCTTATAAATGTCTGTCTGGAATGCAACCACGGGCAGGGGCTGCTGTCTGGCTTCTTTGTGGTCGGCCTCGGGGGAAAGGATAGCCACAAGATGTTCCCACCCTTCTGTGTACCCTCAGGAATTTGAAAATAAAACTCATGTGAAAACAAGAACAGCAACTTCCTTCTCCCTGCAGCCAGATGCCTTGGTTGACCGTATCCTGAATGGTTAGCCTTGGAAAAGACACCTCCCTTACCAGCCCATCAGCCAGAGGTGCTGCCATTTCTGTAACAAATTACCTGTTAAACACTCAGACTCAACAAGCAAGAATGATTTTAAAAGGCTCGGGAGTATTTTAAACTAATTGAAGGAGAACTTGCCCAACGCGTGTCACTTCTTCGTGGCTGTTCTTTTATTTAAAGGTGGTAACAGTGATGGTGACCATTTGCTGGTGGGGGTATTTAAGGAACAGAAGGTTCTCTGTTGTCAGAATCGCCCCTCCTGTGCAGAAGAGTGGGTAGGAGGTTAGAGAAAAAGATGGCGGAAACGTCCATCTGTAAAGCGGAAAACCAAGAAGGTTTATGGGCAAAGACTGTGAGCCTCGTATTAGATTGCGCATGAAGAGCTATCCCTAGGCTAGTTTAAAAAAGATATGAATTTCAGACAAATGGAAAGGTGTGTATTGCTCTATAGAGTAAGTGAAGCGCTTATGGAATTTGCTTTCCTAAGTGCCAGTAGTGATTGACATGTAATATTATAAAAACTAAAATTTACGGAAGAGAGTTTGATTGCAGGTCAGTAGCTTTGGGGCACGTTCCTGACCTTTTTAAGGTGCAATCAAAGAAAAGGTCAGAGGATCGTCTCTAGCTTGGGAACTCAGTGGGCAGGGTGGGAGGACTTGGTGACCGGCTGGCGTGGTCCACTCCAATCTCCTTCTGGCGTGCCTCCCTTTACTTTGGAGGCTGGAAGGCAGACCCATTCTGGAATAGAAGATGCGCTGGGTTCTGGAAGTAGGGACCAAGGCGTTCGTGGAGGCTTTGGGTTTTCTTTAGTATCATTTGCTGAGAGGTCTCTAGGCAGGTCACTCGCTTGATAGGGTTGAAAGTCAGGGTGCCAGACGTCCATTCTTCTCCTTCCGAGGGTGCAGGTGTGGTCTGGCTTTTCAGCAGGACCAGCAGTTTCCTGACTTCCAAAGTGGAATCACAGTGGTCCAGGGCTGTGACTCTGGACCGGAAGCTTCCTCCTCATCAAACGGGTTCTGCAACGTCCCAGTTCTCCAGTGAACTTTCAGTTCAGTGATTCCACAAGCCATTTAATAAATCTGTTTGGGTTTTTTGTTTGTTTGTTTGTTTTGCTTAAAGCTGGAGTTGGTTCAGTTGTCTGCAGCTGAACCCTGACAGATACACGGGGTCTGATTTGCTCTTTTTGTAGAAGTTGTAGTGCCTGCCTCTTCTTCACGTTCTAGAAAATATGGCAAGTAGCGGTAGATACAGACTGATGACTTTTAGAGACTTGGCAGTGAACTGGAGAATGAACTGGAGGTGTGGTTTCCCAATTGTGTTCCTCAGAGCTCTGGAGTTTTGTGGAGTTTTCTCTACTATAAATGTTGTACTTTCATATAAGATTTCATTTGACAAATGAGCTATGCTGAACTGCTAACACCCACACAGTAAAAAACATTAAGTAGACCAAGGGGCGTTGGAGAATAAGGAAAGAGAGAAGTTATGAAGAAATTTCCTTTCAATAACGGGAGTCCTCGAGTACTTCTATTTGGCTATATCGGGTGAGTCAAAAAGATTGTCTCTTAGGTTTTTTGCACTTGATATCATGAATGTCCTAAAAGGTAATTTTTTAAAAAAGTGAATCAATCTTTAAGCTAAGGGAGAAAAAATGGATTTGGGACTGGGAATTAACCACTGAAAGGAATATTTCAAGAAATCCTCTGGTATAGCAAAACATGTTTTTGTGATACAAGTAATCACCCCCCAATTTTCCTTTATAAGCTTGGATTTTCATATATGAGGTTTTCTGAAAGAAGGGAGTACTTATCCAAGTTTACCCACTTGGCTCTTAAATTCACCCATAAGAAAGAATGTTCTTGCAAAAGATTGTGTAGACTCATGATTTGTTTGTACTTACTTTAAAAAATAAAGTTAGTCAGATGTCTTTCAAAATCCTTTGCTATTAACATTCCTGGGTTGAAACTTTAGGACAGATTTCTCAGACTTTGAGGAAATGATTTAGTTAACGCGGTACCTACAGAGTTCCGTGCCCTTTACCGACATCTCGAGGATTGCTTTGCAGACAGGGTGCAGGTAGGGAAAGCATCAATGAAGGTGAATAGAAGGTTTGGTGGAATCTAAGGGTCGGAGCCCTCCCCAAGCCACCATTAATTTACCGTCTGTTGGCTGAGTACCAATGAAAAGACTTGCGGAAGACTTGAGGTGTACTGTTTCTGTTCCCTCCTTTACAGCTGGGGTGTTGCTAAACCTGGACCACGGTCACCTTTTTGTAAACTTAACAGCAAACATTTCTAAACTGCAGGTGGAGCTATAGGGCTAAATAGCTGGAAAGGTGACTTCAGTTTCCTAAGCTATTTCAGAAAATCAATCTGCCTATAAGCCAGTGTGAAATATTTCTCTCTCTCTGTCACAGCCATGAAACCCCATTCAAACCCAGAGATCTAGATAATGTTTATGCTTTTTTTTCTGATGTTAAAATACCCTTATTCAAAAAAGAACTCTTCATCAGGTTTCATAAGACAACAGAAGAAAGCAAGGCAAGTTTTATCTGTATAAGGTATAAATTACTTCTCTACATCCAAAATAGATTTGATTTGGCTTAAAACAGTAATAGTATATAAGAACCATTAAAACAAGAATTAATACAAGTAGCAGTTGGGCATAATATGTGTGCCAGGAAAATTAGGATAAGAATAATTGCTGTAATTACAACTGAGACAAAAAAAGAAGATAAAAGGAGAAACGTAATGAGCTCCATGAATTTCATGATTTAAGAAGAGGTTTATAGCAGCCCATTTAGAACATTATAATCCAAGAACCCCTGTATCTTAATGTTGTTGACATCATATTATGTAATAGACAGTTATATTTAACAGTTGTTTTACGGAAAGTTTCCTTGTCTAAAACTTCAAAATCCAAGGACGTAGTATGAAACCATCCTATTAGAGGTTATGTCTTTTGGACTCTGTAGGTTTCTAGTGATCTAATCTGATACAGGGAATGAGTTCATACTGTCTTGATAATTCACCTGGCCCCCCCAGGTGGTTGGCCCTTGGCTATTAATCATCTCATCAGGGTGGGTAACTTCAGATAGAGAGGAAAATTTGAGAAGCATGTCATGGCTGAAGGCTTGAAAGGAAAAAGAGAGTTGAAGAAGAAATCTCTCCCCGAATTCCAAATTCCTAATAATACCAACTGTTACTCTATACTCTCTCCAGGGATGAGCTTGACAGTATCTGGATTGAGATGATGTACACTGATATACTCTGCTACAGTTTGGTTGGAACAAGAGATGAGACATTGAACTACTTTTGGGGAAAAAAATTTCATTTACCGGTTGCTGTTGTTTTCCTTTGCCTCAAAAACTCTACCTAAAATCTGTTGACTATGCCTTGCTATTTTTTCTGGTAAGTGCAAAATTCATTGCACCCTTAAGAGTTTCTTTCCAAGTTAGTTTGTTTTGTCAAAGCTGACTTTAAAACATAATCCTTTACATGCATCTAATTCTATAAGAGTTCGCACACATTTTTTGCACCTGCTTTTAAAGACGATTCTATGAACTGCTAAAAATAATATTAAGATGCAAGCCAGCTTTATGTCATATACCCAAGTAAAATTCCATCCTTGGTGCCCTCATCCTAAACGTGGCCTCCAGAGAGCCGCCTGCTGACATCTGGAAACTGAGATTTGTGGCAGCTTCTTCTATTTCAGGCAGAGTGTAAGAACAGAGGGAAATTCACATCTGCGTTGTTAGAGGGTAGATGTATATCTTCTTAGGCAAAGGAATTGGTGATTTTCCATCGAATTTCTCAAGTAAGCTCTGTGACAGGGGATTGCAGCTAAGTGGCTTCGGGTCTGGAGATGAGGTCCTGTCTGCACCTCACCTAGCTGCATGAGGTCCAGTCTCCATTCCAGAAGCTGCTTTTGAGCACGACAGTAGGTGAGTGCCACGGCGCCACCACGATGGTCTTTAGTTTCTTATCAGTTTGAGCCACTCTCTGAGGGACTGTTATTGGCCAAGCTGTATCTTCCCCTATTCCCCCACCTCCAAGTTCGTATGTTGAAGTCCTAACCCCTAGTACCTCAGAATGTGACTGTCTTAGGAGAAAGGCCTTTAAAAAGGTAATTAAGTTAGAATGAGGTCACAAGGGTGGGCCCTCATCCGATAGGGCTGGTGTCCTTATAAGAAGAGAAGGTTAGGACACAGACAGGTGCAGAGGGAAGGCCATGTGAGGACACGGGGGGAAGACTGCCATCTATGAGCCAAGGAGAGAAGCCTCCGAAGAAACCAATCCTGCTGACACCTTGGTCTCAGACTTCTAGCCTTCAGAACAGTGAGAGAATAGATTTCTGCTGTGAAACCCCCCAGTCTGTGGAATTTTGTTATGGCGGCCCCCGCACACTAACACAGAGACTCAGGACACTCTTTTCCTCCTACTTCCTTTCTCATATGAGGAGACAGTCAGGTTTATGGCAGTTGTCACAAACTTAAAGTATTTCTTTTTTTTTTTTTTTTTTTTTTTTAAGCTTTTTTTTTGTGTGTGTACATGGCACTACAGTTACTCTTTTTATTTTATTTATTTATTTATTTATTTATGGCTGTGTTGGGTCTTCATTTCTGTGCGAGGGCTTTCTCTAGTTGTGGCAAGTGGGGGCCACTCTTCATCGCGGTGCGCGGGCCTCTCCCTGTCGCGGCCTCTCTTGTTGCGGGGCACAGGCTCCAGACGCGCAGGCTCAGTAGTTGTGGCTCACGGGCCTAGTTGCTCCGCGGCATGTGGGATCTTCCCAGACCAGGGCTCGAACCCGTGACCCCTGCATTGGCAGGCAGATTCTCAACCACTGCGCCACCAGGGAAGCCCAACTTAAAGTATTTCTTTCTTCAAGACAGTAAAATTAGATTCGTCAAGTTTTCTGTTTATTTTGAGTTGAGTTTTATTCTATCCTCTTCCACCTTTGCTCAGTGCATCAACTTGGTTTCTTAGCATTGCAAGGGAAAATTTTAAACTCTTGGGACAGATTCATCTTCCATGACTACTTTTCTGTCTGACATCTCCCCAGCCCCATCCTCAGATTTAGCAAATGAAAGTTGCTTCACATCTAAGTGACTTAACTGGATTCCATCAAGAAAAGCTCCGAATGTCATCATGCCGAGTTTGAGGTCTCAGAAGTTTGGTGATGTCATTAAAAATGATATTCCCACCAACTTTCCACTTTCAGAATTTTTCTAAGGTGTTAATTGGCTTTCAGGCGTCTCTGGCTAAATGTCTCCCAGTAATATTAAAGCTAAACATGATAAAAATAAATCCTTCATTTTTTTTCCTCCCCAAGTTTTGCCTATTTCTCAATTTTTTTTCTCCATTCATGTATTTATGCATTTATTAAGAATCTGTTCAGTTCCTGGCACTGTTAAAGGTGTCATGGTGAGTTATTTAAAAAATATATGAAATCTGGTTCTTGTATTCAAGGAATTTTCAGTAAACTAAAGACACATGGTAACCATGTAAGGTCTTTAAAATATACGTAAATCAAAGAGTACACAGATGAAGCTGTGCATACACCCAGCCATACTGGCCTCCTGGCTGTGCCACATCAGGGATAGACCCATGCTGCTCTCTCTGTCTGGACTCAGCCCCCATTCACAGGCCCCCATGTCTGCACGGCCCCTCCTCACTTCATTCAGAGCTGAGCTCAAATGGCCTCATCCGAGAGCCCTCCCCTGCGTAAGATGGCACCCACCCTGCCAATCCTTTTTGCATCCTTTCTCATGACACATCATTTGGGACAGTGGTTCTCAAATTTTAGCCGAGATATTATTAAAACACAGGCGTCTGGCTCTGCTTATTGCATTTATGGTTCAGTGGATCTGGGGTGAGACCCAAGAAGTTGCAGCTCTAGCTAGTTCCTAGGTGATGCTGGCGCTTCTGGTCAGGGGATCACTGATTCAGGGTAATATTGTGCCCTAGGAAAGATTTTAACGTGTCATTACAATGTAGCACCACATGAGGGCGCTTTAATCGGTTCACAGTAGGGCATGGAAAGTAGTCCTCATACTTTGGCAGGAAAATATGGAGGCCTTAAATGTCTGGCCTGGTTCACGTCCTTGAACTAGAGTATTTAATTCCAGCTCACGTGACTGGCAGGACCCTCGCAAGAAGTATGGGGTGCACATCCTCCTGCAGCAAGCTGTAGAGCCAGCCTGCTAAGCTAGGGCTGTCTTGCCATCTGCTCTGCGCATTTCCTATTTTTGATCCTTATTTGATCGGTGAACTACCTTTATCTTCCACCTCATCACCCAGCTTGACACACTTGGAAATGTCGGTAGAGCCAACAATGGAAAGGTAGCTGGACTTTTCACAGGACTTCATGCCTCTCTCTACCATGTTCCAGTTTCCTCAGTTCAGGTGTTCCCCCCACCAGCGTCCTGCCCTTGTCTGCCCCAGGGGAACCCTGGCCCCAGTCATGGTCAGTTAGCACCCAGGTATTGGTACTGCTTGTTGTACTGACAAGGCAGAGGCAGATGGACGAGGCCAGTGCTGAAGACTTTCCTGGAGGAGAGAGTTCCCTTGGTTTTGCATGATTCTAGAGCAGCGTTCTTTCATATGCTTTCATTTGCCTTCATAAAAAGAGTCAAGTAATATAGGAACCTTTTTAAGAGTAAAAGAGTTCAATTTAACATATTAATTGAGTACATTTTAATTTTTATTTATTTACTTATTTTTGGCTGTGTTGGGTCTTCGTTTCTGTGCGAGGGCTTTCTCTAGTTGCGGCGAGTGGGGGCCACTCTTCATCACGGTGCGCAGGCCTCTCACTATCGCGGCCTCTCTTGTTGCGGAGCGCAGGCTCCAGACGCGCAGGCTCAGTAGTTGTGGCTCACGGGCCTCGTTGCTCCGCGGCATGTGGGATCTTCCCAGACCAGGGCTCGAACCCGTGTTCCCTGCATTGGCAGGCAGATTCTCAACCACTGCGCCACCAGGGAAGCCCTTGAGTACATTTTAAATACCTGCAATACACATGGTGCTGTATTAGGTAGGAAGAAAGAAAATCATTCTTTTAATAAATACTTACTGAGTTCCTACTAGCACGGCCCTGGGTGCAATCAACAAAAGAGTCACAACCCTCTGATCTTCTAGAGCTTCTATTCTGTTGGGAGAGGCGGAGGATAAACAAATAAAATAGAGAATAGATGGTATAAATACTAAGGAGAAAAATAAAATAGGGGCAGCGGTATAGGGAGTGCTGAAGAGATGAAGGTGTTAGAGTTGTCATTTTGAAAAGGATGGACAGGGAGAGCATCACTGAGAAAGTGGCACGTGAGCCATGATCCAGAGCACGTGAAGATGTGAGCCGCACAGATTTCTGGGGGAGGAGAATTCCAGGCAGAGGGATCGGCCAATGCAAAGACTTTGAGCAAGGGCACACCAAGAGCATTCAAGGAGCAGCAAGGAGACCACTGTGATTGGAGTCACTCTGTGACAGAGGAGTAGGGAATGAGGTTGGAGAAGCCACGGGAGCCGAACAGTATAGGGCTTTGACAACAGCAAAGGCTTGGGCTACGCTGTCCTCAGCGTGACGGGGATGGCTGTATTGCAGAATTATGAGCAGTGGCATCGCTCCCATTTTAAAGATTGTATTGTGGCTGCTGGGTTTGGAATAGACTAAAGGGAGTCTGGGCACATGTTGCGAAGACCAGTTAGGAGTCTTGGCATAATGTGGGGAGATGAGAAGGTTAGCAGTGGAAGCGGTGAGAAGAATTTGGATTCTGTAGGTGTTCTGAAATTAGAGTAAGAAGGATCCCTGCCATGCAGGGGGTCTAATGAAGGAGGCGTACATATAAGAAATCACCATAGCAGCTATATTTACGAAGCACTCACTCTATGCCAGATATGCAAATCTAACACATGGTACAGCAAAACCAGGATCTGAACCCTGGCAGTCTGTCTGCAGAGCCCACATGCTAAACCACTATACTGAAAAGAGAAAGCAAGAAGAAGTCAGAAAACAGTGGAATAATATCTTCAAAAGGCTGGGGAAAATATGACTTTTAATGAATATTTCTTTAACCGGCAAAATTATTACTTAAGAGTGAGGGCAAAAAGAAGACATTTTCAGGTAAATGGATTAACAGTATTTAGCATTCACAGGCTCTGGCTGAAAGAACTAGTAGCATATGTATTTCACACAAAAATCCTCAACAAAATATTAGCAAATCAGATCCAAAAATGTATTAAAAAAATACATCACCACTGAGTGGGATTTATTCCAGGTATGCAAGGCTGGTTCTGTGTTTGAAATACAGTCAGTGTAATCTACCATATCAACAGGCTAAAGGAGAAGAAATCATATGATTATATCAACTGGCACATAAAAAGCATTTGAAAAAACCAATACCCACATATGATTTTTAAAAAACTCCTAGCAAACTAGGAATGGAGGGGAACTTTCTCACATCATAAAGAGCATCTACAAGAAAAACCTACTGCTAACATCATGCTTAATAACGAGAGACTGAAAGCTTTCCCTCTAAGTTTGGGAACAAGGCAGGAATGTCCAACCTCGCGACTCTTATTCAACATAATTCGGGAAGGTCTAGCCAGTTCAGCAGACAAGAAAAAGCCATTTGGAAAAGAAAATATAAAACTGTCTGTTTCCAAGTAATGTTATCTACATAGAAAATCCCAAAGAATGTACCAAAACAACAACAATGACGACAACCCTCTTGCAGAATAAGTGAGTTCAGCAAGGTCACAGGATCCAGGATTAACATACAGACTCAATTGCATTTCTGTATACCAGCAGCAAACACCTGGAAGCTAAAATAAAAGGCATAATAGCATTCACAATTGCTCTGAAGAAAATTAAATATTAAGTATAAATCTAACAAAACATGGATAGATCTGTATGCTGAAAATTACAATATGCTGAGGAAAGTAATCAAAGACCTAATAAGTGAAGAGACACTGTTTTCATCAATTGGAAGCCTCAGCAAAGTAAAGATGTCTGTTTTCCCCAAATTGATCTATGGGTTTAAAACAATTCCTGTTAAAATCACAGCAAGATTTTTTTGAAACATAAACAAGCTTATTCTGAAATTTATATAAAATGGCAAAGGAGCCTTTTATAGACTATTTAGAATAGCTAAGACAATTTTGACAAAGAAGAATAGAATGGGAGAACTCAATTTACCTGATTTCAAGCCTTACCATAGAGCTATAGAAATCAAGACTGTACCGTATTAGCAGGGGGGTAGACACATAGATCAAGGAAACAGAATAGAGGACCCAGAAATACCCCCATAAAATTATGCTGAACTGATTTTTGACAAAATTGAAAAAGCAATTCAATGAAAGAAAGACAGCTTTTTCAACAAGTGACACTGGATCAATTGGACATCCACAGGCAGAAAAGAGAACTTTAACCTAATTCCCACACTTGTACAAAAATTAACTCAAAATAGATCATGGACTTTAATTTAATATGTAAAACTATAAAAACCTTTAGAAAAAGATAAGAGATGTTATTCAGGACTTGGAGCTTTGTGAAGAGTTCTTAGATGTGACACCAAAAGCACAATCCATAAAAAGAAAAACTAAAATAGACCTTATCCAAAAAAGGGTCCAAAAAAATGGACCCTGTTAAGATGAAAATATAAGCTACAATCTGGGAGAAAAATATTTGTAGTCATGTAACTGACAAAGGACTAATGTTTAAAATATACAAAGAACTCAAACTCAACAGTAAAATATCAAACAATCCAATTAGAAAAGGGACAAAATACGGTAAGAGACATTTCAACTGGAAAGGATGTACGGATAGTAAATAAGGACATGGAAATATGTTCATCACTAGCTTTTGGGGAAGTGCAGATTTAAATATAGTGCAGAGATATCACTACACATATGTCAGAGTGGTTGAAATTTAAAATAATGATAACACCAAGTGTTAACAAGGATGCAGATAAACTGGGTCACTCATACATTGCTGGTGGGAATGTAAAATGGTACAGTCACTCTGGAAAACAGTTTTACAGTTTCTTTTAAAACTAAAAATGGACTTATAGTATGACTCAGCAATTACAGTATTTGGTTTTTATCTCAGGAAAATGAATACTTATATTCACCAAGAAATTTGTACATGGATGTTAACAGCAGCTTTGTTTGTAATACCAACAGCTGGAAACTATGCAAATGTCCTTCAGTGGGCGAATAGTAAGTAAAATGCAGTACCTCCATACCATGGAATACTGCTGCCATAAAAAGGGACAAACTGTTGATTCTTGCAACATCTTGGATGTACCTGGAGGGAATTATTCAGTGTCTGTGGGGCGGGGGGGGGGGGGGGGGGGGGAAAGCACCAATTTCTAAAGGTACTATTCCATTTATATAAAACACTATTTAAATAAAATTATACAAATGGGGAACAAATTAGTAGTTGCCAGGGGTTAAGGGGTTTCTACAAAGGGGTAGCATGAGGGGAACTTGTTACAATGATACAATTATGTATTGTGATTGGGGTAGTAGTTACACAGAGTTAAATTTCATAGAATTACACACACGTGTAAATCTGAGTAAGCTCTGTGGGTGGTTCCAACGTCAATGGCCTAGTTTTGTTATTATACAAGATGTCATCATTGGTGGAAGCAGGGGAAGGGTGCGTGGGCCCTCCCTGTATATTTCTTTCCAACTTTCTGTGAATCTGTAATTATTTCAAAATTAAAAAATGAAAAAAAATTTACTAAGAAGTATAATAAACCTAGGAGGAAGAAGCAGAGTATGTGAAGTGATGGTGAGAAAAATAAATTGGTAGTCGTGTTTTCCAGAAAACTGTAAATAAGCGTCAATCCCAATGAATTCTTTATGGGAGTTAAAAGCAGAATAAAATAAAAATACCAGAGAGAAACAAGGTAAGACCAGAGAGCGTGATCAGAGTAAACGCATTCTGAAAGCTTCCTATTGTCTAAGAGGACAGAAAACCAAATATTTGACGTGTCTTTATGATGAAAAGGTAGGACAGCATCTAAACCAACAATGCTATTTTAATTCATGCTAAAATCACTTACTGAGTATCTGCTGTGTGTCTGGAAACCTACTAACGTCACTAGTTCTTATCATAATTTTGAAAGAAGGTCGTTTTATCCCCTTTTCATTGATGAAGCAGAGCCTAAATGGGGGTGAATGACATATACGAAAGGTCATAGCAGGAAATGGCAAAGCCAGGATTTGAACCCTGGGCTCTCTGATGCCTAAGCCTTTGTTCTTATAATTCCACTATGCCCTCCTGGGCATGATGAATATTGAAATAAGTTAATTTTCTAAAGAGAATGCTTGCAGCGTTTTGAAGGTGAAATATTTTGACTTCTTATGGAATGAAATATAAATCATCTCTAAATTATGGGAAAAACAGAAAGCTTTCAAACTATGGGCAAAAACTTACTGCAAAATAGAAAGCTTTCAGGACTTCCCTGGTGGCACAGTGGTTAAGAATCTGCCTGCCAATGCAGGGGACGTGGGTTCAACCCCTGGTCCGGGAAGATCCCACATGCCGCGGAGCAACTAAGCCCGCGTGCCACAACTACTGAAGCCCACGCGCCTAGAGCCCGTGCTCCGCAACAAGAGAAACCACCGCAATGGGAAGCCTGCTCACCACAACAAAGAGTAGCCCCCGCTCGCCACAACTAGAGAAAGCCCGCGCACAGCAACAAAGACCCAACGCAGCCAAAAGGAAAGAAGGAAGGAAGGAAGGAAGGAAGGAAGGAAGGAAGGAAGGAAGGAAGGAAAGAAATGTATTTAAAAAATATTTCTCCCCCCAAAAAAATATAGAAAACTTTCATGTCTTCCCTTTTCCTTCGTCAGTGCTAAACAATCCTTGTGAAGCTGGGTATCTCAGGAGCCTATACTTCAACTAGTTGTGTTACCTGGAAGAATAAATAGCATCAATTAACATTCGAATTTAATGTTTTCTCAGTAAAGCTATGAGCATAGAAATATAATTTTTAAATCTTATCCTGTGTGGATGAGAAAAAGGTGATTTTTAAAATTTAATTTAATTTTTAATTGAAATATAGTTGATTTACAATGTTGTGTTAATGCTGTACAGCAAAGTGACTCAGTTCTACATATCTATATACCTTATTTTTCATATTCTTTTCCATTATGGTTTATCAGAGGATATTGAATATAGTTCCCTGTGCTATACAGTAGGACCTTGCTGTTTATCCATTCTGTATATACCAATTTGCATCTGTTAATCCCAAACTCCCAATCCATCCCTCTCGCTCCCTACTCCCTCTTGGCAAGCACCAGTCTCTTCTCTATGTCCATTCTGTTTCTGTTTCATAGGTAGGTTCATTTGTGTCATATTTTAGGTTCCATTAGTGATATCATATGGTATTTGTCTTTCTGACTTAACTTCACTTAGTATGATAGTTTGTAGGTCCATCCATGTTGCTGCAAATGGCATTACTTCATTCTTTTTTATGGCTGAGTAATATTCCATTGTATATATGTACCAGATCTTTTTTATCCATTCATTCGTTGATGGACGTTTAGGTTGTTTCCATGTCTTGGCTCTTGTGAATAGTGCTGCTATGAACATAGGGGTGCATGTATCTTTTTGAATTATAGTTTTGTCTGGATATATGCCCAGGAGTGGGATTGCTGGATCATATGGCAATTCTAATTTTAGTTTCCTGAGGAACCTCAATACTGTTTTCCATAGTGGCTGTACTAACTTACATTCCTACCAACAGTGTAGGAGGGTTCCCTTTTCTAGGAGGTGGTATTTTGGAGATCAAAGAAAACCACAAGTCTATCAAACTATTGGTTAATTTCCCATTTGTAAATCTTGTTTCTGTTTCTCCTGATGCTAAAATGATCTTGAAGCCCAAGTGTTCTAAGATACATTTTCACACACACATATATTCACAGAGCATGTGGTGAGAACACACACACATGCACAAGCACGCATACACACACACACACGGGTTGATAATGGGTCCTTAGGAAAGAGGTGTTAGGGCTTAGTTTCTCCTGTTTGTTGACAGGTGTGAATAAAAGAAACCTGAAGATTCATCTTTGATCTAGCAAACTTTTTCTCCTTCTTTTAGCCTGGAATAAATGGCTAAATAAAGCTCTCCATTTTATAGGACTGAAAAGAAGGAGTACTTTGATCTTACTTGAAACATTGTTCAGCAGAAGCTTCTATTTACTGGCTCATAAAAGATTTTATGCCTCATCTGTTGTACTTAGGATGACTCTAGCAAATGTACTGGGAAAAGATTTGAAATGTGTTGCTTCCTGAAGTTAGAATTATAATCAGGTGTATTATTGAACCATCCAACTTTCCTTAATGTGTACAGATTTCTGCACTGGCAGGAAGTCTTGAAGTTAAACCCAAAGAGAACATTAAGCAAAATGTAGCCTTAGACTCTGAAAACATGGATGATCACCCACCTCTTTGAGCACAGACTTCAGAATGTGTGTGCCCGGCTCTTCCACAACAGTTTTATCTGATGAAACAACAGAAACACCTGTCACGGGCTGAGCTCACTGCCATCTATGAAAACATCAGGAACATTCTGATCCCAGCTCTGTTATGGAACAACTCAGAGACCTTGGGCAAATCTTGCCTCCTTCTTAGGCTTCAATTTCCTCATCTGTAAAATATTGACCCATTTCCTAGGAGATCTCAGAAAAAGATTGGCACTAGAGAGATGGTTATGAAAAACAGAAAATTTTCCAGAAATTCTTAGTGATAATTTAAAAAGGGGACCATTGGTTTATGTTGTGCCCTTGATAATGTGAAGATAGCTACTCTTTTAACAAGGGAAAAACAAAAGGAAAGTACCAGAAAGAAAGAATTCCCCAAAAGACAGGCAGCCATGGCCCTAGTGCTCTGATTCTTCATGTCCAGCCCCGTTTTAGAGTCAGTGCTTTTCCAAAGGGTCACCTTCAGTGCAATCTTAACAACACTCACCATTCACATGGCCATGGGCATGAAGAGTGACCAGGGAGCTCTGCCTTATCCAAGTGGACCTATGAAAAGTGGCTCCACTGACAATTGGTTTATCTTTTTCTTTTTTCTTTTAATTGTTTTTCTTTATTTCTTTATTATTTATTTTTGGCTGCGTTGGGTCTTTGTTGCTGCGCGTGGGCTTTCTCTAGTCGTGGTGAGCAGGGGCTACTCTTCATTGCGGTGCGCGGGCTTCTCATTGTGGTGGCTTCTCTTGTTGCGGAGCACAGGCTCTAGGGCTTTAGTAGTTGTGGCATGCGGGCTTAGTTGCTCCACAGCATGTGAGATCTTCCCAGACCAGGGCTCGAACCCGTGTCCCCTGCATTGGCAGGTGGATTCTTAACCACTACACCACCAGGGAAGTCCCTGTTTATCTTTTTCTTAACAAAAGATAAAAAGGTATTTCTGAAATTTTTGTTTGAGACTCTTAATTTTTTAATGAATGGCCATTAAAATATTTTTTCTCAATTTTTTGATTCAATAAGGTTCACCTGGTCAACATAGTTATTAATTCTCTTATACATTAACCTTGAGAAGTCAGATAGCATATACTTAAAGCACAGACTCTGAAGCCAGATTGCTCGGGTTCACAACCCAGCTCCATCATCTACCACTATGTTATGCTGGTCAAATTACCTCACTACTCTTTGCCTCAATTTCCTCATCTGTAAATGGGAATAGAAGTAGAACCTACTTCACAGTGTTATTGTAAGGAGCAAATTAGTTTATGTTAATTGCTCAGTGTAATGTCTGAACCATAGTAAGTACTACATAGTTGGGAACATTATTAAGTATCAATATTTCTTAAAACCACTGTGGGCAGATAAATCGTGAGCTATCAGCTCACCTTCAAAATGTATCTAGAACCTGACCACTTTTTACCTCCTCTGCCCCATGTCCACCACCACTTCTTGCTAGGCCTATTGCAGTAGCCTCCTAACTGGTTCTCCTGCTTTCTCTCTTGCCACCAACAAACTCCACAGAGCAACCTGAGTGGTCATCCCAACCCCCGAGTCACATCACATCACTCCTCTGCTCCATGTGCTTCATGACCCATCATCTGTTCAAAGTACAGGCCATCCACCATCTGGATGAGTTCAAGTTTATCCACCATCTGGCATCATCTTACGCTACCCTGTTCTCATCCCTCTGCTCCAACTACTGACATCTTGGTAGTTCCTTTTTTTTTTTTTTTAACATCTTTATTGGAGTATAATTGCTTTACAATGGTGTGTTAGTTTCTGCTTCATAACAAAGTGAATCAGCTATACATATACATATATCCCCATATCTCCTCCCTCTTGTGTCTCCCTCCCACCCTCCCTATCCCACCCCTCTAGGTGGTCACAAAGCACTAAGCTGATCTCCCTGAGCTATGCAGCTGCTTCCGACTAGCTAGCTATTTTACGTTTCGTAGTAGATATAAGTCCATGCCACCCTCTCACTTCGTCCCAGCTTACCCTTCCCCCTCCCCCTCCCCATGTCCTCAAGTCCATTCTCTACGTCTGCGTCTTTATTCCTGTCCTGCCCCTAGGTTCTTCATAACGTTTTTTTTTTTTTACATTCCATATATATGTGTTAGCATATGGTATTTGTTTTTCTTTTTCTGACTTACTTCACTCTGTCTGACACACTCTAGGTCCATCCACCTCACTACAAATAACTCAGTTTTGTTTCTTTTTATGGCTGATATTCCATTGTGTATATGTGCCACATCTTCTTTATCCATTCATCTGTCGATGGACACTTGGGTTGCTTCCATGTCCTGGCTATTGTAAATAGAGCTGCAATGAACATTGTGGTACATGACTTTTTGAATTATGGTTTT
Organism: Balaenoptera ricei; assembly: GCF_028023285.1. Classification (NCBI taxonomy): domain Eukaryota; kingdom Metazoa; phylum Chordata; class Mammalia; order Artiodactyla; family Balaenopteridae; genus Balaenoptera; species Balaenoptera ricei. The sequence continues at coordinate 11,748,987 of NC_082640.1, read as the reverse complement.
CTCAGGGTACATGCCCAGTAATGGGATTGCTGGGTCGTATGGTAGTTCTATTTTTAGTTTTTTAAGGAACCTCCTTACTGTTCTACAGAGTGCCTGTATCAATTTTACATTCCCACCAACAGTGCAAGAGGGTTCCCTTTTCTCCACACCCTCTCCAGCATTTATTGTTTGTAGATTTTTTGACGATGGCCATTCTGACTGGTGTGACTGGTGTGATACCTCATTGTAGTTTTTATTTGCATTTCTCTAATGACTAGTGATGTTGAGCAACCTTTTATGTGTTTGTTGGCAATCTATATGTCTTCTTTGGAGAAATGTCGATTTAGGTCTTCTGCCCATTTTTGGATTGGGTTGTTTGTTTTTTTGACATTGAGCTGCATGAGCTGCTTGTAAATTTTGGAGATTAATCCTTTGTCCGTTGCTTCGTTTGCAAATATTTTCTTCCATTCTGAGGGTTGTCTTTTCATCTTGTTTATGGTTTCCTTTGCTGTGCAAAAGCTTTGAAGTTTCATTAGGTCCCATTTGTTTATTTTTGTTTTTATTTCCATTTCTGTAGGAGGTGGGTCAAAAAGGATCTTGCTGTGATTTATGTCATAGAGTGTTCTGCCTATGTTTTCCTCTAAGAGTTTTATAGTGTCTGCCCTTACATTTAGGTCTTTAATCCACTTCGAGTTTATTTGTGTGTATGGTGTTAGGGAGTGTTCTAATTTCATTCTTTTGCAAGTAGCTGACCAGTTTTCCCAGCACCACTTATTGAAGAGGCTATCTTTTCTCCATTGTATATTCTTGCCTCCTTTATCAAAGATAAGGTGACCATATGTGCATGGGCTTATCTCTGGGCTTTCTGTCCTGTTCCAGTGATCTATATTTCTGTTTTTGTGCGAGTACCATACTGTGTTGATTACTGTAGCTTTGTAGTATAGTCTGAAGTCAGGGAGTCTGATTCCTCCAGCTCCGTTTTTCTTTCTCAAGATTGCTTTGGCTATTCGGAGTCGTTTGTGTCTCCATACAAATTGTGAAATTTTTTGTTCTAGTTCTGTGAAAAATGCCACTGGTAGTTTGATAGGGATTGCATTGAATCTGTAGATTGCTTTGGGTAGTAGAGTCATTTTCACAATGTTGATTCTTCCAATCCAAGAACATGATATATCTCTCCATCTGTTTGTATCATCTTTACATCTTGTGTCTTATAGTTTTCTGCCTACAGATCTTTTGTCTCCTTAGGTAGGTTTATTCCTAGGTATCTTTTTCTTTTTGTTGCAGTGGTAAATGGGAGTGTTTCCTTAATTTCTCTTTCAGATTTTCCATCATTAGTGTATAGGAATGCAAGAGATTTCTGTGCATTAATTTTGTATCCTGCTGCTTTACCAAATTCATTGCTTAGCTCCAGTAGTTTTCTGGTAGAGTATTTAGGATTCTTTATGTATGGTAGCATGTCATCTGCAAACAGTGACAGCTTTACTCCTTCTTTTCCGATTTGGATTCCTTTTATTTCTTTTTCTTCTCTGATTGCTGTGGCTAAAACTTCCAAAACTATGTTGAATAATAGTGGTGACAGTAGGCAACCTTGTCTTGTTCCTGATCTTAGTGGAAATGGTTTCAGTTTTTCACCATTGAGAACGACGTTGGCTTTGGGTTTGTCATATATGGCCTTTGTTATGTTGAGGTAAGTTCCCTCTATGCCTACTTTCTGGAGGGTTTTTATCATAAATCGGTGTTGAATTTTGTCAAAAGCTTTTTCTGTATCTATTGAGATGATCATATGGTTTTTTTCCTTCAATTTGTTAATATGGTGTATCACATTCATTGATTTGCATATATTGAAGAATCCTTGCATTCCTGGGGTAACCCCACTTGATCATGGTGTATGATCCTTTTAATGTACTGTTGGATTCTGTTTGCTAGTATTTTGTTGAGGATTTTTGCATCTATGTTCATCAGTGATATTGGCCTGTAGTTTTCTTTCTTTGTGACATCTTTGTCTGGTTTTGGTATCAGGGTGATGCTGGTCTCATAGAGTGAGTTTAGGAGTGTTCCTCCCTCTGCTATATCGTGGAAGAGCTTGAGAAGGATAGGTGTTAGCTCTTCTCTAAATGTTTGATAGAATTGGCCTGCGAAGCCATCTGGTCCTAAGCTGTTGTTTGTTGGAAGATTTTTGATCACAGTCTCAATTTCAGTGCTTGTGATTTGTCTGTTTATATTTTCTATTTCTTCCTGGTTCAGTCTCGCAAGATTGTGCTTTTTTAAGAATTTGTCCATTTCTTCCAGGTTGTGCATTTTATTGGCATATAGTTGCTTGTAGTAATCTCTCATGATCCTTTGTATTTCTGCAGTGTCAGTTGTTACTTCTCCTTTTTCATTTCTAATTCTATTGATTTGAGTCTTCTCCCTTTTTTTCTTGGTGAGTCTGGCTAATGGTTTATCAATTTTCTTTATCTTCTCAAAGAACCAGCCTTTGCTTTTATTAATCTTTGCTCTTGTTTCCTTCATTTCTTTTTCATTTATTTCTGATCTGATCTTTATGATTTCTTTCCTTCTGCTAACGTTGGGGTTTTTTTATTCTTCTTTCTCAAATTACTTTAGGTGTAAGGTTAGGTTGTTTATTTGAGATGTTTCTTGTTTCTTGAGGTAGGATTGTATTGCTATAATCTTCCCTCTTAGAACTGCTTTTGCTGCATCCCATAGGTTTTGGGTCGTCGTGTTTTCATTGTCATTTGTTTCTAGGTGTTTTTTTTATTTCCTCTTTGATTTCTTCAGTGATCTCTTGGTTATTAAGTAGTGTATTGTTTAGCCTCCATGTGTTTGTATTTTTTACACATTTTTTCCTGTAATTGATATCTAGTCTCTTAGCGTTGTGGTCGAAAAGGATACTTGATACGATTTCAGTTTTCTTAGATTTACCAAGGCTTGATTTGTGACCCAAGATGCGATGTATCCTGGAGAATGTTCCATGAGCACTTGAGAAGAAAGTGTATTCTGTTGTTTTTGGATGGACTGTCCTCTAAATATCAATTAAGTCCATTTTGTTTAATGTATCATTTAAAGCTTGTGTTTCCTTATTTATTTTCATTTTGGGTGATCTGTCCGTTGGTGAAAGTGGGTTGTTAAAGTCTCCTACTATTATTGTGTCACTGTCGATTTCCCCTTTTATGGCTGTTAGCATTTGCCTTATGTATTGAGGTGCTCCTATGTTGGGTCTATAAATATTTACAGTTGTTATATCTTCTTCTTGGATCGATCCCTTGATCATTATATATTGTCCTTCTTTGTCTCTTGTAATAGTCTTTATTTTAAAGTCTATTTTGTCTGATATGAGAATTGCTACTCCAGCTTTCTTTTGATTTCCATTTGCATGGAATATCTTTTTCCATCTCCTCACTTTCAGTCTGTATGTGTCCCTAGGTCTGAAGTGGGTCTCTTGTAGACAGCATTTATACGGGTCTTGTTTTTGTATCCATTTAGCCAGTCTGTGTCTTTTGGTGGGAGCATTTAATCCATTTACATTTAAGGTAATTATCGATATTTATGTTCCTATTACCATTTTCTTAATTGTTTTGGGTTTGTTATTGTAGGTCTTTCCCCTCTCTTGTGTTTCCTGCCTAGAGAAGTTCATGTAGCATTTGTTGTAAAGCTGGTTTTGTGGTGCTGAATTCTCTTGGCTTTTGCTTGTCTGTAAATGTTTTAATATCTCTGTCGAATCTGAATGAGATCCTTGCTGGGTAGAGTAATGTTGGTTGTAGATTTTCCCCTTTCATCACTTTAAATATGTCATGCCACTCCCTTCTGGCTTGCAGAGTTTCTGCTGAAAGATCAGCTGTTAACCTTATGGGGATTCCCTTGTATGTTATTTGTTGTTTTTCCCTTGCTGCTTTTAATATTTTTTCTTTGTGTTTAATTTTTGATAGTTTGATTAATATGTGTCTTGGCGTGTTTCTCCTTAGATTTATCCTGTATTGGACTCTCTGTGCTTCCTGGACTTGATTATGTATTTCCTTTCCCATATTAGGGAAGTTTTCAACTATAATCTCTTCAAATATTTTCTCAGTCCCTTTTTATTTCTCTTCTTCTTCTGGGACCCATATAACTCGAATGTTGGTGAGTTTAATGTTGTCCCAGAGGTCTCTGAGACTGTCCTCAATTCTTTTCATTTTTTTTCTTTATTCTGTTCTGCAGTGGTTATTTCCACTATTTTATCTTCCAGGTCACTTATCCGTTCTTCTGCCTCAGTTATTCTGCTATTGATTCCTTCTAGAGAATTTTTCTTTTCATTTATTGTGTTGTTCATCGTTGTTTGTTTGTTCTTTAGTTTTTCTTCATCCTTGTTAAACGTTTCTTGTATTTTCTCCATTCTACTTCCAAGATTTTGGATCATCTTTACTATCATTACTTTGAATTATTTTTCAGGTAGACTGCCTATTTCCTCTTCATTTGTTTGGTCTGGTGGGTTTTTACCTTGCTCCTTCATCTACTGTGTGTTTCTCTGTCTTATTTTGCTTAACTTACTCTGTTTGGGGTCTCCTTTTCACAGGCTGCAGGTTCGTAGTTCCCGTTGTTTCTGGTGTCTGCCCCCAGTGGCTAAAGTTTTGGTAGTTCCTTTAACAGCCTAGCTTATTGCTACCCAAGGCTTTATATTTTCTGAAATGTTCTTCGAATAGACATCTGTGACAAGGGTGGCTTCTTCATTCAGTCTCTATTTACATGTCATCCTATCTGAAGTGAGTTCTTGGCCACAGTTTCTGAAATACCATTTCCTTTGCTGTTAGGTTTACCCTTACCTGCTTTATATTCCTTTAGTGAACTACAGATCTTCCCTGGTTTATGATGGGGTTATGTCCTGATATACCCATAATAACTGCAAAATACCATAAGTTGAAAATGGGTTTAATACACCTAGCCTACCGAACACTGTAGCTTAGCCTAGCTTACGTTACACATACTCAGAACACTTACATTAGCCTACAGGTGGGCAAAATCATCTAACACCAAGCCTGTTTTATAATACAGTGTTGAATAGCTCATGTAATTTATTGGCTACTGTACTGAAAGTGAAAAACAGAATGGTTGTCTGGTACTGAACGGTTGTAAGTGTCTTGGTCGTTCCCCCTGTTGATCACATGGCAGACAGGCAGCTGCAGCTCTGCGTCTGTGCAGCATCACGAGAGACTATCTACCACATATCACTAGCCCAGGAAAAGATCAGAATTCAAAGTCTGAAGTACGGTTTCTACTGAATGCATATTACTTTCACACCGTCATAAAGTCAAAAAATCGTAAGTCAAACCATTTTAATTTGGGGACCGTTCGTAATTACCGCCTGATGTGGTATATGCTCGTGTGTGTGTGCTAGCACATCCCTGACTCTCCCCAACTCGCGTAAAGGATCCAAGAGAGCAAATGTCTTGTTTCATTTGCTGCTCTTTTACAAGCTCCTAATATGGTGCCTACGTATAGTTAGATGCTCAATAAGTACGTGTTGAATGAATTAACGAACTGGAGTAGATAATGTAGTTGTTTATATTTGAAAACACTTTTACACGCACTATTTTATTTGATTCCACGAAGTAGGAATCAACAGGGGGGCAAATTTCTTTTCTTGCACGTTACACCTATATACAATGGGTCCGATCCCAAAATGATTTCCATAGTGACAGAAAGCAGATCAGTGGTTTCTCAGGGGATGACGAGGATCACAAAGGGGATGTGGGAATACTTGGGAGCAATCAGATATTCAATATCCTCATTGTGGTGATAGTTTCATGGGTATATGCGTATATCAGAACTTTCCAAGTTTGTACATTTTAAATACGTACAATTTATTGTATGTTATTTTCCCTCAATAAAGCTGTTTTTCAAAAAAGCACATTAGATAACTTTCAAGATCGTGCAACATTTTAATGGCAAAGTTTGGAGCCACATGGGCAGATTCCTTGGGTCTTTATTAACAGTAACAATTTACAATTTTGTTTACATATTCCTCTGTGTTGAAAAGGGAACTTTGATTTTAAAGTTTGGAGATGTTCTCCATCACTTACGTTTCATCCCTTAAATTAAGTGAAAATCAAATAGCCAGAAGTAATTGGATAGTATTTGAAGAATTGCAAGTTTATAGAATTTTCAGACGAGCAAGTTAGAGAATTAAATGATTGGACCGAGGTCATCTAGAACAGCAGGTTTGGCACAGGAATTAGAAGCTGGATAACGCTGAATTTTGTTTCTCAGCATAAAAGCCATATTTCTCTTCCTTCCATTCTTTATTGACAAATTGTAATTTTTTCCCCCCAAAGTACTGAAAATATCTGTTTCTCAAAGTCCTTTGAGTGTGTTTTCTTTTCCTCTTTTGTGAATGAGGCGTTCTAAATGCCTTCTGGCATGTACAAGACTCACTGTGAAGCTCTTTTTTTTTTTAATTTACTATTTAAGAGAGGGACCCTCTGTTGAAAAAAAAATACCAATAGAACTGAAGTCAGTAAAGATATCAGCAAGATGTATGTGTCAGGTCAAGTTAAGGCTGAAATCCCATCTAATGTAGTCAAATAAGCCACACTTTAATTAATAAATCTGTTCCTGAGAAAGCAACTCTTCTCAAATTGATGAATATTTTTCTGTTTAAATGGACACATTTTTAAAATTTCCTGCTGTATGCTACTGAGTACTTACTGAATGCGAAGTATACAGAGGGATACAAAGAGGTCAGCCTAACTCTCAAGGAGATGGAATAGAACAAATGACAGGTATTTTGGAATGCAAGGAGTATATGTTTTTGAGATTCTTGAGACCATTTTTTTTGTTTTGTTTTGAATTGTTACTGAATCTTTACCTTTTAGCTTTAAATTGATTGGTTTATCCCCTTTATTTCACTAACATTCCCAAGACACTTGGTCAAATAATTTATAATTGTGATTTTAAGTGCATTTGAGTACTAATAACTACTTAAAAGGTATGCTTGGTGAATTCTTTCATAATATTAATAATTACTCCTTGGTTATTTATTATGAGAAATTGTGTTTATGCATGTGTATGTGCATATGCACATATGCGATTTGCTTAAATTGGGACAAGCTTTTCCATTATATTTGCAAGCATCACACAGTAATCTTAGGCAACCCTATTTGGGCAGAGAGAAAGAAAACAATGGAAAATTAAAACTCCTATGTGATTATTTTTCCATTTGCATCACTTCTCACATCTAAACAGACACTAGGATGTTTCCTTGTGTCTAGCTGTGAACACTGAATATTTTTAGTTTCTCTTTAGAATTGGAGACTAGACATATCAGTAGGTAGTTGCTAATGGAAATTGATGCTTTTGCTTCTGGCCAAGCATACCACAGAGATCATGGAGGTAACATCCAACTCATGCACAGAACATGCCTTATAAACAAGAGAAGTCATCGACCAGGGTAGATTAGTAATATCTGTGTAGAAACAAGCTCTAGTTGGATTGCCAGATACCACTGTGACTAAAAGTTGTTTGTGTCTGCAGAATTCTAAAAGAAAGATCCCTTGCAATTTTTTACATTTGTTATAATTTTCCATTAAGGTTGTAACAATACCACAAAAATGTTTGGTCAAAAAAAAAAAAAAAGAAATCTGAATCTTCTAAAAATATTTCTCATATTACTGATGGCATTTGAGCAGTGTCTCATATGACTTGCTTTGCCAGTCTTCTGCAATCCTTTGGGACTATTTTGAGACTGGATTACCCAATGCTTTAGCTTAAGTTCTCCATATTTTACAAAATCCCCTTCCAGCTACGTGACAGAACGACTAGAAAGTTCTCTATAAGCACTGTCTCCAATTCCCCTCCTGTGGTTCCTCTTGAACCCGTCCATTCAGAACTTTAGTCCCACCACTCCATACAAACAGCTGTGGTCAAGGTCACCAGTGACTGCCCCATGTAAATCAGCCCTCTTTTCATCTGACTTGTGAGCACTCAACATGCTAGGACTTCCTGTCCTTAAGACATGAACTTCTCCTGGCTTCCTGGACGCCTCTCACTCTCAGCCATCTTCTGACCTCACCGGCCGCTCCTCTTAGATCTTCTTTGTTGACTCCTTTTCAATTTCTCACCCTTAAACACTGGCCTCAGCCCCCAGACCACTTCTGTTCTCAGCTATGCTAGTGCCCTCAGTGGTCTGATCAAGCCTCCTGGTGCCAAATGTTACCTATATGATTGTCTTGGTCAGCTCAGGCTGTCATAACAAAATACCATAAACTCAGTGGCTTAAACAATGGAAATGTATTTCCTCACAGTTTGGAGGCTTGGAAGTCCAAGATCAGGGGCCAGCATGGTCAGATTCTAGTGAGGCCTCTCTTCCTGGCTTGCAGATGGCCACCTTCTCAGTGTGCTCACCCATGGCCTTTCCTTGGTGCCTATGCATGGAGAGAGAAAGAAGGCAAGCTCTCTGGTGTCTTTTTTTATAAGGGCACTAATCCCTTCATGAGAGCCCCACCCTCATGCCCTCATCCAGACCTAATCACCTCCCAAAGGCCCCACCTCCAAATACTGTCACATTAAGGTTTGGGGCTTCAACATATGAATTTTGAGGGGACACAGACATTCAGTGCATAACAATATAATGACCCCTCTGGCCCAGACCTCTCCCCTGAAGTCCCCAGATAAATATTTCACATCACCTACTTGACATCTCACCCTTAACAGGTCTAAAAATGACCTTCTGATTCCCCCAACAAAACCTACTTCTCCAACATCAGTCCATTGCAGCCCTCCCCTGCCAGCTGCTCACACCAAAACCCTGTCATTTTCCTTGACTCTTTTTTTTTTTTTTAATCTCATTTCACATCCAATCTGTCGGGAAATCCTATTCACTCTCTTTTCATACTATATCCAGAAATCTGACCACTTTTTACCACCTCTAATACTCTGCCCAGGTCCAAACCACCATAATTCCTGTGGTCTCCTGATGTTAACCCTTATCCTGTTTAGTCAGTTCTTAACAAAGCAGCCCTGGTAAATAAATCACACCTTCACCTTGTCTCACCTCTGTTGTTTTCCTAGCTTATCGAGAGTTAAGGGTCTACACCGTCTGACCACTTGCTTCCTTCCTAATCTCATCTCATCCATTCGCTACCTCTCTCACTCTCCTCCAAACACACTAGTCCTTTACTGTTCCTGGGACGCACCAGGCACACTCCTGCCCTAAGAAAACTTGCTCCTCTCTCTGGCTGGATTGTGCTTCACCCAGATATCTGCAAGCCTTGCTCCCACCTTCTTTCAAATATTTTATCAGCAGGACATCCAACTACTGGGAATAAAATAGCAATGCCCCACTCCCGCCCCACTTCTCTCTGCCCCCCACACTCTGTTTTATTTTACTCCGTTATTTGACATATTCTCCACTGTCTCGTCTATGAGCTTATTGTCTATTGTACATCAATAGAGGGCTTCCCTGGTGGCACTGTGGTTAAGAATCTTCCTGCCAATACAGGGAACCTAGGTTCAAACCCTGGTCCAGGAAGATCCCACATGCCGCGGAGCAACTAAGCCCGTGCACCACAACTACTGAGCCTGCGCTCTAGAGCCCGCGAGCCACAACTACTGAGCCCACGTGCCACAACTACTGAAGCCCGTGCACCCAGAGCCCATGCTCCGCAACAAACAGAAGCACCGCAATGAGAAGCCGGCGCACCACAACGAAGAGTAGCCCCCGCTCGCCGCAACTAGAGAAAGCCCGCGCGCAGCAACGAAGACCCAACACAGCCAAAAAAAAGACTGTTAGGAAACTTTTGTACATCAGTAGAAACTCAGATCTCTGAGCTTGCCGTTGTACAGCTTACCTGTATTACACCCAGGTACTCAATAAGTATTTATAGAAGGACCGAAATCTGTCTTTCATGCTAATTCTGCTGAAGTGAATGCAGAGCTGCTGCTCTAAATCTGAAAGAGCCTCGAGTTTCACCAACGTTTCTCCCTCCTAAAGTTTTCATTGTGGGATCAAAATAACAATTCAGCCTGCTTTTGCTCTTAGTTGTTTTAAACGGCACAAACACACTGTGTAGGTTGAAGTACTTGTCCCGTGGAAAGGGTACAGAGTCTATGATTCTGCCTTCTGTTATGCTTGTTTTAAAGCATAATGTTTATGTATCAGTTGAACTGCTATTATAGAAGATAAAGCCGGGAGAATGCACAGATGCCTGGATGTGATAGTAATTTGGGTTGGGTCTTTTTTCTCCAGGTTACTTCCAGCCTAGGGGAGGGACTCTACTTGTCCAATGCCTGTTGTGATGGGGCAGCCCAAGACGATGGCTTGATAAATTCTTCAGCTCTTAAAGCAAGTAGAGGTATTATGGGCTTTCCCATATCACTTCTTTCCCAGGGCTTTCAGTAGGAATACCAACAATTGTCATTTTGATCTTGAGGCATTTAGGGGTGGGTTGGGGGGACTCTTACCTCTGAAAGCAGGGAGAAAGGTTATTGATGGCATGTCTGGAAGCAGGGCTTGTATTTTGCTGGCAGTGCTGGGAAGACCTGGGGACATGGATCTGAGCAGGACCACTTTGTCATCGCCGTGCCTTCCCAGCCACCACTCCCAGAGCTACTTTTGCCACCCTCGGACATCTGTTCTTTATTGCGATCGTGTGGTGGAGAACAGAAGCTACTTTCAAAAGGCAGCACTGCAACTTCAAAGGGAAATGGGGAGGAAAAGGAAGTAGCCATGTGTCATGTCTCTTAAATGCCTCTTCAGCAAGTACCAGAGGAAACAGAAGGTAAAGGTACGATAAAGTCTCTTGGGGTCCTTTGAGGGCAGACTGGAAAGCTCAGATTGTCAAGCCCAGCCCTGGAGACTCATGTCATGGGAACCAGTGCCCAGAGCCAGCCACTGCGGGCTGGAGGCGGGGCCTTTGGGGGGAGAGACTGTGGCTTCATCTTGTTACCCTCTTGCACCTAGAATTCCACTGGCAGCAACTCTCTTTTTCCACTTGCTTGTAAAGCAAGAACAGGCGTACAAGAATACCTCTGTCAGAGATTAGATAAACCTTACAAAAGCTTTGTAAAGCCCCCTTCCAACCAGGACAAGGGCCACCAAGTGACCTAGGTTGGCACGCTTGACCGGCAGGCACATCTCAACCCCGTTCTCTCTTCTCCGTGGCTCACACCCTTGAACACACGACTGTGATCTGAGCGCCCATCCGGGCCTCAGAGAATGCCATGTCTCTCGGGACCCCCTTTATTCCTCTGGCCAGGGCTGAGAGAAGGACATTCCAGATCTCCCCAGAGGGGCAGGGTGTGGAGAGGACCAAAGACAGGAGACACAGGAGAGGCTTCCAGAAGAGCCACACCCTCTGGCCTGGGCCCAAGGACACAGCAGGAAAGACACAGGGAGAGGGGAGCAGGCAGGCGGCCAGGGACAGGCCTTGGAAGGGCCTCACCCACCTCTCGCTCCATCACTGCGCACTCCAGGCTGGAGTCCGGCTGGATTTGTCTGGGAGGGTCCACAGGGCAGCTGTGGCCTGTCGTGGTGGAGGGGAACATTTATTACAGCCTGGGAAAGCCTATTGAAAAGCTCAGAAGAACCCAGTGGTGAACAAATAACAGAATAATTAGCACATAATCATCATGGTGAAAATGTGAAGCTTAAATTGTCACCGAAGCAGTTCACCAATGTATACAACGTGGAGACACTAAAAGCAGCTCAGCGTGACTCAGCTTTCCTGCCAACATTCAACCAAAAATAAAGTAAGCAAATCTCTGGAGAGGTAGAGGACACTCAAGTACCCTGGTGCGTGAGGACCACTCAAAAAATAAACGTAAAATCACCTGTCGATAGAAGCTTCTATTCCTAGCGCTGAGGCTGATGTTCAGGAAACGTTCCTCATCCTGTGTCACAGAGCCTGCCTGGGGCAAGATCACAGAGGCTCCTATACTGTGTGTCTAAATATTTTTAAAGCTGTAAATCAAGCTGACAAACTGTTAGATAGAACATGCTCTATCCTCTCATGCTTTGACCAGTATACCTTCGTAATGACGTAGAAAGGCAGTTTTGCTTTTAGTGTTTTTGAAATTCTCAGCGTCCTCTGCTGGATCATGAGGCAAAGGGGGGTCCCCCTCACCCCCTACCTGCAGCAGTGCCCCTTCCTCCTGACTCTCCCTCCGGCTCTTCTCTCATTTCACTTGTGAGTGATGCCCGACTGCAAACACAAGCTCCCTCCACACGCCCTGCAGGCGCCCGAGCCTTGATCCCCCCCTCAGCACTTGGGGTGCACATGCCGATGTGGGGGGGAGGAGGTGCTCCAAAGTGTGGCCCCCGGGACAGGGCCCCTCTGCCACCTCCTCATCCAGCACGTACTTCAACCCTCATTCCATCAGGACTTAAACGCATAAGCCCTGCCCTTGCATCAGATATATACGCGTGTAACTGAATCACTTTGCTGTACAGCAGAAATTAACGCAGCACTGTAAATCAACTATGCTTCAATGAAAAAGAATCAGATCACAGGCCTTGAGGGAAGCTGATCATTCCTATGAGAGCTGGCTGGGTGGGTTAGTTCCTTTATGTTTCTCATGTGACGGAGCAAGTCTCTTGTTTAAGAGCTTTGAAATGAAGGCCGGTGAGATGTGAATTCCCCTAATGGCCCACGCCCTCTTTCTCACCACTCTCCACAAAAAATTCTGAGCCTCCCCCTTGACACCTAAGAAGCTGAGAAAAAGCAGCCCCGAGGAGGACCGGCCACTCAGTGCGTGCCTCACCTGCCAGTCAGTCATATTTCCAACTGCACCGCCTTCTCCACAGACCTGGGAGCAGAAAAGCAAAGAGTGAGATGTGAGTGTTCTGGAATATTCGTCAGTGGCTGCCTGTGCTCAGAGTATCACCCTTCGACCAAGGCCCTCCAGGCTTTCCGGCTCCTTTACCTGCGTGGGTGCCCCCCCACCCCAGGCCCGAGGGTGGCAAAGGCCAGCTGCTTGCAGACAGATGGCTTTTATCCCCCAAATATTTCACTGAGGCGCTGGGGGACGGATGCGTCCCATGAGAGTCACAGATGGACAGAGACCAGAATTACTGGGGCCAAGAGCCCCGGCAGGAGGCTGGGCCTCCAGAGGAGACCAAGATGTGGGGTCCGGGAATGAGAGTGAGGAACGGAAGGATGTAGGAAGAGGTGGCGCCAAAGGCTCTTTGGGGTCCAAGCATCCCACAGTTACTGCTTTTAAAACATGAATTTGAAAAAGTGGGGGGTCTGTCTAATGAAATGGAACCCACAGATATGGGTCTACTGTCATTTGTTTACAACGTTTGTCATCAAAGGATGATTTTTATTTTTTGTCGTTCGCGTGAAAGTATAAGGAAGCAGCACGATTCCCATTGACCCTGAAAGTTTCCTCTGGAAATTGTTGACGATCCTGAGGTTTGCTTACCAGAGGAGAAAAGAAGTTTGTCCTATCAACCCCTCCCAGTGTCTTTCTCCCCCAGTTCAGGGACCGGACAGGTTGTATCTTTTCAAGTAGAATAATTTTCATATAATAATAGAAAATAAAAGAAACTATGAACAATAAAATTCATAACACTATATATGGGTGGGTATTTTTAAATCTACATGTAATTTATATAAAAACCAGCATTTCATACTGAAAGGTTTTCTAAAGATATATTCATTCATCCATAATAATTACTGGTTATTATTATGTAAGACACTAATAATTTAGCATAGAAGAAAATAAATTTCCGATTAACTCAGATGGTTTCTCACTAATGTCCATAACCTCTGGGCTTAAATCTGCTAATCAGTATGATTGAAGACCATGCACGATGTATAAATCTCCTACTGGGATGGGTATATATACATTTTGATTTATAGTCAAAGTCTTTCTGATACTTGGAAAACATTCATTGGAAATTCTGTAAAAGTTGTACTTTTCGTATCCATAAAAGGCCAATTAGTTTTTTTCTGGGACCATGATTATTGTACTTTTATACTTTTGTTCTTCAAGAAAATCTGCTTCCTTTTGTGGCCTTTACTCTTTGGGTCTGTATTATAGAATTTCAACACCCACTTTTTTATCAAAAGCCAAGGGAAACTTCCAAATTTCCATAACTACATCCAGGTTTAAGCTCCTAGGTCAGATCTGGGTGCTCTGTGGAAGCAACACTATTCAGATAGTATTATCTTAACATTAAAAAAAATGATTTATTCTTTAATTTTTTTGGTTGGAAAAAGTACAGAAAACCTAACAATATAATAATATAGTAGACATTACCGAAATTAAACAGATACTCGCATCTGTTTAACACCTAAGAGGCAGAGTGGCACAGTGGTTAAGATCATTAGCTGGGTGAGTCACACAGGTTACTTCTCTTTGCCTCAGTGTTCCTCATCTGTAAAATGGGGATAATTACAATAGCAATCTCATAAAGAAGATTAAATGAGTTAATCTGTTTGGAGAAGGTTTAGATCAGTGCCTGGCACACAGCAAGTGCTATGTAAGTTGTCAAGTTTTATTTTTTTTATTCCCCCACCCCACCCAAAGCTTATCAAAATATAGTTAGGCTGACCTCTGGTGGCCCTCACATTTTAAAAAGAAAGTTAATATTTCTATAATAGCTTCAGGCTTCATATGTTTTTAAAGAAGTAAAATGTAAAACCCCATCTTCTCTCCTCCCTCCTTCTTCTTTCCCAGAGCTAACCGACCCCTACAGTTGGAGAGTATAACTGCCATGCAAGTTTTGGTGCTATATTTGGTACACGCATAAACAATATATATTACTAATTTGTGTGTTATAAAACTTTACATAAATGGGATCATACTGCATGTATCCTTTTGTCACTTTCTGTGTTCACTCAACTTTACCTTTTGGAGATTTATCCATGTTGGTAGATGTGGTTCTACTTCATTCATTATAACTGTTGTTGACAATTCCATTATATGAATGAACCACTGAGAACAAATCAGTGAGAAATAGTGCCACAATGAGCATCATGGAGCCGGTGACCACACATGAGATTTTTATCTGTGATGGATAATTTACAAGAAATAGCCATTTTACAGGATGCACATCTGACACTTCACCAGGTGTCCTAAAATGATTGTGCAAATTTGCACTTTCACCAGCAGTGGATAGCAGACCCCATTTTCCCATGACTTCGCCAGTAATTGAGGTTATTGGATTTACTAACTTTTGCCTGTCTGGTGGGTATAAAATAGTACATCATTGTTTCCATTTTTATTTCCATAATTACTGGTGAGATTGGGCATTTTTATATTCATTGGCTGCTGGGGTTTCTTCTGCTATGAGTTGCCTATTTATATCCATTTTTGCATATCCACTATTGTTGCCCATTTTCTATTTTCTTATTGATTTATGAGGGTTCTTTAATTATTTGGACTACTAATCCCTGGTAGAGCATGTGAGTTATAAATATCTTCTTTCAGACTCTGGTTTGTCTTCTTTACTTTGTTTTCAATGTCTTTTGTAGTACAGAATATTCATTTTAATTAAGCAATACTTTCTGGGAGTTCCCTGACAGTCCAGTGGTTAGGACCCTGCACTTTCACTGCCGAGGGCCCGGGTTCAGTCCCTGGTCGGGGAACTAAGACCCAGAAAGCCATGTGGTGCAACCAAAAAAAAAAAAGGCAATACTTTTCTCTGTGGTTTATAGTTTTTATTTCTTTTAAAAGTCTTTCCCTCTACCAGTATGCAAGTATGCAAAAACACCATGTTTTATTTTATTTCATAGTTTAGCTTCTCACACATAGGTCTTTAGTCCATTAGGAATTTATTTTACTTACGTTGTAAGGAAAGGATATATTTTTTACTTTTTCCATATGGTGCACCAATTTTCCTGACACTGTTTATTGAATAGTTGTTTCTCCAGGGACTTGTACCACCACCTCAGTCATATCAAGCTTTCATAAAAACTGTGGCTTCTTCTAGGCAATCTATTTTGTTCCATAGTCCTGTTTGTTCTCTCCCTGTGCCAAAACCACACTGTCCTAATAGTGTTGATATCTGGTAGGAAAATACTCCCTCTTACTATTGTTCCTCAAAATTGATATATTGTTATAAGTGGTATGTTTTTATCAAACTATATTCTCTGATTTTTTTCTAGTATTTGGGGTTGCTTTCGAGTCTCTATGTTGATCTTATATTATTCAGTCATATTGAATCCTTATGAGTTCTAACACTGTGTCTGCAGGTTTCCTTGGATTCTCTGTTATATCATCTGAGAATAATCACAATTCTGACGATCCCTTCTAATCCACATGCCTTGTATTTCTTTTTCTTGTATTAACTGGGACTTTAACTGCAACGATAGCAAAATTTCTGAGTTTGAAGAGAATGCTTCTACGATTTCATCATCAAGTGCTATGCTTGTCGAAGGTTTTTGGTGGATGCCTTTCACCACATTAAGAAAGTTCTCTTTAATTCTTTTTTTTATTTTATTATTTTTTAATTTATTTATTTTAATTTATTTTTGGCTGCGTTGGGTCTTTGTTGCTGCACATGGGCTTTCTCTAGCTGCAGTGAGCAGGGCTTACTCTTCATTGTGGTGCGAGGGCTTCTCATTGCAGTGGCTTCTCTTGTTGCAGAGCACGGGTTCTAGGTGCACGGGCTTCAGTAGTTGTGGCACGTGGGCTCAGTAGTTGTGGCTCATGGGCTCTAGAGCACAGGCTCAGTACGTGTGGCGCACAGGCTTAGTTGCTCCGCGGCATGTGGGATCTTCCTGGACCAGGGCTCGAACCCCTGTCCCCTGCATTGGCAGGCAGATTCTTAACCACTGTGCCACCAGGGAAGCCCGTTAATTCTTAAGTTATTGTATTTTTTTAAAAAATTATGGATGTGTTGGATTTTTCTTCACATTTTTCTGACACCATCAATTATCAAGATTATCAATTATCAATTGATAATTATCAATTATCAAGATTACTGTAAAGTTTCTCTTTACTTATTTATTATTGCAGAACATATTAGTACTAGATTTTCTAGTGTTAAACCATCTTACACTCCTGAGATAAACTCTTCTTGGTCATGTTGTACTTTTTTCATACATCGCTAGAGTTGCTTTGCTATTATTTAATCTAGGGGGTTGCATTTAAATTTGAAGTCTTTCCTTTTATTACTTTCCTAATATCCAGGTGAATACTAGCCTTATAAAATGAGTTGATATGGCAGTGTTTAATTTAACCAGCAGTTCACCCTAAGTGTAAGAAAGAATCCAATTACAGTTTTAGTATACCCACAATCAGTTATGTTTCTCACAGCATTTTCTTATAATATATATTTTTTATAATTTCTGCTGCTCTTTTTTTTCTAACTTTATTATTTTTTTTGGCTGCATTGGGTCTTCATTGCTGCATGTGGGCTTTCTCTAGTTGTGGCGAGCGGGGGCTTCTCTTGTTGCGGAGCACGGGCTTCTCATTGCAGTGGCTTCTCTTGTTGCAGAGCACAGGCTCTAGGCATGTGAGCTTCAGTAGTTGTGGCATGCGGGCTCAGTAGTTGTGGTGCATGGGTTCAGTAGTTGTGGCTCGTGGGCTCTAGAGCACAGGCTTAGTAGTTGTGGCACGTGGGCTTAGTTGCTCCGTGGCATGTGGGATCTTCCTGGACCAGGGCTTGAACCCATGTCCACTGTATTGGCAGGTGGACTCTCAACCACTGCGCCACCAGGGAAGTCCTTATAATATGTTTTGCCTTAATTGTTGAGTAAGCTTTAAGATTAAATTATTGACCCAGCTGCTGTTGCTCTGAGTGACTTTGTGCTGTAACCTCTTCATAGTCAAGTGTCTAACTCTCCATGTAAGAGGGCAGTAAGACCCACTGGGAAGGACTGGCTCATGGCACCAGAAATCAGCATCTTAGATATGCACATCTTTAACACAGCTTGAACTCCAAAAGTTATCAACAGATATCAGTGTTTTTTAGAGAAATCCTTTGGGATGCTCACTTCAACAGTATTATTATTTCACTTGAGTCCCAACTGTACTAATTTGTCTGGAACAAAACCAAGTTAAGGGATTAAGCACTAATGGTGCCGTTACTAAGACTCTGTGTCAAGAATGAGTACCTCCCAGAAGGATCTCTGTCCACTGACTGCTGTCAGTCAGGTTGTTGGGTGGGCAAGACTCTATCATATTTAACTTTTATACAAAGTTATTTTTTAACACATCCTGTCATGATTCTAACATGTGTTGCTCTTTATGACTCTTTAAAGCACATTCTAAATTAGAATTTCCCTTAAAATTGCTGTTGCAATTTTTCAGTCCCTCATTAAGACTTTCCAGAGGGTCTTCGTAGTTCTCCAGTTATAACTCATAGAAGGTAAATTAGTTAAAAGACTTAACAAAGTCTTGCCTTGTCTTTAAATATCACATGTCTGAAAGAAATAAGAAAATATCTGATTGATATAATCCATTTCAGATACTGCAGCAAAGATTTGGTATTTACCTAAATCAAAGACACTAAAATCTTAAAGTTATTCCCCCCAACTGCCCAAAAAAAAAAGAGCATCCAGACTTTCTGTGGAGAACAGATTTTCTATTATCTTTTTCCTCCATGTAAGGCAACGCTCAACATCTTGCTTTGTCACCTACTTGAAAAGCTATTCCGTAGGAAGGGGCGTGACAGCATGAGTCCTCTCCGGGATGTGAAATGTTTCCAACATCAGAGGGCATGCTAGCACTTTTCAAGGAACACATGTGGCCTGGTCTTCAAATTACTGCTGTGTCTGAAACAAAATGTCAGCTGGTGTTGGACCTGAATTGTTAACTTCTAAATAACAGTGTCATTTATGGAACCACTGTGTGGGTTAGAACGCAGGGTGTGACCCTTGGTTTACCACTGTACCTCCCATTCCTGGCACAGTATAGAGGCTGGTCTCTTGAATGAATAAAGCCATCTCTACAAGTCCATCCAAGGTACATCTCAGTGCATTACACTTTTTTTTTAAATCATAAGACTCTTAAATTCAGTCTCTTAAGGATAACACGACGACATTAACTATCCTAGAATCTTTCGCTTATATTAAATACCAATGTCTTCCCCATTTCAGATGCCAATTTATATTCTACCAGCTCCACTTATAGTTTAATATGTTCCCCTCCCTTGGCCCATCACTTCTGGCTTAAAAAATTAACCAATTAACTGAATAGGAACCCTAATTGGCCAGTCTCTTTAGATCTGTGAGGGTCATCTTTTAAGATGATCAAATCAAAGCATGCTAATTTGAGAAAATATAAAAAATATAGAAAATCATGAAGAAAAGAACATCACCCAAGAACTTACCACCCAAAGACAACCTCTCTGGACATTTCATCAAATAGGAAGACTTAGCCATGAACCTGATGAAACCAAGGTTCAGGCCCCTATAAATAAATGATTTACTTTCATAATGAATTTTATGTTTCTAACTTTGTATTCTTATTCTGAAAGAGGTCCCTCAAAATTGTAATAAGCTTCAGGACCCACAAAACTTGGATCCATCACTGCCATTAAGGTGATTAATTGATTTTTTAAAAATCTAATTCCTTTCTGTTTTATAACATACTTTGCCACTTGACAAAATACAAATTTTTTTCTCATTGCCGTTTTCTTTTAGAATTCCTTTTAATAACAGTGTAGTGTTCCAGTGAATGGATTTATTATATGAATTGATTTATTAAATGAATCCTCTAATGTTGGAATCCACTCTTCCTCCCCCCTCACCCCCCCCGCTTATTCTTATAAACGATGCTTTCTTGAGCATCCTGGTAAGTATATCTGTGTGCATAAATGTGTAGAAATTGAATTACTGGCTCAAACCATATGTATATTTTGGGGGCTTTTGACACATATTGACAAATAGCCCTTTGGAGAAGTGGTATCAACTTACTTTCCCAACAGTGGTTTGTGAGGGAACTCATTTTCCCAGCTCCTGTCAGCACTGTTTATTTTATTGTAAAAACTTTTGCTAATTTCATGGGTGTAAATGATTACTTATTACATTATTACTTATAATTATTATCTTATTATTTTAATATTTATGTTTTTCTTATTAAGGTGAAAATTGTTAGTTTTCCATCAGAAAGTACTCTGAGAGCTCTTTATATTTTTAGGGCATTAGCCATTTGCCAGTTCCAATGTGTATTGATTCGCCTAGTCTTAAACTGGATTTGGAGAAACGGAGGAATTTAAGTTGAGGAATTTAGGTCATTTGGAATTGTCACCATCATCTGCCTGCAGAAAATGCCATTTAGGGGAAACTGTAGAAGGCATTCCAGAAGGCAAGCCTACGTCTGATTAAGTTGGCCACGATACGGGGAGAATTGAATTCATTTCAACTAAAAGATATTTGAGCATCTATTATGTGCCTAACACTTTACTATCTATTACCCTTTGATGAATACAGCTAATTGTAATGCAGAATTTCGCAGAAATGCAAAAGCCATGCTTGCAATTTCAATAAGACATATTTGAGAAAAGTTCCTCATTTCTTAATGGAAAAGTGTTGGCGGAGTGTTTGGGGAAGATGGCTCAGAGATAGAGCACGTGCTACGCAAAGAAGTGGTGGGAAAGTCCCCCAAGTGGGTGGCACAGCGTGGAGAGCGAGCGTGCTTCATAAAGTCACAGAGCAGCAAAATGTCCAGTACAACTATGATGTCCTGGGAATGTGGCGTGATTTGGGGTAATAAGGCAGCAATGGGAGGCTGAGGTCTGTTTTAGTTGGTTTGGGCGGCTGTGACAAATTACCGAAGACGGGGTGTCTTCAACAACAATGTATTTCCCACAGTTCCAGAGGCTGGGAAGTGCAAGGTCAAAGTGTCTGGGGAGGACCCACTTCCTGGTTTGCAGTTAGCCATCATCTCATTGTATCCCCACAAGCCAGAGAGCAGAGATAGAAAAGAAACTCTCCCATGTCTGTTCTTATGAGAGTGCTAATCCCATTGCGGAAGGGGCTCCACCCTCATGACCTAATTACCTCCCAGAGGCCCCACCTCCAAATGCCATCACAGTGGGGATTAGGATTTTAACATGAATTTTGGAGGAACATAAATATTCAGCTCTTAGCAAGGTCACGCAGTGAAAATCCTTGCATGCCATATGAAGATAAAGAACATTTTAGGGCTTCCCTGGTGGCACAGTGGTTGGGAATCCGCCTGCCAATGCAGGGGACACGGGTTCGAGCCCTGGTCTGGGAGGATCCCACATGCCGCGGAGCAGCTGGGCCCGTGAGCCACAACTACTGAACCTGCGCGTCTGGAGGCTGTGCTCCGCAACAAGAGAGGCCGCGATGGTGAGAGGCCCGCACACCGCGATGAAGAGAGGCCCCCACTTGCCGCAACTAGAGAAAGCCCTCACACAGAGACGAAGACCCAACACAGCCATAAGTAAAAATAAATAAATAAATAAAAATTTTAAAATACGTTTAAAAAAAAAAAAGAACATTTTAGAAGATGTCCCGCATTCTGGAATGGATTCTGAGATTCAGAAAATTATGAGGATGTGTAACATGATGTGACCTGCCAAGTGCACTTAATTTTTTGCAAAATGTCACCAAGAGTTCTTGGTGACAAACACACGTTCCATTTGCAGAGCCATTGAGATGGAAGAACCCAAGTGTTCAGGCTTCTCAGAAGGTCTGCAAGTGCTGTGAGGTTCCTTTCAACACTCTCGCTTTCAGGGCTCTGGGCCTTCCCCTGCTCCCCCAGCATGTGCGTTATTTCTCACCATGTGTCATCATTTACTTCAGTTGACTTCAAGACAGGAATATTTTTTCCAAGCTGCCCCCATGATGCTGCCACATCTTCAAGCAGATGGTCAGGCTAAAAGTGTGAGGACAGCTAAGATGGTCCAGAGAGGCCAGCTGGAGGGGATGGATGTGGCTAAATGCAAAATTTTAGAGGCTGTGTGCTTCCAGGGAGAGATTGTGGCTTCTGCGGATTGACAAAGTGGGGTATATAAGTTAGTTAAGCCATTTTACCACCTGTAACTTGTGGCAAGTTACTTGGACCTTCTGAGCTTCCTTCTCCCTATCTGTGAAATGGGGCCATTACACCGACCTCATCAGAGATGCTGATTCAATGAAATTTCATGTGTACCGTTCCTGACACAGAGCAGACATCCTATAAATGCATTTCCCGTGTCCTCTTCCCTTCCTCATAAAAAGGGAGTTTATCATCTAAAGTCCTTCAGACTTCCTCTGAATCTGGAACAGCCAGCACTAACTCAGAGCGAGGGAAGAATGCCAGAACATGCTGAATCTCATCACCGTGCCAACAAAACGCCATCGTAGATTAAGAGAATTCCTTCTGAGTTTAAGCATTTCTAAATACCTTTCCTGAACTGAGAAGGCAGACTGAACCAAGTGTAAAAAGACTATTCTCCTGTTTGTAAAGGCATCTTTTCCGTCTTCTTTGGATTTTCATGATCTGTAACTGGACTTGTGTACCCAGCTGGCAGCTGCACCAGCCAGACCCTGAGGTAACTGTAGTTTAGGCCCAATTGTTTTTTTCACTCAGAGCAGCCTACAAATTCTATTTCAAGCACACACATGTACAGAATGCAGATGTGGGAATGAAAACCAGGCCCTTTTGGGGGAATGAGGCCGTGATATTTGACTGTAGTGAGGCCACTAGTGGCCCATGTACAGGGGCCCCACCCAGGCATAGTTGGGGCTCAGACCTCAAGAGTGGTTTTGGCCTTTGGGTATGACATTAGCGATCACATGGACGGTCACCACATCTCCCGTTTGGGGCACGGACGTTGCACAATCTATGGTCAGACAGGCTTGAAAGGCTTTTTCTGTACACTGAAAAACGTGTAACAGCACGGAAATTCTAGAAAACTAACTCTCTGAAGAAGCTAAGTATCTTGCAAAAGGTCTACTCCAATCAAGGAAATGGCCACTTCAGAATGTGGTTCTCATGTGTATCCAAACCAGGAACGAGATCCCTAGGCTGTTCACATCATGCAGCAAAAGCTCTTATAGCCCAGATGGATCCCAAAATGAACATTCCTTTTGGATGACTAATAAGTCATTTATTCATTCATTCATTCATTCAACAAATATTTATTAAGAACCTACTATATCACTGGTAGTATCACAGGTACTAAGGATACCCTGGTGAACATCAACAACAAAAAACATTGTTTTTTTAACATCTTTATTGGAGTATAATTGCTTTACAATGGTGTGTTAGTTTCTGCTTTAAAACAAAGTGAATCAGCTATACGTATACATATGTTCCCGTATCTCTTTCCTCTTGCATCTCCCTCCCTCCCACCCTCCCTATCCCACCCCTCTAGGTGGTCACAAAGCACCGAGCTGATCTCCCTGTGCTATGTGGCTGCTTCCCACTAGCTATCTATTTTACGTTTGGTAGTGTATATATGTCCGTGCCACTGTCGCACTTTGTCACAGCTTACCCTTCCCCCTCCCTGTACCCTCAAGTCCATTCTCTAGTAGGTCTGTGTCTTTATTCCCGTCTTACCACTAGGTTCTTCATGACCTTTTTTTCCCCCTTAGATTCCATATATATGTGTTAGCATACTGTGTTTGTTTTTCTCTTTCTGACTTACTTCACTCTGTATGACAGACTCTAGGTCCATCCACATCTCTACAAATAACTCAATTTTGTTTCTTTCTATGGCTGAGTAATATTCCATTGTATAAATGTGCCACATCTTCTTTATCCATTCATCCGATGATGGACACTTAGGTTGCTTCCATGTCCTGGCTATTGTAAATAGAGCTGCAATGAACATTTTGGTACATGACTCTTTTTGAATTATGGTTTTCTCAGGGTATATGCCCAGTAGTGGGATTGCTGGGTCGTATGGTAGTCATGTTTTTAGTTAGTTTAGTTTTAGTTATCACAGGTACTAAGGATACCCTGGTGAACATCAACAACAAAAAACATTTTTAAAGAAATTCCTGGCCGAATTCCCTGGTAGTCCAGTGGTTGGGACTCTGCACTTCCACTGCTGAGGATGCGGATTCAGTCCCTGGCGGGGAACTAAGATTCCGCAAGCCGTGAGGTGCAGCCAACAAATAAATAAATAAATACATAATAAAAAATAAAAAGGAGACAAGAGGAATTGGATATTTTTTTTAAATCCCTGGCCTCATGGAGCTTCCATTTCAGCAGGAGAGACTGACAATAAACAGTAGTAATAATGAAAATATGAGTTATAGTGTATAGTGAAAAACACTCAGGAAGAAAACGAAGTAGGGATGGGGTATGAAATATGAGACAGAGTGGGTGCTGAAATTTTGGAGAAGGTGGTGAGGGGAGGCCTCGCTGGGAAGCTGACTTTAATGAAAGACTTGATTGATGGTTTGGATAAATATAGACTTAGATCAAAAATATTTCCTCCCGGATTTTCAAGGCTGTGTCTCCATTGTCTTTGGTTTCTGGGCTGCTGTTACGAAAGCGAATGCCCTTCTGACTCCTGCTTCTTCCTTTGTGACTTTTCTCCACACCCGCTGGGAACTTGTAGGAACCTCTGTTTTTCCCCTGCCATCTGGAAGGTCTCAGTGACAAGCCTGAGCGTGTTGAGCATTTCATGAACGCTTTCAGTCTCCAACCTCATGTCCTTCAGTTTGGGGAGAAAAGAAAAATCTTATAATACTTTTGGAAAACTGCTCTGTTTCTCCTGACCTCCTTACCCAAATCCCCAGTATTAGGAATTGAGAGGCTCTGAAGTAATTCTCTATTGTGCTTACTGCTTCTCACCTTTTCCCGTCTCTTAGTCATTTTGCTGCCCTTTTTGACATTTCGTCAACTTTTTCTTCTCTGCTGAATTTGTCATTTCTCTTCTCATGGTTCCCAGAGCTCGCTCTTGCTCTCCGAATTTCCCCTTTTCTTGGACTGTCTCGTCTCTTCTGAGTTTCTGTTTTCTGTTTATTTCTCACATGAAAGAGGCTTTATGAAATGTCTATTAACCCTTGCTAGTCTGTTCATGCATAAGCGAGGCACAGTTGTACTCAGTGAAGCTTTTATATACAGCCCAGGGTGCTTCACGATGGAGTGACCGGACAGAATCTAAACCTTACCCTCAAAAATCTGTTGCTGTGTTCTTGGAGGACAGTCAGCTTTCCTCCAGTTTCCTGACCAAGATGCCAGCCCTTTGCCAGAATTTTGTCAGAGGGTACCTCATGCACCTTCCCTTGTGCCTCGTGACCCAGAATCCAGTCCTTTGGTTCAACCTCTTCAGTGGTTCTGCTGTGGCTTTGGGAAATCGCTTGGCTGAATGGGGTAGACAGGGGGATGGAGGAAGCTTGCTGCACCATTACAAAGATTCAGCCGGCCCTCATGCTTTCCACTCACTCTGCATTCTTAGCTTCAGAAGGATCTGGTGCCTCTTCTCCTGAACTTCCCTGGCCCTGCCGTTATGCAGAGTTCTGTGCTTGAAGACCTACGTGTCAGCTTTCTCTTGTCTGCTGTTGTTTCCTCTCTCATCCCCTTCATTCTTTGATTTACGCTTTTTTAATTCTTCATTGTCATCTGAATGGAATTTCAGAAGGAGATGGACATAAATTGGTTACATGAACTGCCATATTTAAGCACAAGTCACATGCCGTTCTGTTTTGAGTCTCTCCTGCCAAAAATTACTCTATTGGTACTGGTAGAGTGCCTCAGGAGTTTCACAAGAAGTAGGATTCAAACGAAATGTCAAGATCTTCCGTCCCGACGCAGTTATCTATCTCTGAACAACAAGTGACCCTCAACATAGTGACCTAAAACAACCACAATTGTTTATTTGCTCATGATTCTGCCATTTGGGCAGTGTTTGGAGGGGGCATCTCATTTCTGTTCCACGGGACATCGGCTGGGACAGCTCTCCTGAGACTGAGGGTTCCCCTCTCAAGGTGGTGCACCCACATGACCGGCCAGTGGTCCTGGCTGGAGAATGGGTGCTCAGTGGGGACCATCAGTCAGGGCTTCCGTTCTTCTTCATGTGGCCTCGGTTGGACTCCATGGAAGCTTGGTTCCGTGAGGGAGCGTCCAAGACCACGCTCACCAAGAAGGCAAGCTCTCCTGTGCAAACTCATATCAGGCTTCCATTTTGCATCACACTTGCTAGTGTCCCATTGGCCAAAGCAAGTCACATGGCCCAGCCCAGACTCCACGTGGGAAGGGACACGCCACAGGGGCATGATGGCTGGGAGGCATGGTTCGTGGGGAGCCACATGCCCCCTGGGAATTTAACATGCTATGACCCTGTGCTTGTGTTGTTCTTTGTGTAACTGATATGTTCCATTTTCTTTCTGACACACTGGGGCACCAGACTCTTGTATTGTAGATATTTTCATTTGATATAAACATTCAATATGTATTAGAGCCACAGAAATATTGTAGCATTTCCACTTAAAACGTTTCTGAATGGACGTAAAGACATAACCTATGTTGTTTACCTATTGCTATAATGATTGTGTTCCTGGTTAGTGAAACACATGGGAAAAAATTCACCCAATGGGGTCCAATTCCTAAATATACCTTTCAAGGGAATTGAGTATTGTCTTTTGCCTTAGGTTACCAAAGGTTAGCTTCTTGTCCTTTTGGTTTTAAAATAGTTGAAAATGAGCCTCTTTAACACCTGCCCGGACTCCAAAGAATAAAAGTGGGTATTTACATCATAACCAGAGAGTGCGTTTCTTGGAAATTCCAAACACATGTCTCTTGTGACGTGCTTTGCAAGCGTGTCCAGAACATTCCTGCCTGTGGTAGGGCAGAAGTGGCTTAGCTTGTGCTGTGTGTTGTGTGAGTCTTGGTCTGTGACTGATAGCTGTGTCCATCTTGTGTGCAGGGGTTCTTTATCTCCAGTATGGAGATGAAACCAAGCAGCTCAGGATGCCGAACGAAATTACAAGTGCAGACACAATCCGTGCTCTCTTCGTAAGTGCCTTTCCACAGCAGCTCACCATGAAAATGCTGGAGTCGCCCAGTATCGCCATTTACATCAAAGATGAAAGCAGAAATGTCTATTATGAGCTAAATGATGTCAGGTAAGCAGTTACGTCATTTGCTCGTGTGCGTGTGTCTACCATCTTGCGTTGACGGTTGGTACCGACTCCCTATCTCTTTGTGTTCCAGTGAAGAAAGCACACCTGTTGTCCTGATGGGCAGGTTTATTTTACCAAGGTGTGAAACCACTATCTGGTTTTCTAGAACTCATTGACAAGGTTTGGTTTACAAAGGTGAGGACAGACTTCTCCCACACAGTTCTTTGCATGTTACATCTGAAAGGAATGGAAGAAATGAGCCAGTCTGCTATTTATCTAAGAGTTAGGGGAACTAAGGCCCAGAAAGATCATATGCGTTGAAGGTTATACTTACAGGTGGAACTTAACCAACTCCTTCTCAAGGGTTCTTGTCGTCACAGACAGAGCCTGTGGACATTTTAGGTAATGATCTCACTGGGCCTATTCTTTATACGAACAAGTTAGAATAAAAGCAGTGGACTCTATGCTATTGTCCACAAGAAAGGAGGCTAAGAAGTATTCTCCTTTTCCATTTGTTTCTTAAATAGTTGGCCTTTACTAGAGGATCCCACTTTCTTGGTGAGCTTTCTCCTGGGCTCCTAGTAATATGTACTCTAAAACGAGGCTAAATGGAGTCATGCTGTGGCATGTGGCACGGAAAAGAGAAACATCTTTATCGACCGCAGTGGTGTTGTGCATAGAACAGAAGGGACCATCTGAGCTCTTCTAGCCAAACAAGCCTGAGAAACAGAACTTAAATCAACACAAGCAAGCAGTCGCTAGTATAACCGCTGAACATTTTAGAGCTGAAAAAATGATTGAGCGACTCATCCAGCCCTTTCATTTGATGGGACCAGAAACTCAGATGCATAAAAGTTAAGACTTACTCAAGATCGTGTAGCCAATTAATTTCTAAGCCCAGACCCAAACCTGACTGTCCATTTTCTTGGCCAAGAATTTTTTATTCCCTCAGAATGTTCTCCCCTCAACTCATCTGGGCCCCAAGTTGGATTTCTGGATCTCTTCCCTGTGGGGATAGCAGGCTTTCCTGTTTCTTCATCATGGGATTAATAGGAACTACTTTTTAAAAATATGCCTTTAGTGCATAATAAATGTAAACTGATAAATATCTAACAGTGATCTGAAATGACATATTTAGGCGTGTACCAAGGTGTATGAGTAATTTAGAGCTTTCAAGGTTCGACACGTGCCCTAAGGTATAGATGCTATATCTGTTACCCAACCTTCCTGCTTTTTAAAAACATGTTTAAATATTCATGGGTTTCAGAAAATTCACGCTTGTTTTTTGAAATAAATTATTAATCAAGCTGTCACCAAAAAAATCCTGAATTTACAAAGCATAAACTTAAACGTGAAGTAATCACATGATATTTAGAGAGTATGTTCACAGTAATATAATCTCATGTAGTGTTTTAACGCGGACAACCATCTTCTTGAATTTCTGCGTTTTGCAGTTAGAGAACTTGAGGGATATGGTAATAATAAATATACATGAAACTACACAAAGCCACTTTTGATTGTGGAGCTCAAGGCTGATGAGATTATTGTAAGCAGTTGGACCCCACTGTCTTGCAGCCCGTGCAAGAATTTTTGTATTACAATGAGTCATGATTTTCTAGAGGCTTTCCCAAGCCTCAGAGTATTACTACTAAGACTTTCTGCACACTTTCTTTGGGAATGTTGTGACGTAGTCACAAAAAGAGAAATGGGAGGGACGACAAAGAGGAAAAGGTGCCCAAAACTTCCAAACTGAGATGATCCTTCCTGATGCAAATTCAGTTGATAAAAGATTGGACTGGCCAAAAAGTTCATTCTAGTTTTTCCATAAGATGTTATGGAAAACCTGAATGAACTGTTTGGCCAACCCAATAAATGAAAGCAGAGCTTGAGAGAAGTGATCACTTCAAACAATAATAATTTTCAGTTAGTTCGTTTCTATTTGCAAAAGTGATGGTCTCCTTGATTCTTAGGCTGTGGTACTGATAGCCTGATTTTTTAAAAATCTCATTTAAAATGTTTAAGAAGTGGAAAGTCATTGGTTTATAAATTTGTCTATAATTTTACTTTTCAGTGTTTTGATTTACATATAAAAAGTGGATCTAAAAATATTTAAGTGGATAAAATGTGTTTATGTGGTGATGATTATAATATTTATGTGAGATGATCACATGTATGTCCTTTCCAAAAAATTATTATTCTTTGCTTTTATGCATAAAATGCCTCAAGTATATTTTATTTTATTTTATTTCACCATCAGCATTAAATAGAACCTCGCTCCTTGCAAGAAAAAAAAAATGTAGCATGTAGATTTTACCTGAAGACACTGGCTTTAGTCTTCTAAACCCAGAGACAAATTTCATTTCACATCCAGTATTTTTGAAGTGACGGTATATTTGTTAAACATTTGGCTCTTTCATCATGGTGTTGGGTTCTCCATTTTTTACTTAGGGAAATGCTACAGAGAGTTTAGGCTGAAATTCTGTGTTGTAAATGTTGCCATGGTAAACGCAAGCTGGGCCTTTACTGTTGGTTCATCTTGGATGAACATGTTTCTAAATTAATAAATCAACCTCCTGTGTTTTAAATACCTTCAGACCCACACTAAGTTTTTTTTATGGCTCAAGTAAGGTTTTCAGTTTCTTTACATCGTCCCTTGGGACTTTGCCCCCTCCTCCTCCCAGCCACAGGGTGAGTTCCTGCAGTGAATCCCCACATCCTTTTCTTCTGCAGCCTCTTCCCCTCCTAGTAAATTAGTCCCTTTTAATAACAAGGACCGCACGCCTCCCCTTAAGCAGACTTCTAATGAGCTGCTTGAAATTCGGAGCAACCATGGAAGCTGGGGCTAGTCACTGCTTTAAAGCAACCACTGACGGATATTTGATGGAGGGAGGCAAGCCTGGTCCAAGGATGCTCCACTTCGTTGAAAACAGAAACACAACCCAATAACCCCAGTGATTGCGATCAGCCCACAAAACACGTGGCTGCAGCTGGAGGAAAGGAACGTGTCTTCCTGCACAGGGTTCCCTGAGCTCACCACGCTGGCGCTGGCAGGAATCACAGTGTAGACGGGGCTAAACGTTCCTGGGGATGGCCCTTCTGCTGATGAAAGCCGCAGATGGAGGGCGAAGGACTTCGTAGACATTCCTAAGCTCTTAAATAATTTTGAGGTAGGCTCTTAGCGAATTGTGGTTCTGTCCTTTGCAGCAGTACGAGTGACTCCAGGGTTCTAAGTGGGTTCAGAGGGAGAGACAGACCAGTGGAAGAATTTATCCGCTGCTTTTCCTGTAATTCAACTTGTATGTAGAACAGTATTTTTAAAAATCCACTATGGAGAGAAGAATCTAATGAAATTTTTAAATGCCTTCAAAAAAAAAACAAGTCCACTATGGAAGAAAAAAAAGGCATCGTAAAGATACTAGTTTTGATCTTTGTGGTACTTTTCTTTTCTGGACTGCAAATACATTTTCTTTCCCTTGCTTAAGGTGTTTGAAGGAAAAACATTTTTCCTTTGCATGTATTCGTGAGATAAGCAGAAAACCAGGTGTCTGGGCAAAGTAAATGATTAAATATTTAAATATTAACCAAATCCCTTTGAACGTATTGTAAATATGGGAGCTTTATTGTTTCTTAAAGTGTTAGCTTTCATTGCCCAGAATCTTGAAGGAAGGTTTATGCTACCTGATATTTACAGGTGGAGAACTACGGGGAAAGAATAATACTTTCCTGAGGAACCAAAAAAAAAAGGAAAGGAAAGAAAAGCTGAAGTCATTTTTCTCCTTTGCCATATTTATTTTTGCCTATTTTTATGGTAAAATAACTTTTTGCCTGGTTGATTGCACACAACGGCTAGATTGTCTGTGGATGTCTTTTACCTGATTCTTAACGGTCAGGCGAAGGAAATGGCCAAAATAAGGCTCCTTTCATCTGCCATAGTTATTGATGTTTTTGATTCCAGGAACATTCAGGACAGATCCCTTCTCAAAGTGTACAACAAGGATCCTGCCCATGCATTCAACCACACACCGAAAACTGTGAACGGAGACGTGAGGGTAAGTGTCCCGGTTCTATTTTTACTTTAATTCTGTGGGTTGAACCATCCCTCCTCCTGGCGTGTGGTCCCTGTGTAATCACACCCAAACATCAGATTTGGGGGGTTCTTGTCTGATAACTCATTATTTGTTCATTGGTAGAGAAATCGGATTTCCTGATCATTTGGAGTAAAGGGATTGAAACAGGGCTTCACACATCCTAATTCATCTCTAAGCATGGGGTTTAGTTATGTCCTTACTCCAGGGGGGTCCTGAAAATCTGTACATGAAAGGGTTCTTGGTCCATAATACATTAACTTATTCAGAGGATCTCTTGCTGTTTTTTCTCCAGTTAAAACAAGACTAACATACCAACAACAACAAAGCCCGTGCATAACTGCATGTAGAATCTATTAATATCCTTATATCTGCTATTCCAAGTCCTGGCAGCCTAATTAAATTATTCACCTCCTGATTCAGGACTGTTTGCTGTTATAACAGCAAATAGTGTTAGATATTATCAAATGTCACCTGAATTGTGTTGAGGGCAAAGTACAAAAATCTGCATGCTTTGTGAGCTAAAATTCTCTAGATTTAGATCATCGTAGAAGATTATCCAGACATTCAAAGCACACAGGGATATTTTGAAGAATAAAGAACAGGGAAACTGAAAAGGCAGATTGTAAAATCACACTAATGCAAGTCCATTAGAAAGGGATTGAGTTTCTAACCGTAGCACTACACTCCTCTGCAGTAAAAATGAGAAGAAAAAAAGATTAACTTCTCCAGATGCACCTTCCCCCCTACCCCACCCCATCGCCCCACACAAATTTAGAAGGTGCCTCGCCATTTTATTTCATCCTTTCTGAGGATTAGCACTGGATGCTGAAAAAGTTTAACTAGAAGAAAAGTAAATGAGTAGGTTCTATTGTCAAGAAACCCAGGCACTGTCTGTCCTAGAGTTGCAGTAGCGTTCTTCAAGGTCTTTGCTTCCTGACAGTGGGTATTAGTTTTTCTACTGCTGCTGTAACAAATTATCACATATTTAGTGGCTTAAAATGACACAGATTTACTATCTTACAGTTCTAGAGGTCAGAAGTCCGACATAACTCCAGTGGACTAAAATCAAGAGGTCACTGGCATTCCTTTCCAGAAGCTTGGAGACAATATGTTTTCTTTTTTTCTCCAGCTTCTAGAAGCCACCCCCATTCCTCATCTTGTAACCCTTTTCCTCCATCTTTAAACCCAGCCAAGTAGCATCTTTCTGACCCTGCTTCCCTCATCACACCTCCAGCCCTCCCTCTTCCTTTGTTAAGGACACTTGTGATAACATTGGGCCCAATACTCCAGAATAATCTCCTTGTATTAGGGTCAGCTGATTGGCCACCTTCATCCCCTTTTCCGTGTAGTCACAGGTTCTGGGGACTAGGACGAAGACATCTTTGTTCTGCCTACCACGCAGGATCTGTGAGTTTAGGACCAGGAGGCCAGGAGGTAAAATATAAAGTGCTGGGAGAATTTCCATGTCATTCTGGACTGGACGATGAGTGATGGCATTGTGGGATCAGATCCTACACACTTTTGGAGGAAGAGGCCTCTCACGTTCTCCACGGCTGCTTTTTTATGTCAGAAATAATCTGTGATCTGAAGTGGAGGCTGTGCTGCTACTTCAGGAGAGCTAGGATTTGGAGGTTTGCTTTTAGGCAGTTACACTTTCAGTATAAACGAGCTCCACGTGAAGACCGATGGAATCACGCTATTGACGAAGCCTGCGCCGAATATTATGGTACGCTTCGCTTTTCATGACCTCGTTCTTCTCTTTCTCAGTGACATTCTTAAGAGTCTTTGCTCCCTTGGAGATCCTTACTTTTTGAGACATCTAGCCTTCAAAGTTTCATGAGTTTCAGAGTTCTGTTTTTGCTACGTGCAGTCCACACAGGGGTCCCAGAATCGCCTCTGAAAATCTTGTTTATGGCTGGGGAGGACACCTGTTTTTAACTCTTGAGCAGATGTGGTATCTCCATGAGGCGCAGCAGTGAGCACGGAGAAAATCAATTATTAACCATCTGGACAGAGTCTATGAGGATTCAGAACGTTGGCTCTGGGTTTCAGTAGAGTTGTTCAGTTTTTACTTTTAGACGAGACCCTGGTGGGTCACTTTCCGAGTGGCCCACAGCCTGCTTTAGACAGCAGTGTTCTCTGGAGGAAAGTCAGACTGTTCGCCCTAGAGGAGGAGAAACGAATGTTCACCATCCAACCCACAGAAAAACTTTCAGGTTTCAGTGAAGACGACTTAGACGTGAGAAATAGAACTCAGTTTTAAAATCAACTCAGTGTGATCGTGCCTGCAGTTTGCAACTTGGCCCCTATTGATGGATTCCAGAAGCTAAAAGACCTGGAATTCCTTCCGCCTCACCTTTTGGCTCTGGGGGTTGGAATTCTGTCTCCTTCTTGTTGAAGGTGGCTGCCTTGCTATTAAAGGAAAGGAAGCTTTGTTGAATCCTGCCAGGAACGCAGCTGCATAAGCCCATTGCTCATGGTAAAGAACAGAAATAGAGAACAGAGCAAGGCTCAACTGCTGTAGACTAAACCAAGCTGCATGGTGGGTGGAGAGCTCCATCTTCTCGTATGTGTGCAACGCGCACGTGGCCGGGCAGGAATTTGATGATAACTGCTCACCTGAGGCAGTTGTGCAGCCCTGCGCCTGATGTCTCTGGTCTTCATCCCCCAGCCTCCGGAGGCAGCCTGGGCCAGACCTCCCAGCTGCCCACTCGTTACCGATCCACGTGCGTGTCTCGGAAAACATGGTTGGGACCAGGCAGAGGCACAACAGCGGCAATGCCAGCACTTTGTGGTGGCCTCGGAGACTTTCCTTAGACAATGCATTTAATATCTTGCCTGTGAGAGAAGAGAAAATGTGAGACTCTGGATCCAAAATGGTCAGTTATCCAGAGCAGTGATGGTAGTGGTGTTAGTCATGAAGCGTGGGAAACTAAAGTATTAACGCCGAGGTTTTGGGCCTTAGGGCGTGCGTGGAATAGATGTTTGGTGGGGAAAACACGTGTCGAGTTTTTCATCGAGCATCTAGCTGAGCATTTTTTAAATTGATTTATTTTTTTACCTGAAGTATAGTTGATATACAATATTGTGTTAGTTTCAGGTATACAGCAAAGGGATTCAGTTATTTTTTTCAGATTATATTCTATTATAGGCTATTATAAGATATTGAATATAGTTCCCTGTGCTATACAGTAAATCCTTATTGCTTATCTATCTTCTGTATAGTAGTTTTTGTCTATTAATCCCATACTCCTAATTTGTCCCTCCCTTCTTCCCTCCCTCTCCCGTTTGGTAAACATGTGTTTGTTTTCTGTCTGTGAGTCTGTTTCTGTTTTGTATATAGATTCATTTGTAATATTTTTAGATTCCACATATAAGTGATATCATATAGTATTTGTCTTTCTCTGTGTAACTTCACTAAGTATAATATTCTCTAGGTCGATCCATGTTGCTGCAAATGACAATATTTCATTCTTTTTATGGAAGAGTAATATTTCATTGTGTGTGTGTATATATATATATATACATATACATACATACACACCCCTCATCTTCTTAAGCCAGTCATCGGTTAATGGGCACTTGGGTTGTTTCCATGTCTTGGCTATTGTAAATAGTGCTTCTGTGAACAATGGGGTGCATGTATCTTTTCAATTTAGAGTTTTTGTTGCTTCCTGAGCTGAGCACCTTTGAAGCTAGTCTATCCAATGAGACTTGTGGTTCTCTGCTGGAACTGAGCATCCCCTGATTCTTTACATGTGGGTGCAAATCACCCAGATCTAAATGAATCGCCTGGCTTTTGTTTCATCACATTAGATAGTAGCTTTGATAATTAAGTTCCCAAGGGGCTGAGCTCACCACATGGAACGGGCCCTTTTGCCAAAATTACATATGTACTCATGGGTTTGTAATTCACACATGTACAACTCAGAAGATGAGCTCTTCCATTCCGTGGCTCTCAGAGGGTACCAGGGACTTCCTGTTCACCAAACCTAGTGGCTTTTTCACAGTTTTCAGGCTTTTCCACCTTCTTGTGTGCTTTGAGATTACTTCCCAAGGTTCTTTGCTCCAATCAGTCAGTTCTCTCCTTCCTGTATGTCTTTAATTTTTACTTGCATGTAAGACAGCTTCCACATTTGCATAGAGAATGCATTCCCCAGAATGGCCCTGCATCTTAAATTACTTCCTAATGGCCAACTCACTTACTGCCCCCCAGACCTCTTCTATCTGACCTCTGCATTTCACTGTGATGGGTGGTCTCCTTAGAAACCTTGGTTCCCATTACACTGCCATCTCTAAATCCCTTGCCTACATGCAAACACACCCCAGCCTCCTTCATTTACTAACTCTTCTTCTTCCTCTTGCCCTCTACCTGGTCTTCAGTGCCTTCAGGCAGGCTTCACCTGTGTGTGTGTGTGTGTGTGTGTGTGTGTGTGTGTGTGTGTGTGTGTGTGTTTGAATTTGCTTTTTTTCTTTCATCTGCACCTTTTCACTTGTCATTTTTGTCTTACTACTGATTTAACCATTAGGTCAATGTAGGTGACCCTTAGAACTCTGTCCCTAACTCTGCCATTTCTCTAGAGTTCAAAACCAATGTTCAACTTTCAAGTGGTTGTCTCCACATGGATATTCTTCCAGTGTGTCCAGTGTATCCTGTCGAAGAAAAAAGAAATCCTAATCTTTTTTTTTAGCCCCAAGCCTTTTCCTCCTTGTTTTTCTGTCTTTGTGAATGAGGACATGACTGCTCATGGTGTGTATGTGTGTGCATGTGCCTGTGTGTTTTGAAGGGTGAGAGAGAAGAGATTTAAGAAGTCGAGTTATCAGTGAGTCTTCAACGGCCTAACTCCTGTTTCTCCCCCCATCCCACCAGTGCCCAGAGCCCGTCCATTTCACTCTGCAAGGACTCTTACGCACCACCCTGCCGCCCCGGCCTGCACCATAACTCTCACGATAGCTAACTTTTTTGTGCATTGATGAAGCACGTTGACGGCTAATTTCATGTAAATCCTCCAGGCGCCATTTTGAGGCAGGTATTGGTACAAGCCCTTGTATTTATAGCTCAGAAAACAGTTGCTTAGGTCTGTTGAAGACACCTGCCCAAGGCCACACAGCAAGAGAGTGCAGAGCTGAGATCTGAATCCAGGCAGCTTGGCTGCAGATCCCAGGCTCTTAGCAACACTGCTCTGATGCTGTAGTTCTGGCGTTCTTTATTTTTCTATCAGTCAGTTATGCAACAGCCTTTAACCGGTCTCCCCAACTCTTTTTACTCCAGTCAATCAGCTATTTGCCGAGTCAGGTCCCTAAGCGCAACTTGCCATTGTGCAAAGAATAGCACAGGCTGATGGTCGATATCATCTCCATCCCAACAGCCAACCTGAGCCACCTCAGTTCTTGCTCCGAGTCTCTGAAATGCACTGTCCTTCCCCACATACAGTAAATCCCCTATATACAAATGAGTTCCGTTCTGAGAGCGAGTTCGTTAAGTCCAATTTGTTCATTAAGTCCAACCGAGTTAGCCTAAGTACCCAACTAACACGATCAGCTGTATAGTACTGTACCAGCTACATCACCACTGCTTTTATGCTTGCTTCCGGACATCCTGGGCTTGAAATAAAGATACTGATTACTGCACCGTATACAGTAGTGTACAGTAAAGTACACAAAAGCACAGCCATTTGTAGGGGATGCACACACCTGACAATGTATGCCAGACACGTGAACTAACTTACGTGATTGGACATGCAAACGCACGTTCGTATCTTTGAAAGTTTGCAACTTGAAGGTTCGTATGTAGGGGACTTACTGTCTATACCTTCCGAAATTCCACGCATCAAACATACTACAAGACAATTGCTCAATTATGTCGACAAGCTGCTGGCATGAAAAAAGGGTGGGAAGGGACACTGTTCTATTTCTCAGGTCTCTTCTATCCCCTAACAACCAAAGACCATGTGTGCACCATGTTTGGATCCTGATTGGAACAAACCAACTGTAAAAGACATCTTTGAAACTATTTGGGAAATTTGAACATGTGTTAGGAATCAGATGCTATTAAGGGATAACCAGTAATTCTGCTGGGTATAATAATGGCTTGGTGGTTATGTTTTTAAAAATGAGACACACTAAAGTATTTACAGGCTAAAACGGCATGACTGCTGGGGTTTGCTTTAAAATGCTCTGGCAAAACAAACCCAAAAAGTGTCAATTGATGAAACAAAATTGGTAAAATGTTGAAAAATGTCAGAGCTGGATGATGGGAGTTCATTATATTATTTTCTCTACTTATTTTATGGTGGAAATGCCCATAATAAAATGTGAAAAAGTAAAAACTTGCTATTAGAGGCCAAATAAAAGACCGCCTACTCTATGAAGACTTCCCTGTCAGATTTAATCTTTCCTTTTTGGGGAGGCATGTTATACATTCTCCTGGTGTTTTAATCCTTTAGGTGCATGCTTATCTTATCGCACAAGATTATAAGTTCTCCGAGGGCACACACCAGCTCGTGTTCATCTCAGAAAGCCAGTCTTGGTGCTTCATCCGTGGCGAGTGTAAATGCTTGTTAAGCAGATGCTTTGAGTGCTAGAATCATGGTGCTACAACTGGTGTATTATTCATTTTCTGTCATTAATGAGAACCCACTGTAAAAATATCTCTCTGTTCTCATCACCAGAAATAGTTGTGTTCCTCCTGGTTTATTTTTATCATATGGACACTTTGAATCTTGTAAGTGATCATTTTTCCTCTTTGTGTTGCTACTCTAAAGCTTAGAATTAAATTCATGGCTCACCCACAGCTAGTGTACAGGCATTTACAGCGTGAGTGTTGGTGGTGTGCTGGCTTCGTGCCTGGCGTCTATTTTTAATTTTCCTACTTTCATCTTCTTTGTGTCATACATTCCAATTTGACTTTTTCGGGGGGTGCAAAATTGTAATGATTTCTGTGAACTCTATTAATTTCTTTGTGGAATCAGTCAGGATATATAAGTAGTATTCAGTTGGGACATCCCTGGCGGTCCAGTGGTTAAGACTCGGCGCTTTCATTGCTGAGGGTGCGGGTTCAATCCCTGGTCGGGGAACTAAGATCCTGCAAGCCGCGCGGTGCGGCCAAAAATAAATTAATTAATTTAATTTAATTTTCTTTTAAAAAGTAGTATTCATTCTATACCATTGTGTTTCTAGATATGATAATAGACCTTTTTGTGTCCCCGTAGAAGTAGAAGGCAATGTGTTAAATACTTCACATGTTATTTAAATTAGTCAACAACTCTACAAAGCATGTAAGCTGACTCAGTTTTTACAGATGATAAAATTGAGGCCAGTGATGTCTTTTCCAGGCCCGAATAGCTGGTACATGTCAGACATGGGATTTGAACCCAGTTCTTTCTGACTCTTTGCACTCAGCCCACAGCCTCCCTTCCTTGACGTTCCATTCAAGTTTTGCAAGTTTTGAAATGATGTTCTTAACAAGATTTTAGAACATGTAAAATATCCTTTGTAAATATTTGTCTCACTTCTTAATTCTATTATGTGTCTATTTCCTGGCATCTTTTTATATTGAACATGCTCCATTCTATTCTGTTCTGACTGGGCTAAACGGATATCCCACCAAAAAACAAAAAACAAAAGAACGGAGAAAGAGTAGAAGAAAGAGAAAGAAGAAGTATGTACCGTTTAGTATGTATGTCTGAAATGGCCCTTCCACAGAGCTCAGAGCCCTCTTTTCTACAGGGCAGTGCTCTGATTGAGAAGAAGTGTTTGGGATTTGGGGAAGGATAAAGTAATCCTACAGAAGTGGAAGACAGGAGAATCCCTTAGAAATAGAAGTTTCAGAAACCACTCCTAACTAATTTTCTCTCATTCACTCAAGATCCTCCTTGACCCGGCCACCCTGGTGTCCCCTTCACTCACGCAATGGCAGTGACATTAATAACTAACATTCATGAAACACTCTGTGCCAAGTACGGTGCTGAGCATGGTGCTCAAAATCACTCTCATTTGTTCAGAACAACCCAGTGTGAGAGGAACTCTTATGGCCCCCTGTTTCAGATGTGGAAACTGAGGATCAGAGAGGTTAGGGAACTTGCTCAAAGCCACACAGCTCATCAGAGATGGAGCTAGATTCGGAGCCAGACAGGCCGGCTCCAGAACTGACCTTCTCACCACTACAGTGCTCACTACTGCCCTTCCCCACGCTACTGTCTTCATCATCAGTGTCCACGGGCCACCCATTTTTTTAATTATGTAAGCTTCAGGTGGGCGGCATCTATATAGACTCCAGAGCAATCACTACCGCACATCTAGTTTCCATCCATCATCATACAGTTGATCCTCTTCCCCCATTTCACCCTTCCCCCAACGTCCTTTCCCCCTAATAACCACCAATCTGTTCTCTGTATCTGTGAGTTCGTTTTTGTTTTATCTTGTTTGTTCACTGGTTTTGGTGGTTTTGTTTTTGTTTAGACTCCACATATGAGTGAAATCATACAGTGTTGGTCTTTCTCTGTCTGACTTATTTCACTTAGTGTAATACCCTCCTGGTCCATTCATGTTGTTGCAAACAGCAGGGTTTCATTCTTTTTTATGGCTGAGTGGTATTCCATTGTATGTATGTATGTTTATGCATGTGTACATTTCACAGCTTCATCCATTCATCCACTGATGGACACTTAGGTTGTTTCCATATCTTGGCTACTGTAAATAGTGCTGCAGTGAACATGGGGGTGCAGATATCTTTTCAAATTAGTGTTCTTGTGTTCTTTGGATAAATACCCATCCGTAGACTAGCTGGGTCATATGGCAGTTCTATTCTTATTTTTTTGAGGAATCTCCATACTGTCTCCCATAGTGGCTGCGCCAATTTACAATCCCACCAGCAGTGTGCGAGGGTTCCCTTTTCTCCACATCATGTGCTGCCCATTTCTGAACTCAACAGCCACTATCTTCTTCAAGCCTTTCCTTACTCCTCTCGTCTCCAAGCCTCACTCACTACTGTCCCTTCTCTGATTCCGTAGAACCTCACCGGTCCCCCCCCGCCGCCTCTGATCACCCTCACCTTTTCCTGTCTGCATCGTAGTTACTGATGTGTACATCTTAAGTTCTGTTCTAAACTCCAGGCTTCAGGGGGCAAAGCCCCTATTCCATTCATCTTCACACTCTCTGTTTCCCTGAGAAAATGTCCTGCTTTGAGGAAATTCTCATTAAACGTCTGGTTGGAAAAGGGGCTCATGTCAGCACTTTTCGTATCACAAACTTTTAGTTAATAACGTTCTCTGCTAAGACCAGCACAGTGATTTACACATGTAAACATTTGAGATTTATAGCACATCCCCTTGTTTATCCCAGGAATAATTCCTGACCAAAATGAGAACTAAGAATGTCTATTCTAACAAAATTACCCATCCTATAAATATAATTTTATCACAGTTAATTACCCTATAATTTAAGATGAGAGTAACAGATTTGTCAGATTGAACTAAGTGATTGTCAGAAATGCACACATACCTGCATTTTATTTTCAAGAGTTAAATTCACCCGTGGTAGAAAGTAAGCAAATCTCTGGATAACAAATTAAATAAGACAGATCTTGGTTTACTGTATTTATAACTCAGCAGGACAGATCTTGCTTTTAGACTGCATGGGAATCAGTATTTCAAATACCTCCAAACTTATCAAGTAGGGGTGATGATTTTGGAACAGTTAACCTACTTCCGTTATTGTGAAGTTTCGCTAATCCACTCACCCAACCATTATGCATTGAGTCTCTCTGATGGTTCAGGCTCCTGTATAAGACTCCGAAGATATAATAGTGACCAAGTATGGTAACTGCCCTCACAGATCTTCCAATCTAGTAGAAGATCAGAAAGTCAATAATCAATAATGATACAGACATCTGTAATTTTCACATCCATTACAGGCTATGTGCCATCTTGCCTTCATCCGATTATTTGCTGGAGTTAACACTATGGAACTGGCTTTCGAGGGATGCACCTCATTATGTCCCTTTTATGCCCTTTTATGACGTGTCTTTCTTTCTTTCTTTCTTTCTTTCTTTCTTTCTTTCTTTCTTTATGGCTGTGTTGGGTCTTCGTTTCTGTGCGAGGGCTTTCTGTAGTTGTGGCAAGTGGGTGCCACTCTTCATCGCGGTGCGCGGGCCTCTCACTATCGCGGCCTCTCTTGTTGCGGAGCACAGGCTCCAGACGCGCAGGCTCAGTAGCTGTGGCTCACGGGCCTAGTTGCCTCGCGGCATGTGGGATCTTCCCAGACCAGGGCTCGAACCCGTGTCCCCTGCATTGGCAGGTGGATTCCCAACCACTGCGCCACCAGGGAAGCCCTGACGTGTCTTTCTGACAGGCGAAAAGATGTTTCTGTTGCAGTTGGTAAGGAATTACTCTTACTGAAATGATTAGCTGGGCAAACACATTCTAATACAGTGGCTCTCCAGAGCAAGGTATTTGCTTCCTTCCTCCCTGCTTCCAGCTTTATTTTTTAAGACGCAAGAAAGAGTAATATATGCATATCTGATAGGCAGCTTCCGAGTGTTACAAATCTCATCTTTCCTGCTGTGTGGCTGCTTGCTTTTCCTTGCACTTTTTTTTTGGTCGTTGAGAGGTTATGACAACATGAGCCATATTGTATTTATAAACATCACGTGTTCCCTTGATATGGCTTGCCGTTTCTGCCAGACGGAACACATGGAAGAAACATTTCTTGTTAACTCAGCATTGGTTTTTAGTTATGCTGATTTCCGGGACAGGAAAAATGCCTTCCTACTCAGATTTAACTTTCACAGAGGAGAAACAAAACCTCTGAATGTCCGTGAAATAGTTTTAACAAGGGTGGATACAGCTCCTTTAAACCACATATTTTGA
Source organism: Balaenoptera ricei (assembly GCF_028023285.1). Classification (NCBI taxonomy): domain Eukaryota; kingdom Metazoa; phylum Chordata; class Mammalia; order Artiodactyla; family Balaenopteridae; genus Balaenoptera; species Balaenoptera ricei. Next base: position 11,707,101 of record NC_082640.1, on the reverse strand, counting down.
CTAAAACTTCCTTCTGTAAAAAACCCCAAGCCTTGCATTTATTTACCATCAAGACAGGCAGAGCTGGAAGCATTTGAGAGATGGGTGGTTTCAGGGTCTCTGCACGTCTAGAAAGTTTCTTCTAGAAGAGAACGGTTCGTGGAAGATGTAAGGTAAGAACTGTGCCTTTATAACAAAATAAGATTTTCAGAATTTTTTGGTCCTGCTGTAGCACACTTACCTCCATTTGAGTTAACTTTTCTGTATTCAAGTTCAATGCAATGTGGAATTTAAATGCTGGGTTTTTATTTTAACTTCTTGCACACTGCTTAGAAGGAAACTTCTTTGTTATTGGCATTAGTCTGTTTTTTAAAATCCACTTAAGTTACATTGGGCTGTCTCCAATCTATAATCTCATGATCTAGTTTCTGCTTAACCTTACAATTTAGAAAAGGATTTCAAGTGTCAACCTTGTTTGCTAGTACAGATCTCATTGATATATGTGTTTTGTGACAATTTTCAGTGTTTTCACAAAGGTATTGGACTTGCCTTCGGTTTCTGAGACAAATGAAAATTTGAAGGCGTGGTACAAATTGGGGGGAGCGGAGGGGGCGTTAGTATGCTTCTTTCAACATTCAAGGAAAACGTTATTTATTGTATTTTCCTTGTGAACATCACTTTACATTTTAAAATATAAAGTGCTTTTTTATCTGGGTTTTTAAAACTTCTTTAAGAAATATCAATTTAAGCCTTATGTATAACATTAAAAATGTCTGCAATTTTTATATAACAGATATAAGCCTGTTATTATCAGGTTTAATGGAAAAACCTGGAAAAAAAATCTTTGGCAGAAATTATATTTACTTGAGATAAGTATTCTGTCTTATTCTTGTAATAGTTCAGTCACAATGTTTTGTATTTATTTCTTTTAAAGACATTTAATGAGAGCAATGTCCTTTTAAGGCAGTCTGTTTCCTTTTAAAGGTACATGTGTGCGTGGATCTGTTTATCTTTATCCCAATTTATAGATGAGTTAGTATGGATGAGAAGTTGTTAACCAATGTGGTCTCAATAATATATATTATTTCATTTAGTCATCGTTATAACCCCAAGGCATAGGTACTTTTATACCCATTTTAAGGTTGGAAAACTGAGGCTGAGAGAGATTAAGTGACAAATCACACACTAGTGAGGAGCAAAGCTGGGATTCAGCCCCAGGCTGACTGTGTCTATAGTCCCTGTTTTGAAATCCCACACTGCACACCCTTCCTTACCAGTAGCTAAGAACTCCCAGTCTGCAGTCAGATACAGGTAACTTATCTTGAAAATCATCATCATCAAAGAGCAATACTTATTCGGCTTCAAGAGAAATTATTTTGTACAGTTTGGGGATTTTTTTGGTTCTATCTGTAGCATCCAAAACCCTAGTATCAGACTGGTTGTTTATCCGGGGACTTGGTTGCAACTTACTTGGAGTAAGAAGAACACAGTGAAAGTCAGATCGTGTGGGGATTGCAAAAAGCACCGTGGATGAACTACGCTCTCCTCCTTCCTGCTTCCTTCTTTGCTTCATGTGCTGCGTCACTCATAAAAACCGTCTTCCCGGGACAGGGCAGGGAGCTGATTCATGAGCCTGATTTGGAAGTGAGAAAGTGTCTTGGAATGGAGATTTGCCTACATGTGCCTGCCTGCTGCCCTTTCAGGCTTCTGGCAGAGCCGTTAGGAGAAGGACAGCAAGAAAGTTACAGAACATCGGAGGTGGAGGGTTCTGGAGTGGCTAGCCAAGCCACCCCAGAGGCAGGGACTGTTGCTCTCCTCAGCACACCTTCCACCCCACTGCCCGAAGATTGAGACCTCCCTCGGCTGCAAAACACATCCTGGTGATTTGCGATGAGAAGTAATTACTGCCAACAGCATCAACAGGGATGCAGCTGCTCATCACGGCCCTGAACTTGGGCTGCAGGATCAAGGCAACTTGCTTCCAGCTCCATGGCTGCATAAAATCCAGGGCTGGCCAACAGCCAGCAAATTGGATCAGAACAGGACTTTCCTCTTCCTTCAGCACGGGCTGGGTTGTTAGCCATTGCTGGGGAGATCCGGAGGGGTTTACGCCACACCCTCTGCCCTTTGATACCCAAACCGCGCCTCTTGGCTTGGCTTTTGTAAATACAGATGTTAGCAGAAATTGCCTCTGACGGGCAGTTTATTAAATCCTGGTATTTTCAGGTTGTATTCTTTGTACCCACATGTTGCTTTCTTCCTGGGGTTTTGTTTTTCTGTCTTCTCCGTGGGTCCCCATCAGGGAAGCCCAGACTATAGGAGATTGCATCCGGCCACCTCAGCACAGGTTCCCTTGGTCCAAGACCCTAATTTGTAGAGAGCTTCCAGGGGACTATTCTTTTTTTATTTCTTTTTTTAAATTGAAGTATAGTTGATTTACAGTATTGTCTTAGTTTTTGGGTGTACAGCAAAGTGATTCAGTTACATATATATATTTTTTCAGGTTCTTTTCCCTTATAGGTTATCATAAGATATTGAATATAGTTCCCTGTTCTATACAGTAAATTCTTGTTGCTTATCTAATTTATGTATAGTAGTGTGTATCTGGGGACCATTCTTTTCTTTACACTTTTTCTTACATTTCTCAGCATGTTATATAAATGCTTTTATATAAATAGTGTTACTTTTATATATATATATATATATATATATATATATATATATTTGTTGGGGGAAAAGCACATGTTAATTTTTCTAAAGAGGGAAAAAAAAGTTTTTAAGCTATAAATCACCTGGTGCTAAGCCATTTCCTTTTCTTGCCCATGGGGTCTGCATGTAATTTGCAGGAGCCATACGTCTGCCCCTGAGACACTTGCACTGCTACTCCAGACTGGTGGCTGAGGAAATACACCTGATCTGTGTCATTGATGTTACCTCAAGAAACAGGCCTGGCTGACTTGGAATCATAGAGTTTCAGAGGTGGAAATAAGGTCTTACAAATCATCTTTTATAACCCTTCACCTGTCAGTTGAGACTCCGGAGGCCTGGCGTGGATGGAGTGACTTGGTCCAGATCACAAAATTAGGAAGTGACAAAAACCTCAGACCAGCTCTTTCTCCATGTCTAGTGCCCCCCTGCTTTAGTTCTCACCCGACTGGATCCCCCAAGGTGTGTTTTCTTGGTTGATTTAGGAAAAGACTCTACATCTGACTTCCCTGAGCCATCCGTGTTGCAGTTAAGTGTATAGCCAGGTCCCCCTTCCTGTTCAGATAGCAGCCCAGCCCTGCAGTGGGACCAGAGCTCATTAATTGGAAATGCATGGGCCTGGCCCAAAAAATAAATGGATTTTGAGCTAACCAGATTTAGATTATCCAATATTTTTATTGAAAGAGAATAGGCCATCAAGTCAACTGAAGAAACAGCAGCTGCTTCAAATTATGAGATGCTTTGAATAAAGCAATCTTGGCTTAAAAGAGTTGGGAAGTATGATAGCATTATTTGCAAAAGTCAGCCTCTTTGCTGAAGCAATGGCTCCTATGATAACCCTGTTGGAAACTCCCACATATCCCTACTCAGACTACTTTGTAAGTTGCTCTTCACTTGGAACCAGTGATTTTTGACAGCACACAGAAAAACAGATTCCTACATTTTAATGATTATATAATGTTGTTGTATGGAGTATTGGAAAGATAAGTAGCACAAAGAACCTGAGAGTTAATGAATATGATTGTTCATCACAACTAGGTAAGAAAGAAAAGGTCAATTTAAAACTGACATCAAGAAAAGCATTAAAGAGTAAATAATACAGCCGGTGTGAGGATGTGGCCGAAATGGTGACAGTCTCTTGTGACTGAGCAAAGTGTAGAAACCAAGGCTTTAAGGTAAAGCCCAAATTACAGAGAGGACAGAGCAAAACGTCATTAAAGATTATACAGTTGACAGCCATGAACCGTTCTGATGTCAGAATAAAATCTAATTCTTGTTTAAGAGTCCTCAGGACCTCTGGTGTCTTGTTACTTGGCCCAAAAGAAAAGCTGTTCAGTACATCATTTTTGTGCAGATTTATTTATTTAAGACCTGTCCAGATAAGAGGTGTGAACGCCGAGTGCATCGTTTCAGCTGGAGGACCACTGCTCCTCGCTCAGGCTGCACTAACTCACCCCATATTCCTGAAATAGGAAGACTGTTTCCCTCAGTTGGTTGATCGCCACATGTACTTGATTTCTTTCTTTTTATTTTTTTTTTCTTTTCCTGTGAAATCAAAGGTCATGCTTTCCCTTGTTCTGATTGAACTCTTTGAACCTGTTCCTTTTTGCTTGCCCTTGATATGGTATCAAGAGCTGCCAAAGGAAAACCGAAACAAGAAATGGTAATGATGTTAATGATGAGGTAATTCAGACATAGGGGGGACCTGATCTACAAGGCACTTAAACTTCAAAGCAAACGCCTCTAAAGTGTTGGGTGTCACGGTCAGGGTCTGAAGGCTTCATACAGATGAGCAACTAGGGCTGTTCCTTGTATTCCCTTCCAAGGAGGAAGGCAACTGAATGGAACATTCTGTAGGTGGGTCCCTACTCCCTTGCCAGAGGGACTGAGGGAACATTCTGGTTACATATCCACAAAGTGGGTATCATTTTTGCTTGCCTTGAAAAGCAAATCTAAAAATATATTTCCTAGCAGCTGTGTAACTGCAAAACAAAACAAAAAAAAATCTGCTCTACTGCAGCACAGATTACTCACTAGATATCTCCAGGGTTCAGATGTTAATGCTTCAGAAATTTGCTGCAGATTTTACTGTATATATTTAGACCAAGGAACCTATTAGCTTGCGATCCGCTAGAACCTCTACATTCTCATGAAAATGAGAAATGTGCCACTGTTGGCAACTTAAGGCTATAATTATGTTAATCTGACCATTCTAAGACTGAAATACGTTGTTTTAAAATGTTTCTGTATTTTTTATTATTCGTAACAATGATCTGAAGAAACTTGGTGAAATGCTAATAAGTTTCTATTCAGTATCACTTTGTGACTAGAGCATAAAAATGAGTCAAATGTGGTACTTGGATATTTTTAATTTGGGCAGAGAATTTTTATCTACAGATATGTACTCATATACACAGTGCATCTTAATAATATGAAAACTACCCAAATGTACTTTTATATTTTAAATGTAGAGACAGTGCATATACATGCAAGGCCGTCTCCACATGTATGCCCAGTAACAAAAATTTCAACGTTTGCATTGAATCACCACACTTTGCTATACCAAAAAAAGGAAAGGTCAAAAATCATTTTTTGAGCAATACCACAAGGTAAATGTTTTTCTATCACGAAGTATTCTAAAGCACATGGGTCCCTGTTTTTAATGTGGGACCGGACTAAAATGGACTGTATAGTTGAAATTCTGAGCACATCCAAAAACTTGCCTTTAGCTACTTGGTTCAGCTTCCTCCTCACCAACCAAAACTTTTATTCCAGCCACAGTCAAGTGATGACATGGATTCTCTTTTCATTCCCAAAGAGAAGTTCTCCCCGATGATAAGATAGGAAGGGAAGAAGAAAGATCCAAAACAAGGATGTGGGTCATCACCCATCTCACAATTTTTATAAATAATTAATACTTGAATCTGCTAGTTGAACCAGTATCAAGTGGATGGAGAGTCTTATGTCTCCTGATCTGGGTTCAGGATCACCAATTCGTGTGGGAATGGGAATGAGGAAAAGCGCCTCCTTGAAATGCGAGTTGATCGCATATGAATGGACTTTTTTTCTCAAGGATGAGGTCTTCGGAATATAATACAGCATGGTGTTCTTGTGTTGGCTGCTTTCAGAATCTTCTTTCTTTCGTGAGCTCTTGTATCTCAAGAAGAGAGTGTATCATTCTCTTTACCCTCCTGTGCGTGTGTTAAAGTGGGGATTAGCCATTCTATTCGTGTTGCTCTCACAATTCATGGGGTGAGCCCGTGAATATTCATCGTACTGTGTGTGGACCATGCGCTTCTGCACGCAAAGTCACAGAAGGATAATTCAGCCCATTTGATGTTCACAGCACCAGCAGGGTAAGTACAGAAGCTGTTCCCGAACTCACTTTGCAGCAGAACCAGTGGCAGGACCACAGTCACCGCCGTGAGACCACAGCCCGAGGACATCCTCGGGAACAGAAACCAAGTCTTTTCATTCATAATCCAGCATTCTCTCCACCACACCCTGCTGTCCCCCTTCTGTATCACGGTGAAGAAGGGGACTGATCAGAGAGGGAAGATGATGAAATCTTTTTAAAAAAAAACTTTGGAAACTACTTTGTGGGCTTCAGCACATTGAAGAAGTTGAGAGTTGAGGGTCTCTGGAATCAAGACAACGTCTTCTAATTTTAAGAAACTCCCTTTGTCTGTTGATTGACCCATATCTTCCTGTCCTCTTTTGGAGAAATTTTGCCCCAATGTTGCTTTTCAGAGAAAGGAAGAAAAGTGAGAGAAAGGATAATACAGAGAAGGAGAAAAAGAAAGCTGGAGGTTGGCTCGGGCAGTGGGGGAGATTGAGCTACTTTGGGGTCGGCCCGGAGCCTGTTTCTCTTTGAAGGGAGTTGCAAGCTCTTCCTGATAATCATGAACTTCGGAAGGCGCCCCATAGATGGCACCGCATTTTTGTCACCTGCCTCACCTCCTGTGTGACAGGATTCTTTCCTTTCAGGGGGCAGTGTTTGGAGGTGGGGGGGACACAACTAGATTGGGGCTGCCCTTTTGCCTGATGTGGGCATCTTGTCACATGGCACGCGACTTCCTTACATACTGGGCCGGTAGCTGTCCATTTGGTTCCTCGTGGTTACTGCGAGTCAGGAGTGCAGGGAGTTTCTTCCCTACTGAAATTCTGCTCAAGGGTAGGAATGCTCAGAGGCTCAGCGGTGTGTCCCTAGATGCAGGGAAGCAGATCTTGTGTCTGGCAGGGAGGCTCCTGGCCTGGTCAGAACCTGGCGGGGAGCAGGGGCTGTCAGTGCAGGGTGAGGCCTGGCAGGGCGTGGGCAGAGAAGCGCGCCAAGCCCAGCCTCAGGGTGTGCTCGACTCCCAAGCTGGTTGTCTTTGAGGCTGTTATTTATCCAAATAAGGAGAGGCAGTGGTTTTGCTGACCATCTCAGATTCCAGGGCTTGTCCACTGGCTGGCTGGTTGGCTGACTTGATATTTGAACTGAAAACACTAAGGTATTCCTTTGAAATGGAGCGCTCTCGTGGGGCTCCTGGGTGCCCTGGAGTCAACGTTTGGAAGGCAGTTATCTACCCACATTCGTAGATAACAGTAATATGGTCTGATCTATGTTACTCTCCTCTCATGCCTCTTGCAACATTCAATCCAGATGACTTCGTTCAGGTATTTCTGGACCTGATTTTAGACGGGAATCATACGGACCTTAGTGATTCTTGAACCACTGCCCTCCTTTGAACCTTGAACCATTCAGAGAAAGTCAGGTCTCTACACTGATTTCCTAACCCTAGAGTTTGAGATTGTTCTGGTCCTGGTATTCGACTTTGTTCCTTCATCTGTCAAATGGGGATTATATTGTTTATCTGATGGGAGTGTGCTAGGGATTAAATGGAAATGCATTTGATAAGTAAGAAGTCTCCAAAAATATTAGTTTCCTTTCCCTATTTCCATCTTCTCCTGGCAGATGTAATTGCCAATATATACAGATGGAGAAACTCTAGGTAATTATGATTGTCACCCAAAGTTGAGTAAGGTCAGCTTTCTGAATTAGGATTTAACCAAGCCCACAATAGAATGGAGATTTGGATGTGAGCTTGCCTCTCCCCTTTCCTCCCTAGAGCAGGTTTTGTCAAAGAGTGGTCCCTGGACCGGCAGGTCAGCATCATCTGGGAACTTGTTAAAAAGGCAAATTCTCAGGCCCCACCCGAGTCCTGTTAAATCAGACACTCGGGAAGTGGGGCGCATTAATCTGTGTTTCAGCAAGCCCTCTGGGGGATTCTGATGTTGTTGAATTACGTTGAATTTGGAGAACCACTGCCCTAGAATAATTTGCTGGTCGGATCAGAGGTCTAGTCATTTCCCAGGACACTTGACACTTCCCCACCTCTGGTCTATGACCATGCCTTTCTTCCTGCCTGGAATTCCTAAGAAAGGAAACTCTTTCTTCCCTACTGAAATTCTGCTCATAATTTGTGGACTCAGTTAAATCTCACCTCTTCGGAGAAGTGTTCCTCAACTATCCCAGCCAGAAAAATCTTATTCTTCTAGAGATTCCAGAGGGTTTGTCTGTTGCACTTATTTGACACTTGCCACAGTTATTCTTGCTTTTTGTCTTATTTTTATTACTCATGTACATGCTTCATCTTCTCTACTCTTAAAAGGTAGGAATTGTGGCTTAAAGATTCTTTTTCCTTCCTCAGCCTTAACCCTGGGCTTTGCATAGCTTTGCATACATAGTGACTACTCACATATTTCACAGACCCACAAAATGTTGCCTTTGGAATGGGCCTGAGAGACAACAAGAGATCAGACTTCTTGCTTACAGGTAAAGAACCGGATCTTAACACCTGGATCAGAAGTCAGGTTCCGTGATACCCAGTTTGGTGTTCTTCCTTCTCCACGTACTGCATTGACTGGTGAGAGACACCTGACTGGGATACTCGGGGCCACTGGCCTGGTCCAGACTAGCAGATGTTCTTGGTTTGCTGCCACAGACTCCAGCTAAACCCAAGGAAAACAGAAGGGTTTTCAAAGGTGTATTCATGTAATTTATAAACCTGGAACCTTTTCAGTTCTTTCATAACCAGTGAGAATTGGGAAAGTTCACAAGCCTATATAATTATATAACAAATGGCATCTATTCCCAGGCATACGTGAGAGAATTTTGCCAGTTCACATACTCAGTATACCTGGGACACCCATGGAACTTGTTTTAGTTTCAGGAGTTGCTGTTAAGAGTAGAAAGAAAGTGGCTCTTCTGAACCTGGGAAAAATACGCACAAGGGCTGTTTTCATCTGGATCGCCATTATTGTTTTTTCATGTTTATTTTGAGGGAAAAATTGAACTTGGTGGATTTGTTGAATTATTGTCCCTCAGTGTTATCCTCTGGGGCTCTTCGCTCACACAACCCTTTGTTCTTTTGACACTGGCTAATATTGTGCAGCCGAGGATCCAAAATAATGGCACGGCTGAAACACCTTTCATCGGAAGTCATCCATCAAATTCCCTTTAAAATGGGCTCTGCTGACATAGCTCACCTTATATTGTGTTGTTTGTTCTATCACTTGGTAATAGAACCAGCACATATCCTACCCCGATCAGTATGAAAACAGAGCAGAATGCAGGCAACGGGATGATTCCAATAGAAGGGCCATGGTTATAACCCAGGTACACAGAGTTGATTCCAGAAAAGTTGTGAGGAAGGAAGGGGGAGAGGGGCAGGGGAACAGGAAGCAGGCCTGAAGGGGTTAAATCTACCAGGGAACGCTTGGTGTTAAGAAGCCGAGGCTGTTTGAAGCCCTGAGAAAGGGGCTGATGGCGATTTGAGTAGCTACATTGTGAGCGGGCAGTGGCAGACCGAGAATAAAAGACCGTTTGTTTTCCAACTTGGCATCATCCATTCATCAGTTTGTTTACCAGCATTTTCTCCAATGTTCTCTGAAGAATATCTGTCCTTTAAGCTGTAGCTGTAGAGCGTAAAATTCTAGGTAGATCGTTGTCAGTTCGCTGTTTAGGTTTGGATACGGTGAGGATATGTTGTATCATCAAACTAAACTTTTTTTTTAAATTCTTACATTGTTGTGAGCATCCTAAAGCTATATAGTGTTGTGTCAGCTTTCTTTCACTTACAACATAATCACCTAGATCCGTTTCCTGAATGAAAGGTAAGTGGGACATAGGGCACAGTGACAGAGGTGGAACGCATCTGAGAGATGTGGTCCCAGGAATGTCACCCAGTAGCGGAATCGGGGTCCTAATGGTAAAGAATGTTAATCAGATGAGGCCCAGATATTTTATCCCATAAGTAATCTGGTGTCTGTGACTAATGAAGACATATATATGTGTGTATACATATACGTATATGTGTATATACACGTATTTACACGTATGTAACTGGCGATGTAATGATACCCATATAGTGATAATTAACTAGTGGTATATAGTATATAATACATGAGGATATGTAAGTATATTATATATAAGCATTATGTATACTAGTTAAATACAATGTATAATTAATTATATAACTAATTTTGAGGCAGGAAGATAAAAATTAATAGTAAGTCAAGAGAGTACCTGTATCATTATATCCTAAAGCCACTGAGGTGTCCTGTTACTCTTTTCCTTTGCCCTGAAAATCTGGACCTAAAAGGCGAGCAAATGAGGTACGTCCCGAGCGGAGTTCACCAGACTGCCCACTCGTGGTCAAAACTCAAGGGCATAAACCCTCAGTAGTTCTGTAGGGAAGACCTTGGGAGCATGAGTCCTTGCAGAGCTGCTCAGTGACCTGAAAGATGTGAGATTTCACACTTAAACAGAGAAGGAAGTAGTGACAGTGTTGAGGCTGAAGATGGGGATTCTTGCTGCTTTGCTACTTGGTCCTGCGTGAAGTTGGACAAGGTCCTTACCTCCTCACACGTCCATTTTCTCAACATTCACATGTGGAGAGTGACACCGGACCTCCTGACCCATGCATTTCACTTCGTTCTGTGGCTCGTGAAATAAAATCACCATTGAAAGCACCGTCTAAACTGCAAACTGCTGGATGATGACGATGATGATGGTGTGTGTGTGTGTGTAGCCATCTTCCATCGTACCTTCACCCCATGGAGTTACCTAGATTTTTCTTGGCTGTCATCCCAAGATAAGAGAAGTGGAGGAGAGGGGAATTCCCTGGCAGTTAGGACTCCACGCTTCCACTGCAGGGGGCACGGGTTCAATCCCTGGTCGGGGAACTAAGAGCCCACATGCCTCGCGGTGCGGCCAAAAAAAGGAAAAAAAAAAGTAAAACCCTTCGTAGAATAAAAAACATTATAAATAAATAAAACAGTATATTGTATATTGTAGCATGTTATGTTGACCAGTGAAATAGGAGTTTAGAGACTTGCCTTAAAAAGAAAAACAAAATCTAAAGCACTGAACATTTGTATTTGGGTGATGGAGATGACTTATCTCGGAGCACCAAAAGGGAGTTGTGTATAAAAGTAATTGTCTGTGCGGGAAATGGGTGGATGTGCAGAGATGAGATAAATAATGAGGAGTTCTTTGTACCGTCTGTTGCAAGTGGTAGCAAGAAAATATCCTTTTACAAACTGTAACTATTTTAGATATAAAAAGAGGTTGTCCTTGCCTGAGTATCCCAACAGAAGATTGTGTCGGTATGAGGACATTGTTCTTTTATCTGTGCTGCAGCTCCGCACGGTTACTGATTGTGGCTTGGAAGTTACATGATGTATTTCATGTTTCTTGTTACGCGTTTCCATCCTGAGATCTTGAGTCACCACTGGGCACAGTTTTAAGTCAGCCAGCGGGTCTGGTGCAGGAGGGCTCAGCAGAGTTGGCTGTGTCAAAATATTTGTGGGAATAACACTCATCTTAAATATAGCCAGAAGCTCACCGTGTCTTTCCTGAGGATTAAATAATTTTGGCAACAGTCTGTCTGTCTCGTGTCTGGGAAACATTCCATTTATGACCAAATGAAACGTTAATAGACCTTCCAAATGACCATCTTTCCAATTTTAACAGTGTAAGAAAGATGAATTTGAAATTTTTCCAGCATCAAAATCACTCCCCTTCACAATAGCATCTTCGTGTTTATAAGAGTGGTTTAGATTTTCTTTTAGCATATGTACTTTTTTAAAAAGCCAATAAAGCAGCGAATGCGAAAGGGGAAATAGGAATAAATTTCACAAGACCGTTAGCCTTACCAGAGCATAAAAAGTATTTCCTGTTGAGGTAATGCTGACTATTTATTAGCATGTCTTTCCTTAATACTCACTAGAAATAAATTGCTTCCACTTTGCCTGTAGTGCCGGTCAGTGAAAGGAACGGGGAGAATGAATAGTAGGACACTTAACACGCTGCTGGGAAGCGCAGGTTCACAAAGGCTGTGGCATCTGAGCTAGGCAGCTGAGAACTTGGCCAAGTAACAGAACCAGAGCGTGGGATGTTGGTGGTTGGGTCCACCCAGAATGAGCCAAACTTTGCAGTAAGTTGTCCTGTAAGAGCCATTCTCTGGAGGGCATGAAGCTGAGTTCTGTGGCACCAGAATCCTGTTTAGGAAATTACCTTGCCTGATGCCCCAGCCGGCATTGGGTTACTGAACTCCTCTCTGTCTTGGGTGAGCTGGGCACTGAATCCTTACTAGAGAGCATTTAACTCATCCCGATTCACCACGGGATTGGGCCAGCTTTCACACTCCTGACGGTGGATTACTGCTCTAGTCCTGACCAAGCCATGCCTCTCCTGCCCAGACGGTGCCCTGAAGCATTTTGAGTGTAAAAGAAAATTGCCCTGAACATGGCAGGAAGGCAGAGATGGGAGAGGTGACCGGGACCACGTCTCACCTTGCACCCGCCGACTCCCAAGGTAGCAGGGTCCACAGAAGCCACCTGCCGCTAAAGCGGCGGACGTGCCACTCCCGTGCTGAACTTGGCGGGGTTCACGTGGCCAACAGCAGTGACAGCTTAGTGCTTCTGGGCTGGGGGGCAGGGCCAGCAGAACCCAGACACTGCACATTCGTTCACCTCCCAAACAGCCCTACACATACGAAGAGCCAGGTCAATTCGTACAAGAATGCTGCTGGGTAGGACATCTTATGCCCACAACCGGGGCTTTGGGGAGGCAGTCGGGGTGGACCCACAGCTTCACCGGACCAGAAAGGCCAACCCCTCCATCCCCCTTCCTGGAAAGCACGCGCTTGACTGAGGGAACAAGACCTGCCAAATGTATACCAGATGTGTCAGGGACCAAGGCTGTGTGCTTCCCATACTCTGGTGAGAAATAACAAACTCTTGCCAATTAGATTAAAAATCAAAACAAGGCTTTTCACATTCCGTCTACTCTTCTCCGACCTCTTAGGTGGCATCTGTTACGACCACTTCATCCAAATATTGTTTCGAATGAGACATCTTAGGAGGGAAGCAATGTCATGGGCTCCGTGTTCTCCTTCCTTTAATCACCACAGAGCTTTTTGATAGCAGTAAAGAGTTTTTTTTTTTTTTTATAGAGAGCCCGCGACACTGACTGGATTTGAACTTAAGAAACATCATGGAATTCTTTTGGTCAGCAAGAACGACCTCTAAAGGCCTTAAAATGTTTGAAAAATGCACGTGGTCGTGGGGTGTGGCGTGAGGCCAGCAGGGCCTCCAGCCCAGCCTTCTGAGCTGTTTGTCCGCGGATTCCCACTGGAATGGCTTTGTGCTCCATTCGGTCCCCGAGGGCTCGGAAAGCATGATGGTGATTAAACAGAGCCTACCTGGGAGCTAGGGAAATGCTTCCTCGCTCTCACCTTTTGTTGGTAACGTGTTAATACCTGTCTCCTCCGAGGGCTGCACAAGCCACTTCTTGTTGGGGACACAGCCCTCTTAGTGCCTGTTCCCCTGGAAGAAAAGAGCTGCATTGATGGCGGTTGCCCACGGGCGTCTCTGGAGCCTGCGCTGGCCTTCCCCTCCTCTGTCATGTCGAGGGTGAAGCAGAAGGACTCGGGTTCCCTTTCCCAAATACCCTCTTTGCTTAGCCTTGGCTGGCCCTCTGTCTCTTTCCCTCCCCTTTCAGGTATGTTTTCTAGAATGATTGCACTTGCTTGCCTGGTGCTGCCTAGGTCTGATTCATGGCTGCTACTCAAAGTTCAGCTTGGTAAAACCTGGTTAATTAATAGACAGCCTCCTTCGTCACCCTCGTGTTTACTCGCCGGTGTTATAAACCAGGGGGAAAGGCTCACGTTTCTTTCGGTCAAAAGTCTGGCAGCAGAATGGGCATTGGGTGCTGGCCCATCTGGGTTTTCTCAGGAGCCCCCCATCTCCAGCAGAACGCTGAGAGTTGAACCTGGGGAAAATGAGCATGTTGGGTTTTCTGATGATTTTGTTTGTTGGTGGCTGGTTGTTTGCTTGTGTTCGTGACCCTCTTCGCCTTAGTAAGATCTGTCTTGTAATATTTCCTTCATTGTCACCCCATTTACCTAGGCCTCTCTGAGTTCATTTGTTGGTGTGTGTTTTCCGTGTGAGCAGTTGTTAGAGGACTGAGTCACCCGTGCGGTAGCCTGTGGTTGGATGTGGGCTGAGGTTATTCAGTGACTAATATCCAAGGGGAGGAGAAATTGGCTTATCATGGGGAGGACGTCTTTTTATCCATGCCTGTAGCAGCTTCGCTCAGAAGACCGGGGTAAAACAGAATGGTCTTTACTGGTTGTGAACACCAGGGAACATTTTAGGATCTGTGTTTTTGTGTGTGTGCTTTCTTCTCTGGAGAGAAAGCTGTCTAAAATAGCCACGTGTGGAACTGAGGATTGAGATGAAGCCAGCAAACAAAGGAATCGCGTGATTGGGAGCTCAGCCAATGTGCTTTTTCCCGGCGTTAGCTGGACAGGTGATTTCCTTAAGAAAAAGTAAGTGGCTTTAATTCTTTGAGGATGAAAGAGTCTCCTAAGAATCATTTTCAGTTTTGTCTGGTGACTTCACTGTATGGTCTGATTGAGTGGTGTGTTTACAAATTCTAGACTTGGAAGGGTGGGGTTTGAAATACAATAAACTGTACATGACATTCCCTTCCGCAAAGAATATATATATATATTTTTTAAATGCTCCATAAAGAGACATGATTACATGAGACAGTTTCCCAAATCATTTGAAAGAAACATTTTTCATGCTAGATTTTTTTTTTTCCCAGAAGCCACTGTAAGTTTTTTCTCCTCTTTTATATTCGAGAAACTTGTAAATGAGTAATATTGGATTTAACTTGCAGTGTCTGGGGGGAAACGAAATATAGGTATGTTAGGATTCCTACCTCAGACTTCAGGTGATGAATTTGAAACTGCCCCAGATTCGTTCTGGTCTTTACAGAGGGTGAGCCAAGCAGCGTATTGAGCCGTGTGCTATGAGCAGGGCAGCGGCCTCTCAGCTGGGGCCACGGTGCAGAGGCTCTGGAAGAAACTATGCTGTTTACAAGAATTGGAAGGACTCAACCAAGAGCTGGCTGTAGTTTGGGCAGTAATGGAAGGAGGGAGACAATGCCCAACAAAACAGATGAACGATGCCTCATTCATGCGTTGCCAATATATCTAGCGCAAATAAATGAATTTTTTCTTTGTCTGGACCGAGGTGCAGGGAAATAAATATCCATGTTGTGTCCTGGGGAGGTGTTAAAAGAATCTTTAGTTTTGTATTTAGGTCATCTCTTTCTTGCTGTAAAATGAAATTCTCTAAAGCTCACATAAAGACGTGAGGGTTGAAATTTTCTGGGCTAAAAGTGTCAGTGATACAACATATCAGATATTTTCAACTTTCTAAGAGTGATGAAATGATACAGAAGATTAGTGACCATCAGGAGAACTGGTGGGAGAATAAAGGATTCAGGTTTATTACGGTGAATAGCAACTGTGGGCATGTGTGTGTTTTGCTTATTTATTTTACATTTAAAGTTTAATATAAGTTTCTCCTAAAAGGTCTGAACTTTGAGTAATAGTATAGGAAAAACCTAGCATGTATTTAATGTCATTTCTTTACTCATTAGCCAAAACACGGTTAAAATACAAAACAAAACAAGACCATGCAAGTGCCTGATTCTAGGAAGATATCTCCATAGAAAGAACACTAATACAAAGGGCTGGGATTTTTTTTAAACTATGAATTATAGAATCTTAATGGTCATCCTGGTTCAGTCAGTCAGGCAATGAGTATCTCCTGTATATAAAGTCCACTTTTTATTGGAATAGCAAGTGGACTCCTCGGAAGATCACACTGAAGACTTCAGAAAGATTCTTTCTTTTTGTCTCCCCATACATTCTGCCTCATCCTAAGAGTGGTTTGCCTTTAGTTGAGCTGTATCCTTTAGTGTATGAACCCAAGTTATCTCATTTTAAGGGTTTATTCAAGCGGTAGGTTTAAAACATTGTCCCACTCTATCATGGGAAGATGATGTCCTTCTCTACTTGGGCCCCATGTAGAGCCAAGGATGAAATTATCAAGGTTCTTCTCAAAACTCAGTCTTGGAAAGTCAGTCCTGGGTTGGCAAACCAAAAGAAGAATTTTGCCAAAGGCTTCCAACCTCTAGGTCACCCACATTGATGGAGACATTCAACCTTAGATGACCTGTTCTGGCATAGCAGAATGCTTGTATTCACCTCCACTGTGGATAACTCAGGGGGACAGTGGTTCATTCAGTGACCCTGTTGGATAATGGCAGGATTATTTCGAAGTGGACAAGGCAGGGCTGACATACAGCATTACCATCAGGTACCAGGTACGTAATGTTGATTGCTTGTGGCTACGATCCATCCTCGTTGGCCAAGGTCCCATTCTGGCTGCTTGGTACTCATGTGATACTGGCTGTTGGATGTTAAATATTTTTACTATCACCTGCATTTCCCATATGAATGCACAGTGTATCTGAATTATTGTTAACTAATTGTTACATTTCTTTCTGAATTCATCTGCACAAGGCATCCAGAAAGTCTAATGAGATTTTTCTAATGAGTTTTTTTGCATGTGTTTTATTTTAAATTTTATATAACTTCATTTCATTTAGTTACATAATGTGCCTCCTAGCCATTTCTTTTCACATCACCAAACATGTTTTTAAAACACCTATGCAGGCACCTCTGTTGTTTTAAAAGAAATTTACTCAAATTTTTATTAATTAAAACTAACTTTACATTTTTCTTTCATTAATACTGTTTATTCTTCTAGACAGTTCTGTACTCCTAGGAATATTGATGTCTCATTTTGCTCTCTTACCAGAAAAGGAGGGGTTCTCTATGTGTTCATTTGGTTCAGGATCCCCCAAATCCAGATGAAGCCGGATGAGGAGGAAAAAGAGGACAGGGAATAGTGACTAACCCCGTTAGGATTATTGTTCATCCTAAGTGGGTTCTAGACATTTGAAACCCTATTCTTTGGGGGGAGGGGGGATGAATAACAATAATGACAATAGTACCTACTATTTGTTGCACCTGATTGACCTTGAGCACCATGTGATGCTTTATACACAGTGGCATGTTTGAATTTATCTTTACGTGTGTTTGGGTTGATTATTGCATTGTGTGGTCTGATTGGGTGGGGAATTTGGCCAAATATGCACTGCCGGCTGAGCCAGTCCCTCTTGTATTTTATCACCTGTGAAGCCCTGCCTTGCTTACCACTGAGCCAGACCTTTCTTTTCATTGAGCCCTGCATTGAGGAAGACAGGGTGGGAGAGGTATTTACAGAGGATCCATGTTGATCTACTACAAAACTTTGGTTATATGGTTGCTCCAGCCATTCTGGAATGGGAATCAGGTATATTATCACACAGTGACCTTGGGAATGCCCTCCTGGTCTATGGCCCTGAGCCCCTGAGCCTTGAGAGTGCGTGGGCTGGAGCATCGGGACTGGGCCATGTGGTGGAGCGGACACACCTGGAGGCTGACCTTGACCTCACCCTAGGTGTGACTCCCCAAGGGCTAGGAGCTGGGGTGAGGGTCCCAAGGGTGAGGACAGCTTGAGGATATCCCAAGTCCGGTTTAGAGGGGGAGAACAGACTAGTCTACTGTGGTGTGTGTGGTGTGTGGTGTGTGTGTGGTCCGTGTGTGTGTGTGTGGCATGTGTGGTGTGTGTGTGGCATGTCGTGTGTGTGTGGCGTGTGGTGTGTGTGTGGTGCGTGTGTGTGTTGGGGAGGCAGGGGTAGTGGAGATAAAATTGTAATGTCGAGCGAGGAGCCTGCATACTCTGGGATCCCCTAAGGGGGCTCAGGAGCCAAGTCAGTGGTGCTTGGATAATGTACCCCTCAAAGGGCTCCTTTTGGTTGCTAATATTTGCATTTTGCTTGCATTTTTTTGTCAGTCATTTCTGTTATGAAATCCACCATAATGTGTAAAACTCCCCGGGTCAGGGATTCTGCATTGCTGGGTCCTTCCAGTGACACAAAGCTGTGGGAGAAGCTGTGGGAGACCAGCCAGTTCATCCCCTGCATCCTCATGACCAGATGCAGGCAAGAACGTATCCTCTCAAGAGCAGGAATTTCCCCTCCAGGGCAGGAACTTCCGGGCTTGTTTAGAGCTGCGTCCTAGAATCATGCTTGGTTCTTAGCAAGTGTTTGGTAAATATTGTTTACTAAGTGAATGAATTTATAAGGTAAGGAATCAATATGTATTCAGGGCATTGGGCTCTGTTTCCTTTTCAACCTTCTTGTTGCCTCTTCTATGTCTTCTCTCACCCACACTATGGGTCTCTCAGCTGCTCATCTTGATTTTCGTCCATTTGAGCCCATCTCCTCACTCCTCACGCCCCTACCTCACCCACCCTCCAATCATTTATACCCTCCTTGTCTGTCACATCTCTGAGAAGTCCAAATGGAAATGTGGCTTCTGTGACAGCACAAATCAAACTAGAAGACAGGGCTTGGGAGGTGCCACTGGCTGTCTGTCCCCTCCCTTGTAGCCATTTGGAGAATCTCAGTGAGCAAGACCCTCTTGGGCTTTGATCAAACAAAAAGTACCACCTCTTCACATCCTGAATTCATTTGTATTTTTGATTCTGCCCCTTGCTAAATACAATAGTGCACTTGCAAATTAGTTTCCTCTTTTGCTATTAACTTGATTCCTTTTTTTAAAATTAAGATCTAATTGACATATAACATTATATTAGTTTCAGAGGTAAAACATAATGGTTCAATAGATGCATATATTGCGAAAAAATGACCACACTAAGTCTAGTTGACATCCATCACCACACATAGTTAACAATTGTTTTCTTGTGATGAGAACTTTTAAAATCTACTCTGTTAACTTTCAAATACAATACAGTATTATTAACTATAGTCACCATGCTGGACCTTACATCCGCAGGACTTAAATGTATTTTATAACTGCAAGTTTGTATCTTTTGACCATCTTCACCCATTTCACACACATACCCCCAGCCCCCCCGGGCACCCACCTCCTGCGTCTGGCAGCCACCGATCTGTTCTCTGTATCTATGATTCTTGAGTCTTTGATTCTTTAGTCATTGTTTCTTCTAAAGGAGAGCTAGTGGGAGAGTCCTAACTCTCCTGAGCTGGGTGGTAATGAAACAGCCCAGCAATCACTGCTGCCTGGGCAAGTCCTGCGGGGCTTATGACGACCTCTCCCAGCATGCTCCTCATCATCGCGTGGCAGCCCCAGGGGGTGTACTGTTAGCCTTCGTCCTCCCCGCCATGCCTGGGATTCCCTTCCCTCTTCTATCTCTTGCCATCCCTACTACGAGTTTGCCTCCAATTGCACTCATCTCCTGAATCATTATTTCCTCCTGACCTCTCAGATCTTGTTTCTTATAGTAAGGCATCAGCAAATGAGTAAAACTTCCCTCCAAACTTTTCCCATGCATCTCCTTTCTCTCTCTGGCCATGTCCCTATATTGTATCAGCTTGAAAAGATGGGAAAGATGCTTACTATCTACTTTCCAGGGCTACCACTCGAAAAATGTGCCCAAGATGCGCTTTAGAAGACAGTTTAGCACTTTTGGTACATTAGACCCACATAGTTTCTTAGTGTCTCTAAGAAGCTATGACCTCAGTATTTAAACTGCTGCACTGTTTTTTCCCTCAGACTCCACGATGTTGAGCTCTACATCAGGTATATTCATTTCCGGTGATTGCTGTGACAAACTACCACAAACTTAGTAGCTTAAAACACCACAAATTTGTTATTTCCCAGTTGTGGAGATCAGAAATACAGAATGGTTTCACCGGCCAATACCAAGGTGTTGGCAGTGCCACACTGCCTCCGGAGACTCTAGGGGAGCATCCCGTTCTTTGGCTTTTCCAGCTTCTGGGGGCTGCTGCGTTCCTTGGCTCCTGGCTCTCTGCTCCATCTTCAGAGTCAGCAGTGTAGCCTTGTAATAGGGAAGAACCTTTTGTGTTCTATTACAAGCTAGCTAATCACTAAAGGGTTGTTGCCTATAAGCTTAAATTATACATAATGGCCCATCTCTGGGAACCCTGCCTCCCAGGTAATGAGCATTAAGTTAAAATAATTTTTTTTTAGCTCACAAGAAACATCTTGACCAGACCCACCTGTGAATGACTGCAGGGAGAAAGAAATTAACACCTCCCCTCTGGAGGCTGACCGGAAACAGGAAGTGTTTGACTTTACTCCCTCCCCTTTTAGTATAAAAGGAGCCTCAATTGTAACTCAGGTGAGATGGCTTTTCGGCGGGGGTGAGTGTGAGCACGTCGTCTTCTAGGTCTGCTGGCTTTCCGAATAAAGTCGCCAGTCCTCACCCCAGCACCTCATCTCTTGATTAATTGGCCTGGCGTGGGGCGAGCGGTATGAGCTTGGACTCAGTAACAAGTTTCGGGGAAACATCCATCAGCCTTGCTGCTCCTGGCCAGCCGGCCCCGGTTGGGGAATTTTCCGGTAAGGCCCTAGCAGCTGCCGGGACCACTTGTCGTGAGGGTCTTCCCTTCAAAGTTCCTCGAAGCAGCACCGGCTGCCCCAGCACTTGGCAGTTGGAGCAAGGAATTGACATCTGGGAGCCGATGGGCTCCATGCAGTAGGGTAAGTCGCTCCAGTGTGTACAGTCGGGAACTCTACTTCCTCTTCATTTGGGGCCTCTTCTCCGGAATAAACCAGTTTGTTCTGTATTTGAGTGGGATACCCTGTTGGAGAGAGGGAAGAGTTGTTGGGCTTCCACCCTATTTGTCAACTGGTTTGTTTGTTTCTTTGGATGCTAGCATGTGTCTGCCATTTGTGTTTTGTTTGTCTTGAATTTCTATCTTTAAAAATGGGGAATGTTGCAACTATCCCTAAAGAAAGTTCTCTGAGGTGCATTTTGGGTAAGGGATCTGATTACAGCTATGAACCCATGTGTCAGAGGAAGATGATATTTTGTTATAATAGCGTGTAGCCACAGTACCTGTTAGGATCTCTACAGGGGGGTTAGGCAGGGTTATCTTGCGGCCCTGTGCACCATGTACTGTTACCCTTGCTGTGTTAATTATGTCACTTATGGTCTCCTGTGTCGTTGGTATATGTAAAAACCCAAGACCAAACTTGAGGGTTTATTTAGGATTTTCTGTTTGTTCTTTGGGTTTTTGGTTTCATTTTGTTTGGTACCGTTTCTCCGTTTACAGCCAAATCAGTTTTGTGATACTTTAAACTTTTACTGATGTCAAATGGAGAAAAGGAATGGAAAAAAAAAACCTGTCTGCTCTTGTCCAAGAGTGGAACATTCCGAGGAAAAGAAAGTTTCCACTTGGTTCGTAAAATCACCAAAAGCTACAAATAGAAATAAAAGTCTTCCATAAATATTACTAAAAAGGGTTTAGCCGTCTGTACAGGTGACCTTGATTTGTCCCATCTGCCAGAAACCCAATCTGCATCCAATCTTTTGTAACTGATGGGTTTTACATTGTTGTACCTGATACATGGCTAAAATTTTGGAATGGGAACTATGACGTCCCTGTGTGTGTACGTGTGTTATAGATGTGTGGCATTGCCAAAAATAATTTGTAAAAGAGCTCTATTTAATTGGTTTAAAGGAAGTTAAGTGCTTATGTGAATACTCACATATAAAAGAAACTGTCCAGAATGAGTTTCAGGCTCACGTCATCTAGGAAATATTCAGTATTGAATTAACATCTGGTGTTAAAGTTGGCTTAAGCTTCTTGGTTTGGTACAGGTATGTCATTAGAGTCATCAACATTAGGTATAATACTTTCATTGTACCTGGGTTTACTAGAAATCAAATAAGACCTTATTATTCCTGTTAAAAAGTTTGTCAGCAAGAAAAATAATGTGACAAAGCTTTTAAGTAAATAAAGGTAAATGAAGTAAAGAGTTTTGGGTAAACTCTATGGGAATAATGTTCTGGAAACATCTGTCTGGAATAGTCTCTCCAGATTTTCGTACCTTGAAACTAAACTTAGTTCTAAGATAAGATTGAACTTAATTAAGAAAATAAATCTTGAAGGTAAAGTGGTACAAAATCTGAATTTGGTTCTCTAAGAGGACAAAGTTTTCTTAAAATATTGAACTCCTTCTGGTAATAGATCATGAGTTTAAGTGACCTGTATTTGCCATTGGGATCTTTTATCACTGGTTAAAACTTTTGATATTTTTGACAGATGTCCCAAAGATCAGGTTCTAAGTGGGATTCATTTGACCTCTGGCTAACGTTGGGGTTTTCTGGAGGGTCTCTGGAACACCTCAAATTACTTGTTTTCTCTCCATCTCAGAGAAAGGAATATTAAACTAATTGGGCTTATGGTGTGATGAATTGCATGGGAGGCATTGTCAAATGGGTGGTGATAAAACTTCTTAGGTTGTACCGTATGGGTATATGTTATTAACATATATATATATTCCAGAAATTATATGGAACTCCTAAAATTCTGGCACATCCTGGTAAATGATATCAGTCATAATTTTAGTATTGTCATAGCCACAGCAGTAGTCAATTTTCTATTCAATTGCACTGTAATCCCTGCTGGTTGATGCCAAGGCAAAAAGGCATCCTTTTAATGGCTAGATGATCAATTGCTATCTATGGTTTTACAGGGGCTTTTGAATGACACTCTAGCTATTTTGTGAAGAAACAGGCAAGAATAATGAAATCCATTATGTGCAAGCATTTGTACTGTTCCCAGGGAAAATAACGAAGGGAGTGAGAGGATGTGTTGCTTCAGACCTTAATCCTCTGGCTGAGCTGGCTGTCCCAGCCGCTCTGGCCATTATGCCAGTATATCCAACCCTTACACCACCTTCCATTCCTATCCAGGCCCAGCTCCTGACACTGGGGCTCAGGACTTCCCTCCTTATAGGATCAGTTAGAAAATGCTGGGAATTCCCTGGCAGTCCAGTGGTTAGGACTCGGCACTTTCACTGCGGTAGCCTGGGTTCAATCCTTGGTCGGGGAACTAAGATTCCACAAGCCGTGCAGCACGGCCAAAAGAACAAAACAAAACAAGAAAATCCTGTGCTAGTTTCTGGGGCACAGGGACTTGGTCTGGAATCGCCATCTAAGACCCAACAGGGCACCCAGTTTGGGCCTGGAGCCACTTCTGGGACAGGGCTATTTTCCTTACGCCATCTATCTCATGGGGGGCCTAAATGGAAATGACCAGCTGGCTGGGTTTCTCAGACTTGTTTAGTTGGAAAGATTGCAGCCCTCCTTATAGAGAGGATGCTCTACACCTGAAGCCCACTTGCCAGCACCCACAGCTGAACCGAGTGGGGGCCCCGGTGAGGGAAGAAGGCCCTTATGAGAGCACTGCTCATTAGTGCATCTTGGCAGGGCCTTGAAAGGGGAAACCAAGGCAAAAGAGTTTGAACAAAATTCAAGAAATTTAGCAAAACAAATGAAGACCTCTGAATTTTTGGAAAGGATTAATCAGGCCTACACACATCATACTAATGCAGATCCCGAGGCCCCTGCAAATATTAGAATGGTAAATTTGACCTTTTGGGGGAAAGTGCCTCAGATTTCAGGAGAACATTGCAAAAATTAGATGGTACATTTGGAATGAACCCTTCTCAATTGGTAGATGTTGCTTTTAAAGTGTTGAGGGAACAGCAACAGAAGAAAGATGCACAACAAAATGCCACTGTTTTGGCGGTGGCATTGGATTCCCGGAAGGCAAGTAACCCGAAGAGAGGTAGGCCACCATTGGGGAAGGAACAATACGCTTATTGTGAGGAGGAGGAACACTGGAAAACAGATTGCCCTCGGCTAAAACAGAAGAACAATAGAAGACGAGAGCCTCTCATGGTGGAGAGGAACACTCTGAATGATGAGACCCAGGGACTCCCTTGGCCTTGAGGCACCCAACTCCCCACAGGAGCCCGGGGTGAAATTGACAGTGGGGGGGATGACCTGATTGACTTTCTGATAGACCTCACCCTGAAGTTTTTCACCACAGTAGCGTGACATCTGAGTCCCACCAGAACATGCTTTAAGCCAACAGATGGTACTCATGAACGTCCCGGAAGAGGAGACCAAGCCCTTTCCCCCAGAGTCTTTAAAATAACCCAAAGACTGCTGTCAGACCTCCCAGGTGGGGATTCAACACAGAGGAACCTGCCCCACCGAGGACTGACAAATATTTACTCAAAGGCCTCAAGCCGCAGGAAATCTCAGATAACTGCTAGTGTTTGTGTGGACACTTTTTCAGGATAGATAGAAGCATATCACACCCAGGTAGAAAAGCCTCCGAAGTGGCTAAAGCCCTCCTTAGCGAAATTATCCCCTGATTTGAATGAAGGCATTAAAACTGCATTCATTCTGGAGACCACAATCAACAGGAAAAACCAAGAAAATGAATCATATATCAGAAAGGAACGTTGCTAAAATGTCAGGAGACATTTAACTTGGGATAACCTTGCTAGTTGCCATGCTGCGGATCAGTGGCTCCCAGAAGCAGGCTTAAATTAAACACCTTTAAAATATGGTATGGTACTCCATTCCAGGTGTGTGCCCAGGCAGGAGAATCTATAAACGCTAAAAGACCTAGCGGTTGCCAATTACATTAAAACTTTGGGCTCTATACTGACCTCTGCTCATGAGTTTGACTCCAACAGGTCTGCCCATCCAACTGAAGTAGATGGGAATTCCATTGCAGCTGGAGAAGGGGCAACCAATTTCTTTAATTGTGTCCAAATAAATAGCACAGGAATTTATATGTATTAGGAACTGGAACCAAAACCCCAAGTTCAATTATGAATTAGACAACAAAGTGCTACTAGGTTTCATCGGGTTCAAATAGTTGTAGATAAGCAAAGGCTGGCAAAAGATTCTAAGGAATATTCGTCACCTCCATTCAACAGGAAGTAACCAGCCGGAGTCGTCTTCCTCCCTTTTCCCACAAGATTGTGGAATGGACATTGACAATGGGCAATTATTATAGGGAAGAACCTTTTGTGTTCTATTACAAGTTAGTCACTAAAGGGATATTGCCTATAAGCTTAAAATATACATAACGGCCTATCTCTGGTTACCCTGACTCCCAGGTAGTGAGCATTAAGCTAAAATACCTTTGTTTAGCTCACAGGAAACATCCTGACCAGGCCCACCTGTGATTTCTTTCTGCGGGGAGAAAGAAGTTAACACCTCCCCTCTGGAGGCTGACCGAAGGAGGAAATGTTTGACTTTCCTCCCTCCCCTTTTAGTATAAAAGAAGCCTGAATTCTAACTCAGGCAAGATGGCTCTTTGGGGAATGAGTCCACCATCTTCTCGGTCTGCTGGCTTTCCAAATAAAGTCACTCTTCGTGCCCCAACACCTCATCTCTCGATTTACTGGCCTGTCGTGGGGCTAGCAGTATGAGCTTGGACTCTGTAACAGCATCTTCCCATTCTCTCTCTCTGATCCTGCTTCTGTCATCACGTCTCCTTCCACGACACTGACCCTCCTGCCTCTTTCACATATAAGTGAATGCATTGCATTACTTTCACATAAGTGATTGTGATTGCATTGAGTCCACCTGGATAATCTCCCCAACTCAACATCCTTAACAGGGGGCATCTGCAAAGGCCCTTTTGCCCTGTAAGGGGACATGGTTCCAGGGATTAGGGCCTGGACATCTTGCAGGGGCCACTCTTCAGCCTACTTCATCAGGGAAACCACACTGAGATGTCTCTAAAAACATGAATATCAAAGTAGATTTTCTAATTTCTTGTTCTCTTTTCAGATGCAGAGGGAAATCGTTTACGCGAGGGCAGATGGCCCTGGCGCCTCCCGGCCTGGGCCCGCAGCTCTCCTGCCCCACGTCGTCCCAACTTCTCCGCCGCCCACTCCTGTGCCACATTCCCTGCCTCCCTCTCCATCCAGAATCCCGTACGGAGGCGCCCGGCCAATGGTCATTCCTGGTAACGCCACCATCCCCAGGGACAGGCTCTCCAGCCTGCCGGTCTCCAGACCCATCTCTCCCAGCCCCAGCGCCATCTTGGAAAGAAGAGACGTGAAGCCGGATGAAGACATGACCGCCAAGAGCCTCGCGATGTACCGAAACGAGGCTTTCTACGCCGATCCTTACCTTTACCACGAGGGGAGGATGAGCATAGCCTCTTCGCACGGCGGCCACCCGCTGGACGTCCCCGACCACGTCATCGGGTATCACCGCGCGGCGGTTCGTTCAGCCAGTGCTTACTGCAACCCTTCTTTGCAAGCGGAAATGCACATGGAGCAGTCACTGTACAGACAGAAGTCACGGAAGTATCCGGAGAGCCACTTGCCTACTCTGGGCTCCAAAACGCCCCCGGCCTCTCCGCACCGAGTCAGTGACCTGAGGATGGTGGAGGTGCACGGCCTCCGCAACGCCCACGGGCCCTCCCACAGCGCGCAGTCCGACCGGGTCTCACCCAGCCGCCAGGCCTTCAGAACGGAGCCCGGCAACTTGGGGTACATTGAGAAGCCACGGGCCACCCCAGGGTTATCCGGAATTGTGGACCTCGGCCCTCCTCTAGTTGAGAAGCAGGTGTTCGCTTATAGCACGGCTACGATACCCAAAGACAGAGAGACCAGGTAAGGCGGTGAGGGTGGCCAAGGGTGGTCCCCGGCCACGTGCTGGTTTTGAGGGCTGCTTCACAGAAGTCGAACCAAGAGAACAGTGGCCAGCTGAGCGCCAGCCTTGAGCCCTGTGCCCTGTGGGTACTGGCCGTGGGGGGTAGGGGAGGAAGAGGAGGATCAGAGGCCTGCTGTTGTCAGCAGAGAGTTTCTAAATCCGGTGGGCGAGTGAGGCTGGGCAGTAGCCAGGATAAAGGCAGGCGGGCAGGCACCCCGACAGGAGAGGTCAGACGGGCCTCCCGAGCGGGGATCTAACGGCAGCATCGTTAACGTGAATCTGAATAATTTGGAAGAAAATTACGATTTCAGAAACCAGACAAGTCCATCAAAAGCTGATCATAAAAAAAAAAAAAAAAAAAAAAGCTGATCATAACTGATCTCCCACGGAAAACACGGAGTGAGTGGTTCAAGTGTTAACCGTTTGAAATGGCAGTTTGTGTTCTTCCTTGTGAAGGTGCAGTTTTGTTTTCTCATCTGGTTAGGAGAAATGAAAAGGGCGTGTCACTGTCTGTCATCCAGGGTGATAAAAACATGAATTTGCATAAAAATAGGATGGTGTCAATGTAATACTCATTCAGGAGTGGTACAGAGATCAGCAAAATTTTTCTAGTGGATGTGACACTCCAGGTATTTAAATTTCTTTCTAAGTTTACATGTGTTTATAATTTACCAGCCCAGAACCTTCATACTACATCTTGAAAACCCTCAAGTTTGTAGAGTAATAGAAAAGCTGATCTTTTTTTTTTTTTAATTTATTTTTGGCTGCATTGGGTCTTTGTTGTCGCGCGCGGGCTTTCTCTAGTTGCGGCGAGTGGGGGCTTCTCCGTTGCGGTGCGCGGGCTTCTCTCTGTGGTGGCTTCTCTTGTTGCGGAGCACAGGCTCTAGAGCGCAGGCTCAGTAGTTGTGGCGCCCGGGCTTAGCTGCTTCGCGGCATGTGGGATCTTCCCGGGCCAGGGATCAAACTCATGTCCCCTGCATTGGCAGGCGGATTCTTAACCACTGTGCTACCTGGGAAGCCCCAGAAAAGCTAATCTTGATAGAGGGAATTTCTCTACCCTGAACTGGTTGACAGAAGGCAGCATAATAATTATAATCATAAAAATCTAGTCAAAGAAACTGAGTCCAAAGGAGGTTAAGCACTTGACCTGTTGTCATATGGGAATTCAGAAGGGGCGTGAAAAATAAAATTCAGATATTCAGCCACTCAGTACCTTATTGGAACCACTCTTCCCTCCTTACCCAAACCGATCATGTCACTTTCTATTACATAACCTTGTAAAAAGAAGGCCAAAATTGTGACTGGAATGTGATAGTATATCTTATTATCTTAATTACACAGATCAGAAAGCTCTGTCCTCACTGGCAGAATTTTATCATGAAAGGGCCATCTCTTATCTGGTTCCAGAAGAAAGATTCCAGGAAGATGGAAAGAGAATAAACCTGGAAGTTGGGGGATCATCAATGTACCAAAAAGCTCTAACCCTCTCTACACAGCTTTAAAAAAAACAAACAAAAAAAAAAACAGCAGCAGTGACTGGCTTGAACTAGAGTGAAGTGGTTTATAGACAAGAGCTACCAAATATTCAAGGAACAAGAGGTTACAAATTGTCTTTGCTCTGCTGCTGTAGTACTGGGTGTCAGGGCTACAGATAACTTGGCTTTTTAGTTAACTGCTTGCGAGATCACGAGGAGCCACATCTGATACCGATGCAGAAGATTGCACATTTCCCAGAGGTCCTGTAGATTGTGCTGGATCCCATGACAGAATGAGACTTTGCATTGTTTCCCTTGTGGAGGGAGAGTATATATTCTTTGTGTGGAAAGAAGGATGAAACAGGTATTTGCTGACAGAAGAATAGATGATGGCAGAGACAAGGCTATGTGGTTACCAAACCATATTTTCTTTTCCTCTGGGGCACAAAACTATCTGCATCTCCGAGCCTCCTTTGCGGTTAAGTGTGGCCATGTGAGTGGGTTCTGGCCAATGGCAAGTGGGTAGAGTTGATGTAAACTGTCTGCAAGAATAGTTCCTATAAAAAATTCTGCTGCATGGGAAACAAAACAAAACGGTGACAGGCTTGATTATGCAGGACTAAGAAAAATGAAGACTCGGAAAAAGGTATTTATTCTCCCCTTTCCAAAGTCCTTAGGAAGTTAAATTCTAAGAATCGAAGAAAGGGAGGCCTCCCATGACCATAGAAAGCTGAGGGGTGTGGGATAAATACTGAGGCTCTTTGAACAGACCAGTGTCACAACCAGAGGGAAATCTACCAAGACGTGCCTTAAGGCTAGGGAGCTTGCGCCCTGTGCTTCTAAGAAAGGGTAACACATCTGCCACGGCGGGCTGTGAGGGGCTCATTGGGAAATGTGTGTCACTGATAGGAAGAGACTTGGAGTCATAAGAATTTAGTCCAGGAAAAAATAAGAACTATCCATCTCCAGGGCCGGAATCCATCCTCCCCCACCACCCTGCTGACCCGCCTTGTGGGAATGAGAGGATTGTGAGCTTGATTCCACTGTTTATCACATCAAGCCGTGTGCACTCTGCTGAGTGCCAGGCACACTTTGGCCAACGATGGCGTCTGGCTTCTTGCTCAGCACCTAGTTCCTCGTCATGCATGTGGTTACCACGTGTATATAACCGAACATCACTGAACCCAGTTCCCAGGATTGGGTTAGGGGTGGGACCAAAACGAAGGGCCCTCTGCTATGTGGAGTTGCCTCTGTACTGCTCCCTGATCAGAGTCTTGAAGAATTTTAGCCTTCGGTAGCATCAGTATGTTTTATATTTTCAGGACCTCTGCTTCCTCAGAGGTTTCTGTTTTTTACCGAAGCTCAGAAAACGCTATGGGTTTCTGTCTTACGTGTTAGCAACTCCTTTTAGAAAATCCAAGTTCTTATTTCTAGAAAAACAAGGATTAGGACAGTTGACTAAAGATTAATGTTCACCTAAAATATACTGCCGTGATCACTGCCGTATTCTGACATATGGTTGTAATTCGGAATATAATTTTACATTTTTGAATTCGTTTCTGTAAATGTGAAATAGCAGAGGAGGAATTTTATCTCACATCTTGCCTAGGTGATTCCTCACCACAGGCTAGATTCCCTTCTCCTGTAGCCCTACGCACGCACGCACACACACGCACACACACACACCCTCTACATTTAGAGTTGGTGTTACTGAAACACCTAAACGTTCCCACTAACTCAACCCAGGCACATGACAAAAGTATGTAGAGAATGATTCTCTAGTAAAAATTTGAGTCTGGACATTGTGCTGCTAATACTGCTACCCACCACCCCACTGTTACGTAGACAGGTCGGAATGTGCCGTACTTCCTCCTTTTCAGCTGCAATTCTAAACTCTTGGAAAGCTTGATGTCTAGGCTGAAATGTAGTACTGCTGGGTAATATAAGAACACTGACAATGGCTATCATTTATTGAGAGTCTTTTATGGACCAAGCACGATGTTAAGTAGTTTGCATACATCATATGATGTAATCGTCATGACGATCCAGTGCGGTATGTACTATCATCATCCCTATTTTACAGATGCAGAAACTGAGCTCAGAGAGGTTAAGTAACTTGCCCAAGGTCACAAAGCCAGTAAGTGGCATAGAATGTCCAGGTGCATTAAAGAATCCATACTTTTTACCGCTGTGCAGTATTCTGCCTGGTGGGTGAGAACTATGAACCCCACCTTCACCCAGCAGAGAAGTGAATTAGGGAGTGAATTCTAAGCATTTCAACCAGGACAAAATGCTAAGTAGCTGCTCTGAAAGGATATTTACAATCATCAACATGGTAGAATTTGCATAATTATGCTGCTAAATATATACATGTCATTTAAAATATAACTGTCCCAGCCAGTATATTAGCACAATTATGCAGAAATAGGGGAAGAAAGAAGAGAACATTCTTGGTAGATTTTATTTTGAAAAAAATGAATGTGACTACCATGTCAAAGAAAATTTTAAAAACAAGAACACCAGAAACAATTACTGAAGCACAAAATTATAATCCATTGTTACACCTATACCGTGGTGCTATTTTAGATATATTTAGTCTGTGCAAGTATTTGTAAAGAAGCTTCAACCCATAAAAGTCTTAACTTCATGAGTACAGGGTCCTATAACGTGCCAAACCAATTTCTGTTGCAATTTCATAATATTAAAAAGCAAATCCGAGTGTTTTTTATATGAAACTCTCAAGTGGAATTTTACATCTAAGATGTGAAGCTACAGAAACACAGGAGGGAGACTGAGAAATCTGTAGAGATGCTTTCTTTTGGGCACTGCTGGATTCATATACTCTTCAGAAGACTACTTCTATGAAATAGCCCGTTAACTGCAGAGTGTTTGAAATCAGAGAGAAAAATTTTCTTTCTCATCTGTACTCAGGAAACTTCCAACGGTAACTTTTTTTTTTTTTTTTTGAACGCAATCTTCTAACAGCTCTATTGACTTGAAAATGAGTTAAAGACAAAGTAATTTCACCTTGATCTTGTACGTAGCTCATGTGCTTCGATTTAATGAATTTGGCATCTCTTTTCTTATAAAGATGCTTCCACAAAGCATCTAGCGATGACAAATTATATATAGGAGATCTGGAAAAAATAGTGTAGAACATATATGATGGTAGCATCTTCCTCCCAAGACGGCCATGGACTTTGGGGTAGGAAAGCGGATTACAACTGCTTTGACCTTCAGAATAGTATGGTCGTCTCTCAGTATCCATGGGGATTGGTTCCGGGAGCACGTGGATACCCAAATCCGCAGATGCTCAAGTCCCTTATTGAAAAGGGCGTAGTTCAGTCAGCCCTCCGTATCCGTGGTTCCACATCCACGGATTCAACCAACCTGCAAAATTCAATCTGCGGTTGGTTGAATCTGAGGTCGCAAAACCTGCGAATATGGAGGGCAGACTGTGATTCTCAAGTCTGAGCTTCTAGAAAGAAAATGACCTTGAGTGATGCGGTGGTTTTACCCAGATGATGTCCTTTCAGCGAGGACTCCAAGAAGAGGGCGGGTCCGTGTGACTGTGAGGCCCTGTGCAAGGGAGACAGTGTGTGACAGGTGACTGAGGGCGTGAGGCTCTGTCTGGCCAAGGTTATAAAATTACTTCATTAAACACCATCATTATCCCTATCCACGGCACATAAAACAGCCCTTAAGAATTGTACGACTCTAGGACATTTATGTTTTGCTATTTTGTATTTATAGCTTGGCTCGTATAATGTGAAATATCTCTATTGAAATAACACTCAAAATTCAAGGGCGCTCACTGCAAAGTGACTAATAGCTCTCCTCCCAAAGATATAACAGCTTCCTCCTGATACAGTATTTTTCAAGACATGGTAAACTTGAACTGAGATCATACTTTTTACCCTACTCTGCACCTACAGTAGCTAAATTCAACAAACTAGTCAAGAATTCACTTGGGAGCAAATTCTTGCCTGTCTGGGCACCTGTATGTGGAGATAAAGAAGCCCCATGACATCTGCTATGATTTCTAAGGCATCGCAGATGTAGAGAAGTAGAATCCCGTGCCTCAGAATGAAAGGGAAGGAAAATTTCTATGTACAGGAGGAAGCCTGCATGCCAACTGGTAGCTTGGGTCTGTTCTTAATCATTTTACATCACTTTGTCATTTTATGAGCATTAACTATTATTGTGTTGGTAGCTTTGAGGAATAGGATGCATCCTTGGTTTACCAGTTAATTGAAAGTCTAAATTCATATTGGTGTCATTTTAAAATGTTCACAGTGCCTGGCATACCTTTGAAGATTTTCTAAACTATGTTAGATATCCCGCTAGAGAGGTGATTCTGAAAAAGAATGGTTAATTTTTTTCCTTTTCCTGATTGTATAGTCAAAAGGGAGCCATATCAGACATCTCGTAAGTAGTTAGACTTGGGATCTTCCCAGAGCAAGGTTTCTTAACTTTTGCCCTCTTGGTATTTGGGGCCTGTCCTGTGCGTTATGGGATGTTTAGCAGCATCTCCAGCCTCCCCCACTCCCACTAGATGCCAGTAGCAAACTCCCCTGAAATGCTGCCCCAGTCGCAACAACCGAAGATGTATGTCTCCAGACATTGTCAAATGCTGTCAAATCCAAAACGTGGCTCTTGATGATGATTACCTCAGTTCTACCCTTTCCCTCTTGGTAAAGCAGCTTCATTATTGTTAGAACTTGCTGTTACCTTTGGTTCAATCAACGTGTGATCAATCATTCACTGAGAGGCAGTCACGTGCCATGTTTATGAACACGGTCTCCAAAGCCAGATAGCCTGGGTTCAAGTGCCTGTTCTAACACTTGCTAGCAGTTGTAAACTTTGACAGATCACTGAGTCTTGCTCTGCCTCAGCTTGCTCGTCTGTAAAATAGAGATAATAATAGCACCTACCTCATAGGATGGAACAACTCATTACAGTTAAGTGCCTTGTGCCATGCCTGGCATAGCATAAGTGCTGAGTTCCTACTTTGAACAAAGCACTCCACTAAATGCTACTAAGCCCAGAGAGGAATACACAGAAATGGCTAGGACAAGGACTGTGCCAGAGGAAGCAGGGAGACAAATTGTTAACTATAATGCTAGGAAAAACATAAAGCAGGTGGGTGGGGGCATGGGTACAGGAGAGAGTAAAAGTAAGTGCGCACAGAGAATGGAATTAGGTGGGATGAAAGACCCAAATGAGAATGTTTAGACTATCAAAGCCACTTTACAGTCCGTATCAGGAGAATAGTGGGGGGTCGTACGTTGTCCTGGGACCAGGTGCAAAGAGACAAGCCAGGATTACAGCATCTTCTTAAAATTGCACCTGAGCTGTATGACAGATGATAAGAACACCTAACCAGGTAGCGCTGAAATTATTAGGTTATCTGATGCCTGTTTTGATGCCTAACAATGCCTGACCGATTCAGTTATTGTCTGAATTGCTTTCCTGGGTAGCTCTAATTAGGGATCAATAAATGGTTATTGAGCTCCTCTTTGTGTGCTTAGCTGGGGACTGATTGCTTTGCAGGTACAAAGAAACTTAGATGTGTCCCCACCTGCAAGGAATACGAACTGGGAAGACAGTCATAAAACATTAAAAGCATAATACGAACATGTAGGCTATGCCACGGTTAAGTGCAGGAAGCTTCCGAGCTACGAATGCTTATTAAATAACTGGTTTTTAAGAACAACCACAACAATAGGATTTCATTCGTAGGTGTTGCCCAGGGGTGATCTTCTTGTCACCCTAAGAGTGGCAGTGTCTCCTGGTGAAGTGGAGAGAAGGGAGGAGGCTTTACAAGTCACTAAAGGGGGCCAGTGCCTTTCCCTGAGGCTGGAGCTGCAGGGGGAGATCTTGTTCCCAGTATCTCCCAAGTTCAGCTGGAAAGTCAGGACACATTTTCCTTGAAAACAATGAGGAACAATGAAAGGACTAATAATACACTGTAGGTTAAAGAGGCTTCCGTGGGCCAGCTGGAAATCCAACCACCATTTTATTCCAAGTTCTAAACAATGAAAGTAGACGAAAACTTTGCAATTACAAGCCTACCATAATTTGGGGACGGCTTGTACATAATTCCAAAGAAGTGATACAGGGAGTCATTGCTGTGAGTTCAGAAACGGGAGCACTTTCCTGAACTTAGGCTGGGCTGGAAGCCTTCATGAGAATGCCAAGACGGACTCGCATTTAAGGAATTTACATAATGGAATGAAAAGATACCATTTGGAAAGACAGATTGATCTCTATCCAAAATTTGCTGTATTTCTACCATTATGCTACCTATGAAAATGACATCTTGATATGATGTTTTGGCAGCCTCAGAGCACATAGGTGCTGATAAATTGAATTACGATTTCATTCACAGGAATATAACTTTATGGTTAAGTAATATTTGCTAGTCATTCCTTAGGCTGCTGAGTTCATTCAAGAGCTGTCTGATAAACGTGATATTCAACCAACTGACAAATGTCTGAAGATAGCCCTACTCTTATCCAAGGGATATTCTATCAAAAATACCAGTGGAATGACTGTCACAAGCTCTGTGTTACTTTGAACAAATCAGTTTCTCAAAAGGGAAAGCCATCCTCTGTCACTAATTAGGTGACATTAAAATGCACCCCTGTATCTCCTTTGAATATTCACGAGGTGCTGTCAATCAGACGCCTTAGGTCTGAAACCAGAATCTAAGTCAGAGCAACCTAAATTCTGTGAGATTCAGGTAAGCCCCTTTCCTTGCCGACTGAAACCTCTTTCTTCAAAGAGAAGAGAAATAAATGTTTAGGTACAGGTTCAGCCTGGCAAGATCAACTCACTGCAGAATCGGTGTGACTATGACCCAACCTGAAGATGGGGCTCATCTAAATAGCCTGACGGCCCAGCAGCTGAATAATCCAGGGCTGCCACGATGTCCCAGCCATTTAACCCCTCTTGTGATTAGTCGTCCTGCTCTCTGGTGGAGTTTACAGAGATTACACTTGTCCGTATTTGAATTTTGGACTTGATTTTTCATGAATGAAGTGATTCCAAAATATAGCCAGGTCTAAGCATTAATTTGAACTTCTAAAAATTGTGGGTCTTAAAAAGTCTGTATTGACTCTTACAGAGCCAACATATATTGCCAGTAATACCTACACTTTCTCCCTGTCCATCTTCAGAGCTGAAGGGATGCAATCTCTTTTTTTAAGTTTATTTTCTTGAAGTATAGTTATTTACAATGTTGTGTTAATTTCTGCTCTACAGCAAAGTGATTCATATTCTTTTTTTTTTTAAAGATACAAGTTTATTAATTAATTTTTTTTTTTTTTTTTTGGCTGTGTTGGGTCTTCGTTTCTGTGCGAGGGCTTTCTTTAGTTGTGGCAAGCGGGGGCCACTCTTCATCGCGGTGCGCGGGCCTCTCACCTTCACGGCTTCTCTTGTCGCGGAGCACAGGCTCCAGACGCGCAGGCTCAGTAGTTGTGGCTCACGGGCCTAGTTGCTCTGCGGCATGTGGGATCTTCCCAGACCAGGGCTCGAACCCGTGTCCCCTGCATTGGCAGGGCAGATTCTCAACCACTGCACCACCAGGGAAGCCCCCATATTCTTTTTCATATTCTTTTCCATTATGGTTTAATCACAGGATATCGAATATAGTTCCCTTGTTGTTTATCCATCCTATATATAATAGTTTGCCTCTGCTAATCCCAAACTCCCAATCCATCTTTCCCCCAACCCACCTTCCCCTTGGCAACCACAAGTCTCTTCTCTGTGAGTCTATTTCTGTTTCATAGATAAATTTATTTGTGTCATATTTTAGATTCCATATGTAAGTGATATCGTATGGTATTTGTCTTTGTCTGACTTACTTCACTTAGTGTGATAATCTCTAGTCCATCCATGTTGCTGCAAATGGCATTATTTCATTCTTTTTTGTGGCTGAGTAGTATTCCATTGTGTATATGTAACACATCATCTTTATTCATTCATCTGTCAGTGGACATTTAGGTTGCTTCCAAGTCTTGGCTATTGTGAATAGTACTGCTATGAACACTGGGGTGCATGTATCTTTTTGAATTAGACTTTTCCTCTTTTCTGGATACATGCCCAGGAGTGGGATTGCTGGATCATATGGCAACTCTATTTTTAGTTTTTTAACTGTTTTCCAAAGTGGCTGCACCAATTTACATTCCCACCAACAATGTAGGATGAAGGGATCCAATCTCTTAATTGCAGACTTTTAGAAGAAGAAACAGGACACTTCCCAAAGGACCAATGATTGCTACTTCTCTAGGCAAATGATGTTTTCACTATCATGCAGACTCAGGTTTTTTTGTCTTTGTAATAAAGGCAGTGTGTCCCTACTCCTGCAACAAGCACAGGGATCTAAGAAGACCAAAAAAAAAAAAAAAATGAGAGAGAGATAGAAAGAAAAGAAAAGAGAAAAAAAGAAAAGAAACCCATGAGAGAGACCAAGTATAGGAAATGCCTTCCTTCTTTTCCCTAGGAATCATTATCTTATCTCTTTGGAGTCCACCCTGAGAATTTGTGGATCAAAAAGCAGGTGGGAGGGACTTCCCTGGTGGCACAGTGGTTAAGAATCCGCCTGCCAATGCAGGGGACACGAGTTCGAGCCCTGGTCCAGGAAGATCCCACATGCGGCGGAACAACTAAGCCCTTGTGCCACAATTACTGAGCCTGCACTCTAGAGCCTGTGAGCCACAACCACTGAGCCCACACGCCTAGAGCCCGTGCTCCGCAACAAAGAGAAGCCACCATAATGAGAAGCCCGCACGCCGCAACTAGAGAAAGCCCGTGTGCAGCAACAAAGACCCAGTGCAGCCAAAAATAAATAAATAAATAAATTTATTTTTAAAA
The DNA here is from genome assembly GCF_028023285.1 of Balaenoptera ricei. Classification (NCBI taxonomy): domain Eukaryota; kingdom Metazoa; phylum Chordata; class Mammalia; order Artiodactyla; family Balaenopteridae; genus Balaenoptera; species Balaenoptera ricei. The sequence goes on along the minus strand of NC_082640.1, from coordinate 11,670,061 downwards.
AAAGAAACAGGTGGGAGTGGGGAGCTTCCTTCTACAGCCCCCGTAGGATCACTCAAGAGACCATCACCCCGTATCCTCTGATACCTTCACTCATTGGAAGGTCAAATACAGGTCTGTATTCAAGTAGCCAGAACATGAACAAAGAGCTATTCATACTGGTTTGTACCTGTACCAAAAAAAAAAAAAAGTGCTCTGTCACTTCCAGAGCAGGAATATTAAAAATTGCCCTCGGGGAAGAGAAAGAAAATGCAAAGCAGGTGATATCATAAGGCAGGGTGTAGGCTTGCCCTGGGGAGCGAAGGCTCTCATCAACTGGCAAGTGGAGCCTCACCCCAGATGGTGGGTGAGTCACGGGAGGTGGCCCAGAGCCCTGCTGGGAGCCCTGGATGGGCGAGGGGGTACACGTGGCCGGCTGTGTTTCCTTAGACCCTGCCTCGCCAGTAAGCCTCCGTGTCCTTGTTGTGACCAGGGGATGGCAACTAGGACCTCCGACGGGTTCTGTTGAAATGAAAACGGGTGTAAAATCGCTTTGTGAACTGGAAAGTTCTCCATAAATAAGAGACTTTATGACATACACCGTGAAGCCATAGCCCCTTTGCATAAAGGAGCAGTAGCGCACGGGCCATTTGGAGACTGTGTGTCTGAGGCGCCGTGTGTCCAGAGGCGGGCTTAGGTCCGTATTCTGGTCTCAGCCAGAACAGCCCGCCCAGACAGTACGTTGTGAAACAGATTAAAGGCGACCTGGAGTTTTTCCAGGTGCAGTTGCCTTGCTGCGCGGACCCCTCCCCTCACCCGGTCGGCCATTGTGCCCGTCAGCAGCGCAGGCCCGGGTGTGGCTGAGCAGGGCCTGCCACGCTTTTTTTTTTTTTTTTTTTTTTTTTTTTTTTTTTGCTTCAGTCAAGATCACCAGACCAGAATGGAAAGAAAACTGTGGAGTCTAAAATAAGTTTCCTCTAACTAGACAATTGTGTGAGTCCAGAATTCTGCACCTGGCAGGGTGCGGTTCTCCTTGGGTTATGGGGGTAAAGAGCAGGGGCGCCTCTATTTAACAAGGGGTGGGAGCCCCTTGGGGGAAGGTGGGCCCTGTTTCCTGTGTGTCAAGTTCATTCAGCTACTTACGTTCCCTGCCATGACCTCGTTCACTGGCTTCCTGTGTTTGAACTTCTTGGGACTTTCCTTGCCTCTGGGATTTTGCATTTACTCTTCCTTTGCCTTGCGCTTCCTTCCACCTTCATCTACCTGGATGGCTCCTCCCTGACCTCAGGGTTTCACTGGAAGGCCATTAGCTCAGCAGGGCACACCTGCACACGTACCCATGCACATACACAGAACCGTATAATTAGTATATCGATATTACAAATAATATATTATTACATTATAAATAAGGAATATCTGTATATTTATATACATATATATGGGCTTGGCTAAAAAGTTCATTCAGGCTTTTCCGTGATATTGTATGGAAAAACCCGAACGAACTTTTTGGCCAAAGATATATATATATGTATTTTTTTTTTTTTTTACTTATTTAGTATGTTGTACCATTACTTTCAACCCCTAGAATGTAAATTCCACCAGGGTAAGCCCTTTGTTTTATTTATTTATTTATTTTATTGGAGTATAATTGCTTTATAGTATTGTGTTAGTTTCTGCTTTACAATGAAGTGAATCAGCTATATGTATACATATATCCCCTCCCTCCCACCTCCCCCCCATCCCACCCATCTAGGTCGTCACAGTGCACCGAGCTGAGCTTCCTGTGCTTTATAGCATGTTCCCACTTGCTATCTGTTTTACATATGACAGTGTATATATGTCAATCCAATCTCCCAATTCATCCCACCCTCCTCCCCTTCCCCCTGTGGGTCCACATGTCCCTTCTGTATGCCTATGTCTCTGTTCCTGCCCTGCAAATAGGTTCCTCTGTACCATGTTTCTAGATTGCACATAAATGCATTAATATACGATATTTTTCTCTTTCTGGCTTACTTCACTGAGTATGACAGGCTCTAGGTCCATCCACATCTCTACAAATGACCCAATTTTGTTCCTTTTTATGGCTGAGTAATATTCCATTGTATATATGTACCACATCTTCTTTATCTATTCGTCTGTCAGTGGGCATTTAGGTTGCTTCCATGACCTGGCTATTGTAAATAGTGCTGCAGTGAACATTGGGGTGCATGTGTCCTTTTGAATTATGGTTTTCTCAGGGTATATGCTCAGTAGTGGAATTGCTGGATCATATGATAGTTCTATTTTTAGTTTTTTGTTTTTGTTTTTTTTTCCCAAGAACAAACTTTATTTTGAATTTTTAAAATAATTCAAAATAATAATATGAATAGTATATAGTAATTCCTAACACTATGTGCCAGCCACCACCCTAAACACTTGATACACATTAACTCATTCACTCCACACAAGTACCCATTTTAGAGGTGAAGAAACTGTGGCACAGAGAGGCTAAATAACTTGTCAAGGGTCTTACAACTATTAAGTGACCTAGCCAAGATTCACACCCAAGCCTCCTGGCTCCCAGCTCTGTGCTCTTGCCCACCTGCTGTATTGCCTCTCAAATGCCAGATATTCTGACAGACCACTGCAGCCTCTGGCAATCTCCCTTTAACAATGTTTTCTCATAACTCACTTTTAATGCAGAGCAGGGCTGAGATCCAGGAGATCTGTAGCTCTGCTACAAGTATCTGTGTAGTAAAATAATAATAATATTATTTGTCAAGCACCTACCATGTGCCAGGCACAGTGCTAAATTCTTTTTTTTTTTTATATCAAATTGTGAGCATTTTCCAATGTCATTATAAACTTTTTTTTTCACACACACACTGTATTTTATTTTTACAAGAGATAAATAGACTGACACCAAGCATTGTACATGGATGACCACAACAAAAGCAACAATGATTGCAATTACCAAACATGAAACACACTCATACTATGTCATAATATTGACATTCAGCCCAGTAATCCTCCACTGTAACAGCTCCTTTACTTTGCAGTGAACATTGATTTGTATGTTCTTTGCCTCTGAGTCCTTGTGGGATTTTTTTTTTTAATTCAGACAGAAAGTCACAAAAATTATACTCATCATCATCAGTTCACTCAGTCGCATGTAATTAATTTTTTTTTCATCTTGATCTTTTGTTAGCACTTTTATGAGCTCATCAGTTTTTCATTAGAGTTCTGAAAATGCTTATTCATTCAGTTCAGCAGTACAGTCAGTTACCAGAAACCTGTACTTGTCAGAGTCTTTTCCATGAATTTCCTGAAGATGAAACCCTTTTATAGGAACATATTTACAAAAGCATCAGAGTACACCCAGAACTGTCTGTAAATGACAAAAGACTTAAAAATGACCACGGTTAAAGATTTGATGAAAGTTCATAATAATGCAGTTGACAAGAAAATTAGTTATTTCTGAGATATACATTTTAAAGTAATAACTAGGATTATGACTTATAACATTATACCAGACCATATAAGATTTTTAGAAATTTCATGTAATGTCTGAAACATTTATATTAACATATTTCCATACAAATAACCCAATGAAAGTTTAGTATTAGTTGTTTTGTTTGTTTGTTTGTTTATACTGCAGGTTCTTATTAGGCATCAATTTTATACACATCAGTGTATACATGTCAATCCCAATCGCCCAATTCAGCACACCACCATCCCCACCCCACCGCAGTTTTCCCCCCTTGGTGTCCATATGTCTGTTTTCTACATCTGTGTCTCAAATTCTGCCCTGCAAACCGGCTCATCTGTACCATTTTTCTAGGTTCCACATACATGCGTTAATATACGATATTTGTTTTTCTCATTCTGACTTACTTCACTCTGTATGACAGTCTCTAGATCCAGCCACGTCTCAACAAATGACTCAATTTTGTTCCTTTTTATGGCTGAGTAATATTCCACTGTATATATGTACCACAACTTCTTTATCCATTCGTCTGTTGATGGGCATTTAGGTTGCTTCCATGACCTGGCTATTGTAAATAGTGCTGCAATGAACATTGGGGTGCATGTCTCTTTTTGAATTATGGTTTTCTCTGGGTATATGCCCAGTAGTGGGATTGCTGGGTCATATGGTAATTCTATTTTTAGTTTTTTAAGGACCCTCCATATTGTTCTCCATAGTGGCTGTATCAATTTACATTCCCACCAACAGTGCAAGAGGGTTCCCTTTTCTCCACACTGTCTCCAGCATTTATTGTTTGTAAATTTTTTGCTGATGGCCATTCTGACTGGTGTGAGGTGATACCTCATTGTAGTTTTGATTTGCATTTCTCTAATACTTAGTGATGTTGAGCATCTTTTCATGTGCCTCTTGGCCATCTGTATGTCTTCTTTAGTGAAATATCTATTTAGGTTTTCTGCCCATTTTTTAATTGGGTTGTTTGTTTTTTTTGATATTGAGCTCCATGAGCTATTTGTATATTTTGGAGATTAATCCTTTGTCTGCTGCTTTGTTTGCAAATATTTTCTCCCATTCTGAGGGTTGTCTTTTCATCTTGTTTATGGTTTCCTTTGCAGTGCAGAAGGTTTTAAGTTTAATTAGGTTCCATTTGTTTATTTTTGTTTTTATTTTCATTACTCTAGGAGGTGGGTCAAAAAAGATCTTGCTGTGGTTTATGTCAAAGAGTGTTTTTCCTGTTTTCCTCTAAGAGTTTTATACTGTCCGGTCTTACATTTAGGTCTTTAATCCATTTTAAGTTTATTTTTGTGTATGGTGTTAGGGAGTGTCCTAATTTTCATTCTTTTACATATAGCTGCCCAGTTTTCCCAGCACCACTTATTGGAAGAGGCTGTCTTTTCTCCATTGTATGTTCTTGGCTCCTTTGTCATAAATTAGGTGACCATATGTGCTTGGGTTTATCTCTGGGCTTTCTATCCTGTTCCATTGTTCTATATTTCTGTTTTTGTGCCAGTACCATATTGTCTTGATTACTATAGCTTTGTAGTATAGTTTGAAGTTGGGGAGCCTGATTCCCCCAGCTCTGTTTTTCTTAAGATTGCTTTGACTATTCAGGGTCTTTTGTGTTTCCATACAAATTGTAAAATATTTTGTTTTAATTATGTGAAGAATGCCATTGGTAATTTGATAGGGATTGCATTGAATCTGTAGATTGCTTTGGGTAGTAGAGTCATTTTCACAATATTGATTCTTCCAATCCAAGAACATGGTATATCTCTCCATCTGTTTGTGTCACCTTTGATTTCTTTCATCAGTCTTTTATAGTTTTCTGAGTACAGGTCTTTTGCCTCCTTAGGTAGCTTTATTCCTAGGTATTTTATTCTTTTTGTTGCAGTGGTAAATGGGATTGTTTCCTTAATTTCTCTTTCTGATTTTTCATCATTAGTTATAGGAATACAAGAGATTTCTATGCATTAATTTTGTGTCCTGCAACCTTACCAAATTCATTGATTAGCTCTAGTAGTTTTCTGGTGGCATCCTTAGGATTTTCTATGTATAGTATCATGTCACCTGCAAATAGTGACAGTCTTACATCTTCTTTTCCAATTTGGATTCCTTTTATTTCTTTTTCTTCTCTGATTGCCGTGGTTAGGACTTCCAAAACTGTGTTGAATAAGAGTGGCGAGAATGGACATCCTTGTCTTGTTCCTGATCTTAGTGGAAATGCTTTCAGTTTTTCACCATTGAGAATGATGTTTGCTGTGGGTTTGTCATATATGGCCTTTATGTTGAGGTAGGTTTCCTCTATGCCCATTTTCTGGAGACTTTTTATCATAAATCAGTGTTGAATTTTGTCAAAAGCTTTTTCTGCATCTGTTGAGATGATCATGTGGTTTTTATTCCTTAATTTGTTAATATGGTGTATCACATTGATTGATTTGCATATATTGAAGAATCCTTGCATTCCTGGGATAAATTCCACTTGATCATGGTGTATGATCCTTTTAATGTGTTGTTGGATTCTGTTTGCTAGTATTTTGTTGAGGATTTTTGCATCTATGTTCATCAGTGACATTGGTCTGTAATTTTTGTGTGTGTGATAACTTCGTCTAGTTTTGGTATCAGGGTGATGGCGGCCTTGTTGAACGAATTTGGGAGTGTTCCTCCCTCTGCAATTTTTTGGAAGAGTTTGAGAAGGATAGGTGTTAGCTCTTCTCTCAATGTTTGCTAGAATTTGCCTATGAAGCCATCTGCTCCTGGACTTTTTTTGTTGAAAAAGATTTTTAATTTCAGTTTCAATTTCATCACTTGTGATAGGTCTGTTTATATTTTCTAATTCTTCCTGGTTCAGTCTTGGAAAATTGTACCTTTCCAAGAATTTCTCCATTTCTTCAAGGTTGTCCATTTTATTGACATATAGTTGTTTGTAGTTGTCTCTGATAGTCCTTTGTATTTCTGCAGTGTCAGTTGTGATTTCTCTGTTTTCATTTCTAATTTTATTGATTTGCGTCCTCTTCCTTTTTTTCTTGATGAGTCTGTCTAAAGGTTAATCAATTTTGTTTATCTTCTCAAAGAACCAACTTTTAGTTTCATTGATCTTGGTATTGTTTTCTTCGTTTCTATTTCATTTATTTCTGCTCTGATCTTTATGATATCTTTCCTTCTACTGACTTTGGATTTTCTTTGTTCTTTTTTTCTATAGTTGCTTTAGGTGTAAGGTTAGATTGTTTATTTGAGATTTTTCTTGTTTCTTGAGGTAAGATTGAATTGCTGTAAACTTCCCTCTTAGAACTGCTTTTGTTGCGCCCCGTAGGTTTTGGGTCATCCTGTTTTCATTGTCATTTGTGTCTATGTATATTTTTATTTCCTCTTTGATTTCTTCAGTGATCTCTTGGTTATTTAGTAGTTCACTGTTTAGCTTCCATGTATTTGTGTTTTTTACAGTTTTTTTCCCTGTAATTGATTTCTCATCTCACAGCGTTATGGTCAGAAAAGATGCTTGATATGTTTTCAATTTTCTTAAATTTTCCGACGCTTCCTTTGTGACCCAAGATGTGATCTATCCTGGAGAATGTTCCGTGTGCACTTGAGATGAAAGTGTATTATGCCACTTTCGGGTGGAATGTCCTATAAATATCAGTTAAGTCTATCTGGTCTGTTGTGTCATTTAAATCTTATGTTTCTTTATTAATTTTCTGTCTAGATGATCTGTCCATTGGTGTAAGTGGGGTGTTAAAGTCCCCCACTATTATGTTACTGTCAATTTCCCCTTTTATAGCTGTTAGCATTTGCCTTATGTATTGAGGTACTCCTATGTTGGGTGCATATATATTTATAATTGTTATATCTTCTTCTTGGACTGATCCCTTGATCATTATGTAGTGTCCTTCCTTGTCTCTTGTTAACATTCTTTATTTTAAAGTCTATTTTATCTGATATGAGTATTGCTATTCCAGCTTTCTTTTGATTTCCATTTGCATGGAATATCTTTTTCCATCCCCTCACTTTCAGTCTGTATGTGTCCCTAGGTCTGAAGTGGATTTCTTGTAGACAGCATACATATGGGTCTTGTTTTTATATCCATTCAGCCAGTCTGTGTCTTTTGGTTGGAGCATTTAATCCATTTACAGGTAAGGTAATTATCGATATGTATGTTCCTATTACCATTTTCTTAATTGTTTTGGGTTTGTTTTTGTGGGTCCTTTTCTTCTCTTGTGTTCCTGCCTAGGGAAGTTCCTTTAGCATTTGTTGTAAAGCTGGTTTGGTGGTGCTGAATTCTCTTTAACTTTTGCTTGTATGTAAAGCTTTTGATTTCTCCATCTGAATGAGATCCTTGCCAGGTAGAGTAATCTTGGTTGTAGGTTTTTCTGTTTCATCGCTTTAAGTATATCCTGCCACTCCCTGCTGCCCTGCAGAGTTTCTGCTGAAAAATCAGCTGATAACCTTATGGGGATTCCCATGTATGTTATTTTTTGCTTTTCCCTTGCTGCTTTTAATATTTTTTCTTTGAATTTAATTTTTGTTAGTTTGATTAACGTGTTTCTTGGAGTGTTTCTCCTTGGTTTTATCCTGTATGGGACTCTCTGTGCTTCCTGGACTTGGGTGGGTATTCCCTTTCCCACGTTAGGGAAGTTTTCAACTATAATCTCTTCAAATATTTTCTCAGACCCTTTCCTTTTCTTTTCTTCTTCTGGGACCCCTATAATTCGAATGTTGGTACATTTAGTGTTGTCCCAGAGATCTCTGAGATTGTCTTCAATTCTTTTCATTCTTTTTTCTTTATTCTGCTCCTTGGCAGTTATTTCCACCATTCTGTCTTCCAGCTCACTTATTCGTTCTTCTACCTCAGTTATTCTGTTATTGATTCCTTCTAGTGTATTTTTCAGTTCAGTTATTGTATTGTTCATCTCTGTTTGTTTGTTCTTTAGTTCTTCTAGATCTTTGTCAAACATTTCTTGTATTTTCTCAATCGGTGCCTCCATCTTTTTCCAAGATTCCGGATCATCTTTACTATCATTACTTTGAATTCTTTTTCAGGTAGGTTGCCTATTTCCTCTTCATTTATTTGGTCTTGTAGGTTTTCACCTTGCTCCTTCATCTGTAACATATTTTTTTGTGATCTCAATCTTTTTTTTTTTTTTTTAATGAGTGGGATTGTGTTCCTGTCTTCCTGGTTGTTTGGCCTGAGGCTTCCCGCACTGGAGTTTGTAGGCTTTTGGGTAGAGCCGGGTCTTGGTGCTGAGATGAGGACCTACGGGAGATCTCACTCTGATGAATATTCCCGGGGCTCTGAGGTTCTTTGTTAGTCCAGTGGTCCTGACTCAGAGCTCCCACCACAGGAGCTCAGGCCCGCACCCCGGCTTGTGAACCAAGATCCTGCAAGCTGCGCAGGGTGGCAAAAAAAAAAGGAGCAGAACAATTACAAAGAGTAATAAATAAGATGAGAAAACTAACATATATGTTAAACAAAATTAAAATATAGATGAAACAACATCCAGAAGGTAAAACAGAACCACAATAGCCAAAAAAAAAAAAAAAAAAACAGCTGGAAAAGGCCTTGGCTGTGGGGGGCGGGGCTTTGGCAGCAGCAGTGTTTAGGCCAGGGCGGGGTCTAGGTTTAGAATCGCGTTTGGATGGGAAAGGCCCTGGGGGGGTGGGGGGTGGGGCTTAGCCCCAGCAAGGCTGGAGGGGCCCAGGAGCGCTTCTGGCCTCAGAGGGCAGCGGAGCAGGCCCAGGACCCCAGCAGGCTTTCTGGGCCCGAGTGGGCAAGGGAAACACTAGGTGCGTTCCCCCCATCCTCTGATTCCAGAAGCTCCTTCCCTGTTCGTCTCTCCTCTTCTCACTGCCCGCCCCCCCCCCACCCCTATGACCCACGCAGCTGGAGGCGCCCCCCCCCCCCACCCCTATGACCCACGCAGCTGGAGGGGGCCCTGAAAGGCAGGGGACCAGGCCCGGAAGCCCAGCAGGCTTCCCAGGGCCCAAGTGGGTGGGGGAAACTAGCTGCATCTCCCCTGATCCTCCGATCCTGGAGGGCCCCTCCCTGTCTGCCTCTCCTCCTCTTCTCCCCCTCCCTACGCCCCTAGGACCAGCATGGCCGGCGGGGGCCCCAGAAGGCGGAGAACCCAGCCTGGGACCCAGCAGGCTTCCCGGGGCCTGATTGGGCAGGAGAAATGCTAGCCACACTCTCCCCTGATCCTCCGAGCCCCCAAGGGTCCCTCCAGGTGTGGGAACCCCTCCCCTCTCCCAACCACCCCTCAGGGGCACTGGTCCCATCTGGCCTCCACTTTTCCTCCCCCCTCAATCCCCCCCATGTCCTACCCAGTCGCTCGGGGCTTCCTCCCGTCTCCTTGAATGTCGAGGTCCCCCAGCAGCATCTGGTAGGTGCCCTAGTTGTGGGGAGACGTGGACTCTGTGTCCTCCCACTCCACCACCTTGACTCCGCCAAGCCCTTTGTTTTATTCACCACTAATTCCCCAGCAGTTAGAATTGTGCCTGGCATAGTTGATGCCAGAAAAATCGTTGCTGAATGAATGAACTTGAAGGGATAAAAGGAAGCCTTACGTATCCATAAGGTTTTGCCTGTTATAATGTGCTTGCGCATGTATTTTCTCCTTTGCCCTCCTTCCCCATGTCACTGTAGGAGGACAGCCCTGTGGGACAGCTAAGGCAGTTGTTATCCTAGTTTGATGGTTGAGGAAACTGAGACTCAGAGACATGCAATGATTTATGAGTGCTAATTTGTATCTCCCCTTGAATGTCTGTTGGTCAACTCAGCATGTCCAAAAACGAACTCCTGTCTTCCCATCTCGGGTATGACTACTTCTTTGATCCATTACTTGGGCCAAAGGCCTTGGTGTCTTACTGACGCTGTCTCTCACATTCCACACCAGGCAGCAGAGGATGCTCTCAGAGCTGTATCCGAAGATGCCCAGACTCCAGCCCTTGCGCTCGACCTCACTGCCACCACACCAGTCAATTTCTTCTCATCTGTTCTGCTCCTCAGTCATTCAGGGGCAAAGTCATACCAGCAGAGGGACAGCAAGGCTGAGAAAGAGGTCAGGACAGGGGAGAGTATGTGAGGGGGTCCACCAGGTGAGGAGCAGGAAAATTAAAAGGAATTCCCACACAGTATTGATGGCTGGCAGTGAAGGAGGTAAGGCCAGCATGCAGGCAAAGAGCTGGTTTGTGTGAATAAGGGAACAGAAGACAACCAAAGATTGCTATTCTTAAAGGGGACTTTGGAGTTTCAGATCTAGAACGTAAAACTGTACCAAGTAAGAATTTAAGGTCAGAGAATGTCTGAAGAAGAGTTTGGGGATCTTAGTGCCAAATTTCTGAAAGGGTTATTGGTGTGGATGTTGAAGCTATAAAAGGTCATGGCCTGGGGTGTGGCAGCCAGGAGGCCAGCTTCCTGTGCTGAGGTCATCCAAGGATGTGAGGGAATTTCCTGGATGTGGTAGGGAACTTAAGGATGAGTAATTCAGAACTCAGAAGCAGGGGAGATGGTGAGAGTTTGGACAGATGATGGATTGAAGTGGCAAAGGGAAGATAGAACAGCCCTAGTCTCCTTTCTCCATGAGCAGAGGGCAGGGGGAGAGATAGCAGCCTTCAAGGTCAGGGTTACAGATGATATTTCTTCCTGAGCCTCTGTGTGCCCCGTCCTCCTCTAAGGACTGAGGATGCAAGAAAAGGTGCAAGACGCGGCTGTTATCCCTAAGGAGCATGCGGTGGTACCCAGGCAGTACTGTTGCCTACGAAATATTTAGAGGTACATGTCATTGCAGCCCCATTGCAGTTACCACTAACTCTGTCAATATCTCCTCAATAAATCTAGATATTTCCATGAGAAGTTAAATTTATTGGGCACTTTTAGAAGAATGTCTTTAGTTATCAGCTCTTTCACCAGTAGGTTAACTTTGGGCAGAAATAGGAAGCTCATGGCTCAGAATCCTCTTTAAAGCTTTAGCACAAAGTCAGATCATTTGAATTCCAGTACTCTGTGAACTCATCTAAAAACACTGTCTTCAATTACTCTGGATTTTTTTCCCTCATAGCAAAGAATCGGGGCATGAACAAACAAGGGCATGGCCTAGCTTTAAACCTGTTCACTGTTCAAGTTCTGGGAAAAACGCCTTCAGCACTGCCAAGACGAAAGGGTTTTAAGTCACTTAGATTGCTCCTAGAAAAAAAAATTGACTTTGTGAAAGGCAGGCATTGCTTAAGGATGATGATACTTGCCATGTCCACAGCAGCTCACATGGTGCCTAGCACATACTAAGTGCTCAGAAATGTTTGTTGATGACTCATTGACCATTTATCACTTTCTGAAGGGGAGAGAGGTGACAGGGAATGAGCAGGAACCAGAAAAATAATTACAAAATATTAGAACTAGAAGGGAATGATGGACCACCTAGCAAGTACTCTCAGAAAGCCAGCCCTGATTACTACAGTTGTTACTGACTATCCTGTACACTACGTTCCAAAGTTAGTAACTGGTTACCAAGGTGAATGTGGACTTGGGACCTTATCCACATCAGCTTGGTTGGCTGGTGTCAGCCAGCTCCCAGCACTTTTGGATATTTAACAACATTTCCTTAGGGGTTTATTATAGGGGAATTCCATTCTTATACTACTTGTTTTTTAATAGCCATTAATTTACCTAGGTACACAATGATAAAGACTTAATTCAGGCTTAAGGAGGCCTCAGTCAGTCCAAAGACAAGTCCCCAGTCAAAAAACATTGACAGTGAAAACTTAAATCAAAAAGTCGTATGAATGGACTCACTGGCTAAAAATATCTCCCCAAATGCAGATTTTTTTTTTTCCTTCCCTGGACTCTACAGACAGAGAGCAGACCACGAGCAGTCTGGGTTTTGCTTCATCTTCACAGGCAGACATGAGGCTTGCAGGAAAGCTGGTTGTAGCAACAGGAATTTAATACTGGGATCAGCACCTTCTCTGGATTGGATTTGAATTTTTTATTAATATTATGCTTGGACCCTGAGAAAATTCATTCAGCCAGCCTGACTTATGACACTAAATGACTAGTTAACCATACATACTAATCACATAAATATGGTTTATGGAATGATATAAAATGGTTTATGAAATCACTTTTAAACCGTCTTTTCAACAGTAGTAATTATACCTGCCCTGGAATACCTTAAACCAAGCGATACTGGCAAGAATTAACTTGAGCATCTTTAGTATTCTGGTGATTATCGTACAAAATTGCCACTGCAATAAAATGACAGGGTCGTTTTAATTTCTCTTCCACTGCATTTCTCTCTTTTCCCCTTTCCCATTAAAACATACTTCATAACATTTCATCATAGAAGTCTGCCTAAGTTTCCAGTTGCTGAAATTTAGTTAAACCATAAAATTGTTTCCAGATTACCAACCATGAAATGGAAAGACAATCTTATTTATGAATTTATAGATCAGATAATCTCCCTCAAATGAATCCTGAAACCAGAAACACTTTGATGATTAAACAGGAGGGAAAAAGTTTTCTCATTACCATGTGTCAAAAGAATTATATTTTTGTGAAGTGGATTTGGCCAAGACGGTGGAACACGCATGTGCAATCCGTGTGCACGGCGCCTGGGGCATGCACTGTTTCCTGAGCAGGGAGAGAGAATCGCTCTCCCTTGACCGTCAAGCTCAAGTGTACTGAACTCTCAAGGTTCTGGCAGATCATGTCTCCTTCCTGGTGACCCCACTGGTGACATAGCCTGGAGGAGGCCACCCAAGGAGCATCCAGTCCTGTCCTCACAGATACAAAAAGGAGAACAAGTGTGTGTGTATCCGGACTAGACGCACAGATGCAAGAAGGAGAACAAGTGTGTGTGTATCCGGACTAGACGCACAGATACAAGAAGGAGAACAAGTGTGTGTGTATCCGGACTAGACGCACAGATACAAGAAGGAGAACAAGTGTGTGTGTATCCGGACTAGACGCACAGATACAAGAAGGAGAACAAGTGTGTGTGTATCCGGACTAGATGCAGGGCTTTTGTTCCACAGCATCCAGACCCTCATCCTACGTCAACATCATCCCTGGGGAGTCAGGAGAGTGGGGTGCCATTTAGGGGTTTTCTTTCTCTGCATCCTAAAACCATTGTCTAGCGGAAGATGGGTGAGAAGCCAAGTACCTACTGAGCCAAGGAGGATGCCAAAGGCATGTATGAAGCCCTGTGGACACCCCTCTGAGAGGACCCACCTGTGCTGAACCATTCGGCAGTACTCACCATGGTGATGAATCTGTTGACGGTCAATGTCTTGAATCTGGAATGATTCTGGTGCTTTGTTTCAGTTTTTAATACTGCTGCCCTCCTTTGTTAGACCAGTTAATGAAAGCTGGTGACCAGAGAGGGACCAGAGAGTACACTGATTTAGCCCTAATCAGGACCGTGCCTAGGCCAGCATTGGAATCCATCTGCCGTTTCTCTCCCACCACACTCTTGCTTATTCTCTGCATCTGTGGACTTACCTACTGTTTACATCTCTTAATATTATTGCCTCTTGAGTGTAGTTAGTCTGTCTCCACACCTTCGTATCCTGCACTACAGCTTCACAGAACCCATTAAGCCTCTTCCTAACCAAAGCTGTCTAGACCCTAAGAATGTCCTGCCATTTTAAAAGAAATGAAATCCTTTGCATTTGCCTAGGATTGAATAAGAGCAGTAAACTCGTACATCTCGGGGTAGATCTCCGCCGCTCTTAGGGCCTTGAGTTTGGCTTCCAGCATTACTGTGGGAAGAATGAGGGTTCTGGACAACTTCTACCTGGAACTCAGCAGGTCCCCCCAGAAGTGGTCCATTTCCCAAGAGCTCATTTGTGTGAGTCTGTTCCCCTGACCCGTGGAGACCAGCCACCACCCCATCGTTTCCAAGGTGCCATGCAACTTGGGTCTGATAAACTTGGGATCTCCAGTGGGTATTTACTAACCTGCTTTCTTGAGTGGAATTTCTTATTTTTCTCTTTGGCAATGCACTGCTTAATGGCAGATGGGCCGCCAAGAATACACGTATAACTGAAAATGCTCTTCAGCTCAGAGGTTTAGCGTTCACAGCTATGCCTGGAAACACTTGGAAAGTCACTCCGGGTAGATGCATATCTCTTCTCACTGTTTGAGATTTCTTCTTTCCACACTATTAGAACAAAGAGATCATACTATTAATACTTAATTTTTCCCCCCAGTGGGTTGACAACCATTAACTCTCCAGACTGCACGACTTACATCCAAAAAACCCAATATTATGACACAACCATCCATTTTAAACTAAAGAAAATGCATGGAATTCTGAAGTCAGAAGCTTGCAATTGTGAAATGAATCTCAATGTTTTTTTTACGGCACTAAGAGTTATATTCCAAAGGCAAAACGCAAGACCAAAAAGTTGTGTATGAACAAAATTACCCTTGAAAATCCTCTTGATTGCCATGAAGTTCAAGATACAGATACAGCATCTCTCATGAAGTCCAGCATAACCAGTTATTTTGTTCTAGTGAAAGAACAGGCCACCATGACTTTTTCTGTTGGGTACCAGATAAAGTAGTTGGCTTGTATTTAAAAGCCCCAGTGTCTGAAAGTGCTGTTTGTAGCCCAGGAATCATCACCATTGCTCATACTACAAGAGGCCCGTGGGACTGAGACCCCCAGTGAAGAATGGGGTCCCTTTTCTGTCTCAGGCTGGGACTAGACACTTGCTGATGGGATACGATGGTAGTCCAGGTGTCCACACTGTTCTGACTCTTCTCCCTTCTCTCTTTTATTGTCTTGAACTACCAAGTAGGTATAACTGAATTCACATGCCATTGCGTGTGTGATTGCTGTCCTTAGCAGAGGTCACTCTGTGGTGGTGATTTGATAATGTGTTGGGAATACTGGTAATAGTTCTATGGCACTGCCATTGTCTGACGTACAGAAATGTGAGCCAGTTTCAAAAGCTACATGAATTGTGCATAGCACTGGAGAGCCCTGAACAGAGAGGTGTAGTATCTGTGCATAATATCAAAATTGGGAAGAGTTTTTATTCAGATCTTGAGATAACCAAGTTGTTAGGGGTATTTGTTTCCCTGCTTGGTCCTGTAAAAGCCCCCAGGTTCCTATGACATTGATTTGAGGACCCTCTACCCTCAAGGAAACATTGATTTCAAGCACACTTTTCCATGTTCGTAAGAGACATTCGCTTTGTGTTGCTCTTGGGCTTTACAACAAGTTTTACTCCAAACACACAACGAACATCTCCATCATTTACACCAAAATCAGTCAGCAGCCTCCCAGCTGCGGGGAGGAGCACAGCTCAGAAGTGGCCTAGGGCCCCGCTGGTGCAGAGGTCAAATAGTAAAAGAAGGGCAGAAAGGCTCAAAAACACAAAGATGCACAAAGAGAATTGTTTCCAAGCTTTTCCGTTTTCCATGAGGCCTCTGCTGATCTGTCCAGTGTCTTTTCAGTAAGGTCATCAGGTTAATACTAAACTCTGACCATCAAATCTTGAGCTCAGTGGGAATTTGCAGGCTCGTTAGCTTCCCCAAGCCAGGTTGGGGTGAACTTTGGAGGCCTGCTAAGTGGAACTTCTATAACCCTCAGATGATCATTCACCTAGACAAACCAGTCTGAAAGTCAACATAAGCTTTAACAAACAATTCTCTTGTTTTACAGAGAGAGGATGCAAGCCATGGAGAAACAGATTGCCAGTTTAACTGGCCTTGTTCAGTCTGCGCTTTTTAAAGGGCCCCTTACAAGTAATAGCAAAGATGCCTCTAGGTAAAAAAAAAAAAAAAAAAGAAAGCAAACCAATTCAAAGTAATTCAATCTGTTTCTCTTTAATGATTAAGATCATTCATTCATTCCAATCGTTTTCTTGTAATCATTTCAAGGCTGAAAATATCCACATCTCTATGAATCATGGTTTGTTTGTTTGCTTGTCTATTTCTGGTAATTCTCTGGCCCAAGAAGGGTACATGGGCTTCCCAGTGCATGTGGCTTCATGGACCACTGTGCAGTGCCTGCCGCCACCATCCACATGTATCCACATCCTCCGTCATCTGAGAGCCATGAGCGTGCCTCAGCTGCACACCTGGGAAGCCTTTTCCATCCCGGCCAATAGTGGTGCTGATGCTGAAATACCTTCATTGCTTAATACCCTCACTAGCTGCTGCTGATTGCTTAGAATAGTGAATGGAAGGGGGGAAACGCATTTGGGAAACTGTATCGCTGACTCTCTTTTTCTTTCCTTCAGCGAGAAAATGATGAAAACCACAGCCAATAAGAACCACACAGATGGTCCAGGTGAGTGTTCTCCAGACCTGCAGGAGGCCTGGAGGCTGCCTTTGATGCGCCTGGTTTGCTTCCAGACGTATTAACCTCTCCCCAAGTCACCTATTTGGTGCAACTTCAGAGGCTTCTGGGGTAACTCCCTACACCACCCCTTCCCTGCTTAATGCTGAAATTCCAGACGAGTCATTAATTTGCAGGGGGGGTCTTTAGTCCTCTCCCTTCAGTCTTCATTCATTTATTCACTTCCTCGTTCATTTATTCATTTATGAGGCCATATATCCAACAAATACTTCTATGCCTGATACTGGACCAGGACCGTGGGCATCACTAGGGCAGGGCTCCCGACTCCCTAATCCGATGCAGAAAATGGATGTGGGACAGGTCATTATATGTGTGCTGAGTGTTAGGAAAAAGTGCAGGATGAATGTTTACCCAACAGAGCTGGCCTCAACCAAGGCCATTTCCCTGAGGAAGTAAAACAAACTGAGGCCAAAAGGATGAGGACAGAAGGAAAGAGCCATTCAAGGAGAGAGCAAAGCAGGTACAGATGCTATGGTGAGGAATTTAGATACTATTCTAAGTGCAAAGGGAAGGCAGTGGAAGGTTCTACACTGGGGAAGGGCCTCAGCCCAGCTGCAGGATGTGACCGGATGAGAAGGGGGCACGAGCTGATAGGGAGCCCCATGGGTCGAGGCAGGAGAAGAAGGCATGCTTGGACCAGGGCCTGCTTTCAAATGCCAGCGCCCCTCAAAGAGGCCCCAGTTTCTGTCCCTGTGCGCTTTGCTAGTATCCAGGTGTGTTTGATGTCCGTCGTATCCTGCAGACTCCAGGTGGGCCTCTCTCAAGAATATGAGGTCTTCCCTTCCCTTGGGTTAGAAATAGAAATCGTCACCAGGGAAATGCTTGGCTACTGAATTACTCAGTAAGCACGTGGCAAGTTGGGCGAAACCCCTAATTTGGAGGAAACCACAGAGCGTAGTGCCACATGGTAGAATGGACAGAACTGGGGACTTAAGTTGAGACGTCTGTTGGTCCTGGTTCCGCGCTAGCCAAGTTCAGGCCCTTCAGCCGTAAAGCCAGCAGGGCTGCTCTTCCAGCATTCCCAGTCCTCATGGGATTGGTTGGCTTACTTAGAAATCAGTCAGTGACCTTGGTGGCAGCGGAGAATTGTTGCATGGAAATTGCTGAGCTTGTCTTCATAGCAACTGCCAGTTTGCTTTGGAGATATTTATTCATCTATTTTCTGATCTATTATGAACCTAGAGAAAAAAAGGCACTTACTGAACTTGTAGAAACAGCAGAAGGGTGGTTGCCAGGGGTGGGGGACATGGGAGATGTTGGTCAAAAAGTACCAACTTCCAGTTAGAAGATGAATAAGTTCTAAGGTACAGCATGGTGATTGTAGATAACAGTGTTGAACTATATACTTGAAAGTTGCCAAGAGAATAGATCTTAAATGTTCTCACCCCAAGAAAGACATGGTAATTATGTGACAGGATGGGCGAGTTAGGTAATAATCGTACGGCAATGTGTAAGTGTATCAAATCAACACATTGTACACCTTAAAGTTGTACAGTGTTACAAGTCAATTATAACTAAATAAAGTTGGGGGGTTGGGAGGGGGAAGCTACCAAACACTAAAACATTTTACTCCTCTGGATTCTATTCTAGAAATGATTCATATACAATACCATTGTTCTAATCAATATGTACATGCTGTTTTGTATTCTTCTTTATTCCTTTTCCCTTTTGGTAAAATAATAATTAATAGTAATAATAGGAAGCATTTAGTGAAGTTTCCTATGTACCAGGCACTGTTCTAAGTGCTTTTCTAACCTGAACTTGTTACCCCCTGACGCAGCCTCATGGGATCGGTACACTCATGATTCCCATGTTCCAGATGAGGACACTGAACACACATCCATACACACATGACACGCATCAACATGCTCCAGCAACCTGTCCCGATATCTCATCCTTTTGTGTTAAGGTGCCCCAGTCCCTTTAAAGAAATGTAGGTTGCTTCATTTCTTCGTTTTGAAAAAGTTTGCAAATGTCTTTTTTGAAGCATGGGGGAAGGAGCAGGTGTAATTTCTTTGGGATGCATTTCCCAAAGTGGAATTAATAAATCCAAAGGGACAAACAGCTGAGTAGCACTGGTGACACACTGCCAGTTTTCTCTTCTGAAAGGCTGGGCCAGTTTTCGATGCCACTGGCAACACACACGTGGGTTTGCTCCCCTGCGTCTCTGCTGGGGTTGGTCTTTTTCATTCTAATCTGTCAGGGCTACATGTGGTCCACAGGGCTTTCGTTGCCATAGCAGCCTTGTACAATGTGCAAAATATATTCTTCCAGAATCCTAGGAAGTTAGCGACGAGAAGTATTATCCCTGTTCTGTAGACAAGTACACGGAATTATGTAGTAAGTCAAGGAAGCTCATTTGGCCAAGGGTACATGAAAAAGGGAAACCCAGACTTCCTGTTACTTTAGGAATATTTGGTTTACCGTGGGTATAAGCGAACAGAAGGAACTTCCCATTTCACAGTCATCGCATGTGTTTTATCGTGTATTGTATCATTTAAACACATAGCCCTGTAAAGAAGATGTTAGCTGTGGAGCTAGTAAGATTCGCAGCCAGTCTGGCCAACCCCAAACCCATTAAATTCCCATCAAATGTGTACTTAGTAATATTTATATTAAGATATACCTGACTGAAGTAAATTACCTAAGAGCGGACTTGGTAGGAGGAAGAAGAGGCCTTTGCCTGGAGAGGGTGAGGTGCAGGGAAGGGAGGCTCTGAGGATAAACTGCTTACTGACTCTCCTCCCTAGACTAGCATGTGACCACCCCACTTGTGGGTTCAGAGAGCGGGTCCCAGGTCCCGTGACTAATCTGAAGCGGAACTCATTTACCACTCAGGGTCCCCACCCACCAGATCCAGCTCCATCCATAGATTTTGGGGCACCTGCCTATAGCTCTCAGCGTGCCACCACTGCCACCTGCTGCCACTCCAGGTGGGGAGTGGAGGTCAGCAGGGGCTCCTCCCCCTCACTCTGCTTAGAGAAATAATCACAGCCAGGGCTTCCCTGGTGGCACAGTGGCTAAGAATCCACCTGCCAGCGCAGGGGACACGGGTGTGAGCCCTGGTCCAGGAAGATCCCACATGCCGCAGAGCAACTAAGCCCGTGCGCCACAACTACTGAGCCTGCACTCTAGAGTCCACGAGCCACAACTACTGAGCCTGCATGCCACAACTACTGAAGCCCACGTGCCTAGAGACCGTGCCCTGCAACAAGAGAAGCCACCGTAATGAGAAGCCCGTGCACCGCAAGGAAGAGTAGCCCCTGCTCACCGCAACTAGAGAAAGCCCACGTGCAGCAACGAAGACCCAACACAGCAAAAAATAAATAAATTTTTTAAAAACTTAAAAAAATAATAATCACAGCCAACCACAGTGGGGTCCTTCTGTGCCAGACACCGGGTGGAGCAGTTTATATGTGTTAATTCCATCATCCTGCACAATCACCCTTACACCCATTTTACAGATGAAGAAACTGAGGGGGAGAGAGAGAGAGAGAGAGAGAGGTTAAGTCAGTTGCCCAAGGTCACACAACTAGGAAGTGGATGCTGAGAATGACTTCCAGGTTTCTGGTTTAGATACTTGAGTGAATAATAGTGCCATTGGCTAAAATGAGTTCAAAAGAGATTTGGGGGAAATGAGTAGAAATAATGAATTCAACCTGCTTGTGGAAAAGTCCTGTAGCAACATGAAGGTATGGGGATGGGGATGTAAAGAGAATCGTGTGCTGGAGGCAAAGATGTGGAGGACCTTGGTGGGTGGCGTTGTGGAAGTGACCTCCCTTGAAGTCATGTCTAGTGAGAGAAGAAGCAGGCCAGGATTCAGAAGGTTGGCCGAGGAAGAAATTAGGAAAGAGGCTGACCAAGATGGGCTGTGGAGAGGGAAGAAGACGAGGGAAAGGAAAGTTTCAGTTACTGAGAAGGAAAGGAGTGACTGACAAAGCCCAGCATCACATCAGGGTGCCATCATGGCAACCCAGCGTCTGTTGGGTTGACAGCTGACCACTGGCCACCTTCTGAAGGGCCAGTGCAGTGAATGATGGAGTTGGAAACCGGATTTAGTGGATTAAGAGGTTATAGATGAGGAAATTTTATACATGAGCATAGATTCCATAAAGAAACTCGGTTGTGAAAGATATATTTTAAACCCGTTATCGGTATTCAACTCTGGCAGATGGCACGTAAACTTGAGCCTCTCTCCTCCATGGAGCATGTCGGCGAGGTGCAACAGTGACCTCAGAACATACACGGAGAAGCACGATTGTTGAAGGAATATGTGCCTTCAATTGGCTGAGGAATTAGCAGGACAGTTCTCATTACTGAACAGGAGTAGCTGGCTAGCACAGTGTCATTTTTGTTGGAGAAACACCTTGATGGTGTCATTATTTGTACAGATGAGGTTGTGTGGTGAGGGTAGGTGGGTGTGCGTGCACGCGTGCATGTGTGCGTGTACACACGCACCTATGCCTGAGAATGTGGAGTGATGATAAAGTAACTTGACTGAGTCTTAAAGGAAGACTTCCAATTCATTGTCATCCCCTCAGAATACTTGTTCTCGAAGGTGCTGTGTTAACTCGGACAGGCTGCTATTATTGGAAATGTTACTGGATGTTCTTTCACTGAGGACCTTCACAGTTAGAGAACACTCTTTGGAATAATTACAGAGATGGCAAATCTTGCTCTTTCGAGGGTGATTTTGATCTGGGGGGGATGGTCAAAAGTCGGTCAGAGTCATGACTGGTGATGACGCAAGTGGCCAGTTGGCTCATAAAGATAACAAAAAGCTCACCGTCTGGTCTGCTGGGTCTCCTTTGTAAATCCTTCAGATGCTTTCCCACGTGCCCCCCCGACTCTCCAAGGGGGCCATGAGAGCTGGGAGACCGGTTCTGTTGGGACGGGCACCCAGGGGTGAGGAATTTGGTGCTCCGTCAGCTCTCCGTTGGCATTGCTGAGGCCACGCAAGTAAGAGGACAGTTGCGAGGCACTTCCTTGCTCACTGGCGCACCATCCGTAGCCGTGGCAGCAGCTCTGGGAGGCTTGCGGGGCTGTGCACTCTGGGGAAGGACAGGTTTCCACGGCTGTTGAGCCTAGATGGAAAGAGAGGCCGCTGTGCTCTAAGCACTCCAGGTACACAGAGCAGCGAGAAGGTTCTGCCGTGCGAGGCCGGCCTGGACTAAGCAAACCTTCCACTTTGTCCCTTACAGGAAAGAGAGCTGAACAGCCCCTTCAGGTGTGAGCGAGTGTGTGTGTCTGTGTGTTGTGGATTCCCTGTCTACGCTCTACTTGAAGCCTCTTCCACAGAATTGCATTGTCCTAAAAAGGAAACAGCGTCTCCTTTTGATTCCCACACCTTGCTGATCCTGTGAGCGCTACTTGGGATCCTTTGTGGGGACATTTCTAAAACAGACTTGCTCAAATCAGGCCCTTCCCAGATGGACTTAGGAACTACGTGAGGATGATTTAAGTTGCACTCAGGGAGCAAAAGTTTATGGCAGCAACAAAACTGTTGAGGAAGAGTTTCTCTCTGCTGCCTTTTTTTTTATTCTTCTCCTAAAGAATATTCGCATCATGCCTGATTTTCTCACTAAAGGAGATGTATGCAGAGGTCCTGCTTCTTTTGGGCTGGAAACCCGAAGGGAGTACCCAGTGCCTATTAGTTTCCCCTTGGTGATTGGCCAAGTCTCTGCCCAGAACTAAGTGGGTGTTCTTGGGCTACATCTGCCTGTAGGGAATAGTCACAGTAGGCAGCCTGTGTTAGGGCCCAGAGTTTTAAGTTATTTTTTCTATTATAAAATTATAGGGAATTCCCCGGTGGTCTAGTGGTTAAGACTCCGTGCTACCACTGCAGGGGGAATGGGTTTGATCCCTGGTCTGGGAACTAAGATCCCACAAGCTATGTGATGCAGCCGCCCCCCAAAAAAATTATAGATATTCACTATGCAAATTTTAAAATACAAAAAGTAGTGATATCAAAAATAGAAAACTCACAGAATACCACCAGCTAGAGTTACTGTTAACACTTTGTTATATGTACATCTGTCTTTTTTCTGTGCACACCCGTGTGTTTAAAGAAGACACATGGGTAGATAGACAGACAGCTGGTTCCTTAATACAGCATCATGTTGTACATACCGCTCTGTGATCTCCCTTCCTATAGCACCAAACTTCTAGAACATGACTTCTACAGACTACACACTATAACACTGCATGCACCTTCCTTAATTTATTTAAATTCGATTCCCTCTTTTTGCCCTTTAGAGAACCAATGTCATTTTTTAAGATTTTTTTCATCGTGAAGGAAATGGGCGTTTTCAGAGTTACCAGTAGTCTGTTGGGATGGGACTTGCAGCTTCGACTTTCCTTCCTGGCATTCTCAGGAACTTTGCTGCTCTTTTCTCCTAGGAACTCCCCAGGTTTCCGGCGGGAAGCCTCTTGGCGCCCTGGAGTCCTCGGGGTCCCCCAGCCAGCTCCTGCCTGCTGGCACCTCCGCCACCCACATGAGCCTGCTCGACATGAAGAGGAGTGTGGCCGAACTCAGGCTCCAGCTCCAGCAGATGCGACAGCTCCAGGTACAGACCATGTTCCCTATGGATGGTGTCCACCGACTTAACTGCCCACAGTCAGCTTCCTCCTCCTCCCATCCGCCTCCTTCCGCATCCCTGGCCCCATGGCACCTTCTCGGGGTTCTTTCCACCATCCTTTCTAGGGATAACTGAGGACCAGGATGCAGGCGCCATTCCCCAGTGGTCTCCTCTCCCACACACGTAATCTTGGTCTAGAGCCTTCCACTGCAGTGGTAGTCTGTAGCCACTTCTTTAAGCTGTGTGTGCTTTTACCCATGAAAAAAGCATTAAGCCTCTGTTTTCTGGAGGAGAGCTGAAAGCAGAGGAGCCCGCGGAGCGTTCTAACAGCCAGTTATGACTTCCTGCTTCACTGAGCATGTGCAAAGGTGCTGCAGGCAGCTCAGGTTTTTTGCAAGGAGCTATGATGTATTTAGAAACAGGAGTTCGGACCAGAGGGTGAATTCATAAGGAAAAGGAGCCATCGTGGATGACTTGAGAAAAACATCTGCATTTTATTTGGATAGTGTGTGTGTGCCACAATATTTTCCTTACTCATTCCCATTGTTAGGACTATATGAACTACACAGGAATCAAAGGGTAGGGAAAAATGACCCTTCGTGTCACGAGTCTTGGTGAACAAATCCCATAAATCTGACGAGGCAGGGTAACGTGTGCCCTGGTTCAGGGTGATAAGGAACTGGGAGGGCGTATCTTTATGAGGTCATCTGTCTCCTCCACGGGTCAGTCTCACGCCTCTCTGCCCTTGGTGGCAGGCTGATGAATGCGGAGGTAGTGCTGGCTCAGACTATTCCCAGGCTTCCTCCTGGACTTCGAGAAGCTCGTAGTCCAAACGTTAGTAAGAGGCGCACGTAGTCAGGAGCAGTCACGCAGCCGTGGTGCCCTCAGTGGGGTGCAAGCTCCTGGGCTGGTGAGTCCAGTCAGGAAAGGGCTTCAAAGCACAGCTGCTCTCTCCCTTCAGCTCGCCGATGCCTGAGTCCTGCCTTTTCCACAGCCTGATTAAAGCTTAGAAGCTGATTTCCCCTTGCCCTCTACCTACTGGAGAACAAACAGAAGGGAAGGTAGCTTGAGAGCCTGCCTTGAGGTCCCATCACCGACCAGGCTGCTCAGGCTCAGGTCTCCAGAGGCTACTCTGCCTCTCAGGCAACGTCCCAGACTCCTGGACAGCCCGTGCACATTCACTTAAATCCTCTTCTGAGTCGTGTCACCGGGGAAGTTCCCCATCCTTTACATTCGCTTCTCCTTGCTTGGTGATTTTAAAGACACTTTGCAGTGAAATGAAGTGTACAGGTTGGGCTGAGGGTGTGTGCAGGGTGCGAAAATCCAGTGCCCACAGTGTCTGGCGGTAACTTAGGTGAGTGGACGAGAGACAGTGACAAGTTGGCCCCTCTAAAGGACAGTCGCCACTCAGCTCCAGGCAGCTCTTGACCTGGTAGAATGAGAGTCCATTGTTTCTAGATGTTTCAGTATTTCAAGAGAATCTGGAGGTTTTATATGAAATATCTGTACTCATTCTAAAACTGGTGGAAGGTAATTTAAAAATCAGTTATTTCGTACTCTGCAGGCCAGATGACGCATGTGCAGGCCAGAGAGGGTCTGTGGGCTCCCAGGTTCTTACCTGGGGGTTATGGAGGTTAAGCCCCCATCTTGCGCTGCATCTGCCTTTTAGTGCCACCTGCTGGTCACTTGGAAATTGTGCACTCCTAGTTGGACCCTCACAAGAAAAAAATTCCTAAATGCGTCGTGTGTATGGTAGTTCCTACTGCTTTCAAAAGTGAGCATTTGCTGGTTTGGGGCAGAGGTGGAATTGCCCTGAAGTGTGGCGAATTTGATACCTAGGCCGTGATGTGTGAGGCTACAGCATCACCCTGCTGGTGGCCGGCAGTGTTTGGTCCTCTGGCCAGGAGGGAGGGGTCTCCCACAACTTGCCGCTCCTTGTAACCCATGAACTGGGGAGGCTCAGTTGCAAAATCACAGCTTCTCAGACAAAGAGGTTCTATAGTCAAGTCCGGGACACTATGTTAACCACACAGTTTTCTTTATCGCCCCAGAGCTGCTCAGCTTTCCTGCCTTTCTGGGTAAAGAACACAGAGCAGGTGTGCTCTTGAGCTGAGATGGTACAGTTCTAAAGCACAGGCACGTGGGGAAAGAGAAGCACTTTGTTTCCTAACCTGGATGCTCTTATGTGTACCTCGGTCTTTGCATCCTCCGTGCCCCCATCAGCTTTAAGGGGAGTCTATTTGAGACAAAACCAGTTTAGAATAATTACGCTATCCCAGCACCAATCCCCCCTCAGCACATGTATTATACACCAAAAGTAAAGTGCAACCCCCCAAAATGATTATAAGCCCAATAATGGAGCTATCATTAGAGAGCTCCGAAACTCCAGAACAGTCTCAAAAGAACAAACATTGAATTAGAAATTCAAATGTTCTTTGAACTGTGTTATAAAATAGTGAAAACGGATGAAATCTGTCTGTGCTTGGCAGCCGGCTCCAGTAATTAGATAATTAAATCAGTGGGAAAATCCTAGACTGTCAAGCGTAGTCTATTTGAGTATTTCATTTGCAGAATTGATGGATTATTCTCCAAAGCAGAAATTTGATGCAGGCACTGTGGGGCGTATAGATTTAAATAGGGCAAAGAGAATGTTGAAGGGAAGTGAAGGAGCCTGAGAAAATGATCCAAAAAACATGAAAACTTTGCTCCTGTCTTTCCGCTCCTCAGTCTCGCGTGAATTACCAGTCTCGGAGAACGGTTCTTAACCCTGGCTACCCATTAGAATCACCTGAGGCCTTTCACAGAAATATTGATACCCGAACACCCCTGCCAGAGTCTGACTTCATTGGTATGGATCGAAGGCCAAGCACTGGTGGTTCTAGAACGTTCCAGGGTGAGAACTAGTGCTCTCAGATATTATGAAGTCTCGGTCCATTGAGATGCCTTTTGGAAATTGAGATCTCAGCCAGCTATCACAAGGGGTGAAGCACAAACACCCTGTAAGCATGAAAAACACACCCGGTGACTTCAAAGCCCTGATTCTAAACAATGCGCCTCATTCCCAGTGGCTAATCAGACGTATTCTCTACTTAGTCATAAATGATAAGAGCTATATGGAACTTTTATACTGTGATGGTCCCACTCCCAGGTAAGAGCTGCACCTGCAGTTAGCTGGCAACAACGGAAAAAGAGACAGGGGAAGGTCTGGCACTTAATAAATGTGCCCTTCCAAAGATGATTGTCTTTGTCTATTACCTTTTCTGGTATGATTTAGGAAAAAAAACAAAAAAAAGTGATGAGCTACATCTCTTTTCCAAAATGCCACAATACTTGGGTTTTACTCAGGTCATCCAGTATCCACAGAAGTGGCTGCAGTTCTGCCCCTCTTTGTGGGCTTGAGGGGAGAGAGAAATTTCTGGAAGAGCGGTTTCAAGTTCCTTGGGGAGGCAGATGAGACTTGGCCTACTTTTCCAGTTCCCACAATTTTTTTCTTTGTCCCTTATCTCTTCCTTGTGCTTCCCGATAAACTAAAAATTAGATTATTCTGAACTTAGTGTTCCATTTTTAAGACTACTGAGAACTTACTGTGTGTTCCCAAGAGAGGGAAAAGAGGTAAAACATCAACATAAAAAGGAAACATAGCAGGACACAGAGCCATTGTATTTGAAATGATACAATTCAGCACAGTTATCTTAAGGTGTCTTTTTATAAGATAGTGCCTCATAAAAATGTGCCAGAGTCTCATTTATCTTCTGACATTCAAAATAACGGTCATGGGAATGTGTGTCCCTGAGAAAAGCACTCGAGAGGTTGGCCCATGCTGAGCAGGCCTATTTCTCCCCACCAGGCAGAAATAATGAATGGAACTAGCACAGGAGTTGACAATCAGGCTGCCATACAATGTATCAAGCCCTGGATAGACCTGCACACACAGGCTGTCTAAGATGGGGCAACATCTCCCAGATAACATGTGCTTGTGACGAGGCATCCTATACCTGGTTCCCTACAGCCTGGGGAGCTAACCTGGGTGGTCAGGAGTCATTCTGGGGTCTGGCTATTATGAAACTTCCTGATCTGTTGTACAGCCACTGTTTACTGTCACTGCTGGACAGCAAAATCAGTTCAATTAAACTACACTGTTAGCAAGACTGATGGTCTTAAATTTTACCTGAGAAATCAAGATGAGTATGTGAGGTACATGTCCATTTTGAGGTGGGTGGAATTAGGTTTAGGCAGTTTCCTAGCTTCTCAGTGAAGCTGATATGGATAACTTATTTGGTCCACTTAAATTTTTAATAGCGAAGAGCGTTACTTCTGTCTGAGTATTTTTATAAAAACGTCAAGGCACAGAATTTACAATAAACTGAAGTTTCCAGAGATGAAGGGATAACTACAACTGTACTTGCCTTCCTACTGTTGACAACTAGAACACTGAAAAATAAATAAATGTGTGAAACAACTCTATTCAGACATTGGACAACAGACAACACAGGAGTGTGATCCTTAGGAGAATGGAAGGAAAGGAGGTGAAACCTGTCACTTCCTCAGCTATCTGTCTGGGGACACTTTTTAGATTGTGACACAGAGAGGGATGACCCAAACAGAGCACTGACCATCCAACTGAGTTGAGGGTAAAGAGCTGAAGCAGCTAGAAGTTGTGGAGCGAAGTACCAAATAAAAGGAAGGTCTGTGGAGAAAGAAGTATGTAAATCTGTGGATCTGCTGTCTACTAGTAATCCAAGCATGTGTATTGTGAAAGACCACTAAGCCAGACACAAAGTGGGAGGCTGTACGCCAGAAATTTCCCAGAGCTCACACAGGGAGATGTTTATGTCTTAACCAGCAGGCACAAAGAGGTTTTATTAATCACCTGGGGCATTCAGTAGCAATCAGAGAAAGGCCATGCTTCAGTCTTAAGACTAAACTAGCCCTAGAGTAAAGGCTACCCTAGATTCACCCTGACAAAGCTTAAACACAAGCTTCTAAAGAAGAAGAATGTCCACAAGGAACTAAATTGTCTGCCAAAGGAAGTCTAACATCTGTAAAGGAAAACAACAAAATCCAGAACTCCATGTCCAGCATTCAATCAAAAGTTACTAGACAGGTGATGATGCTGAGAAATGTGACCTGTAAGCTTAAGAAAAATCAGTCAGTGGAAACCAATCAGAAATGACAGGGATAATGAGGTCATCAGCAAGGACTTTAAAACAGCTATGATAATTATTCTCAAGGATTCAAAGAAAAACATGAACACAATGAGACCAAAAAAAATGGAAGATATTTTAAAACTCTAAGTAAAACTTTCAAGAGCTGAAAAACAATATCTCAACAGACTTAATAGAAGATTAAGTCACTGCTGAAATGAAATATCAGTCAGCTTGAAAAGATAGCAATGGAAATGTCCAAACTGAAGGATAGAGAAGAAAAAGTCTGAAGAAAATGAACTGACACTTAATGGTTCTTGGGACACTATTAAGTGGTCAAGGGGGAAGAGAAAATTACTAGAAGAAACAGTGGCTGAAATTTTTCCAAATCTGATGAAAGCTGTAAATCTACAGACCAAAAAACTTAATAAGCTCCTAAAAGGATAAGCACAAATGTAACCACACCAAAAGCAAAAGCAAATTGCTAAAAACCAAGAATAAAGAGATAAATCTTAAAAGCAGCCAGGGGGAGGTGGAGGACACATTACGTACAGGGAAACATAAATAAGAACACTGACTTCTCAGAGACAAAAGTTAGAAAACAATGGAATCACATCTTTAAAGTACATCTCAAAAGTAAAAAACACCTTCAGAAAATAGAGGACACTTCCCAACTCATTTTACGAAGGCAGAATTACACTAAGAGCAAAACCAGTCAAGGATATTATAAGAAAAGAAAACCGCAGACCAATATGCCTCATGAAAATATATGTAACAAATCCTTAACAAAATATGAGCAATTGAATCCAGCAATATATAAAAAGGATAATACATTATCCTGGATTTTATCCCAGGAGTCCAAGATTGTTTTAATATGAAAAAAAATGAGTCAATGTATTTGACCTTTTAGCAGAATAAAGGAGACAATCATATCATTTCAGTAAGTGCAGGAAAAAACATGTGACAAAATTCAATACCGATGATAAAAGCACTCAGCGCTCTTGGAGTAGAAGGAAACTTACTTAACCTGATAAAGGATGTCTGAAAATCCTACAGAAAACATTATAGTTAGTGGTGAAACACTATCACATTCTCCATAAAATCAGGACCAAGGCCAAAGAAGCCTCCTCTCACTTCTATTTAACTCTGTACTGAATATCCTAGCAAGTGCAGTAGGGCTGGAAAAAGAAAAAAAAGGCACGTGGATGGGAAAGTTAAAACTATAATTGGCATTACTCGCAAATCACAATCATGATTGTGTAATATCAAATCAAAAAAGATGCTTCCAGGGGCTTCCCTGGTGGCGTGGTGGTTAAGAATCCGCCTGCCAATGCAGGGGACACAGGTTCGAGCCCTGGTCCGGGAAGATCCCACATGCCACAGAGCAACTAAGCCCGTGCACCACAATTGCTGAGCCTGTGCTCTAGAGCCTGCGAGCCACAACTACTGAGCCCACGTGCCACAACTACTGAATCCCGCGCGCCTAGAGCCCGTGCTCCACAACAAGAGAAGCCACCACAATGAGAAGCCCACAATGCACAGCAATGAAGAGTAGCCCCTGCTCGCCGCAACTAGAGAAAGCCCACGTGCAGTAACGAAGACCCAACGCAGCCAAAAATAAATTTTAAAAAAAGATGCTTCCAGAAACAAGTGAATATAAACAAGATCATCAGAATCAAGTCAATATGTAAAAACATTAAAATGTTAGTACAGGCAACGTACTAAATCCATACAATAGAATGCCACTCAGCATGAAAAATAATGTACTAAAACTCTCAACAGCATGGCTGGACCTCAAAGACAATATCCTGAAGGAAAGAAGCCAGACACAAAAAATTTCATAGTGTACAATTCCATTTGTGTGACATTCTAGAACAGGAAAAACTAATCTAGAGGAACAAAACGCATATCGGTGGTTTCCTTGAGCTGAGGGTTAGGAGATTGCGTGCAGAGTGTCATGAAGGAATTTTCTAGGGTGAGAACAAATGTTGTCTCCCTTTTTAGTGGTGCTTCCGTCAGTGTATACATTTGTCAAAACTCATTGACCTGTGTACTTAAAATGGGTATATTTTCTAGTTTGTAAACTATACCTTAAATAGAGTTTTTTTTTTAAGTTAATTGGGATTTAGAATCCCTGCTAAGCAAAACTAAATGTCATGTTTTAACGTGCTGGTGACTAGTTTATTCGAAGCACTTAGTGAGAGATGTTGGCACACTTCCTGCCTTCAGCACTGCTTTTTACACATGCTGGAAGTCCTCGAGACGGTGGTAAGGACGCCAGACAGGGAGGGCAGGGGACCGGGGGACAGTGGAAAGAGGACCTGTGTACGTCTTTATTCCTTCGTGAGTAGCTCATTGTTGCCCATGTGCCAGCCAGTGTGCTATGGGAATTCCCTGTTTAGTCTCTCTCTAGCTGGCTCCAGGAAGCCCCTCTTTCTGGGAAGGAAGATCATACAGCCTGGAACTCGAGGCAAGCCTCTCCTTGCCTCTGCTTTGAGTGGAATAATTTGAGTGTGATCTGACCCTGTTACCAGTTGAATAATTTGAATATTACATGCAGTTGTGTTCTTCTGATATGGCTGTAGGCATCTCAGAAACGTTATGCATATGATCCGCAGTTGATTGAATCTGCGGATGCAGAACCGTGACTATGGAGGGTGGGCTATAAAGTTATACCCGGATTGTCGATTGCGTGGAGGGTAGGCACCCCACCCCTGCATTGTTCAAGGGTCAACTGTATTGTCATTCATACCTCAAATATGTGTTGGGTACCTACTGTGTGCCAAACTGCTTGTGGCTGGGATTAAAGCAGACATTGCTATGTAGTACTCTGTCTAGCAGATGGTGATTGGAAAATTACTGGGTTGAATTTGAAAGACCCAGTTCTCATGCTGATTCTGCCCCCGTGCAACTGCTGAGTGACTCTTAACAAGTATCCTAACTTCTCAGGGCCTCACTTCTCCCATCTTTCAAATTTCAATTTTAAGAATTTGAAATATTCTAGTAATAATTTCCGGCTTCATAGCCACTGTCAATATGCACTGCTGATTGGACCATAACTTCATTGGAGCTTGTCTGTGGGTCTTGGGCAGGAGGAGGGTTAGGTGCAGAGGGCCGTGCCACACAGCGCATGGCACAGTGACGTCATCTGTCCATTCCTGAGCCCTTTTCTTAGACCACAGTGCTCACCCTCGGTGGCACATCAGAATCGTCTAAGGGGTTTAAAAAATTCTCAGTGCCAAGGCTGCATCTCAGACCAGTTAGAATCTTTCAGGGACGGACCTCAGCATCAGTCATTTTTGGACACATTTAATTGTCTTCTTATTTGTGCCTTACGTATCCATTACCATTCACCCTCAACCCCCAAAGGAAATAGGTCTGTGGGATCTGACACATGGCATTGAACTTGAGCGTACCATTTTGATAACAGCTGACGTTACTGTGTGTATTTAACAACTACAGTCAGAGCAAGTCAGGGCATCAGCACTGAGCTCAAGGCATAGCTGAGCCCATGGGTCACCCCGCATTTCTACCCTCCGGGAAAGGATTTTGGATACTCCATTGTCTGTTATTACCAACATCATTGCTTAACTCAATTCACGCATTCAACAAATATTTATCGAATGCCTGCCATGTGCCAGGCACTTGTGTCCTGGAGACTCTGTGGAGAGCAGAAATTAACCAGGTAGAGGGAGTAGCACATGCAAAGTCCCTGTGGCAGAAAGGAGGTTGGGCAGTCAGAAGAACTGAAAGGATGGTCCTGTGGCTACAGCAGAGAGAGTGCCATCTGCACCCAGGGCAAGGAGGCTGGCGATGTGGGAAAGTGCCAGCCTGCCCCACACCTTGTGGGCAGAGCTGTAGCTGCAGAGAGCACGGGGGGAAGTTGCCGTCTGTGCATCTTCTCCAAACGTGTTGCCTTTCAGCAGTAGACTGTTTTTAAGACCTTAATAAAAAGATATTATTAGCAAGAACAGTGTGAAACCACAATCATGAGTCATACAGAGGAGGTAACCCAAGGGCAGCACATTTTTATTTGGTTCCCTCCCAGACAGACCAGCAGGTCCCGCCCCCAGGGTGATGCCCCCTGATAACAACAGGTCATCTGCACCGAGAGCTCGGTTTGTGCAAGGCATGACTGCAAGCACTTTATTGCCTCTCGAAGCTCCATTACCAGTCTGTGAGATATGAACTATTACTATCCCTTTTTTTGTTTTGGAGAGACACAGGGAGATTAATACAGTAAGTCCCCTGCATACGAACGCATTTCGTTCCAAGAGTGCGTTCGTAAGTCCAATTTGTTTGAAGTCCAAGAAAGTTAGCCTAGGTACCCAACTGACACAATCGGCTATAAAATACTGTACTTAATAGGTTTATGTATATGTATACATAAACATATGTATATGTATACATATGTACAATATGTATAATACATTTCACACAAATAATACATAAAAAACAAAAACACACAAAAAATAAACATTTTTAATCTTACAGTACAGTACCTTGAAAAGTACAGTAGTCCAGCACAACAGTTGGCATACAGGGGCACGTCTGCATCTTTGAAAGTTCACAACTTGAAGATTTGTGTGTAGGGGACTTACGGTAACATAACCGCACTGATTTCCCACTAAGTGGGAAAACTCGGAAATGAACCCAGGCAGTCTCTCTCTGGATGGCCAGTTGATCCTGGTGCCATGTTGATGTTCGAACATGATGGTGGTTTTGCTTGAGTGGTTCGTGCTGAAACGTTTTATTTTTATTCAGAGAAAACGGAAGCCGTGATGAGGCTTCAAGCGGGTGGTAGGTAACACGGTCAGATGGTATTTCCACTCTGTTTGCACAGATGATGGACAGTTGACAGAGGCATCATTATTCCTATGAGGTGATACACGGTGCACGAAACCAGAAAACGAAGAAAACAATAACAGCTAATTGAAAATTTCAGGGGAACTTTAGCTAATATAATAGGTATAATATAATTACTGGTTTTGAGGCTGATTGAATGAACTCATTTGATGTATGTGCTGTCAGAAAATTGTCCTGCCCCAGGAAAGCACTTAACGCCTTGTTGGAAACAGGACTCAAGTGTTTGGCTAGATTGTTGTGAAGCCTGGATTCAAACTCACACATCCTGTACTCTGGGGTGAGAAACAAGAGTGTTCTGGAAACTACATGGAAAATTATATGGAAATTGTGGTCTTATGTATGCAAGCAAGCTACGTATAATCCAGGGAAATTAGTTAATTGCCAAGAGCCTTGGGCTCGTCTGGAAATTATCATTGCCACTGTCAACATCAAGTTCTGTGTTTTGGGAGTTTTTTATTTTTTATTTTTATTGAAGTATAGTTGATTTACAGTGTTGTGCCCATCTCTGCTGTACAGCAGAGCGACGCAGTTATACACACACACACATTCTTTTTTTAATATATTCTTTTCCATCATGGTTTATCACAGGATATTGAATATAGTTCCCTGTGCTATACAGTAGGACCTTGTTGTTTATCCATCCTATCTATAATATTGAATAGTTTACATCTACTCATCCCAAACTCCCACTCCTTCCCTCCACCACCTCCTCAAGCACTGTGTTTTGATGGTCTGTGATTACAGGGCATTTGGTCCATGGACCCATTAACAAGAGGGACACAGATTCTCTTTTAACTGATAGGCTGAAACAGTCCACACTCCAATCACCTTTCGTTGGGTACCTTTCTGTACCAAACAGTATCTCATTTAATTTTCAGACTAGCCCTGGCAAAGGAAGTGAATCCCCATCCTTAGAGATAAGGAATGTGGCCAAAGTCTCACAGCGCATCCGGGAGAGGGTTTAGGGTTTGATCCAAAGTCAGCTTGGCTCCAGAGCTGGTACTCTTGGCTCTCCCTAGGAAAACACGTCAGTGAGACTTTACACCCATTGCCAGGATGCACTACCAGCGTACAGAAAGGACCCTATTTTTTTTTGCAGACAGGGACGTGGAAGTCTGGTTGTCAGCTGGCTGCTAAAACTCGGATGTTGGCTGAAGCAGCAATATTATATACGGTCTGTGCTCCCTTCCCTCTCTCACTGAAATAAAGAGAGACTCAGCTGCAGGGCTGTTTATCCGAACCCGCGCTTGGAGCCTGTCAGGCGGCTCCGGTACCCCCGTGTCAGCCCTCAGAGCCAACGGAGGGTGGCTTCTTTTGTCCAACAGCTGCAGAACCAGGAGCTGCTGAGGGCGATGATGAGGAAGGCTGAGCAGGAAATCAGCAGCAAAGTGATTGAAACGTTAAAGAGACTGGAGGACCCTGTGCAGCGACAGCGGGTCCTGGTGGAGCAGGAGAGGCAGAAATACCTGCACGAAGAGGAAAGGGTCGTCCGGAAGTTGTGGTGAGTGCGGTCCCTTGTTGCGTGCTTAGCTGTTCAACCTGGAAGGCAAGCCTGTCTTTGCCAAGGAGGAGGCCCTTCCTCGACGGTGTTCTCAGCCTCTTTCTTTATTGAGCACCTACTGTGTACATTTAGGGTTCTGCTGGTTCTGGGTATCTGTGGACACTTAGCTAGTGCCCCTCCATCCAGGCCCAGGAAATTCAACAGCCCTTGGGAGTCTGAGCTAGTCTCTTTGAAGCCAGAGCATCACACTGTTCTGTAGGGCTTGGCAACGCATAAAATTAAAAGGAGCCAGTGGCACAATCCGGTGATAAATGGGAAGTCTGCATTTAATCTCAATAAATTAAAACTAATAGCCAAAATAACACAGTGCCAAAATTATCCTCCTACCTATTATTCAATGGTAGTTAAAATCACAAAAGAAGAATTTAAATGTAAAGTATGTCTGATCCAGAATGAAAGATGCTTCCTTGAATGTTACCCATCTTCTGTGGTTCTTATTGAAAGCATCTATCAAGTCCCACTATTAAAATGAGCAGAGTTTTATTACGCCCCAGTCACTGGGGCAGGCCCGTCTTTTATGTTAATGTATGTTTTGTTATGCGATGAAGATTTATCATAGAACAATTTCACCTTTTAGCATAATGAATAATCATTTGCGTGGGTTCTTCTAGTGTTGGTAATTCATTTTTTTTTTGAATTTCATAAAGCCTTTTTTTAAAATTATTTTTTAAATGTTTTATACAATTTTTAAAGGTTATACTCCATTTATAGTTATTACAAAATATTGGCTTTATTCCCCATGTTGTGTAATACATCCTTGTACCCTATCTTTCACCCACTAGTTTGTACCTCCCACTCCCCGCCCCTTACATTCCCCCTTCCCCCCCTCACTGGTAACCACTAGTTTGTTCTCTGTATCTGTGAGTCTGTT
Source organism: Balaenoptera ricei (assembly GCF_028023285.1). Classification (NCBI taxonomy): domain Eukaryota; kingdom Metazoa; phylum Chordata; class Mammalia; order Artiodactyla; family Balaenopteridae; genus Balaenoptera; species Balaenoptera ricei. The sequence continues at coordinate 11,634,241 of NC_082640.1, read as the reverse complement.
TCTTTTCTGTTATATTCACTAGTTAGTTGTATTTTTTAGATTCCACCTATAAGTGATATCATACAGAACTTGTCTTTCTCTGACTTGTTTCACTTAGCATAATGCCCTCCAAGTCCATCCATGTTGCTGCAAATGGCAAAATTTTCATTCTTTTTTATGGCTGAGTAGTATTCCATTGTATATAGGTAATTCTGTTGTTTCTTGGAAAGCTTAAACCTCCCAGAATGGGACTGTAAGGGAGCAGCTTCCAAATTCTTTTCATGACCAGAGTCACCAGAAGCCTACAACATGATGGAGAGTACTATCCTCTATCACCTATTTGATATTTGAGCTGTAGCTTATGTCACCTCAGATGCCAACCCAATGTGCCTGATTAAAATTAGAATACCCCTCTCAGTAGCAGTCTAGAGGAAGAAATCAGTTTGAGTTATTATTTTCCTGAAGAAGAAAATTTGATGACTGTGCATCATCTCGAGTAGCCTCTAAATTTTTATTTAGTTCATGCCTTTATAGACAGTTAATCACCCACCATGAAGTAAAAAGGCTATTATTTGTCTGAAACATTTCTGTGACAGCCCGATTGTCTACAACTACATCTCAAGGTTCTCCTTGAAAAGTTCTTTTAAAAAAACATAGACTTTTAATATTTTTATAGAATTGCCAATTAAATGATTTTTCCTTCCAGCTTAACTGAGATGTACTTGTCATACATCACTGTAAGGGTTCAAGTACAGCGTAATGATTTGACTTACACACATCTTGAAACTGTGGCCACAGTAAGTTTAGTGAGCATCCAACATATCATAAAGATACAAAATTAAAGAAATAGAAAACAAATTTTTTTCCTTCTGATAAGAACTCAGGATTTCCTCTCTTAACAGCTTCCATATATAACCTACAGTAGTGCTAATTATATTTATCGTGTTGTACATTACACCCCGAGTACTTATTTATCTTATAACTGGAAGTTTGTACTTTTCTCAACCTGCTGCCTACCCGATGACACTCAAGGCTCTGGCAGTGGAATAGTTGTTCGCTTACTGCCACCTAGTGGTTCTTCAAATCAAAGCTCTGTTCCTGTTCCTTTAAGAGGGGTTTTTCTATTGTTGGATTTACAGGCAAACTGCAAGGGTGGGGTGAGGTTATTAATGGGCCGAGGCGACAGGATGTTATTATTGGTGTGTTTGTTGAAGTAGGAGACCTTAATTTAGTTCTGTTGGAACTGGCAGTACCCTAAGAGGTGTGTGTAAGTGTGTGCACACATCCCAGAAATCAGATCTGTGATCATTTCTTCTCTTTGTAGCCTGGAGAGGACACTCAATCCTTATTGACAAGACAATTGGTATAAACCAGAGGTTCTCGGTCAGGGGCAAGTTCGTTCCCCTCCCCTCCCCCAAGGACATTTAACAGTGCCTGCAGACATTCTTGTTTGTCACAAGTAGGGGAGGTTGCTACAGGCATCTATCATCAATGGGTGTTGAATTTTGTCAAAAGCTTTTTCTGCATGTATTGAGAAGATCATATGTTTTTATTCTTCAGTTTGTTAATGTGGTGTGTCACACTGATTGATTTGTGGATATTGAAGAATCCTTGCATCCCTGGGATACATTCCACTTGATCATAGTGTATGATCCTTTGAATGTGCTGTTGGATTCGGTTTGCCAGTATTTTGCTGAAGATTTTTACGTCTATGTTCATCAGTGCTGTAATTTTCTTTTTTGTGGTATCTTTGTCTGGTTTTGGTAGCAGGGTAATGGTGGCCTCATAGAATGAGTTTGGGAGTGTTCCTTCCTCTGCAATTTTTTGGAAGAGTTTCAGAAGGATAGGTGTTAACACTTCCCTAAATGTTTGATAGAATTCACCTGTGAAGCCATCTGGTCCTGGGCTTTTGTTTGTTGGAAGTTTTTTAAACACAGATTCAATTTCAGTGCTTGTGATTGGTCTGTTCATATTTTCTGTTTCTTCCTGGTTCAGTCTCGGAAGGTTGTACCTTTGTAAGCATTTGTCCACCTCTTCTAGGTTGTCCAGTTTGTCGGCATATAGTTGCTGCTCCTGGCTTCTAGTGCGTCGAGGCCAGGGGTGCAGCTAAACATCCTGCAGTGCACAGGACAGGCCCCCCACCCACACACACACACACACACACACACACAACACAGAAAAGAATTACCTGACCCCAAAGGCCAAGTGCCAAGGTTGAGAAGCCTGATCTAAAGCAATCTGGCCTCCTCTTTTGGCTCCCTCCGTCCCTCTCTCTCCTCTGTCACGTCGCAGGGTGCACACACCCTCCCTTAGCTGGCATCAGCAACACTGAAAACGAAGAGTGGGTCCTTGGTCAGCCAGGCGGCCAACCTGGGCCTCCCCGTGGACAGCCCCGGGAAAACGGCCTCGCACCTGCCTCATACCTCAGCAGAATATCTTAAGCCAAACCAAGCTACGCCTGTACCAGCTGCTTCCATCGCCTCCGTGGGCGTGGAGGGGGCGGCCAGGACGCGGTACAGGAGGGGAGGCCAGGCGGTGAGGCTCAGGGGGCCCTCTGCTCCGGCACTGTCCTTATTGAAGGCCCCGGCGCTCACTCCATCTGTGGTTTGCACCCCCCCCCCAGTGACCTGGAAGACTTCGTTGAAGACTTAAAGAAGGACTCTGCCTTGGCCAGCCGCGTGGTTACTCTAAAGGACGTGGAAGACGGGGCTTTCCTCCTGCACCAGGTGGGAGAGGCAGTAGCTTCCCTGAAAGGTGAGCGTCCTCCTTTGGGGGGGTGGGGGGAGTCTGAAGCCTGGTTCCTGGGGTGTTTGAAAATCCATCAGACAGAGAAGGATTCATTCGTGCCCATGGGCAGGTACTCATCCAACACCTCCATGTGCCAGGCACTGTTCTGGGCACTTGGGCTACATCACTGAATAAAACACGTGAGCACCCCTGTCTGTCTTCTGGGAGCTGATATTTCAGTGGTGGCTGTAATATTTAGGACTGAATGACTCTCAGAACCGTCTCTCTTCTCTGGGCTCTTACAGTGCCCCAGGCACCTGTACCAAATTCATGAAACACACCCCAAGGGCCGCGTGAGCTTATCCCAGACATACAGGCAGGAAATGACAGGCCTGGGGGCTCTGCCTTGGCCCAGGTCACGCTGAGCCCAGCTCGGCCTCAAGGCAGTGAGCTGCCCTGTGGTGGGTGAACCCCACGCTTCTCAACCCTGTCCGGGGTCAGGGCTCGGGACAGGGGGCTTGCTGCTCTGGCTTTTCCCTGCAGCTCACCAGCTGCTCTTGGCCCGCAGGAGAATTTCCAACCTTACAAAACAAGATGCGGGCCATCCTGCGCATAGAAGTGGAGGCCGTGCGGTTTCTGAAGGAGGAGCCACACCGGCTGGACAGCCTCCTGCAGAGAGTGCGTGGCATGACCGACGCCCTGACCATGCTGCGCAGGTGACCGGGGCTGCCTGGGGCTGGCGGGGCGCGGGGCTGGCAGGGGGCGGGGCTGGGGTGAGAACTGATGGTTTGACGCCAGACTTCTTGTTGGTTCTGATCTCACAGCCAGGCAGTCAGCCGTATGTGGACGTTCTGTCTGCTCCAGCCCTGGTGGTGTTAGGTGTCAAGAATATAATAATAAACCAAACAGGACCCCTGCCCTTATAAAACTTCCTTGCCCACGTGGGAAATAGACACGACTACCACACATGAACCACTTCCCAAGAGTGGCAGTCCTGAATTTTCTTTTTTTTTTTTTTAGTAGGACTTGGAAATTACAGAGATGTTACCCTTTAGATCTTGGACCAGATTTGAGAGCAGGTCACAAGCAGAAGTAACATATAAATTCTCGGGAGAATTTTAATCACTATAATCTTTTGATCAGGTTTGTAGGAGACATATGTTAAATGTGCAGTTGACTTTTAGATGAATTATTAACCACAAGGAGCAAGTGAGATTTTTTTCTAGTAACAGTGGCCTCAAAAAGAACCTCTTCCGAGATGCTGACACTACAGAGCGCTCTGTAATCACCTGTGTAAGTTCCAGGATGCCAAAAATCACCTGGATTAAAACAACAATGGCCTCTTCCTGGGGAGCCCTCATCTGCCTGGGCACAGGAAGAAACTGTACCTGAATTGCATTTTCTCATAGGTTCACTCATTTTAAATTGCCAGAGTGAACTTTTTCTTCCAGTAGGATAAAAATATGTTCAAAGAATGCTTACTTAAGCTCTTACCTAAATGTGGTAACCCACCCACAAAGCCTAAAACAAACCATCCTTATTAAGTGTTTGTTTAAAGAGGGAGCAGGCTGGCTGGTAACATTGCCCACCCTCCCTTCTCTTCCCTGAAAAACAAACAATTTTTAAAAAATTTTAGAGCCAGCACAGATGAAGCTGGAGATATTTATCTTACCTCCATCTAAAAAAAGATGGGATTGTGTGTCTTGAATGTTATAGGACTTTTTGTCCCATAAATTCTCAGTGGTGAGAATGATAGATAAAGCCAGTTAAGTAACTTTAACAATAAAAATAGAAGAAATATTAGCTGCCATCACGCTGCTCGTCACAGGCCTTTATACTATTAATCTTTCCTTGGTATCTTTCCCGTATAACATTTTGTACTCAGCACTGTGGAAGACACAAGAAGGAAGGTAGGAATATGCACGACCCCAAGGACAGGCACATGTCCTGGTGCCTGATAGAGAAGACAGAGCGGGTGACAGTCACAATTCAGAGCAACTTAGCGGCTTGGGAAGATGCTGAAGGGATTTGGTATGTGTCGACTTTGAGGTGCTGGAAGGATAGCAAAACAGAGCTGCCCATGAGGCACTTAGAATGTGGACCGAAGTTCAAGAGGCAGAGTTTAAGGGAGTCCCTGCCTAACTCAGAGGGAGAGAGGGAGGAGAGATTTAGAGTTGGAAGTCGCCTTCATGAAGATGATTACTGAAAATGGAAGCAATGGCTATGATAGAATGAGAAGGAAAGGAGGAAAGAGACCCTTAGGGCTTTGGGATTGAAGGGACGGGGTAGGTAAAGAGCAAAAGAAACAAAGAAGTGAATAGAAGAGGAGAGTCGTAGAAAGCAATGTCTTCTTTCAAATCAAAAAAAAAAAAGAGTATTTTGCTAAGAAGGGAATGAGGGACTAATTAAAACTTATGGGTCGAGTACCATGTGTGACCAAGTCTTCCATGTGACTTCATTGATCGCAGCACCCAGCCCTGAGGAAGGCATTGAACAGCACTGTCACCATCATTATTATAATCTCCAGAAAAGTATCTGAGGCTCACAAAGGTGAAGTTCCCGGCATTACAGAGCTAGAACATGGTAGAACGGATACTCAAACACAAGCCTGTCTGACCCCGAAGGTCATGTCTTTTCCACTGGACCATGGGTGGAGGCGGACAGACAGACAGCATCAAATGACCCCCCCGCCCCCAAAGCAGAGGAGGAGGAGGACTAAGCCGGCGGTTAGATTCAAAGTCACTCTTGATGTTGCAGAAAGGCTGGTCAGGTCCAGGTGGGGCAGCCAGATGGCACCAGGCTGAGCTGTAGGAAGAGCAAAGCAAAAGGAACTGGCATATGAACCACCCTCCCAAGATGTGTAGCAGGGAAAGGAGGAGAGAATGGAGGGTTTGGGAAGCTTTGGGTTAGAACCGAGCATCTCTGAGAGCTGCCCAGGCCTGGATCCGGTGCAGGAGTTATTGTTAGAATCGTGTGTCCACTTGATGTCACCACCCCCCAAACAGTGACGGGACTGCATCAGTCTGGACACAACAGTGCACGTGGGAAGGGAAAGATAGACCATGTCCTGAGGGAAAAAGTAGGAAAGCAGCTGCCAGAGATAACTAGGAGGCAGTTAGGTTGCTATGGGAACCCTCAACTCTAAGCTGCTACTCCGGGTTTTAGAATGTCTTAATTTTGCAACAAAGTCTTGCCTGGCTTTGGGATGACACAGCACTCAAGCATGCCATACAACTAAAATGCACGTTACCTAGTTCACCAGTTCATGCTGCTGTGTGTGGTTTCTCCCAGGCATGTCACTGATGGGCTCTTGAAAGGCACAGACGCAGCCCAGGCCGCACAGTATGTCGTGATGGAAAAGGCCACGGCCGCAGAAGTCCTGAAGGCCCAGGAGGAGGCTCCCCGCGCCTCGGGCCAGCCCCTCCCCGGTGCGGGCGTCCCCGGCGATGTGAAGTCGGAAGTGGTGCCCTTGACCGTTCACCACGCTCAGAGCTCTCCTGTGGTCATCCAGCCGTCCCAGCTCTCCTCCGCGCTGCTGAACCCTGCCCAGCACTTGCCAGGGGGGCCCGGGCCTCACCCGGCCAGCCCTCCCGCTATCACACAAGAGGTGACCTCAGCTCTGCAGTCCCCGCAGATGCCCGGGAATGGTTCCTCCGTGCAGAGCCTGTTCATGGACGAAATCCACAGTGTGAGTGCCAAGAACAGGGCAGTGTCTATCGAGGTAGAGTCCTATTTCCATTTTTCATAATTCCGTAAAGGAGGAAAGGATGTGGTCCTTTCCCTCCAAGAGTATACAGTCTGGTTATGGAGATAATGCATATATGTATCAAAGATATATGTTTATCAAATACATTATCAAAAATATATATAACTTTCTATCTTATATACATAGCGATTTTTTTAAACTGTAAATGGGTTTCAATGGCCAGATTGAGAGAGAGGCCATCAGATTTCAGACAAGGGTCAGGCACCCAACCTGTAGGAAGGTGAGGCAGTGGTGTGCTGTTAAGTGTTTAACAACCGGCATTCTGATGGCAGAAGCCTGATTTGTAGTTATCTGCCAGTTTCTGTGGTGGAAAGACTCCCACCATCGCTGACATCACTGACCATGCTGGTGGGAAGAAGGGTGACAGTCAGCCCTCCCGAGCCAGTGTGAGCTGGGGAGGGTGTGCCAGTGACCTTGAAAATGAAGTAGAATCTGGGTAAGCAGAGGGTGGTAAGAACATTCTAGGACAAAGGGATCCTGGGGCAAAGGCTGGACCTTGGATAAACCAGTTTAAGTGGAACAAGGAAGAGGAGATAAGGCTGGCAAAACAGGCTGGAAACTGGTTTGGGGCAGCTTACTCACCAGTCCCATGGGGCCAAGGTTCATTTCGTGGGTATCAGAGAAATGCTGTAGCTTGGACCAGTGGTAAAAAATGGCATCTTCAGAAAATTAATCTGGAAACAATATGCAGAATAGATTAAGGAAGGTAGTGGGTCTTAAATTAAGGGTGCAGGATGGGAAGTTGTTACAGAAGTCTCAGAAGGAAGGAGAAAGAAGGTCTCAAGGTCACACAATATAGAGAGAAAACTTGCTGTGTTCTTAAATATTCTTTTCATCAAGAGCTGGTGTAGGTGCTCAAGCAGCACACTGCGTTTCCCTGGCTCTCTCCTTCCTCTTCCCTAAAATGTTTCCTCCACTCATTACTGTGTCCTTAGCCACCTGGTCCTAAGCATTCCTGCCTCTCTTGCAAGTCAGCAGTGGATAACTCTGGTTTCAGGAGGAGATGACCTCTTAAAACCACTAAGGCCACAGTCATGGCCACCGGGCCTCTGAACACTAGGTAGCTCCCCTCTGCTCCAGAATCAGTGGCTGTGCCCCCTAATCCAAGTTAGCTGCTTACAAAATGCATAAGATGGGGTGGAATGTGATTGGCTGATGATGATTCTGCCTGTCAGGGTCAGGGAGGGGACCAAAAACACATTTCCTCCTGAAAATTAGTGGATCTGCCACTTTAAACATCTCTACATTTAAAGGATGTCAGCAGGATGATTCTTTTATTTAAAAATGTCTATTGAGAACCCACTAGGCATAGTTACCATTGTTACGTGTATAGTAAGTTTGACGGCACACTTACAAGTCATCTCTGAAATGCTCTGATCCACAATAAGGAGGCCTGAGTCTTCCTGACAGCTCTGCTATGGAGCTTCATTCACTCAAAGGTGTTACTGAGTCCCAGTAGGTGCCAGGCCTTCATAGGCTCTGGGGGTGGCAGTGAACAGAAGGGACCAAGCCCAGGCTCTGGTGATAATAAATGCTGCGAAGGAAAAACAGAGGAGGATAAGGACGGTGACAGTGGTGGCTGTTACTCATAGAGAGTGAGTCTCGGGCAGATCCTTCGTCTCACTGGGCCCCAGTGTTCTCGTGTGGGAAATACACTGATTCCGTGATCTCCTGGGTCTTCTCCAATTCTGACATTATGGGGTTCCACTAATCCTGGTGCTCATTTCCACTCTGTCCTCCTGGAATGATTAAGGTGGCATCTCAAAATCACAGGAAAATGCTCTTTAAAAAAATGTACTGGTATTTAAAAATGCATTTTATATACTTCTCTCTCCTGTAGAACTTGATGGAGCTTAGAGATCATCTCAATAGCCCCTCCTTTTGTAACCAGGAGAATGTGACCCAGAAGATCATATAGCAATTCTTTGACAGCAGTGGAACTGAGACATAGGATTAGTGAGTGTTTTGGTGTTTGTTTCTGTTTCTTTGAACATCTCCTCTACAACGAAAACTCAGTGTAGAAAAACAAAACCTTAGTTATGGGATACATGCCTTTGAATGCATATATCCCTGTGTCCCTGCCAAGAGTGTTGGCAGAGTATGTAGTAAGTGCTCAGTAATAATTTAATGAATGAATGATTGGGTTTCTGAGCTTGCTTCTCTGTGAATGAATACCACTTGGGCTTCAGTGGCAGCCTGTTTAAAACATGTAGCAGACAGCACAAGGGTCAGGTTTGTCTGATGGGCAGAAGTGTCCCTGGACACAGAAACCAGAGCATCACTTTACCAACACTTTAACTGTGTTATACTTCCTCCCGCCCCGACATGAAATCTCAAAACTTTCTTTACTTGCTGTTGTCCTTCAGAAAGCAGAAAGGAAATGGGAAGAGAAAAGGCAAAATCTGGACCACTATAACGGAAAAGAATTTGAGAAGCTCCTAGAAGAAGCCCAGGCCAATATTATGAAGTCGATTCCAAACCTGGAGATGCCGCCAGCCTCAGGCCCACAGCCAAAGGGCGATGCTCCAGCGGACAAGCTAGAACCTTCAGGTCAGGCGCTACCAGAGCTTTGTGGGCTGCTCACGCTCGGGTCAGTGTGGTGCCACCCACATAGGCACATGCTGGCCAGTGGGACCAATCTCTCACTTCCTAAAAACCTTATCAATTAAAACAAAAAAATTAATTGGGAAAACAAGCCCCAGGTGTCCCTAGAGCCTCCCTACTAGTTTTTGTTGTTGTTGTTTTATTGACTACTACTTTTTAGTTATAAACCTAGCAGGGAAGCTGTGTTCTGCGCTAGGAATCCAGAACAACGCTCACTAAGGAAAAATGTAGCTCCCCAGCTTCTGCCTTTCCTACGAATTTATGACCCTTCACAGCACCAGCTGGGAGAATATGAGACCTGCGTTTAAATTGAGAGGTTTTCTTAGAAAACGTCAGCTTTTATGAGCTCCCAGAGGGATATTAGATCACAAGGAGAAATCGCATTTTTTAAATCAAAATTATTAGATGGTATATTTAACCAACCAAAACTATGGAAATTAAGCATCAGTGTGTCAGTAATAATATAAAAAAGCTGTTAAAAAAACTCAAACTGCTAAATCTTCAACCAATTACAAACCATGTGCCTTATTCTCATCTTAAAATTACGGACAAAGACATTATTTTACTTGCAGCCCAGTGCATCTCAGGTTGGTCAGAGAGGGGGCCTTTGTCATTACACATGAGAGGGAGACCAGAGCCCACCTCCAGGGCCCATCAGCCTGTGCCCGTCCCCAGAGGCAGCCATCCCGAGGCCAAGCTGCTGGCCTAGGACAAGACACATGTCCCGGTGGTGCTGGTGCCCTGTAACCTGGCACCCTCTGCATAAGACGGGAACCGCCCACTACAAATAATCACTGGCTTGTCACCCTGATGACTTAGCCAAATCTTCGTCACAGCTTTCAGTAGGAAGTCCTCAAGCACCTCCTCTAAACAACTCTGTTTCAGTTGCTCAGAAAAGACACACACACTCCTGGGAGGCCAGGCAGGCCTGTGTGTCCCCAGAGTTGGGACAAAGGCCAGCTGGAAGCTCTGATCCCGAATTTCTGGTTTTACCACTTTTGTGAGCTCTTAGGTAGAGTGTTGGTAAAAGGCTGAAGTGAAGAATGTTGGTAAAGGGCAGGAGTGAAGCTCTTTGCGTTTTGAGAAAGAAATGCCTTTTTCGGGGCATTTTTCTGGCGAAAGCTCAGCAGACAGCTTCATCTCCTAACCTTTGGTGTCAATACTGATTTATAATTCTGCATTTCTGAGAGAAATGAGAATGAGAAATTCTCATTTCTGCATTTGCTGCCTCCTTTTCTTAGCAGAGAACCTTTTCTAACCACATAACCGTGACCAAAAAGATCCACTTTCTCCCTGACTTTGTCCTCTGACCCCATCTGCCTCTGGCTCTTCCTGGGCCAGATTCTACTCTAACCTCCCTCCTCTACATGAATCCTTCCTGCCAACACTGCTTTCCAGACTCAGGGATGAAGGCTCTGGAAGCCATGCAGGGAGCTCTGACCCTTCATCTCTCCAAGTAACACTCAACTTTTTGGGGTAACAAGAGATTTGTTTAATAATAATAATAGGTAATACTTGCATAGCATTTACTATAAGCCAAGCACTCTTCTAAATGCTTTATGTATATCAAGCCCATTTGATCTTCACAACACCCTGGTGGAGATGATATTATTAGAATACCCATTTAACAGATGGGAAAACTGAGGCAGAGAGAGGTTAATTAACTTGTGCAGGGCCTTTCTGGGACTTTGAGCCAGTCAGGCTTCAGGGCCTGTATTTTCAGTTGTTGCACTATGGAGAGAATAGAGAAATTTTTAAGTCAGATTGCATCGAGATTCTAGAAATACATTGGGCTTTCTGGATGTTATCTCGAAAGATGATTTTGCAATGACACACTGTTTTCCAGAAGACTCTCCAAATTCAGAACAGGACTTGGACAAGCTGGGGGCTAAGTCCCCGCCTCGTCCTCCCCCACCTCCACGGAGGAGCTACCTGCCAGGATCGGGGCTCACCACCACGAGGTCCGGCGATGTGGTCTACACCAGCAGGAAGGAGAATGCCACCACAAAGGTCTGATGGGTGAAGCCCTGGTAAACTGGTCTCTGGGTTCAGATGCTGCCCTTAGACAAAGTCTTCTCTGCTCTCATTTAGAACATAAAAAGTAGTGAGGCAGAGAAGAGAAGTAGAGAATAAACTAGGTCTCCAAGGAAGTGCCACTGAGCTAGGTGGCACTGCGTTCCCAGGTGGTACTGAAGTAGGCTCTCAGGCACCTTTAAGGCGTGTGTAAGGAATGCCTATTGCACAGAATTGCACAGATGGGAAAATGTCAGCCAGTGCTATAGGACTAGACTCAGCACCAGGAGTTTTATCCTTACTTGACTTTGAGCTGTAACTATGTGACATGCAAATCACCAGCTACTCCCCCAGCAAAGCACACTAAGATTGAAAACAGGGGCCTGAGGGGCAAGCAAAAGAAAGATCATCTTACAAAGGTAACTGAGATTAGCTAACATAGTTGTGGGAGTCTTCAGAAATAGGTTCAGAGAGCTTTAACTTCCACTTAACCTGGCAAGTTTTGTCATGTATGTTAAATGTAAAATACAATTTCCAAGGAGGGCCTTTCTTAAAGGCACTGAAGTTAACTTACAATCTTATTATAATTCTTCAATCTGTTTGCCAAAATGACAACGTTGGGCAAAGAAAAACCCAAACTAAACACAAGTAGACAAAGCAGCCTTTCAGCTCGATTTGAAGAGCTAGGAAGCCAGGGCACCAGGCAGTGACAGAACGTGTGTTCTTTTGCGATCTGTCCCTCTTTTGCCAGCACCTGGGGGTGTTAAGCCAGTATCTGTGGTTTGAATCTTTCTCAGGCAAGCAGTGAAGATGCTGGACCAAGCCTGCAGGCTAGAGCCACGAAGTGTCCAGCAGAGGAGCCTGCTTCAGCCTGGGCCCCATCACCACCACCTGTCACTACTTCCTCCTCAAAGGATGAGGAGGAAGAGGAAGGAGACAAAATCATGGCAGAACTCCAGGTATGTGGATGAGGTAACTGACGTGGCTGCCTGCCCTTCCCATCTGGGACTCTGGCTGCGTCTGTCACCGATTCATTAGCTAGAGAGGGCTGGGGAAGAGCCCCGTGGCCCTGGGCCATGTAAGCTGCATCTCCGGCCTTGGCCTCCACTTTGCCCAGGCGGCACTGAACTAGGCTCTCAGGCACCTTTAAGACATGTGTGAGGAACGACCATTGCACAAAAGAACTCAGAAAGTTGATACCAAAAAATCAATTCCAAGCTTTCCTAGCTCTGGCTGCTAGGATTGCCTTTCTTTTCCTTTCTTTCAGTGTGAAAATAGTCCCTGCTTCATTTTAAAAGCACTTAAGATGGGGATTAGAAATACCAGCCATTGTCCTGTCTTCCCAAGGACTGATTAAAGCCCCCTTCAAGTGGGGTCCCCTTCTTTGGCTTTAATTCTTAGAATGACAGGCCTGGAATCATGTGGCCGTCTGTCCTCCATACCAAGTTTCCAGTCAGTGTCAATGTCATCTTTTCAGGTATTCCAAAAAGCTTAATAATTTTGTTTCCCGTCTTCTTTGTTCTATTTGAGAAATGATACTTTTTTTAGATTTTTATTTGTTAACTAATTGCCACAGTCTACTCCTAGGACTAAGGATGGGGTACAGGGCTACACCCAAAGCTGATCCCACATTCAGATCATGGTGTGAATCTGCCCTAGGTGTACATTTTAAGAACTTGTCTAATCAGTCATAAAACGCAATTCCTAGACCACAGTCTGTTGATAAAGTATTTCATTTTGATCCATGAATTAACGTAGGATTTTTTTTTGCCCATGTGATGGTCAGGTCACAGCCTCCTTCGGGCTCCAGAACATGTTCACTAAGGTACTGCTGATTTTGTGCAGGCCCAAGGATCTGCCTTCTTCATTTGGAGGAGGGAGAACATTCTGACCATGTCACCTCCACCTCAGCTCTTCTGCTGCCCATGGAAATAATTGCCAACATTAAGCACCTTGGGTTTTCCAGGGAAAACAGGGCTGCTGGTTTACTTGTCACATGCCTGAGCCCTGTCCAGCCCCATTAAAACTCAGACTGGCCTGAGACATCCCCTCCATCAAACAAACAGTTTGCTTACAGGTTTTTAGATTGGTCAGAGAATTTCATTCATAGGAACCGTAGATTTATAAAGTTACTGACTCATGAAACAGTTGAGAGCATGGAGGCCTCCATCAGTTATCCACTGAGGGCCCTCTGACTAAGACACTGGTATGTCAAAGCTACATATTGCTGGGCATTGGTGCGTCTCCTAAGACGTGCAGGCAGATGCTGGCGCCATTCATTGTAGCATTTGCCCCCAAATTATGGTATAAATAACAAATATGGAGGGAGAAAGAACAAGATAGTGGAGTAGAAGAACGTCAGCTCACCTCCTCTCACAAAAACACCAAAATCACAACTGACTGCTGAACAACCATCAACAAAAAAGACTGGAACCTACCAAAAAAAGATATACTACATCCAAAGATAAAGAAGAAGCCACAACGCGACGGTAGGAGGGGCGCAATCGCGACAAAGTCAAATCCCATACCCCCTGAGTGGGTGACACACAAACTGGAAAATAATTAATTATAGTGCAGAGGGTCTCCCACAAAAGTGAGAGTTCTGAGCCCCACATCAGGCTCCCCAGCCTGGGGGTCTAGAATTGGGAGGAGGAGACCCCAGAGCATTTGGCTTTGAAGGCCAGTGGGGTTTGGTCGCAGGAGCTCCACAGGACTGGGAGAAATGGAAACTTCATTCTTAGAGGGCACACACAAGGTCTCATGCACTCCGGAACCCAGGGAGAAAGCAGTGACTTCATAGGAGCCTGGGCCAGACCTACCTGCTAGTCTTGGAGGGTCTCCTGGAGAGGTTGGGGGGTGGCTGTGGCTCACTGTGAGGTCAAAGACACTGGTGGGGGCATACTGGGAAGTACTCGTTGATGTGAGCTCCCCAGGAGGCTTCCATTTTGACCTGCCCCACCTGACAGCCTGTAGGCTCCAGTGCTGGGACGCCTCAGGCCAAACAACCAACAGGGTGGGAACACAGCCCTAGCCCAAAGCCACCTCTAAACACACCCCTTGACACGGCCCTGCCCACCAGAGAGACAAGATCCAGCTCCACCTACCAGTGGGCAGGAACCAGCCCCTCCCACCAGGAAGCCTGCACAAGCCTCTTAGGCCTCATCCACCAGGGGGCAGAGACCAGAAGCAATGGAAAGTACAACCCTGCAGCCTGTGGAACGGAAATCACAATCACAGAAAGTTAGACAAAATGAGACAGCAGAGGAATATGTTCCAGGTGAAGGAACAAGATAAAACCCCAGAAAAACAACTAAGTGAGGTGGAGATAGATAGGCAATCTACCCGAAAAAGAATTTGGAGTATTGATAGTAAAGATGATCCAGGATCTTGGAAAAAGAAAGAGTGGAGGCGCAGACTGAGAAGATGCAAGAAATGTTTAACAAAGAGCTAGAAGATACAAAGAACAATCAGAGATGAACAATACAATAACTGAAATGAAAAATACACTAGAAAGAATCAACAGCAGAATAATGAGACAGAATGGATAAGTGAGCTGGAAGACAAAATGGTGGAAATCAGTGCTGCAGAATAGAATAAAGAATGAAAAGAAAGAAATGAATACAGTTTCAGAGACCTCTGGGACAACATTAGGTGCACCAACATTTGCATTATAGGGGTCCCCAAAGGAGAAGAGAGAGAGAGAAAGGGCCTGAGAAAATATTTGAAGAGATAGATAGTAGCTAAAAACCTCCCTAACATGGGAAAGGAAACAGTCACCCAAGTCCATGAAGCACAGAGTCCCAGGCAGGATAAACCCAAGGAGGAGCACACCAAGACGCATATTAATCAAACTGACAAAAAGACAAAGAGAAAATATTAAAAGCAACAAGGGAAAAAGCAACAAGTAACATACAGTGGAATCCCCATAACGTTATAAACCTGATTTTTCAGCAGAAACTCTGCAGGCTATAAAGAAGTGGCATGATATATCAATATTTAAAGTGATGAAAGGGAAAAACCTACAACCAAGATGACTCTACCCATTTGACAGAGAAATCAAAAACTTTACAGACAAGCAAAAGCTAAGAGAATTCAGCACCACCAGACCAGCTTTGTAACAAATGCTAAATGAACTTCTCTAAGTGAAAAAGAAAAGGCCACAACTAGAAACAAGAAAATTACGAATGGGAAAGCTCACCAGTAAAGGCAGGAAATCATTCACACACAAATGTGATATCAAAACCAGCAGTCGTGAGAAGAGGAGAGTACAAGTGCAGGATACTAGAAATACATTTGAAACTAAAAGACCAGCAACTTAAAAACACTCATATATATTATACAGACTGCTATATCAAAACCTCATAGTAACTGCAAATTGAAAACCTACAATACACACAAAAAAGAAAAAGGAATCTAAACACAACACTAAAGTTAGTCATCAAATCACAAGAGAACAAAAGGAAGGGAAGAAAAAAGACCTACAAAAACAAATCCAAAACAATTAACAAAATGACAATAAGAATATACATATCTATAATTACCTTAAATGTAAACAAATTAAATGCTCCGAATAAAAGATACAGACTGGCTGAATGGATACAAAAACAAGACCCTTATATATGTTGGCTACAAGAGACCCACTTCAGATCTAGGGACACATACAGACTGAGAGTGAGGGGATGGAAAAAGGTATTCCATGGAAATGGAAATCAAAAGAAAGCTGGAGTAGCAATACTCATATCAGACAAAATAGACTGTTATAAGAGACAAAGAAGGACACTACATAATGATCAAGGGATCAATCCAAGAAGAAAATATAACAATTGTAAATATATATGCACCCAACATAGGAGCATCTCAATATATAAGGCAAATGCTAACAGCCATAAAAGGAGAATTCAGCAGTAACACAATAATAGTGGGGGACTTTAACACCCTACTTACAGCAATGGACAGATCATCCAGACAGAAAATCAATAAGGACACACAAGCCTTAAATGACACATTAGAGCAGATGAACTTAATTGGTATTTATAGAGCATTCCATTCAAAAGCAGCAGAATACACATTCTTTTCAAGTGCATGCAGAACATTTTCCAGGATCACACACCGGACCACAAAGCGAGCCTCGGTAAATTTAAGAAAATTGAAATCGTATCAAGCATCTTTTCTGACCACAGTGCTATGAGATTAGAAATCAAATACAAGGAAAAGGAAAAAAAACACATGCGGAGGCCAAACAATATGCTACTAAACAACCAATGGATCACTGAAGAAATCAGAGGAAATCAAAAAATACCTAGAAAAAACAACCCAATCCAAAAATGGGCAGAAGACCTAAATAGACATTTCTCTAAAGAAGATATACAGATTGCCAACAGACACATGAAAGAATGCTCAACATCATTAATGATTAGAGAAATGCAAATCAAAACTATGATGAGATATCATCTCACACCAGTCAGAATGGCCATCATCAAAAAATCTACAAACAGGGCTTCCCTGGTGGCGCAGTGGTTGAGAATCTGCCTGCCAATGCAGGGGACACGGGTTCGAGCCCTGGTCTGGGAAGGTCCCACATGCTGCAGAGCAACTAGGCCCGTGAGCCACAACTACTGAGCCTGCGCATCTGGAGCCTGTGCTCTGCAACAAGAGAGGCCACGATAGTGAGAGGCCCACGCACCGTGATGAAGAGTGGCCCCCACTTGCCGCAACTAGAGAAAGCCCTCGCACAGAAACGAAGATCCAACACAGCCATAAATAAATAAATAAAATGTCTCTTAAAAAAAAAAAAATCTACAAACAGTAAATGCTGGAGAGGGTGTGGAGAAAAGGGAACCCTCTTGCACTGTTGGTGGGAATGTAAATTGATACAGCCACTATGGAGAATAGTATGGAGGTTCCTTAAAAAGCTAAAAATAGCACTACCATATGACCCAGCGATCCCACTACTGGGCACATACCCTGAGAAAACCATAATTCAGAAAGAGTCATGTACCACAATGCTCAATGCAGCTCTATTTACAATAGCCAGGACATGGAAGCAACCTAAGTGTCCATCGACAGATGAATGGATAAAGAAGATGTGGCACATATATACAATGGAATATTACTCAGCCATAAAAAGAAATGAAATTGAGTTATTTGTAGTGAGGTGGATGGACCTTGAGTCTGTCATACAGAGTGAAGTAAGTCAGAAAGAGAAAAACAAATACTGTATGCTAACACATATATATGGAATCTAAGAAAAAAAAAAAAAGTCATGAAGAACCTAGGGGCAGGACGGGAATAAAGATACAGACCTACTAGAGAATGGACTTGAGGACACGGGGAGGGGGAAGGGTAAGCTGGGACAAAGTGAGAGAGTGGCATGGACCTATATACACCACCAAATGTAAAACCGATAGCTAGTGGGAAGCAGTCGCATAGCACAGGGAGATCAGCTCTGTGCTTTGTGACCACCTAGAGGGGTGGGATAGGGAGGTTGGGAGGGAGGGAGATGCAAGAGGGAAGAGATAAGGGGATATATGTATATGTATAGCTGATTCACTTTGTTATAAAGCAGAAACTAACACACCATTGTAAAGCAATTACACCCCAATAAAGATGTTTAAAAAAAAATGCCTAGAGACATGAAAATGAAAACAGGACAATGCAAAACCAGTTCAAAGGGGAAGTATATAGCAATATAATCTTAGCATATAGCAATATAATCTTAAGTATACAGCAATATAACCAGTTCAAAAACAATGCATAGGGGAAGTATATAGCAATATAATCTTACCTCAGGAAACAGAACTCTCAAACAACATAACCTTACACCTAAAACAACTAGAGAAAGAACAGACAAAACCCAAAGTTAGTAGAAGGAAAAAAATCATAAAGATCAGAGCAGAAATAAATGAAATAGACAAAGAAAGCAGTAGGAAAGATCAGTGAAACTAAAAGCCGGTTCTCTGAAAAGATAAACAAAATTGATAAACCTTTAGCCAGACTCATCAAGAAAAAAAGGGAGAGGGCTCAAACCAACAAAATTAGAAGTGAAAAAGGAGAAGTTACAATGGACACCACAGAAATACAAAGGATCATAAGAGATTACTACAAACAACTATATGCCAATAAAATGGACAATCTAGAAGAAATGGACAAATTCTTAGAAAGGTACAGTCTCCCAAGACTGAACCAGGAAGAATAGAAAATATGAACAGACCAATCACAAGTACTGAAATTGAAACTATGATTTTAAAACTCCCAACACACAAAAATCCAGGACCAGATGGCTTCACAGGCAATTCTATCAAACATTTAGCGAAGAGTTAACACCTGTCCTTCTCAAACTATTCCAAAAGATTGCAGAGGAAGGAACACTCCCAAACTCATTCTATGTGGCCACCATCACCCTGATACCGAAACCAGACAAAGATGTCACAAAAAAAGAAAATTACAGGCCAATATCACTGATGAACATAGATGCAAAAATCCTCAACAGAATACTAGCAAACCAAATACGACAACGCATTAAAAGGATCATACACCATGATCAAGTGGAATTTATCCCAGGGATGCAAGAATTTTTCAATATCTGCAAATCAATCAGTGTGATATACCACATTAACAAACTGAAGAATAAAAACCATGTGATCATCTCAATAGATGCAGAAAAAGCTTTCAACAAAATTCAACACCCATTTATGATAAAAACTCTCCAGAAAGTGGGCATAGAGGGAACCTTCCTCAGCATAATAAAGGCCATATATGACAAGCCCACAGCTAACATACTCAACAGTGAAAAGCTGAAAGCATTTCCTCTAAGATCAGGAACAAGACAAGGATGTTCACTCTCATCACTTTTATTCAATGTAGTCTTAGAAGTCCTAGCCATGGCAATCAGGGAAGAAAAAGAAATGAAAGGAATCCAAACTGGAAAAGAAGAAGTAATACTGTCACTGTCTGTAGATGACATGACACTATACATTGAAAATCCTAAAGATGCTGCCTGAAAACTATCAGAGCTCATCGATGAATTCAGTAAAGTTGCAGGACAAAATTAATACTCAGAAATCTGTTGCATTCCTATACACTAACAATGAAAGATCAGAAAAAGAAATGAAGGAAACAATCCCATTTCCCATCGCATCAAAAAGAATTAAATACCTAGAAATAAACCTACCCAAGGAGGCAAAAGACCTGTACTCTGAAAACTATAAGACGCTGATGAAAGAAATTGAAGATGACGCAAACAGATGGAAGGATATACAATTTTCTTGGATTGGAAGAATCAATATTCTCAAAATGACTATACTACCCAAGCCAATCTACAGACTCAGTGCAATCCCTATCAAACTACCAATGACATTTTTCACAGAACAAAAAAAAATTTTTTAATTTATATGGAAACACAAAAGACCCTGAATAGTCAATGCAATCTTGAGAAAGAAAAATGGAGCTGGAGGAAATCAGGCTCCCTGACTTCAGACAGTACTACAAAGCTACAGTAATCAAAACAGTTTGATACTGGCACAAAACAAGAAATATATTCAATAGATCAATGGAACAGGATAGAAAGCCCAGAAATAAACCCATGCACCTATGGTCAGTTAATCTTCGACAAAGGAGGCAAGAATATACAATGGAGAAAAGACAGCCTCTTCAATAAGTGGTACTGGGAAAACTGGACAGCTACATGTAAGAAAATGAAATTAGAACATTCTCTTACACCACACACAAAAATAAATTTTAAATGGATTAAAGACCTAAATGTAACACTGGATACTATAAAACCCCTAGAGGAAAACACAGGCAGAACACTGTGACACAAATTGTAGCAATATCTTTTTGGATTCACCTCCGAGAGTAATGAAAATAAAAACAAGAATAAACAAATGGGACCTAATTAAACTTAAAAGCTTTTGCACAGCAAAGGAAACCATAAACAAAATGAAAAGACAGCCTACAGAATGGGAGAAAATATTTGCAAATGAAGCAACCAACAAGGGATTAATCTCCAAAATATACAAACAGCTCATGAAGCTCAATATCAAAAAAAAAAAAAATCCAGCTCAATCAAAAAATGGGCAGAAACATTAAAAAGAGTGAAATAATGCCTTTTGCAGCAACATGGATGGACATAGAGATTATCATATTAAGTGAAGTAAGTCACACAGAGAAAGACAAATATCATGATATCACACACACAAAATAAAATTCCAAAATCCCACCAGGGTTATTTACTGTTGCTTTCTTTCTCCAACAAGTAGTTATTTTCTTTAATTGATTAATTATTAGCGATGTCTTAATAAAGATTAATCACGTGATAGTATTTATTGTAAACTCTACATTTATTAAAAAAAAACAATGGGCAGAAGATCTAAATAGACATTTCTCCAAAGAAGACATATAGATGGCCAAAAGCACATGAAAAGATGCTCAACATTCCTAATTATTAGAGAAATGCAAATCAGAATTACAATAAGGTATCACCTCACACCAGTCAGAATGGCCATCATCAAAAAGTCTCCAAAACAATAAGTGCTGGAGATGGTGTGGAGAAAAGGGAACCCTCCTACACTGTTGGTGGGAATGTAAATTAGTACAGCCACTATGGAGAACAGTATGGAGGTCCTTAAAAAACTAAAAATAGAACTACCATACTACCCAACAGTCCCACTACTGGGTATATATCTGGAGAAAACCATAATTCAAAAAGATACATGCACCCCAATGTTCATAGAAACACTATTTACAATAGCCAAGTCATGGAAGCAACCTAAATGCCCATGGATATATGAATGGATAAAGAAGATGTGGTACATATATACAATGGAATATTACTCAGCCATAAAAAAGGAATGAAATAATGCCACTTGCAGCAACATGAATGGACCTAGAGATTATCATACTAAGTGAAGTAACTAAGACAGAAAAAGACAAATACCATATGATACCACTTATACGTGGAATCAAAAAAAAAAAAAAGTGATACAAATGAACTTACTTACAAAACAGCAACAGACTCACAGACTAAGAAAACAAACTTAGGGCTGCCAAAGGGAAAAGGTGGCGGCAGGGGAGGGATTAATTAGGAGTTTGGGGTTAACATATACACACTACTATATATAAAATAATCAACAAGGACCTACTGTATAGCATAGGGAACTCTACTCAATATTCTGTAATAACTTAAATGGGAAAAGAATTTGAAAAATAGGTATACATGTAACAGAGTCGCTTTGCTGTACACCTGAAACTAACACAACATTGTAAATCAATTATACTCCAATATTAAATAAAGTATGGTATAAATAATAAATAAATCATGGTATAAATAAATCATGACCTGGTTTCAAATGGATGACTAAGCACTAGATAACTTCTAATTTGTGAAAGGTGAACAAGCACTAATAAAGAAGTGAGGCTTTTAAGCTTGTGAATAATCCTGCACTAGCCCCCGAGAGAAGTAATTTTTGTTCTAGCCACTCAGAGCCCATCACTTGAGGATATTTCCCTCCATTGAAATCTAAATATCTTTGATGCTTTCTTTGACTGAAAGCTTTACAAAGGCAGAGTATCTGGCTTCTTGTTATATTATTGGTGGTCAGGTAACAGTGGTGAGTGAAGTACTCTAACCCTAAGGTAACCAAACCTCATTAGCCAGCCTGCTGCATCAGAGAGTCGGCCAGCGGCCATGCTGGAGCCTTTGCAGGCTCTCGAGTTAGACAACCCCCCACCCCCACCCCCCAGCCGCTCTGAGGCAGGACAAGAAGCAGCTGCAGCCCCCTGAGTGTGATCGTGGAACAGCTTTCCTGCTCTGCGTCACCAGGCATCAGAAGAAACCACAGGCTCCCGAGTCCAGGGTCTAACAGCCCAACGGAAATGCCGAGTGGCTTTAGCAAGCGGAGCCCCGGGCCCCTCCAGGGCCGGCGAGGAGCGGGTGGGTGTCTAAGGAGGGAACCGGGAGCCAGCAGAGCGCCAGCAGAGCGAGGGAAGAGCAGGCCGGGGAAGGTCCCAGGCCTCCGCTCCGCTAGTATTTTTAAA
The DNA here is from genome assembly GCF_028023285.1 of Balaenoptera ricei. Classification (NCBI taxonomy): domain Eukaryota; kingdom Metazoa; phylum Chordata; class Mammalia; order Artiodactyla; family Balaenopteridae; genus Balaenoptera; species Balaenoptera ricei. The sequence continues at coordinate 11,612,118 of NC_082640.1, read as the reverse complement.
CCTGTGCTGGAATGTTCACCTGGGGAAGGCATGGGGTATTCTTTGGGCCTGCAGTTATTTCCAAATGACAGTATTTGACATGAAGGAAATAGGCGATCAGTTGAAATTATTCACTTCAATAACTGCTCTTTAATCCTGCCTGCACATTAGAACAATTTGAGGAGTTAAAAACAAAAAATCCTACAGCCCAGAGAGTCTGATTTAATTATGCTCTGGGTGAGGCCTGGGTAACAGTATTTTTTTTCAACTGGATGTCATGTAGCCTGATTGAGAACCACCGATTTCAGGACATTTCGCTGCTTGGGTCACCGTCTCTCCTGCTCTCGCGATCATATATATTGTCACTTCTTTTCTGCCCTATAGACGCAGCAGATGCTTTCTCTCTGAGAACCGACCTCCCTCACTCAGTGTTCACAGGAGTGGCCCTGGGCTCCTATAACTACGATTCATCATTAGTTTTCAGAGACAGGTCTTTGGGGGCCAGGCAGCTCCCAGGCCGCTCAGAATCCCTTGTGTGCTAAAGAGCTTGCTTCATTCTCCGTGAGAGTCAGAGGCACCCAGAGCACAGGAGCTTGTTGCTACTGCAGACAACGAATTGTTAAGGATTACTTTCCTTTTAAGGTTTAATGGTTTGCAATATCTTGTGCCCTTTTATAATGAAGAGGAAAAAAAGATAGCTTCTTCTTAATTCATTTACATATTCAGCATTTTTTAAAGGTCAAAGCCCTTTAAAAGAAGCCCTACTAAATGCAAATCAGGTTCACCCGGACAGGAAGAAGGGGCGTTCTTTTCAAAGGCTCTATCCATTTAATCTCAGCCTGGACCAGAAAATAAGGAAGCCTTTGCCCCGGGCTTTGCTGACCTGAGGTCAGATGGGGAGCCGGTTTTCAGGGCGCTGACGCCCTGGCGTGACCCACATGTAGGACCGGGCCGGGGTCTCGACCGGGAGATCCTCTGGATTCCCTGCCTGTTCCCTCTGACCTCCTCGCTGCACTCGGATCCCTGTTAACCTCAGTGTTTTAATTCCTTAGGCATTCCAGAAGTGTTCCTTTATGGATGTAAATTCAAACAGTCACGCTGAGCAGTCCCGGGCTGACAGTCACGTTAAAGACACTAGGCCGGGGGCCACAGCCCTACCCAAGGAGAAGAAGGTAACGTGGCAATTACACGTTGGCCGCCCGGTGGGCCGTCCTTCTTTCCTTGCTCTGACACTAATACCGCTCTGTGCTTGAGCTTCTGTACCTTCTCTTTTTTCCTCACCCTTCTTTTTTTTTTTCTTTTTTTTTTTTAAACTAATGGAGACAGAGCTTGGGGCTTCACCAAAGATCTCTGGCTCAGGTTTCCTGAGCGGACGCTGTGTTCCTGTGCACAGTACACAACAGTGTATGCAGAATTCAGGCATTATCTTCCCAAACCAAAGATATACATACACCTTCCAAGATTTTCTAGAACAATGCTGGTGGAACAAATGGAAACATCAACCAAGTAGGTAGCACTTTTTCTAATTTGTAACATGTCTTCTGGACCAAAGACATCTACATTAAAAGTAGGTGAAAGCTTTAGATTCCAGGAAGAGAATACACAGCAGAGCTGTCTACCTGCCATCCACAGGTGTATCCATGGAAACAAACACACATGTATTTGCACACATGTTCGAGGAGGCCAAAAGAGTTTTTGTTGTTACTCTTAGAAATTCTCAAAGTGTACCTTCCAAGATAGTAAGTTCAGTATCGTTTTAGTGCTACTATACTTTGTGGCATTCTCATGGCTTCCAAACAGACGTCCAGGCTCTGAAACAAAGGTCACTATCATGACATAGAACTTTAAGGAGAGGAGATTAACCTGCATATTTGAACTTCAAATTTGTAAGTTGAATCTAGAGCTTTTGAGATTTTTGGAAATAGAGCCATCGTATTTAAATGAAGCCTCTGTCTAAATTTCACGGTAAAAAGCTTATCATGACCAGCTCAAGTCTTAACATTTTTTGCCAGGAACTTGTATCTTAGAATTCAAAGGTTCTAGCGTCCTTTAAATAAAGTCAAACGAATCAGCCATAATATATAGCCCAGTAGTCACTCCATGTAGGTACCTCAGTCCAGGAATAAGTCAGCTCAGTGAAAGAGATACAGGATCACACAGTCCTTCAGGGGAAGCAGTCCTGGGGCTTACAGCTCTCAGCCGTGCGGCCCTGCCGCAGAGGCTGACCTGCTCCTCCCTGGCTCCCGGCCATCCCACAGCCCTCGTGTAAACTCTGCCTGCCACGGATCTGGCAGGTGAAGCTGTTAACCAGGTGATGGGGATGGGGGCTCTCTAGGCACGGGAGAGATTAGGAGATTGTCTTGATAAATCCTTCTTGTGAGGGAAACCTCCTGTTAATGGGAATTGAAACCATGATCATCACACTGGAAATAATGTTGCTTCTTCAGTCTGTGGACTTTCCTTCTGTGGCCTTATTAAAGCCAATTCACAGAAGGTCCTGGCGGGTCCTGAGTTATGTGCTGTACTTGGGCCAGTGTGACCGTTTCTTTTGAACACTGACCCGGAGCTTCTCGAAGATCCCTCTGGAGACAATCATCATCTCACTGTAGAATTTTGCTAATTTGCTAAAAAGCTGCATGGGATTTCTTGCCCTGCAATTAGAAATCCATATTCCATCGATCACACTGATCTCAATCAAGGGTCCATCAGATACTAAGCAGGTCTGTACTGAGTGCCCAACACCATGGCATTAAACACTAGGTTTAATTACAGATGCTTTTTCTGGATAATTATACTCAGTAGACTGATCTACTTCATAATAACCATGACTATCAGACCTGTCCCCAAATTATTGTCATTATTAACCTCTTCCTGGGCTGTTCATCTACCCTTCTATAACTCAAATGTTTCTTAAAGTTTCTTTCCTCTTATTATGAAGTGCTAGCCTAGTACTTACTTTTATGCAATTTTTCTATAACTTATGTTTCTAATTTTGGTTTCTTGCCCAAATGCATGTGGTCCCTGCTTCACCAGTTGTCTGAACAACCCAAATCTCGGGGCTCCAAAACAGATATTAATGAGGCTTAATTACCTTTCCTGCAGAGTCTTGACTATCTAAGACTACCTAAGGTATCGTTGTGAGATTACATGACGACCGTGAACAAGTTACCCTGGACAAAGTTGATGCACTTACTTTGATCCATGCCTTCATTTTTCTAGCCCAGTGCCAAAAATGCCAGGTCATGTGAAACGTACACTTGACACCTTTATCTTAGTGACTTTCCATTGGAGGATTCCTGCTACTAGATCTGTTTTAAAATAACATATATTGCTGGGTGGCATTTGAAATATTTAACAATGGGTATGACACGGGCCCTGGCCAATCAGAACAGATGTCAGCCCCAACCCCCCAATAAATGAGACCAGCAGAAGAGCAGCCCCGCAGATGCCAAGTCCTCCTTTGACTCAAGGGTAAAGTCGCACTCAGGTCCTAGCACGATATGCTGACTCCCTGTTTGGAGCTGAAACCTCATTTATTTTTCTTCTTGCAACTTTTACTTGATGCATTAGTTGCTGATTCCAAATTTAAAATCCCACCAAAGAGATTATATTGTTCCACTGTAGCAGCTGAATCTTGTTGCTCTTGTTTGGGGCCTGATGTGGCTGAGGGGAAGTTAAACAGGAGGTGTTTGGTGGCTATGCACCTTGGATCCTGTGCCATATTTCCATGTGATTAATACTGACTTTGTTGTCTCTGTGCGTTATTGCTTGAATGTGTACAGACATTCTTTCTGGTTTTAAGCAGGCAGTAGGATCGCTCTAGGCTGTCTTTGGTGGGGCCTGGGTTCTTGCGCTTCGTTATGTTGTCACTGCTTTAACCCAACAGCCTTCTTGGGATCGTGTCCCATCCTGTTCTAATCACCTCTTCCTCTTGGGCTTCTACAGCAAGAAGAAAGGGCAGCAGTGCCTTGGAAGTGACAAGGCATGGCTAGTGGTAGCATGGTGGCAGGGCCCGAGGCTACCGATACACCCATGCCTGGTGGAGCATTCTCCATACCCGGTTCTCACTGCTGGGTTCTTACCTTCTGAATCTTGGTGAGAACCTCAGAAGTGCATCTTTCCTCTGCATCAGAGCACACAGAGAATCAAAGCTGAATCACGTAGTTAAAATATTGTACCTAATTACCTATTTGGTATAAATACCCAGAAATGAGAATTGAAATTTCTAGGTCAAACAGAAACCATTTTAAAGGGTTTTGATTTGTTTGTACCACCAAAGGGCCAAGCAGAAAAACTGTAGAGTACCCAGATCTTCATGGATGAAAGCTAGAGTCTTTGTTAATGGGTATTATATTAAAAATTCTTGTCTCTTCAAGAAAAAAGCTGAATCATGACGTCACAGTCGCCACTTGAGCCTCAAATGTCTGCTTTGTAGATGTTTACATGACATCTTGGCGGCATGGGGAGCGCTGTCACTCTGAATTGGGATTTGATCATCTTGGCTACGATGAGTTTGAAGGTTATTTTGACACTTTACTTGGCAAGTTTAAGTACAAACTGCAAGTATGTTTTCAAATCTGTGATTTGACCAGGGAAAAATGGGTTTTTTTTTTTTTCATCTCAGAGTACCATACCCAAGCAATGCAGAGTCGTTATAGGACAATCCCCAAACAAGAAGCAGAGATGAGACTGAAATATGAAATAACTAGTTGGCAGAGACGTGAAAACTTTCCTGGTCTAGTTCCTTGGTTTATAAGCAAGGAAACTGAGGCCCAAGGAAGTGAAATGACTTGCCTAAAATAACACAGTTAAGTGGCAGATCTGGGTTAGAATCAGAATCTGCCTGCTCATGTATTGTGCTTTCTACGATGCCATGCCACTCTTCTGGTTTTAGAGTCGGCTAAGCTCACAATCAGATGTTGGAAAGAGGAGGCGTTGGTCCAGAACTGGTCCCTTTATTCTCTTAACTGCTCCTCCCACCAAAATTTGAAATCCTTGAAATATTTTGCTAATTGAGATTTTCATCTTGTGCAAACACAGGGCATTTTTGGAAGTTGGAGAACCAAGCCACCCAAGGTAAACAGAGCTGTAGGCTTTGGACTGGTGTGTAACGAATGTGCTTGGCCCGCGTGTTTTGGGCGTGTAATTAAAGAAACAGTCTAGCTGTAGTCCACTTTGGGGGGGTGTGGTTTTGTGGAGTAACATGTCCTACACTATTCTACCAGAATTTGGAATTTTTCCACGAAGACGTACGGAAATCTGATGTTGAATATGAAAATGGCCCCCAAATGGAATCCTGGAAGGTGAGTCCACCAGATCTGTGTTCCAACTGATACCATGCAGATTAATTCCCTTCCTTTGCAGATCCATTTCTGATCACTATGTGTGGTTTCCCTCCTCCACTCTCCCTCCCAGGTTACCGCAGGGGCTCCCATACCTAGTGACCATCCTAAGTGGGAAAGAGGAATGGAGAATAGTATTTCTGATGCAGCAAGAACATCAGAATACAAAACTGACATCTTAATGAAGGAAAGTTCCATATCCACTAAGAGTTTACTTAGAGACGGTAGAAACTATTCCCAGAAAAATGTGTCTAGGGTCAATTCTAGTTTCTCTGGCGTTAGTTCATTAGAAGATGAAATCAACAAAGGACCTAAAATCTCAGGGCTGCCGTACCCTGTATCTGACACTGAGAATCAGAAGATGAATTATGGGACGACAAAGGGGGTGAGTCAGCAAGGACAAGAAAATACAGATAAGTGTCACCTTCCCTCTCCCACTAGATCAACCGAATCGACTATTCGTGATGTCAAAACTCAAGACCGAGAGGTTCCCATGACAGAGTTTGGCCAAGTTGTCCTAAGACCGAAGGGAGCGAGGCATGCTAACGTGATGCCTGATGAGGATGGGGAGTCAACACCAGGTTCTCCCACTGAGGAGAATGCAACCACCGACAACATTGCCTTCATGATCACCAAAACCGCGGTCCAAGTTCTCTCCAGCGGAGAGGTCCGCGATATAGTGAGCAAACAGGGGGAAGATGTACAGACGGTCAACATTGACGCCAAAAAAGAGACAACTTCCCAGCAAGAAGGCACGGACAATGAAGAGCCGGTCGTGTGCCTGGACAAGAAACCCGTGATCATCATCTTTGATGAACCCATGGACATCCGGTCCGCATACAAGAGACTTTCAACCATATTTGAGGAATGCGATGAGGAACTGGAGAGAATGATGACAGAGGAAAAGATAGAGGAAGAGGAGGAGAGTGGAGATACTGTGGTCCAGAATAACACTTCCCAAAAGCTTCCTAAGGAGGGGGCCTCGGGCAACCTCGGAGCAGGGCGGGAGGCTGAGAGTAAATTCCAGCCACACTTCCTTTCAGCGGAGACCGGAATGTCAGGAGGACAGGAAGTGAATAAAACCGAGCAGAGCAAGTTCAACCAAGCCGATTCTCCAAGTTCAGAAAGCCAGGGTGACACGACCGATGACCAGTTTGAAAACCCCAAGAAAAAGTTCAAATTCAAATTCCCGAAAAAGCAGCTCGCCGCTCTCACGCAAGCCATTCGCACGGGAACCAAGACGGGGAAGAAGACGTTGCAGGTGGTGGTCTATGAAGAGGAGGAAGAGGACGGCACTTTGAAGCAGCACAGAGAAGCCAAGCGATTCGAGATCAGTGGGTCTCAATCCGAAGACACCCCTAAAAGTATGCTCAGGAGACTAGGGCAGCCCAGTCTGGAGAGCACAGCTCCGATTTCGAGAACTGATGAAATCAGAAAAAATACCTACAGAACGCTGGACAGCCTGGAGCAGACCATCAAACAGCTGGAAAACACAATCAGTGAGATGAGTCCCAAAGCCCTAGGTGATACCTCGTGTTCCTCCAACAGACAGTCTGTTGCAAGCTCGTCCCACATGGCCCAGGAGGCCTGTCCCCAGTCCTTGGTAGTCCTGGATGAAGCTCCCACTGCCCTAGAGCCCCCCTCGTCTGTACCTTCAGCTTCACGTAAGGTATCTTGGTCTGATGGAAAATGAAAAGAGCCAGCTGCTTTCTTAAATCTGCCATAATCACCATTAGCGAAAGGTGTCTTGTGATTTACTTGCTTCCTTTCAGGTGGCTCGTTTTGTTTTGTTTCGTTGTCTGTTCGCAATGATCCTTTCTCTCACACTTTCTCCCTCGCCTTCAGAACAACAACAACTAGGTGTCTAACAGCTAATTGATTCTGTTTTTACCTCTGTTGCTGACTGGTGTTGGGAAAACCGCAAGGATGCTGGGTCAGCCATTTGCCGTTGAAGTGATTGCTCTGATACTCACATTAAAATCCGTTTGATCAGTAGTGGAGCAGTGTTATTCTGTTTGATTCTTCGAATTAACCCCAGTGGTGTCTCCTGATGTCCGTCTCCTAGATCTGTCCTGCATGTAGGGCTGTGGCTTCTCACGTTGAGCTTCTCTGCGCACAGTGGGGCGGCCTCGGGGATAAGCCACTCACACGCGTCCTCTCTCTCCCCCCTCTCGCTGCTCCTCCCCACAGGGCTCCACTGGAACCCCTCAGACGAGCAGGATGCCGATTCCCATGAGTTCCAAGAACAGACCCAGCAGCCTGGACAAACCTGGCAAGCAGTCCAAACTGCAGGATCCCCGCCAATATCGTCAGGTAGTTTTACCTTAAACCCAATATTGGATGGACACTCTTGCGCTTAAGAAGCAAGTCACTGACTTAGTTTATACCAAATATTGCATTTTTCTTTGTAAGATACGGTTTACGTAGACATCCTGGATCTGGGGGCATGAAGAGAGTCTAAAAGCCTCTGTTGAATTTCTCACCACTCTTTTGCATGCTCGCAATAAAACATCTTTTACTGTGTGACTCTAAAGTTGACCTGTTAACACCAGGTGGCAGGCCAGGTGGCTTTCCTTGGGGGAGTGTAGTGGTTCATCAGAACACCTTGGGAAACCGAGACAGACAAAGCTGCCCTGAAAGTCGCCAGCACTAACGTGTACGTGGACGGCGTCGCACTAGAGGTGCATTAACAGCCCGTCACGATGCCTCACCCCCGCCCCAGTAACAGCCCTCACGCAACCCTCACGTCTCCACCCAGCACCCGGAGACGGTAGTAGAATGATGTGCCTGTTCTCACAGACGCCCTGCTTCCTTCTTCCCTGTTCTGTGCATCCTCTGCTCTGCACTTTGGGGGTTTCTCCCAGGTCCGGTACAGCACGACAAGACTTAGCTCAGGCCTTGAACTGGTTTGGTTTGGTGTCTTTGATTTAATGATTCTCAGAAGGGCTGTGTTGCCAGACCCTGTGGACTGATGGTGTTACCAGCTTTCTGACAGACTGTCTCCCGCCATCTTTATTTGCAGGCTAATGGAAGTGCTAAGAAAGCTGGTGGGGAATGTAAGCCTACTCTCCCCTCCTTGCCTGCTTCTAAGATTCCAGCCCTTTCTCCCAGCTCTGGGAAAAGCAGTTCCCTGCCTTCTTCTAGTGGTGACAGCTCTAACTTCCCTAATCCACCCACTACTAAACCATCGGTTCCTTCTAACCCTCTCAGCCCCCAAACAGGACGATCTGCTCCCTCTGCCTCCCTCATCCCCTCTGTCTCTAATGGCTCCTTAAAGTTTCAGAGCCCCGCTCATACAGGTAAAGGTCACCATCTCTCATTCTCACTGCAGACTCAGAATGGCCGAGCAGCCCCTCCTTCCTTCTCCTCCTCCCCGCCCTCCCCTGCCCCCCCAGCTTCACTGAATCAAGGTGCCAAGAGCGTCAGGACCATCCACACTCCTAGCCTCACCAGCTACAAGGCACAGAACGGAAGTTCAAGCAAAGCCACCCCATCCACAGCAAAGGAAACCTCTTAAAGGCCAAATCCTATTAGGCACAAGTCGGAGTTACATTTAAGAAAAAAAAAAATTTTTTTTAACAGTCTTCGACAAGTGTTTTCACAAGAGAATGTAACGTATTGCTGTACTGTTTGAGGTTTAATGCTAAGTATGTGCTAAATACTGGATTAATAGATTTCAGTAAAGCTTGTTTGTTCTTTTACTTTGTTGCTGTTATAATTACATAGTGTTTACTGTCTCTATTCAATACCTGTTAAATGAAGTAAGCATGTGTTACCAAAACAGAGTATGGCAGGAGAGAAGGGTGTGGTGAGACAAGAAAAAAAATGTATTAAGCATGTAAAACATGTATGATTCCAGAATTTTAGTATGTTTTGTATAAAAATATTTTTCATTACGGAGACTAGACGTGAACAGAGAAATACACAAGTGTGACTATACAAATTGTAAAACAGATACTATAATATTTCCTTTTATTTTAGTGTTATTTAGCTTTATTACAGATTTCTATTTTTGTCAAAACTTCATGGTTCCTTTCGAGATCTTTTTTGCCAAAACATTTTGATACTGTAGCATTGTACATTTGAAAGTAGTGTGCTAGACAATAAGCCAATGAACTTCTACACAAGCCAACAAGAGGCACATGTAGAAGGCAATTATCAACCCTACTGCACTGCCATGAAAATTATGTATAATAATTTGCCGGCCCAAGCAAGCTAGTTTTGTTCTGTTTCTTTTTCCTCTTTTCTAACATATTGGGATTCTCTAGTTGTTTTCTTTGCAGTATCTAAATCCTTCCTTTGTTTTCTGAGACCTGGTAACCCACACTATTGCATTGTGGATTCTAGAATGTACACTTCTGTACGGTTCTGTAAACTGATCAATTTTTGTAAATATATAAATAGACACCAAAAATACTGTATGTGACAGCACATAGAGTAGTTTTCCCACACCAAAGTTAATTTTTATGCATGCTTTAAAAATATATCTTGGGATGGGCAGAAATGGAACTTCCTGGACATTTTTAAAAAGCAACAAGTTTGCACAGCTAGAGTGTTTTTGTAAATAAATGTATTTGTATAACACAGTTATGTAATATACAGAACTATAAGCAGAGACTTTGCAAAACTAAATAAAGGGCTGCATGCTTATTATTTTTTGTACCTCGTCCCTATAACTACTTCCTAGTCAAAGAACAAACGTAACCGTTACCAAGTTAAAAGGTTTTGGCTTTGCGGGCATGGTAAGTAAACATGTAACCAGATGCAAACTGCTTTTCTGAAAGTTCTGCTTTTCTTTTTTTCTTTTTTTTTTTTTTTAACATCTCTATTGGAGTATAATTGCTTTACAACGGTGTGTTAGTTTCTGCTGTACAACAAAGTGAATCAGCTATATGTATATGTATCCCCTCCCTCTTGCATCTCCCTCCCACCCTCCCTATCCCACCCCTCTAGTTGGTCACAAAGCACTGAGCTGATCTCCCTGTGCTATGCAGCTGCTTCCCACTAGCTATCTGTTTTACGTTTGGTAGTGTATATATGTCCATGCCACTCTCTCACTTTGTCCCAGCTTACCCTTCGCCCTCCCCGTGTCCTCAAGTCCATTCTCTAGTAGGTCTGCATCTTTATTCCCATCTTGCCCCTAGGTTCCTCATGACCATTTTTTTTGTTTTTTTTTTTAGATTCCATATATACGTGTTAGCATGTGGTATTTGTTTTTCTCTTTATGACTTACTTCACTCTGTATGACAGTCTCTAGGGCCATCCACCTCCCTACCAATAACTCAGTTTCGTTCCTTTTTATGGCTGAGTAATATTCCATTGTATACATGTGCCACATCTTCTTTATCCATTCATCTGTTGATGGAAACCCATGCACATATGGTCACCTTATCTTTGATAAAGGAGGCAAGAATATACAGTAGAGAAAAGACAGCCTCTTCAATAAGTGGTGCTGGGAAAACTGGACAGCTACATGTAAAAGAATGAAATTAGAACACTCCCTAACACCATACACAAAAATAAACTCAAAATGGATTAAAGAACTAAATGTAAGACCAGACACCATCAAACTCTCAGAGGAAAACATAGGCAGAACACTCTATGACACAAATCACAGCAAGATCCTTTTTGACCCACCTCCTAGAGTAATGAAAATAAAAATAAACAAATGGGACCTAATGAAACTTATAAGCTTTTGCACAGCAAAGGAAACCATAAGACGAAAAGACAACCCTCAGAATGGGAGAAAATATTTGCAAATGAAGCAACTGACTAAGGATTAATCTCCAAAATTTACAAGCAGCTCATGCAGCTCAATATCAAAAAAACAAACAACCCAATCCAAAAATGGGCAGAAGACCTAAATAGACATTTCTCCAAAGAAGATATACAGATTGCCAACAGACACATGAAAGAATGCTCAACATCATTAATCATTAGAGAAATGCAAATCAAAACTACAATGAGATATCATCTCACACCGGTCAGAATGGCCATCATCAAAAAATCTACAAACAGTAAATGCTGGAGAGGGTGTGGAGAAAAGGGAACGCTCTTGCACTGTTGGTGGGAATGTAAATTGATACAGCCACTCTGGAGAACAGTATGGAGGTTCCTTAAAAAACTAAAAATAGAACTACCATACGACCCAGCAATCCCACTACTGGGCATATACCCTGAGAAAACCATAATTCAAAAAGAGTCATGTGGGCTTCCCCGGTGGCGCAGTGGTTGAGAATCTGCCTGCTAATGCAGGGGACATGGGTTCGAGCCCTGGTCTGGGAAGATCCCACATGCCGCGGAGCAACTAGGCCCGTGCGCCACAATTACTGAGCCTGCGCGTCTGGAGCCTGTGCTCCGCAACAGGAGAGGCCACGATAGTGAGAGGCCCGCGCACCACGATGAAGAGTGGCCCGCGCTTGCCACAACTAGAGAAAGCCCACGCACAGAAATGAAGACCCAACACAGCCAAAATAAATAAATAAATAAATAAAATTAAAAAAAAAAAAAGAGTCATGTACCAAAATGTTCATGGAAGCAACCTAAGCGCTGCTTTTCTGAAAGCTCTGGGGTGATGCATGGTGAGTTCCTGATAAATTCATCGCAAGTATGGTGCCTTCCCGTGTAACCTGCTGACCCTCTTCTCCATGGCTTAGCAAGGTTTGGCTGACAGCAAGCAAACCAGATACAGTTTCCACCACCCCCATTTACCAGACAGACTCTTATTACTTTCTTTTTTTAATTTCCAGTATTAGTAAAGTAGAAATAAAATGCCTTTATCACTAGGTTTTTTTGTTTTTGTTTTTTTGAGTTCTCAATTTTAAAAAATATTGTTGGTCTAGAGGGAAATATGCTAGCTAACATTACACTATATGTATTCATTTAAAAAATCAGGAGAAAAGCTAGTGAAAATAATACCAAGATTATGAATTGACTGTAAGAAATCTCAGGAACCTGCTTACCATTATCTTTTGCCCCCTCCCAATATTTAACTTGACTTGATGTAAAGTACAAATATTACTATTACTTTAGCAACTGATTTTTTTTTTAATTTATTTAGTTTTTTTATTTTTTGGCTGCATTGGGTCTTCGTTGCTGCACACGGGCTTACTCTAGTTGCGGTGAGCAGGGGCTACTCTTCGTTGCGGTGCACGGGCTTCTCATTGCGGTGGCTTCTCTTTGTTGTGGAACACGGGCTCTAGGCACGCAGGCTCAGTAGTTGTGGCGCGGGGGCTCTAGAGCACAGGCTCAGTAGTTGTGGCACATGGGCTTAGTTTCTCCGCGGCGTGTGGGATCTTCCCAGACCAGGGCTTGAACCCTTGTCCCCTGCACTGGCAGGTGGATTCTTAACCACTGCGCCACCAGGGAAGCCCAGCACCTGATTGTTAATGTGCTCAAACTTCAGGTTTACTGAGCTGGGATGCCTTCACCAGTAATATGTTAGTATGTCTCTACTCATTATATTAATTGTAATCACATATTTCAGGGCACACTCAGGAAAGTCATTATCTTTTTTGCCCCCTTTTTTGTCCAGTTTTATTGTGATATAATTGACATATAGTGCTGTATAAGTTTAAGGTGTACAGCGTAATGATCTGACTTACGTACATCATGAAATGATGAGCACTATAAGTTTAGTGTCCAAAGAAGACATACAGATGGCCAATAGGCACATGAAAAGATGCTCAACATCACTAAAAGAGAAATGCAAATCAAAACTACAATGACGTACCACCTCACACCAGTCAGAATGACCATCATGAAAAAGTCTACAAATAACAAATGCTGGAGGGGGTGTGGAAAAAAGGGAACTCTCTTACACTGTTGGTGGGAATGTAAATTGGAGTAGCCACTATGGAAAACAATATGGAGGTTCCTCAAAAAACTAAAAATAGAGTTGCCATATGATCCAGCAGTCCCACTCCTGGGCATATATCCAGACAAAACTATTATCTGAAAAGATATGTGCACCCCTACATTCATAGCAACACTATTTACAATAGCCAAGACATGGAAACAACCTAAGTGTCCATCGACAGATGAATGATAAAGAAAATGTGGTACATACATACAATGGAGTATTACTCAGCCATCAAAAAAGGATGAAATGATGCCATTTGCAGCAACATGGATAGGCCTAGAGATTATCATACTAAGTGAAGTAACTCAGAAAAATACCTTATGATATCACTTATATGTGGAATCTAAAATATGACACAAACCAACATATCTATGAAACAAAAACAGACTCACAGATATAGAGAACAGACTTGTGGTTGCCAAGGGGGAGGGTAGGATTGGGAGTTTGGGATTAGTAGAGGCAAACTATTATATATAGGATGGATAAACAACAAGGTCCTAGTGTATAGCACAGGGAACTATATTCAATATCCTATGACAAACCATAATGGAAAAGAATGTATATATGTATGTATAACTGAGTCACTTTGCTGTACAGAAGAAATTAACACAACATTGTAAATCAACTATACTTCAATAAAATTTTTTAAAAATTTAAAAAATAAGTTTAGTGAAAATCCATCGTCTCATATAGATACAAAATTAAAGCAATAGGAAGCCATTATCTTATACTTTTTAGGTATAAAAGGTTCCAACATTTCAATCATGTCCCATAATCTCAACTATATTATATAAATTATAATGTATATATTACAATGTATACATAAAATATAGCTAAAATATATACACAAGCTAGCTGTTCATGTCAGTTTATTTGCTCCTGTGTGTAGACAAGCTGAGAATTCTTTGTGAGAAGGTATACAAAGTTTTCAGTTGACCTTCAGACTTACCAGAGCTCTGGCCAGGATGATGGTCAGTTTCAGCCAGTGTAATAAAGACTGGAGCATGTTCACCAGGTAAGGAAAAGCATGGCTCCAGCATTACCTTGCCCAAGACCCAGCCAAGCACTGCCTGCCTCCAACACCATACACAAAAGTAAACTCTAAATGGATTAGAGACCTAAATGTAAGACCGGACACTACAAAACTCTTAGAGGAAAACATAGGCAGAACACTCTTTGACATGAATCGCAGCAAGATCTTTTTTGACCCACCTCCTAGAGTAATGAAAATAAAAACAAAAATAAATAAATGGGGGGCTTCCCTGGTGGCGCAGTGGTTGAGAATCTGCCTGCTAATGCAGGGGACATGGGTTCGAGCCCTGGTCTGGGAAGATCCCACATGCCGTGGAGCAACTGGGCCCGTGAGCTACAACTGCTGAGCCTGCGCGTCTGGAGCCTGTGCTCCGCAACAAGAGAGGCCGCGACAGTGAGAGGCCCGCGCACCGCGATGAAGAGTGGCCCCCGCTTGCTGCAACCTGAGAAAGCTCTAGCACAGAAACAAAGACCCAACATAGCAATCAATCAATCAATCTAAAAAAAAAATAAAAATAAAATAAATAAATAAATAAATAAATAAATGGGACCTAATGAAACTTAAAAGCTTTTGCACAGCAAAGGAAACCATAAACAAGACAAAAAGACAACCCTCAGAATGGGAGAAAATATTTGCAAATGAAGCAATGGACAAAGGATTAATCTCCAAAATATACAAACAGCTCATGCAGCTCAATATCAAAAAAACAACCCAATCAAAAAATGGGTGGAAGACCTAAATAGACATTCCTCCAAAGAAGACATACAGATGACCAACAAACACGTGAAAAGATGCTCAACATCACTAATTATTAGAGAAATGCAAATCAAAACTACAATGAGGTATCACCTCACACCAGTCAGAATGGCCATCACCAAAAAATCTACAAACGATAAATGCTGGAGAGGGTGTGAAGAAAACGGAACCCTCTTGCACTGTTGGTGGGAATGTAAATTGATACAGTCACTATGGAGAACAGTATGGAGTTTCCTTAAAAAACTAAAAATAGGGGCTTCCCTGGTGGCGCAGTGGTTGAGAATCTGCCTGCCAATGCAGGGGACACGGGTTCGAGCCCTGGTCTGGGAAGATCCCACATGCCGCGGAGCAACTGGGCCCGTGAGCCACAACTACTGAGCCTACGCGTCTGGAGCCTGTGCTCTGCAACAAGAGAGGCCGCGATAGTGAGAGGCCCGCACACCATGATGAAGAGTGGCCCCCGCTTGCCACAACTAGAGAAAGCCCTCGCACAGAAATGAAGACCCAATACAGCCCAAAAAAATTAATTAATTAATTTAAAAAAAAAAACCTAAAAATAGAACTACCATGCGACCCAGCAATCCCACTACTGGGCATATACCCTGAGAAAACCATAATTCAAAAACACCCCAATGTTCATTGCAGCACTATTTACAATTGTCAGGATGTGGAAGTAACCTAAATGTCCATCAACAGAGGAATGGATAAAGAATATGTGGTACATATATACAATGGAATATTACTCAGCCATAAAAAGGAACGAAATTGGGTCATTTGTAGAGACGTGGATGGGCCTAGAAACTGTCATACAGAGTTAGGTAAGTCAGAAAGAGAAAAATATATATTAACGCATATATGTGGAATCTAAGAAAAATGGTATAGATGATCTTATTTGCAAAGCAGAAATAGAGACACAGATGTAGAGAACAAACGTATGGCTACCAACGGGGAAGGGTGGCGTGGATGAACTGGGAGATTAGGATTGACATATATACACTACTGATACTATGTATAAAATAGATAACTAATGAGACCCTACTGTATAGCACAGGGAACGCTGCTCAATGCTCTGTGGTGACCTAAATGGGAAGGAAATCCAAAAATGAGGGGATATATGTATAGCTGGTTCACTTTGCTGTACAGTAGAAACTAATACAACATTGTAAGGCAACTATACTGCAATAAAAATTTTAAAAATAAAGTGGGTGATGTTAGACTGGGTGAGCTCCTGGATTTTCAGATTTTATTAAACCACTATTAATGGACCCTCGCTACATATTATTTTAAGCTCATCATTCAACCAACAGATGGTTGCACCTGAAAAAAGATTCTTAGAAATAAACCATGGGGGCTTCTCAGATTCATTCACCAATCAGTCCATCAACCAGTGCCACTCACTGGCTGTGCAACCTTGGACTTGTCTTGGTTTCCTCATCTATTAATAGAAAATAGTATTGGAGCCTCCCTCACAGGATTGTTGAGAAGATTAAATGTGACGTAGTACAGAAAACTCTTAAGACAGAACCTGACATATAGCATACTCAATAAAGGTCAGTTAGGGTGGTGGTTGTCCTTGTCACTGCTGCCATTATGACTGGACACTGTCCCTGCCCTTAAAAGGCTTCTGGTCTGGCAGAGGAAGGGGTGGCACAAACACAGACACCCAGGGAGCAAGACAAGTCTCACTGTGGCTGGAAGAGTCCAGAAGAGCGATCACGTCATTGGCAGTGAGGGCATTTGGCCCTCGCAGGTACAGTACAGAACTTTTAATAGTGTCACAGCACTAAAGAGGCTGCTTTTACTTTAATGCTGCTTGAGACTGAATTCTTTCCAACGTAAACAAATACGTACACAGACTAGGAGCCAAGCCAAGACCCTGGAATTGTGGTTACAGGAAAGGGGTCCTTTGGTGAGATCTATTTTCCATTTTCAGGCATGGGAGAAGGTGCCCTCAAATCACCCCACCCAGATGCCTTGGGTGGTGAGAGGTGCTGGTGGCCATCCCTGAGATAAGTCCCATGAGAAAAAGTGGACACATCCACTGGGGACCGAGAGCAGGTTTGGCCGTGCCCCTCCTCCAGCCAGATTCACGGCAAACCCAGACCGCCTCCACCAACCGCCTTGTAATTAGAACTAACTTCCCTCTCCGTGGTTCTGTAAATGCAAATGCATTTGAGAGCAATCAGGAAGCTTTTTTGGAGGGAGTCAAGGAATCAAAACTGCTTCAACTCCAAATTCAGAAGTTAATTTCGCAGAAGTAACCAGGTGACATCATCCAGGAAAACACGCCACTGACCACAGGCAAGCACGCACTCTCTGATCTATGCTCCTGACGGGAGGCTGTCCAAAAGCAAGGAAGTGATCACGAGCGCTTCTGAGGAGAGAATCCCAGACTCTTCCACGGCTCCTGGCCCTCCAGCTCCAGAGCCAAGCTCACCCTGGAGGCAGGAAGTTCAAGTTATGCAGCACACACACCACCAGGAAGGCGGGGGAGCTTACAGAGCAGACCTTGGAGTCACACACAATGCTTTATTTGTTTAATGGCCTTGAATACATGGGGGAGTCTTTAGTCCTCATGTCTGTGGACACATCAACAATAACTGCCATCTGTCGCCTATCATGGGCCGGGTTGTGGGCTAAAGTGTTTTGCATATATTGCCTTTTAATCCTCACAAAAGCCCTGTGAGAAAGTTCCTGCCGTTATCCCCCCCATCCCGCTGCGGAACACACAGGCTGGGTAAAAGATGTAA
This sequence comes from Balaenoptera ricei, assembly GCF_028023285.1. NCBI lineage: Eukaryota > Metazoa > Chordata > Mammalia > Artiodactyla > Balaenopteridae > Balaenoptera > Balaenoptera ricei. The sequence goes on along the minus strand of NC_082640.1, from coordinate 11,594,397 downwards.
AGTGCAGGACGGCCGTCTGGGATGAGGCTTGACCATTTTGCTCAGAGTGGACGGTTTTTCATTCCTGAACCAAATGAATGAGCATTCAGAAAGTCGTCCGTTTAGGGATTACTGGACGGCAAATTTTGGCTGCCTGACCTTCGAAAGAAGGTTGGCAGGAAGGCGCTCAGCTCAGGGGACTAAGGGTCCCATCCTGCATCCTTGGAAGGCAAGTGAACCTGGGTCCGTAACTCAGATCGTGACTCCTTTCTCCCTGAGCCCCAGGAGGGCTGAAACCCGAAGGGCAAGGGGCAAAGCGCAGAAATCCAGCCACCTGACGCGAAAGGCCCCGCCCTTCCCGACCAGGCCACGCCCCGTTTCCCATGCTCTGCCCAACCCCTGCGGCCACGCCTTCTAGGCCACGTCTCTCCCGCGGCCCCCCCCCCCCATCCTCCTGGTACCTGGTTGAACTGTCCCTTCTCCAGCCCTGAGGGTAAGAGGCTCCCAAGTGGCCCCTAAAAGACGTTTCTCAGGGATTTGTTTCCTGAGGCTTCCCAGGCACAGACGTCAGGGGGCAGTTCAGCCCCTCAGAGCCTTTGAAATGCGAGGACGAGGGTCTCAATCCTATCAGATCCTAAGCTTGCTTTTAAATTACAGATGTTTTGCACGAGATAAAATGCTTGATGGCATATCCTACCTACTCTCCTAGTTTCCAAAGCAAACAGTAATATATAAGGAAGCCGTCACACGCCCGCACGGATAAGCAGAATTCAGCAACAAATGCTTTTGCTGCATTTGGAGACAAACCCCATGTTTGCTGATATGACTTTTCCAAAATAGTGAACGACTCTGTTTAAAGCTTCAAACAAAGTACGATTCTTCCTCATATTACACATTCCTGAAAATTTTACTGCCTATTTTAAGAATGCAAAAAAAAAAAAAAAAAGCTTCTTATTTGTAAAACAGAACTGACCTCTAGACTCAGATCATTATAAACAGGTTTTTTGCTACGTAAATGTCCAGTGGGACATCACACGGTCCTGCTGGAGGGGACAGTTCTTCCTCAGCAGCTCACTGTAGGACATCGAGCATCCCTGGCCTGCCTCCATGAAATGCCAGTTTTGCCTCCATCACTGTGACAAGTGAAAAAAAAAAAAACCAACCTCTCACAAATACCCCAAATTTCCTCTAAAGGGCGCTGCTGCTTTGGCTGAGAACCACTGGCATAGAATAAGGAGCAGACTCTACTATTGCAAAAGGCAGGGCAAACGCCAAAGGCACAAGGATCCAGCCCAGAGACACCCCTCCCGCAAAACAACAGCACTTAGGAGCCACGTGCAGAGCTCGGGGCCACGTGAATGTCCTCCTGCCTTTTCTGGACATTTCCCATGACGCTTCTATCCTTATTAGCATTTATGCTCTTTCATTCATGCCTGGAAGAGCAAGTGATTCACAACAAAAGAAACCCAATCTGTAAGCAACTGTAAGGAGGAGAGGGAAGGTGGGTGGGAACGGATTTTTCTTTTCTAAGTGCTGAGCCTCTGGGTTTAGCAATGGGCTGTGTCATTTAGAATGAGGGCCCTACCCTGCTACAGATACTATCTCCTCTCTGATTTAATGTGAAAAGATGGGGAGCCAGGTGGTGGCCCATGGACTACACCCCAGCAACCCAGGCTTGCACTTGGGATAACTCTGACTCATGTTCCAAGTTCTCAAACATGGCTGCAACCTGGGATCACATGGAAGACTTTAAAAATGCTGAGGCCGGGACTTCCCTGGTGGCGCAGTGGTTAGGAATCCGCCTGACAATGCAGGGGACACAGGTTCGAGCGCTGGTCCGGGAAGATCCCACATGCCGCGGAGCAACTAAGCCCGTGAGCCACAGCTACTGAGCCTGCACTCTAGAGCCTGTGAGCCACAACTACTGAGCCCACGTGCCTAGAGCCCGTGCTCCACAACAAAGAGAAGCCACTGCACCGCAGCAAAGAGTAGCCCCCGCTCGCCGCAACTAGAGAAAGCCCACGCGCAGCAACGAAGACCCAACGCAGCCAAAAAATTAATTAATTAATTATTTTTAAAAATGCTGAGGCCTGGGTCCTACCTGCAAAGATTCTAAATCAGGGATCTGAGGTGTTGCCTGTGCATGGGGACTGTCAAATCTTTCCAGGTGATTCTAAGGGGAAGCCAGGGCTGAGAATCACAGTCTTACACTAGGAAAGCAGCGGCCCCAGGAGTACTGAGAAGAGGCTGTCTCTTAACAATAAAAGGTGACTCTTACCACATGACAGCAGATTCACCCCTGGAAAGTATGATGTTTTTCAAGCTTTCCAACTGTTTAAAAAAAAAAACAATTTGAATTTATAGACTTTTTTTCCCCCTTCCAGCAGATGTTGTCATCTGGTGCTTTTTAGAGTTTTTCTTATGTTTTGATACTTCCAGTGCAGTCAGGGTCTGTCAACACTGGCTGAACTTGGAGCTTGTTTGGTTTGCAGGTAGCTAACATGTACAGTATTCAAGTGCCTTTGGAGCTGGAGTAATTTAAGGATCTGACTTAAAGAAAATCCAGATGTAGCTCCCCCACTTAGTTTCTGGAAATCCTGGAAGTGCCCAAAATGGTTCCCAGGGTTTGGTTAAATGAGACATTTCAAGTGCATTTGTTACAGAGGCCCCACTTGATGGTGAATATCTTTTTAGTGATTATTTCAAATGTTGCATCTGGGTCTCTGTTTGACATATTATGACCGTAGAAAGCCGAAAAAAGCAGAAGTGGGGAACTTCTCCTCCTGGGGAGGGGGCCAGCGGGAGAGTGGCTCATGTAGACATGAAAACTATTCAGGTGACGAGGAGTCTGGGGACAGGAGAGTTCAGAAACAAAGATGTCCACGGTAAGCAGAGGAAGACTGGGCGGGAGAAAGCCTCTCTCCGACCTCACCCTTACAGAGTAAGAAGGTGGGGAGGGTGGGATGGAGACTCTTCCAAGAGGCCCTTCTCCTCTCCGAGAGCCCCTCATCCTCCCCTTTGTCCTCAGAGGATTAGCTCTTCCAGCTGGCCCCTGCCCGCCTCTCCCACATCCTCCTCACCCGGAGTCCTTCCCTTCAGCACGTAGATGCTGCCCAGTTCCTTGCCCAGCCCCCAATTTCTCTCTTTCCTTCAGAGAAGACCTTCTGCGAAGCCCTGTCTGGGTCTCCAGCGCCCTGCCCTCGCTCCCACAACACTGCGTCCTGGAATGGATCCCCCCAGTGGTACCCAAGCCTCCATATTGCCACGCCCAGTGCACATCCTTCAGTCCCCATCTGTGGCTTTATTTAAAGGCTTTACCTACTAATATTCCCTATTAAACAAAGAGATGAAGTCCCTTTTCTATGATGAAGGGCAGCAGGAACCAATTTGCACCTTTACCAACCCATATAGGGCAGTAGGAACACAGACTAAACACAGAGCTACCATATGATCCAGCAATCCCACTCCTGGGCATATATCGGGAGAAAACCATAATTTGAAAAGATACATGCACCCTAATGTTCATTGCAGCACTGTTTACAATAGCCAAGACATGGAAACAACCTAAATGTCCACTGATAGATGAATGGATAAAGAAGATGTGGGATATATGTATACAATGGAATACTACTCAGCCATAAAAAAAGAACAAAAATAATGCCATTTGCAGCAACATGGACGGACCTAGAGATTATCATACTAAGTCAGACAGAGAAAGACAAATACCATATGATACCACTTGTATGTGGAATCTAAAAATATGATGCAAATGAACTTATTTACAAAACAGAAATGGACTCACAGACTTCAAAAACAAACTTATGGTTACCAAAGGGGAAAGGTGAGGGGGAGGGATAAATTAGGAGTTTGGGATTAACATATACACACTACTACTATATATGACATATACATACACATACATACAATATAACACATACATACTATATATAACATATACATATACTATGTATAACATATACATACTACTACTATATACAAAATAGATAGTCAACAAGGACCTACTGTCTAGCACAGGGAACTCTACTCAATATTCTGTAATAACCTGTGGGAAAGATTCTGAAAAAGAATGGCTATATGTGTATGTATAACTGAATCACTTTGCTGTACACTTGAAACTAACACAACATTGTAAATCAACTATACTCCAATATAAAATAAAAATTTTTAAAGCAAATGTTGGCCAACACAGTCCTGCATTAGTTAAGTGCTTCTGCATAGCAGTTACTTAATCATATTCTGTTTGAGCCAACTCTTAAAGTGGTTTTCAGTGATGCCTCTTAAGGCAGATTAGATCTAAGATTATAGGCAGATTACAGGGCTAAGCTTCCTTAGATCTGTATGGAAGATGAAGTCTGTCTTTGAGCTGTTCAGTCTCCTTGCTTGAGTGTCTTTCCCCCTTTCTGATTTTGCGATCACTGGACCACACATACCACTGCCAGTGTCTGGGGCCCTGGTGCCTCTCGCCTCCCCACCCCTGGTCTCCTCTAAGCCAGAAAAGAGCCGTATGGGCCGGCTCTTTCTGAAACAGAGGGCCCTGAACACCTCCTGTATCTCAAGAAGGGCTTTTTTTTTTTTTTTACCCCTGCCATCAGCTCGGGTAAACCAAGCCAAGAGAGAATATTTTGCACACAAGAAAGAGTTCACCCCCGTGAAGATGGAGTCAGGGAATGAGACTTTCAGGAATAAATAGGTCATTGTATGGTGGTTGCAATCAGACAGTCTTCATTTCCGCAAATGAATAGAATCACACAGTGAAAGGGGTCTGGCCAGGTCTGACACACCTTCCAGGTCCCAGAGAAAGAATGTCCTTTCATTGAGTGACCCCAGAGAAAGGGGCTATGCCCTCCTTCTGCCCCGTCTGTCCAAAATTCCTCAAGAGACACTCCCAGGACATTCCTGCCCTAGGGGATCTGGCTGTTACCTGCCCTTCATCTCGGCTCAGAGTATCTGCCACATCACTCCCTCTGCTCCAGCTGCCCTGCTGTAGGTTCCATCCATCAGACAAGCCTGAGCCACAGGCTGCTCTCTCTGCCTGGAATATTCTCTCCAGGAAGCCTGGATCAGGACCCCTGCTATGAACACCCTCTCCTGCATAATCCTTGGGAGAGCTGACAATCCCCCAAGTGGTATGAAGTAGTCAGTAAAAATTTAAGAAGTACAGGGATTAAGGTCCATCCATACACACAGAGAGGCCCATAGCAGTGAGGCAGGAGATAGATGGGCCCCAAGCTAAACAGATAAAAGACAGAGACCACATATTTCTCATTCCTGAGGTCAAGGAGATCTTCCCGACTATACATGCGCAGAAAAGCTCCTCGAAGGTCAAAAGGGGAGTGATATCAACCTACCCATAGGCCCCTCTGCTGGAGTCCATCTTGGCTAAGAAATGCACGCACACACGGGAGGGCCCTGAGATACACCAAGTACAGACTCAGATTCAGGCAAAGCAAGATGACTGGCCAAGGAAACCTGAAAGAAATGCCCCATATAAGTGATTTAAACTACCACGAGGACACGACTCTCTCTGAGTCCGCCCGTGTGTCTATCCTCCTAATAAATACTTTGTTTCACTACTTTCTGCCTTTGTGGGAATTCATTTCTGCAAAGCCGAAGGGCCAGGGCCTTGTCACTGGTCATTGGTCTAGTGGCTAGGATTCAGTGCTCTCACCATTATGGCCTGACCTCAATCTCTGGCCGGGAACCAAAATCCTGCTTCAAACCACTGCAGGCCAAGGCCACCCAAGATCAGCAGGACCTGCTAAAAACCATGAAGGACGATGCTCTTCTGTGGAACCTGGTGGAAGGGGGCTGGGAGGCTCGTATAGTTTCCCCCATCCATGTCATCCAGAGCTTAAAGACTCCCTCCGAGTTCAGCAGCGTTGCTGCCACCTGGTGGTCATTTCTGGAACTTCCTCCAAGAGACTTGCAAGCCCTGCTCCTCACTAAATCCAACTTCCTTCATCTTAGTTTTGGCCACGGGTGTACAAACGTACAACCCACCAGTGGTACGCAGCCATGGCCCTGGATGAATGTGTGAGGCAGGTGGCATTTGTACTCATTTCAGGGCCTCCCTTTCAGAACTACTCAGTACCTCTCATCATTCCTATTTGGGGGAAAGTGATAAACTAAAGCACTAGAAAACTGTTTCCCTCTTATCACCTTAGGGCTATAGGAAGACGGCAACGTTTAATCAAAGGGTCGAGCATCCAGTGGTGGAATTCCAAGTATCAGAGGCCAGAACTGTTATGGACTGAATACTGGTGTCCCTCCTAAGTCCACGTGTTGAAGCCCGAACGCCTAACATGATGGTATGCGGTGGGGGGAGGGTGCCTTTGGAAGGTAATGAAGGTTAAATGAGGTCATGAGGATGAGGACCTCCTGTTAGGATTAATGCCCTTCTAAGAACACACACCTGAGTCTGAGAAAATATTTGAAGAGATTATAGTTGAAAACTTCCCTAACATGGGAAAAGAAATAGTCAATCAAGTCCAGGAAGCATAGAGAATCCTATACAGGATAAACCCAAGGAGAAACATGCTGAGACACATATTAATCAAACTATCAAAAATTAAATACAGGGACTTCCCTGGTGGCGCAGTGGTTAAGAATCCGCCTGCCAGTGCAGGGGACACAGGTTTGAGCCCTGATCTGGGAAGATCCCACATGCCACAGAGCAACTAAGCCCATGCGCCACAACTACTGAGCCCGCACTCTAGAGCCCATAAGCCACAACTACTGCAGCCCACATGCCACAACTACTGAAGCTCACGCACCTAGAGCCTGTGCTCCGTGACAGAGAAGCCACCAAAATGAAAAGCCCACACACCACAACAAAGAGTAGCCCCTGCTCGCCACAACTAGAGAAAGCCTGCACGCAGCAACGAAGACCCAACACAGCCAAAAAATAAATAAATTTATTTAAAAAAATTAAATACAGGGGCTTCCCTGGTGACGCAGTGGTTGAGAATCTGCCTGCCACTGCAGGGGACACGTGTTCGAGGCCTGGTCTGGGAGGATCCCACATGCCACAGAGCAACTGGGCCCGTGAGCCACAATTACTGAGCCTGTGCATCTGGAGCCTGTGCTCCGCAACAAGAGAGGCTGCGACAGTGAGAGGCCCGCGCACCGCGATGAAGAGTGGCCCCCGCTTGCTGCAACTAGAGAAAGCCCTCACACAGAAACAAAGACCCAACACAGCCAAGAATAAATAAAAATAAATAAATTTTTTAAAAAAAGTTGTCTTTAAAAAAAAAATTAAATACAAAGAAAAAATATTAAAAATCAGCAAGGGAAAAGTAACAAATAACATACAAGGGAATCCCCATAAGGTTATCAGCTGATTTTTTCGGCAGAAACTCTGCAGGCCAGAAGGGAATGGCAGGATATGTTTAAAGAGATGAAAGGGAAAAACCTACAAACAAGATGACTCTACCCAGCAAGGATCTCATTCAGATTAAACAGAGAAATCAAAAGCTTTACAGACAAGCAAAAGCTAAGAGAATTCAGCACCAACAAACCAGCTCCACAAAAAATGCTAAAGGAACTTCTCTAAGTGGGAAACACAAGAGAAGAAAAAGACCTACAAAAACAAACCCAAAACAATTAAGAAAATGGTAATAGGAACACACATATCCATAATTACCCTAAATGTGAATGGATTAAATGCTCCAACCAAAAGACACACACTGGCTGAATGGATACAAAAACAAGACCCATATATATGCTGTCTACAAGAGACCCACTTCAGACCTAGGGACACATACAGACTGAAAGTGAGGGGATGGAAAAAGATATTCCATGCAAATGGAAATCAAAAGAAAGCTGGAGTAGCAATACTCATATCAGACAAAATAGACTTTAAAATAAAGAATGTTACAAGAGACAAGGAAGGACACTACATAATGATCAAGGGATCAATCCAAGAAGAAGATATAACAATTATAAATATATATGCACCCAACATAGGAGCTCCTCAATACATAAGGCAACTGCTAACAGCTATAAAAGAGGAAATCGACAGTAACACAATAATAGTGGGGGACTTTAACACCTCACTTACACCAATGGACAGATCATCCAAAATGAAAATAAATAAGGAAACAGAAGCTTTAAATGACACAATAGACCATATAGATTTAATTGACATTTATAGGACATTCCATCCAAAAACAGCAGATTACACTTTCTTCTCAAGTGCGCACAGAACATTCTCCAGGATAGATCACATCTTGGGTCACAAATCAAGCCTCAGTAAATTTAAGAAAACTGAAATCATATCAAGCATCTTTTCTGACCACAACGCTATGAGATTAGAAATGAATTACAGGGAAAAAAACGTAAAAAACACAAACACATGGAGGCTAAACAATACGTTACTAAATAACCAAGAGATCACTGAAGAAATCAAAGAGGAAATCAAAAAATACCTACAGACAAATGACAATGAAAACACGACGATCCAAAACCTATGGGATGCAGCAAAAGCAGTTCTAAGAGGGAAGTTTATAGCTATACAAGCCTACCTAAAGAAACAAGAAAAATCTCAAGTAAACAATCTAACCTTACATCTAAAGGAACTAGAGAAAGAAGAACAAACAAAACCCAAAGTTAGCAGAAGGAAAGAATAAAGATCAGAGCGGAAATAAATGAAATAGAAACAAAGAAAACAATAGCAAAGATCAATAAAACTAAAAGCTGGTTCTTTGAGAAGATAAACAAAATTGATAAGCCATTAGCCAAACTCATCAAGAAAAAGAGGGAGAGGACTCAAATCAATAAAACTAGAAATGAAAAAGGAGAAGTTACAACAGACACCACAGAAATACAAAGCATCCTAAGAGACTACTACAAGCAACTTTATGCCAATAAAATGGACAACCTGGAAGAAATGGACAAATTCTTAGAAAGGTATAACCTTCCAAGACTGAACCAGGAAGAAACAGAAAATATGAACAGAACAATCACAAGTAATGAAATTGAAACTGTGATTAAAAATCTTCCAACAAACAAAAGTCCAGGACCACATGGCTTCACAGGTGAATTCTATCAAACATTTAGAGAAGAGCTAACACCCATCCTTCTCAAACTCTTCCAAAAAATTGCAGAGGAAGGAACACTCCCAAACACATTCTATGAGGCCACCATCACCCTGATACCAAAATCAGACAAAGATACTACAAAAAAAGAAAATTACAGACCAATATCACTGATGAATATAGATGCAAAAATCCTCAACAAAATACTAGCAAACAGAATCCAACAACACATTAAAAGGATCATACACCATGATCAAGTCGGATTTATCCCAGGGATGCAAGGATTCTTCAATATACACAAATCAATCAATGTGATACACCATATTAACAAATTGAAGAATAAAAACCATATGATCATCTCAATAGATGCAGAAAAAGCTTTTGAAAAAATTCAACACCTGTTTATGATAAAAACTCTCCAGAAAATGGGCATAGAGGGAACTTACCTCAACATAATAAAGGCCATATATGACAAACCCACAGCAAACATCATTCTCAATGGTGAAAAACTGAAAGCATTTCCTCTAAGATCAGGAACGAGACAAGGCTTTCCACTCTCACCACTATTATTCAACATAGTTTTGGAAGTCCTAGCCATGGCAATCAGAGAAGAAAAAGAAATAAAAGGAATACAAATTGGAAAAGAAGAAGTAAAACCGTCACTGTTTTCAGATGACATGATACTATACATAGAGAATCCTAAAAATGCCACCAGAAAACTACTAGAGCTAATCAACGAATTTGGTAAAGTTGCAGGATACAAAATTAATGCACAGAAATCTCTTGCATTCCTATACACTAATGATGAAAACTCTGAAAGAGAAATTATGGAAACACTCCCATTTACCATTGCAACAAAAAGAATAAAATACCTAGGAATAAACCTACCTAGGGAGACAAAAGACCTGTATGCAGAAAACTATAAGACACTGATGAAAGAAATTAAAGATGATACCAACAGATGGAGAGATATACCATGTTCTTGGATTGGAAGAATCAATATTCTCAAAATGACTATACTACCCAAAGCAATCTACAGATTCAATGCAATCCCTATCAGATTACCAATGGCATTTTTTACAGAACTAGAACAAATCATCTTAAAATTTGTATGGCGACACAAAAGGTCTCAAATAGCCAAAGCAGTCTTGAGGGAAAAAAATGGAGCTGGAGGAATCAGACTCCTTGACTTCAGACTATACTACAAAGCTACAGTAATCAAGACAATATGGTACTGGCACAAAAAAAGAAACATAGATCAATGGAACAAGATAGAAAGCCCAGAGATAAACCCACGCACCTATGGTCAACTAATCTATGACAAAGGAGGCAAAGATATACCATGGAGAAAAGACAGTCTCTTCAATAAGTGATGCTGGGAAAACTGGACAGCTACATGTAAAAGAATGAAATTAGAATACTCCCTAACACCATACACAAAAATAAACTCAAAATGGATTCGAGACCTAAATGTAAGACCAAACACTATAAAACTCTTAGAGGAAAACATAGGAAGAACACTCTTTGACATCAATCACAGCAAGATCTTTTTTGATCCACCTTCTAGAGTCATGGAAATAAAAACAAAAATAAACAAATGGGACCTAATGAAACTTCAAAGCTTTTGCACAGCAAAGGAAACCATAAACAAGACAAAAAGACAACCTTCAGAATGGGAGAAAATATTTGCAAACGAATCAACGGACAAAGGATTAATCTCCAAAATATATAAACAACTCACTCAGCTCAATATTAAAGAAACAAACAACCCAATCCAAAAATGGGCAGAAGACCTAAATAGACATTTCTCCAAAGAAGACATACAGATGGCCAAGAAGCACATGAAAAGATGCTCAGCATCACTAATTATTAGAGAAATGCAAATCAAAACTACAATGAGGTATCACCTCACACCAGTTAGAATGGGCATCATCAGAAAATCTACAAACAACAAATGCTGGAGAGGGTGTGGAGAAAAGGGAACCCTCTTGCACTGTTGGCGGGAATGTAAATTGATACAGCCACTATGGAGAACAGTATGGAGGTTCCTTAAAAAACTAAAAATAGAATTACCATATGACCCAGCAATCCCACTACTGGGCATATACCCAGAGAAAACCATAATTCAAAAAGACACATGCGCCCCAATGTTCACTGCAGCACTATTTACAATAGCCAGGTCATGGAAGCAACCTAAATGCCCATCGACAGATGAATGGATAAAGAAGTTGTGGTACATATATGCAATGGGATATTACTCAGCCATAAAAAGGAACGAAACTGAGTCATTTGTTGAGACGTGGATGGATCTAGAGACTGTCATACAGAGTGAAGTAAGTCAGAAAGAGAAAAACAAATATCGTATATTAACGCATGTATGTGGAACCTAGAAAAATGGTACAGATGAACCGGTTTGCAGGGCAGAAGTTGAGACACAGATGTAGAGAACAAACGTATGGACACCAAGGCGGGAAAACCGCGGTGGGGTGGGGATGGTGGTGTGCTGAATTGGGCGACTGGGATTGACATGTATACACTGATGTGTATAAAACTGATGACTGATTAAAAAAAAAAATCTTCCAACAAACAAAACACCAGGACCAGAGGGCTTCATGGGTGAATTCTATCAAACATTTAGAGAAGAGCTAACACCCATGCTTCTCAAACTATTCCAAAAAATTGCAGAGGAAGGGGGCTTCCCTGTTGGCGCAGTGGTTGAGAATCCACCTGCCAATGCCGGAGACACAGGTTTGAGCCCTGGTCCGGGAAGACACCACATGCCGTGGAACAACTAAGCCTGTGCACCACAACTACTGAGCCTGTGCTCTAGAGTCCAAAAGACACAACTACTGAGCTCGCGTGCCACAACTACTGAAGCCCGTGCACCTAGAGCCTGTGCTCCGCAACAAGAGAAGCCACCACAATGAGAAGCCCGTGCACTGCAATGAAGAGTAACCCCTGCTCGCCGCAACTAGAGAAAAGTCTGTGTGCAGCAACAAAGACCCAGTGCAGCCAAAAATTAATTAATTAATTAATTTTAAAAAATTGCAGAGGACGGATCACTCCCAAACTCAGTCTATGAGACCACAATCACCCTGACACCAAAACCAGACAAAGATATCACCAAAAAAGAAAATTACAAACCAATATCACTGATGAACATAGACACAAAAATCCTCAACAGAATACTAGCAAACCAAATATGACAATGCATTAAAAGGATCATACACCACAATCAAGTGGAATTTATCCCACTTGACAGTGGAATTCAGGGATGCAAGAATTTTTCAGTATCCACAAATCAAATCTCAATAGATGCAGAAAAAGCTTTTGACAAAATTCAATACCCATTTATGATAAAAACTCTCCAGAAAGTGGATATAGAGGCAACCTACCTCAACATAATAAAGGCCATATACAACAAACCCACAGCAAACATCATTCTCAATGGTGAAAAACTGAAAGCATTTCCTCTAATATCAGGAACAAGACAAGGATGTCCACTCTTGCCACTATTATTCAACATAGTTTTGGAGGTCCTAGCCACAGCAATCAGAGAAGAAAAAGAAATAAAAGGAATACAAATTGGAAAAGAAGAAGTAAAACTGTCATTGTTTGCAGATGACATGGTACTATACATAGAAAATCCTAAAGCTGCCACCAGAAAACTACTAGAGCTAATCAATGAATTTGGTAAAGTTGCAGGATACAAAATTAATGCACAGAAATCTCTTGCATTCCTATAAACTAACAACAAAAGATCAGAAAGAGAAATTAAGGAAACAATCCCATTCACCCCTGCAACAAAAAGAATAAAATACCTAGGAATAAACCACCCAAGGAGGTAAAAGACCTGTACTCAGAAAACTATAAGACACTGATGAAAGAAATCAAAGATGACAGAAACAGATGGAGAGATATACCATGTTCTTGGATTGGAAGAATCAATATTCTCAAAATGACTATACTATCCAAGCCAATCTACAGATTCAATGCAATCCCTATCAAACTACCAATGGCATTTTTCACAGAACTAGAAAAAAAAGTCACAATTTGTATGGAAATACAAAAGACCCCAAATAGCCAAAGCAATCTTGAGGGAAAAAAAATGGAGCTGGAGGAATCAGGCTCCCTGACTTCAGACTATACTACAAAGCTACAGTAATCAAGACAGTATGGTACTGGCACAAAAACAGAAATATAGAACAATGGAACAGGATAGAAAGCCCAGAGATAAACTCGTACACCTATGGACATCTAATCTATGACAAAGGAGACAAGAACACACAATGGAGAAAAGACAGTCTCTTCAATAACTGGTGCTGGGAAAACTGGACAGCTACATGTACAAGAATGAAATTAGAATACTCCCTAACACCATACACAAAAATAAACTCAAAATGGATTAAAGACCTAAATGTAAGACCAGACACTATAAAACTCTTAGAGGAAAACATAGGAAGAACACTCTTTGACATAAATCACACCAAGATCTTTTTTGACCCGCCTTCTAGAGTAATGGAAATAAAAACAAAAATAAACAAATGGGACCTAATGAAACTTCAAAGCTTTTGCACAGCAAAGGAAACCATAAACAAGATGAAAAGACAACCCTCAGAATGGGAGAAAATATTTGCAAACGAATCAATGGACAAAGGATTAATCTTCAAAATATACAAACAGCTTATGCAGCTCAATATCAAAAAAACAAACAATCCAATGAAAAAATGGGTGGAAGACCTAAGTAGACATTTCTCCAAAGAAGACATACAGATGGCCAAGAAGGCACATGAAAAGATGCTCAACATCACTAATTATTAGAGAAATGCAAATCAAAACTACAATGAGGTATCACCTCACACCAGTCAGAATGGCCAGCATCAAATGATCTACAAACAATAAATGCTGGAGAGAGTGTGGAGAAAAGGGAACCCTCCTACACTGTTGGTGGGAATGTAAATTAGTACAGCCACTATGGAGAACAGTAGGGAAGTTCCTTAAAAAACTAAAAATAGGATTACCATATGACCCAGCAATCCCACTACTGGGCATATACCCAGAGAAAACCATAATTCAAAAAGACACACACACCCCAATGTTCATTGCAGCACCATTTACAATAGCCAGGTCGTGGAAACAACCTAAATGTCCATCAACAGACAAATGGATAAAGAAGTTGTGGTACATATATACAATGGAATATTACTCAGCCATAAAAAGCAACGAAATTGGGTCATTTGTAGAGACCCAATGGATGGACCTAAAGACTGTCATACAGAGTGAAGTAAGTCAGAAAGAGAAAAACAAATATCGTAAATTAACGCATATAGGTGGAATCTAGAAAAATGGTACAGATGAACCTGTTTGCAAGGCAGAAATAGAGACACAGGCGTAGAGAACAAACGTATGGACACCAAGGGGGAAAAGGGGGTGGGGTGGGATGAATGGGGAGATTGGGATTGACATATATACACTAATATGTATAAAATAGATAACTGAGAACCTGCTGTATAGCACAGGGAACTCTATCTACTTCACTTTGCTGTACAGTAGAAACCAACACAACACTGTAAAACAAGTATATCCCAATTAAAAAAAAAAAAAAAAAAAAGACACCTGAGAAGATGGCCATCTGCAAGCCAGGAGGACAGCCTTCACCAGAACCCAGCCACCCTGATCGCCAACTTCCAGCCTCTAGAACTGTGAGGAAATAAATGTCTGCTGTTTAAGCCACCCCGTCTGTGGTATTCGTTGGTGACCAGAACTAAGAAGCGAGGTGGAATCCCCTGGGGACTCAAATCCCACCAGCGGGAGTGTGAATCCGTGCAAGGCAGCCCTGTCTCCCACCTCTGCTCACCATGAACTTGCTGCCCTTTCATTTTTAGTTGTGGGACTTCTGGAAGAAGTTGTGCTGCCCACAGCAGGGATGAAGGAGCCAGAAGCTGCAGACACGTGGGTGAGGAAGGAAGCCAGGGAAACCGAGGGCCTGACTCAGGTGTGCTCACCAGAACAATGGTTCAACCCAGAAAAGGCAGTCAGCGAGCAGGTGACGGTGTATTTTAATTGAAATCTGAACAAAAGGCTCCAGGCAGAGCCTAGTGAGAGGGTTCCCGCCCTTAGCCTGAAGATTCGGTTTCTATTCGAGCTCCCCACGACTGCATTAGATTCTGAGCAGCAGGACCTCACAGTTCATGCTCGGGTGTCAGCAAAAGACAAACGTGCGCAAACGCCAAGCCACCCAGCCCCGTTCTAGACTGTGCAATTGATACTTTGTACTCAAGGACGAATTTACATGTATCCCTGTTGCATTTCCAGCTGTTGACGCTAACAGATCATTCCAGGTGCATTAAATAAAACGCAAACCCTTTACCGGGGGCCACGGGGCTCCGCTATGCAGCTCCTACCAACATCTCCAACCTGCTCTGCAGACGCTTGTGCTTGAATGCAAGGAATGCAAAGATATTACCTCTGTCTTTCAGTAACTCTTAGCTGGTGGGAAACCTTTATTGTGCCCCAGAGCCCTATCAGGATGGCGGGGGAGGTGTGTGGAATTTTCATCTGCAACAAAAGGCAACGTGCTACCAAAAAAGGAGGAGAAATTCTGCCCTGGCGTCTTTTTGAAGTGCCGCTGCCAGCACCTCACGCGTCCAGGCTCTCGGGTGTCAGCGCACCTGGAGGCCTGATCACGCGGAGTCGGGGGCGGGGGGCGTGGGGCGTTCTCACTGTGCATGCGCTGAGTCCCCGCTCGCTCCGTTAACTCCCCCTCCCCCAGTCCCTCCCCCCGCCGGCAGAGAGGATCCCCCATCTCCCGACCAATAACTCTGCCTCCCGGGTTCCCAACCAGAGGGGATTTGCCCCCAGGAGACAGCTGGGAATGTCTGGAGACAATTTTGGGGCCTCACCATTGTGGGTCCTGGGGGGTGCCACTGGCGTCTAGTGGGTGGGCGCCAGGGTGCTGCCGACCACCCTACAACGCACAGGACAGGCCCCCAGAAACAAGAGTGACAAGGCTTGTCAACACTCACCTGGGACGGCCTTCCAGTCTCTTCACAGCCGAGGGCCCAGGGAGCATGGCGTCTGGCTTGGACGGATCCGGTTCTTGGCCGTCGGAAGACGCCAGGGAGGGAGTGGGCTGTATCCCACTTTCCAGCCCCAAACCACTCCTTTTCGGCGCAGCCCCTTCACGGGCAGCTGACCGTGACATTGTGGCCCCCAGCGGGGAAGAAGGAAGCGGGCCTCCGGTTCCCCGGGGCACCAGGCCTCCTTCCTCTGGCCTTCGCACGCCCCACTCCCTCTTTTTTGCCACCACCGTTTAGCCTTTTCTAACCTTGGCCCTTCCGTGTTGGTTTTAAGCTACGTCCGCCGTCACAAGTAGGGCCTGGGTGGGAGGAGCCGGGGGCGTCCCAGGTTGCAGAGCCCGAGTGGGCGCAGCTGGGCGCGCTGAGCCGTAATTGCGGGGCGTGGAAAGCCCACCGGCCGGGAATTTGCTGGAGAAGAGGATCAGCTGGAAGCTCAGCGAGGAGGAAAGGGCTGAGGACCCGGGGGCAGCTCTACGGAGCTGGAGAGGCAGGACCCACCCGGGGAAGCCGGGCCCGGACACCCGCTGTTCGGCTGGGTTGGTGCCTGAGAGAAGGAGCAGAGGCGAAGTAGTAAATGTCGGTTGCAACCAAAATCAGAAAGGCCTTGCACGCGAAGCCACAAAGGCAGTGCTTTTCCTTGTGGGCGCAAGGGAAGTATGAGCGGATTTTAAGCAGAAAAGGGACGCGATTTGCATCTTGAGCGTTTTGGAAGAGGTGTGGAGAGAGATGAGAGGGAAGCAGAGGCTCAAAGGTGGGAAGGGCCCGTGAGTGGGCACGGTGCCCGCGCAGCAGCTAAGGGGACAGATCACGAAGAAGTGACTCCATCTGGTCCTAACTGGAGGTGTGGGTCTGTGTGTTTCCACTCGGCCCAGAGTCTCACTTCTCTTGCCCCTTCCGTCCACCTCTGCCTTCTGCAAAACTAAAGCGCACTGCTCGCCCACGGATGACATTCACAAGAGGGAAATCTCCGAATTCCATCAACATTAGCCATTGCCTATGCGGCCAAGCACGCGGCCTGCATTCTGTTGCCATAGCAATACCAGATGCTTCTGGGAAGATGGCGGTACTGAGAAGAACTGACAATATTTTTTCTTTTTAATTTTTTTTTTTTTTTTAACTGGAGACCAAAGTTTTGAGGAATTAGCTCAATTACTGTGTCAGGTTCAGTCACACCAAAGCCTAAGGAAGGACAGACCTCCCGGCAAATACCTTGACGCGTCCCCAGCTTTCTCAAGGAACCAGTATGATGGGGGCAGCCACGCAAGTCCACCTACCACCCTGGGCTCTAACCACCCGCTTCTCGGTCAGGGCACAACTGTCCTGCCCTAGCTGCTTCCAGAGAGGTTGCCACCCACTTCTGGTTGCCAGTTCTGGGAAGAAGAGCACAGTCCCTTCAGGTGAAGACCCGTGTGGCCTGCAGCCCGGCTGATGGGCACGCCCACAGGTGACACAGGCCAGCTCCAGGCCCCCCTGCAGCTCAGGCTGCCCTCCCCTCACGAGAGCACCAGGGCATGGAAGTGGCTTTCTGCCACACTGTCTTCCTGCCTCGGAATTAGAAAAGACAGGGCGTCGCTTTGAGTAAGTGACCCCATCCGCTCACCTCTCCCAAGACCTTTCCTCACATCTTTCCCAGTGGGAACCAGGGCTGGAAAATGGCAGCTGAGGGGAGATGGCCTATTCCAGGGATAAGGGGGAGAAGGAGGGAGGTGACTGAGGGGACAGGCACTCTGGGGTGATGTGATGGGGGCGATTGTGGCTCTCAAGTCAGGAAGAGCGGCACTGATGTCAGTAGGCAGCTTCCAGAAGTTGAGAAGCACCAAAGAGACAAGAGAGGTTGAGTCAAGGAAGATTCCAGGTGACGTGTGCAGAGCCAGAGGGTTTGCTGCCCACGAGAAAATAAGAGGAGCTGCCCTAGAATGTGGCAGCAGAACGCACGCCCAGGGCTCAGTTCCGGTCCGTACAGAGCTGGTATGTTCTGTTTTGTTTCTGAGAAAAGAAATTGCATGTACCAAGCTATTGTTTGGATTTCAAATGAGAATTGAGGTTGGCGGTATTGCTCGGTTTGAAAAATTGAAAATATATATTTTATCTAAGAAATGATTTTTGTTCCCAGAAAATAAAAATATTTAAACAAATCAAAGCTTTTTTCTTGAGGGAGTTTTATTTCTCAGAATTTGGCTTTCCTACGGAAAACTGAGATTGCTTATGGAAATGGCCCAGAGTTAGTAACTAAAAGCAAGTTTAAGTTATGTATGTAAGAGAAATTAAAAGTGCTTAAACGATCGAAAGTCATGTTCTGATGTCCTCTGTTTCTTCCGGATACACCTCCTGAAGTAAATTCTCTCATTTTAGAAAAACCTCCGATAGATCAGTCTAAAATCCTCAAGTGACTAGTAGGTTTTATTCAGATACATAATACTAACCCGATGTTTTTACTTTTGTGTTCTTAGCATATTATAAAGAGAGAGAAATCTCTACATTAAGTTCTAAAATTCTGCCTTACTAAAACAAAAACCGGAATCATTGGAGTCAATTTAATGAATCCTAATGCCACTGCTAGGTATGGGACCACACGTGGTACATCTGACCTGGGTGGAAAACCATTTGGCATTCTTAGCTGCAAAATCTTGGACCAGTGGCTGAACCTCTCTGCCTCAGTTTCCTCATCTGGAAGAGAGGGATATCATAGGATATTATACTTCTGGAACATCTAGGACTAGGTTCAGCTACGCATGCCAGAAAACCCCAAATAATAATGGCCTAAACCAGAGAGAAGTCTATCCCTCTGTCATGCCCAGGCCACCTAGAGGTGGGATCCACAGCTGGTGTGGCAGGCAGTCCACGGGGTCAGATGTGGAGGCTCCCCCTCGAGGCTCTCTCCTGTTCCCGGTTACCTCATGGTTCAAAAGGGCTGCTGAAGCTCCAGGATCCATTGGTGAAAAGAGGAAAGCAGGGAGAAGCACATGCCCCTCCCTTTAAGGAGACTTGCTGAAAGTTGCATAAACCACTCCTTTTAGCTGGTGGGCACATGGCCACACCTGGCTGGGAGAGAGGCTGAGAAGTGTGACCTTTACACTGGTGAGAAGCAGGACTCTGCACCACGTCTGTTGCACGGTACCTCTGTGCAGTCAGTGTTGTTGCCTGGAAAACACTGAGAACGCTGTGGGCCTGGCAGTCGCTGCACCTCGTGCGAGCCGCTGTCATCGCACATGCAGTGGTGGAGGCGTTGAGGAAACATCCGTCCAGGACTTCCCTCCTCGGCTGTCCTTTTCTGTTCTTTCTTACTCCTGATTTTAGACACTGGGATTGGGGTTGGTGAGAGGCCACAGTTGTACTTTCTTTAATCAAGGACGGCTTATCCACTCTAGGCGTCGGGGTGGTAATTTAGGGCTTAAAGCAGAGACTGCAATGCTCTGTGCAGTGGCCCCAGGCTGGTGGAGGCAGGGGTGGGGGGCCTGGGGGAGCCAGAGAGCTGTAAGGAGTGGCAGCTACCCAGTTTCTGTGGGGATGTGGGTCTAGAGGAACCAGAGCTGCCAGATCTTCCAGTTTTAAGAGAATCTGGATTCTTACGTGACATCTCTTTTTGTTCACTGTGAACACTTTTCTTATTATGGCCACAGGCAAGCAATCCGTCCACTAAGACCGCATGAGATGAAAATAATTAGGTAAGGGGCAGGCTGGACGAAGCGATCAGGAGCCGCAGCTGGAGGGCGCACTTGTGAAAAGCGCACGTGGAGAGACATGGGGGGAGGTGCGCCCGAGGTCCTTGAGTCCGCAGCCCCTTCTTAGCAGGATGAGGAACCCAAGGAAGGAAGTTTGAATGCTTAAGCTTTAATTTTATGATTTAAGAGCTTTGTTTGCATGATGTCTATTCCAAGGGGCTGGAGGAATGGGAAGATTACTGTTTCCTAATATTTAAAATGGTATCAGGGCTTCCCTGGTGGCGCAGTGGTTAAGAATCCGCCTGCCAATGCAGGAGACATGGATTCCAGCCCTGGTCCAGGAAGATCCCACATGCCGCGGAGCAACTAAGCCACAACTACTGAGCCTGCGCTCTAGAGCCCGTGAGCCACAACTACTGAGCCCGTGAGCCACAACTACTGAAGCCCGCGCGCCTAGAGCCCGTGCTCCGCAACGAGAAGCCACCGCAACGAGAAGCCCGCGCACCGCAACGAAGAGTAGTCCCCGCTCACCACAACTAGAGAAAGCCGGCGTGTAGCAACGAAGACCCAGCGCAGCCAAAAATATAAATTAATTAATTAAAAAAAAATAAACTGTCCATTTCGTAGTTTTAAAATGGTATCTATCCTAGAAATATAATACAGTGGTCACTTAAAAAAGAACAAAGTCCTATTTCTGCTTCTGTGTTTGATTCACTAGGAAGCTAGAGACGTTATTCTCTGAATCTTAAGGGCTCCTCTAAGAAAACTCTCCAGAGGTTCTTGTGTGACTCTATGAGCTCCTAGGAATTTTACGTTGACTTTCAAAGCCACAGAGGAGGTGGCATGAAGATGCTTGATTCTTCCTCTCACTTTCTCTTCAAAAGGCAACCTTCCAGTATTCTCAAAAATAGAAAAGGGGAAAATTATCATTTGGGTACATTGAACTATGTACACCGTGACCAAGGTATATTTTTTTGGCACAAAGATAATGATAAAATTATAAATCTCTTATTCTGACTTGTATGAGTAAACACTATAAATATATGAGAAAACAGAATCACCATAGGCGGGGGTCAGTAGAAATATCAGATTAAAGAATTAGAGGTTAAAGATGAAAGAAACAGACCTGATAAAACTGAAGCTATGGCAAGCATCAGATCTAAAATATAACAATAACAGCAAACACATATAACAATGAGACTTCTCTGCGCCTTTTCTTCATTCCACATGTGAGGAAAGGCACAGAGAAGTTACGTAGCTATCAAACTCATCCAGTTTGTAAACGGCAGAGCCTAGATCTGAAGCCAGGCAGTCTGGTTCTAGAATTCATGCTAACATCAATGGGTGTAATACTTTATAGACATAAAAGAAGGCTTAAAATGTGATGCAAACAAAAGGGATCTCAAAATTGACTAGGCTGTTTTGAAACAACTAAACAGAACTTTCAGAAATGAGACATAAGTGAAATTTATTTAAAACTGGACAGATTTTTTAAATTTAATAATCTCTAAGTACCCATTATTTCTAAGAGTATCTCTGATATACATTTTGCAAGTAATGTGTGGCAGGCACTATATTTGGAAGAGTATCTCATTTAAATCTAATAACCCTTATAGTAGATACTATTATCGTCATTTATACAAAGGGAATAAATTAAGAGACGTTAAATAGTTTGTCCAAGTTTATGTATCTAGGAAGTATAGAGTTGGTTTGACTTCCAAATGCATGTTCCCTTCACTCATAATCTCCAGAAAAAGGTAAACAGCATATATGACTTCAGCTAGAAAAGTTAAATATTATCCGTGTACACGAGTGAAGTTAGGCCAATGGAAACATTTACAAGAGAGCCCTGCCAGACACGGCCAAAAAGAGAGGGGAAATGTACAGAGTAGGTAAATTTTTAAAAGTCAGAACCAGGGACTTCCCCGGCCATCCAGTGGTTAGGACTCCGCGCTTCCACCGCAGGCGGCACAGGTTCAATCCCTGGTCAGGGAACTAAGATCCTGCGTGTCGCACGGCAGCAAAAAATTAAATAAATACATAAATAAATAAATGTCAGAACCAATTAAGGCAGTTATAAATGGATGGCATTTAAATATATATATTAGAATAAGTTTCAAGCCATGCAAAGTTCACCAAAACAATTTTTATTTCCAGTGTTTAATTGGGTATGCACACAGGCATGACACAGGTTTGGATCCATTAAGTCCTCATGCAGAATTATATTCTTCTCCATAAAGAAGCCAGTTCCATCCAGGTCACTATCTACACACCTATGTTACAACATTTATATCAAATCTGGTATCTGAAGAAAAGATACACATATAATATGTTCATTTAAGTTACGTATTTTACAGAAAGATTAAAAATTCAAGTCACACAAAACTCAAAAACTGTATTAAAAGTTTGAATAGAAAACTCAGAGATCCACCTGGAATGACTAGAGAATGGAAGTTCTGTATCTACCTGTGTTAAAACTGGTAAATGTGATGAAATTTGTTACCAATAAAACGCATTTGTTTACTCAGTGTAAGTTATCTAATTTTAACAATATGGCACCCTAAAAACCAAATGTATTTTTATGATGAGGCACTTTTGTTAGTGATGAAACCAAAAGAACACATTTGCTGCATACTAATGCCAGCTATTTTCTTCAGTAATCTTGGGTGTATGCACTATGCGGTGAGTCGCAACAAATAACCTTGCTCATTTGTATACAACTATCCAATATATTTTTAAATATATATATATGTTCTTCTGGCTGTAGTAATGCACTGTAAAGCTATTTCACAGTGCAAAATGATGAAACCAGCCCAAATGAAGGCTGCATAATAACAATTCTGGTACAAGAAAATATTTACAGAGTTATGGAACGTGTAACAGTAGCTTTTATTCGCTGGAGTGGACGTACCCCCAGTTTAAAGACAGGGCTGGAACTGTGCTTTGCTGCCTGGGGTTTCGGACAGTTGATGAGGTTGGGCCGTCACTGCAGAACTGGCGTTTTGGCTCGTGTTCTGGAAGCTTTCTCCATTGATTTGGTCAGGTGACTGTGGTGGTGTGGAAAGAGGGGGCCTGTTAGTTGACGCCAAGGTGCTGGGAGAACCGTCTGCATGGGACTGAGAAGACAGGGCTGGGTCCGTGGTGGGTATGTCTAACGTGCTAAGGCTCTGGGGCTGGGGGTCCCCCGCGTCCCCTCTGCTCAGGTCGGCCGTGCTGGTGCGTAGCCGCTCCCTGGCCAGCCAGTCTGAGATGGACAGGTCCTGGGCTGAGCATTTGGGCTTCAACCGAGTCACAGCTGAGAGTTCGGATTCTCTGTCCCCACTCTGCTCCTGTGCTCTCCAGAAATTCAAAACACTGATTTCAGTAGCATCCCTGTGCCCTCCCAGCGTGTGTCTGCGTTTGATGTTTTTCCTTTTGGCAGGATCGGCATTGGTTTTTTGAGTTCCTACTCCAAACATGTCATCTGCCGGCGCTTTGGGCCTCAGTTTTAACCGATCAGCTATTTTCGTTTTCCAGGTGGGTTCCTGTTTCTCGGATTCGCTTCTGGCTGGTGGTGTCAGCAAACTCCCTGTTGATTTTCCTTTTTTCATCACCTCGAACACCTTCGCGATGGAAGGGGCTTCCTTCTCATTCTTGGCATCTCCTAGAGTCGCGCTGTCTGACTTGAATCTGGCGGATTTTTTCCTGGACAGAGTGTCACACTCAATCAGCTTATGGGAACTAAAGAGCAGTCTCCGGCTCTCTAAACTCGGCGTTAAACTCCCCTCCGTACCGCTGACTTCGCTGCCTTCCGAGTTCCGCCGGCTCGTCTTCGTGGCCTCTTGCAGCTTTCCTCGCAGGAGCCTCTCGGAGGCCAGCGCGGCGGGGAAGACGGGGAAGTCGCTCTCGCTGTCCGTCTCCACCGGCCGCCCCTCGCTCACCAGCTCGCTCCTCTCGTCGTCGGCGTCGTCGCCCCTGCTCTCGGCCACTGACTGCACTTCGGGGCTCAGCCGGCTGGAGTCGAGGCCGGTCACGGAGGGGGCGGGCGACGTCGCCGGGTCGTCGGCGGTGATGGTGCCGACACTGACCAGAAACTCGCCGACTCTGGGTTCGGGGCTGGTGGATTTCTTGGTGGAAAACCTCGCCAGGGCGCCGGAGTCGGGCCCCGTCTCGTCCGGGTGGGAGGCCTTCTGGGCCGCGAGGGCTCTGGGGCCCTCTTTCAGGATGGCCAGGCGACAGCTCGGGGTGGGCGACCTGCTCTGCTTGGCGCCCTGGCGGGCCGGGGGCTCCGCGCTCTCCCCCCGCAGGGCTCGCTGATCAGCTCTGGCCGCGCTGCCGTCTTTCTTCGCGTGATTCTCTTTGCAAGCCACGGTCCTTTGTTTCCTGCCCGGTGTCTCGCTCTCTTTTTTGGACTCTTCTTTAATATCATTGTGACCCTGCTCTGCGTTTTCTTTCTTAAAAAACACATTGTCCAGTTCGTCTTCCGAGCTGCTGGGCTGTGCTTTTTCTTTTGGTTTTTTCCTCTTGCGACTGGCGGCCGCGAAGATGGACGACACAAGCAGGTCCCTGCTATACTGATCTTTTCCGGATCCCCAAGAACCCTGGGGGGCAGAGACACGAGACTTTGAACATAAGAACGTTATTGAGTTCATTTTCTGAAAAGGTTCCCCCCGCCCAGCACCAATATTTCTTTTTTTGTGTGATTTCCATTGCTTTGGTGATTATTTTTTATTTTCTAACTGAAATATAGTTGATTTACAATGTTGTGCCCGTCTCTGCTGTACAGCAAAGTGACTCAGTTATACACATATAGACATTCTTTTTTTTCATTTTCTTTTCCATTATGGTTTAGCACAGGAGACTGAATATAGTTCCCTGTGCTGTACAGCAGGACCTTGTTGTTTATCCATCCTGTATATAACATTGAATAGTTTGCATCTGGTCATCCCAAACTCCCACTCCTTCCCTCCCCCTCCCCCAAGTATTTCTTAACCACTAAAGCCAAGTAATAACAGGGTGTAGTTTTTACACCCCCTTTTAACTTGTACCTAAGACAACTTCTTATTTTTATTTAATCTGTCCCATTTCTTGCCTGGTGGTAATTATCTGCCATGTCACAGCTGACATACACCTGTCTTTCAGGGACACCTTCTGTGCTTGGGGCCCTCTCGCACTCCTATTCTTCTTGACTTCCCTCCATCTACAGACCGTCCCTGCTTCTGCTACCCTCAGAGGGTCCTCAGGTTCCTGATTAAGCCAATTAAGATAAGGGAGCTCCTGGGTTCTCATTAGTTCAGGCAGGCTGGATCTGCAGAGACTGGCCTTAGGTAAATCAAGTTGGCACTGTCTTCACTGACCTCAAGTAACAAGCAAATCACGAAGTTCAAAAAACATAAGGTCAATTAAAGACCTTAAATCCCTACCAAAGAAACACTGCAGTGCCCTGTATTGAGAAAGTGGCAGTGCGGCCAACTGGCTTTGTCAGCTACGCCTAATAGGTTCTTGATGATGAGTGTTTAAGTGTCATAATGCCTACAGGCTAAGTAAATTCGGGTGGGGGCGGTCAATAAACACTAGCTGGTGTAACACACACCATTTAAGTCAAGCAGGCAGGCAGGAAGTATGCAGAGTAACAGAAACTGAGTAATAGTTTCTCTATTGTCATAAAAATCTTAGACAAGCTAGAACTACTATACTGAAGTCTTGAAAATTACAGTAAAAATTCAGGCTTTTGTACTAGAAAGGATTCACCAAAATGAAATCACAGATTGATGGAACTTTGTTTTTATAAGTTATAAAGGATTTTATAATTATACAGGACCTTTCTAAGGGTTATTCACATTTAACACATTCTGTTGAAGACCGTAGGGGATGATGGCTGTGACTGAGCTCTGAATTAGAAGACCTGGTGTTCCTTCCCTAGCTTGCAGTGTATGACACTGAGCAAGTGATTCACTTTTAAACACCTCAACTTCATTGCTGATTTAAGTGAGAAGAAATCAGATTATACTATCTTTAAGATTCCCAACGGTTCCCTTTAAAATTCGATGTTTCTGTGATCACTATGTGTTGGAGCAAATGACTATATTATTTTACAACTGAAAAAAATTGTTACAAAGAATTATATCATTTGGACATCCATTATATTATAGGTATAATACAAACACCACCATAATTTACTTAAGATGAAGAGACTGCTATAACCACAGGTTAAGAAATATGCATCTAGTGAGAGGAAAGGAGGGAATTTCAAACAGGTATGAAATCTAAAACCTAAAAATCTAAATCTAAAATCTTATATTCTGGCAAAAAGAGGTGGGAAACTGTTCCAAAGTAAAGAAGTCTAAGGAGACATGACAACATAACGCAAGGGGCGATCCTTGATTGCATCCTATATACAGGAAAAGAAAAAACAACACACATTATTGGGACAACTGGCGAAATTTGTGTAAAAACTGTACATTAGAAATAATAATGTATTGTACTCATGTGAACTACCAGAATACAATAATTATGCTGTAATTACATAGAAGAATCCCCTTGTTCTTCGGAGATGCACACTGAAGCATTTAGGGGTAAAGTGTTATCATGTCTATAAGTTAACTCTCAAATGACTCAGAAAAAAAAAATTACATATATATCAAGATTTACCAACTGATAAATCTAGGGCAAAAGGTTTGGGTGCTATTATTCCAATAACATTTTTGTAGGCTTAAAATTTTTCAAAATAAAAAGTTGGGGTAAAACAATGGTAAAAATCACAATATAAGTGATAGCGAATGATATATCATTAAATATTTTATGATATTTTCTGCAAAAATTCAATTCTAATTTAGTCATATGTGATCCCATTATGTTTAGAAATGATATATAATGATATGTATGTCTCATTTCCAAATAGAACATTTGAAGAAATTTATTGACAGTTCTACTTGCTACAGTCTCAGAAGAGCAAAGCTGGCACAAACTGAATTAATGAAAAACTTTCTAACTGAATGTCTTAAAAACTACTCAAAAAGTGCACTTTGGTGGTGGTGTCAACAGAACACAAATTATGTAAACAAAAATTGATTATAAAAACAAAATTAGGGACTTCCCTGGTAGTGCGGTGGTTAAGAATCCGCCTGCCAATGCAGGGGACACGGCTTCGAGCCCTGGTCCAGGAAGATCCCACATGCCGCGGAGCAACTAAGCCCGTGCGCCACAACTACTGAGCCTGCGCTCTAGAGCCCGTGAGCTACAACTACTGAGGCCCGTGTGCCTAGAGCCCGTGCTCTGCAACAAAAGAAGCCACTGCAATGAGAAGCCCACACACTGCAACGGAGAGTAGTCCCTGCTCGCCGCAACTAGAGAAAGCCCGCAAGCAGCAACGAAGACCCAATGCAGCCATAAATAAATAAATAAATAATTTATTAAAACCAAAACAAAATTAGTGATCTTGTTGAAAAGAAGGCAAGAATATAATTTTCATAAAAAATGTATAATAATAATAAAGTCTATATTACTACTGAAATGTTTACAGAATGAAATAAAATGTTTGGGATTTGCTTCCAAATAGTCCCGAGGGACTTCCCTGGTGGTCCAGTAGTTAAGACTCTGAGCTTCTACTGTAGGGGACACGGGTTCCATCCCTGGTAGGGGAACTAAGATCCCACCTGCTGCGAGGCCAAAAAAAAAAAAAAAAAAGTCACGAGGAGGAGGAAAGTGGGTGGGTGCAGATGAGACAAACTTGGCCATGTGTTAATTGTTGAGGGTGGATAATAAGGGCTCATTATATTATTCTCTCTGCTTTTGCATATGTTAGAAAATTTTCACATTAAGAATGGGGGGGGGGGGGCTTCTCTGGTGGCACAGTGGTTAAGAATCTGCCTGCCAATGCAGGGGACACGGGTTCGAGCCCTGGTCTGGGAAGATCCCACATGCCGCGGAGCAACTAGGCCCGTGAGCCACAACTACTGAGCCTGTGCTCCGCAACAGGAGAGGCTGCGACAGTAAGAGGCCCGCGCACCACAATAAAGAGTGGCCCCCGCTCGCCGCAACTGGAGAAAGCCCTCGCACAGAAACGAAGACCCAACACAGCCAAAAATAAATAAATTAATTAATTAAAAAAAAAAAGAATGAGGGGGTAAATGCCTACTTCTTTGAATTATGCTAAACTACACTGAGACAAATCCAACACCCCACCTCACAATCCAGTATTCCTCTATCATATTCTATTTTAAGCATTAATTTTTCCCTTTATAAGACTCTGTTGGCCTGTCATCAGACACAGACAAGGGTGCATCTGCATACGAATCATAACGATCAACCACAAAGCAATTCCCCTCTAAAATATTCCAAACTGTACAAAACAATTTACCTTAGATTTTGTTGAGTCACTAGTAGCTGAATCTGTGAGAAGTTAAAGAAAACATGGTCAGTATTGGTCAGATTCTTTACTGCTTTCAACAAACAATGCAAAACTTATGGAAAAGACAGGCACAGAACAAAATGTGAAAGCAAAACTCAAAAACAATAGAACACAGTGGATAGTCAGAGCTCACAAAGATGCAAGCTGCACCACAGAAAGCCACCGCCATGAAAGGATGCTGTGAATTGTAGGCAGAATCAGCTCAATGATAGGTATGGCAAAGGAGCCCTGTGCTAAACAAAACAGAAACACTAGTGTTTATTAAATTTGCTAAGTATTAAATCTAGCAATAAAGCAGCTCGAAGACCTTTTGAAGAATTGCACTATGTACCACATCCTGTATCTGAAACTGATACACAATGTAGAACGTTTAGGATTGTTGGCCGCCCTCGCTACAAATTGAGATGCTCAGACTCAGTGTATTTATGTTGATTTTTGTCAGACTGTCCATGTTAAATTTTGGAAGCATATACTGTGTGCGTAAGGATGCATTACGATAACCCTGCTTCTGGGTCACTCTGACGTTACGTTAAATCATGCTGATCTCTGTGCTTTGGACCCCGGTTTCGCATCTGTGCAGTCAGGGATCCTTTTGACTAGTTAAATTGCTACCAGTTTTCCAATTATTTATTCACAAATGCTATTATGGAAATGGAAAAATGGAGAGCATCATTTTACTGTCTGGCAAAAACTCAGATTATACAAGTATAAAGAGGGTAGGAAGGGGCTAGCACTCTTCAGGACGACACCAATTTGGAAATTTTCTCTTTCAACTTCAGGGAAATGGATTTTCAGAACTAATGAGCTGAGCCCCATGCCACGCCCCTTTCAACACATGGCTCAATGCTTTATGACTTTAAGAACTGGTAGACCATACCATGCTATTTCTCCTCACGGTCTGCTTCAGAAATAACAAGAAACAGCAGAAAAACTTTTAAGAAAGTAGTAGTGATCTGTTTCCAATAACCGTAAGAGAAAGTGTACACCACAGATCAGCTCGGTTTGCGTTTACAGGAAGCGGGGGCTTCTGCAGACAAGGCAGCTACAGTGCGGACAGCAGTCCTCCTTCTTCCTACAGTTCCAGCTGTCCGTCAGGGACACCACGGAATCCACTAGCGACATTACCGCGCGATAGACTCCTCCCATCTCGCCTGTGCAACATCAGTACAGATGTGCCTGTGTCAGTAAGTGCTGGAAAGAGAACCCTTTAGAACTACAACGAGAACTAGAGACAAAGGGAGAACACGGTGTAAAACATGCTAGGTTAGTGCAACAGTTTGGCAGGAGAAAATCTGCATCGAAAGAGCCTATTAGAACTGATACTTCACTGAACGTTAGGGTGGCAACAGAAGACAGAAGAAAATGTCAGAGAGATTGTCTTTTACGGTGACCTCTGTAGTGACAAGATAATAGACTGCATTTATGGGAATGGTGCCCATGAGCATTTTACATATTTAACTGGCTGCTTTTTCAACAGAATGTCCAGCTCAAGAGTGAGAACTACTCATACAGTCTAGACCACACTTTCTGCCATCACAGCAACCACATACTCAGTAGCGTGTATCTGTTTTACCTTGTGATGACTATTACATGGAAACTGTGAATTAAAAAAAAAAAAAAAAAAGAACAAAACAGTGGTTTGCATGCTCATTTTCCCTCATATTTCCTTTCTGATAAGCATTACAACTCCATGCACTGCCAATGGCATTACAGTCACTGGAAGATAATTCAGATCAATCAGAAAAGGAAGATTACATTTTTTTTTATTAGTGGAAAGGGAAAAAAAGGAGAAGAAAAGGAAAAAAAAAATCATAGTGAATTGTTACTTATGATTGATTTGCTCTTTCATGTTATAAGAATTTAGCTTTTAACCTAGAGATCAATACTGCCCAGGCAAGAGTTACCTGATACATCTCCAGGGGAGACGCCTGTCCTTCCAATGTTGGTGA
This sequence comes from Balaenoptera ricei, assembly GCF_028023285.1. Lineage (NCBI taxonomy): Eukaryota > Metazoa > Chordata > Mammalia > Artiodactyla > Balaenopteridae > Balaenoptera > Balaenoptera ricei. The sequence continues at coordinate 11,564,283 of NC_082640.1, read as the reverse complement.
GTAAATGATCTATGTTTGGCACTGGCTGGGAGTCTACTGTGTTTTCCTCCTGCACTGTTGTCTATGGTTAATAAACAAAGATCTCTTCATCATCTCTTCAAAGATACTTTCTTTAAAATTCAAACAACATTTAGTAAAAGACACATTACTGAGTGGAGGACATATGCTTAATTTTTTACATTATTTGCATATAATTAATTACCAAATAAGTATCATACTTGGATTTTCATTAGATCAGAAACTGAGGCGCTATAGACCTGCTTTTGGGGTGCAAAGCAGACAATAGCATACAAAGCAGGAAGGTGACACAGTTGTAGGATCAGGATCTTGTGTGTCCCAAATGAGAAGAACAGAGTACAAACACTGACGGACAATACTTACAAGAGGTTCTTCAGCACCTTCTTCTGTGAAAAACCAGTCATGCTAAAATTTAAAATAAAAAAGGTGAAAAAGAGAAATTAAATAACCCCCTACAGAGATCTATATTTTGGAGGACAGCACAGAAAAAAAGGTAATTCTCTTAGGGAAAAAAAAAAAATTATAACCAAATTCTGCCCTACCGACTATCAGCTGCTCACGAAAAAGAATTTTCTCGATGAGCCGAAGCCTGGACTTACGTGCTGGATAAGTGTCTCTACGATCTTGTACTGGTCTGGCATGTGAGTGACCATGTGCGTCATGTTATCCTCAGAGGTCCTCACGAGAGTTGGACCAAACACTATGGCTAGGTTTCTTGGTTCCATCTGCAACAGAGGATGATATTAGAAAATATCACAACTTTTCTTAAGAAAGTAGGCTTAAATTCCCATTGCATGTTTGGCATTTCACTTCTGAAAGACTCTTTTGATGAAAAAGAATTCAAAGAATGGCTGACTGATGTGTGTAAAAAAAAATAATGCTTCAGGGTTAGAGTTTCCATAAACTGATCTATATGTAAATTCTTTTTCTTGCTTTAATGACAACATACAATACTTAATTGGCATTCGTTTTTCCCAGGAAGTCTATGAGTGAAAACAATTGATCTGGTTCAAAACTAGTATTACAGGGAATTCCCTGACAGTCCAGTGGTTAGGGCTCCGCGCTTCCACTGCAGGGGGCACAGGTTCGATCCCTGGTCAGGGAACTAAGACCCCACAAGCCGTGCACCTCGGCCAAAAATAAGTATTAACAAAGTTGGATCAACTGACAAAAATATTAAAATCAAAGGGAATAAAACTTGCAAAAGAATAGGGAAAACCTCTCCCCTCAAAAACTAAACAAATGGAAAGAGATACATAAAAATTTCCAAATTTGCCTGAGTAGTACACATTAAGATCATGAATATGTAAAACCTAATGTCTGAAAATATTCTTTTGACAAAATTTTTACTTCAACCAAGACTTCCAAAGCTTGTTGCTTATCCTTGTACCAATGAACACCTCAGTATTACATGCCTATATGTTTGTATGTTTCCTTCCATGATAGTTTGTACTCCTGTTTAAGTACCTGATTGTCAAAGGTGCGAATCTTTTGTTTTTCTTTGTTATATCTTATAAGTGTCTGGTGTAATTTTTTGACCTTAGGATTTGATTAAAATATTAAATAACCAATCCCAAAAACATACTAGAGGGTAAAAAACCATTGTGGAACTCAAAAAAAAAAAAAAATCAAACTGGTCTTGGGATCCACACCAAAAATTTAGTTTCCATCCATCACCAGAGTTGATCCCCCTTAACCCTTTCACCCTCCCCTGCACCCCTGCCCCTCCCCCTCTGGTAACCACTACTCTGTTCTCTGTATCTATGTGTTGTTTTTGTTTGGTTTGTTCATTTATTTTGTGTGTGGTTTTTTTTTTATTCCATGTGAGTAAAATCATACAATATTCATCCAAAAGATATTTCTTTAAACCAATCAGGAAAAGCTACACGTGAACAGACTAGATAATACGAAGGAACAATAAATTTTGGTGTGTTTGATAAAGGTAATATGGTGGTGTGAAAACAAAACCAAAAAAAAGTATCTGCTAAATCTAAATGAAACAAAACAAAAAAAGAAAATGTCTGTTGTTTTTCACTGTATACCATTTGATACATTTTTACTGTTGTTTGTGCAAATATTGCCCATTCAAAATATTAATATACAGTTGAAAAATAAAAGAAGTAAAATTTCTGACTTTTTCATTTTTCTTGCTGGATAAACATAAAAGAAAATGTCTTGAAAAAAACAACAATTCATATTTTGGGGATCTTTTGCTTTTAGTAGTGATCTTTAGAGGGACGTGATCACCAGTATGATGTATTTTAGAGCTTTTGTTTAATTATAACCTATTTTTGACTATTTCGCATGAAGCAGTGAAGTACATCTTTTCAACTAAAGCCACTGAAAGTACATCTCTTCAATAAACAGTTTACACACCTTATTTTTTTCTGAATTTTCTGCCACTGTCTTCAGATGAGCCGAAAGAAACTTGAGTGTTTCATAATGATGTTCGGGCAAATCATGAATCTGAAACATATTATTTCATGATGGATTTAAATGCTGAACTTTTGTTGTACCTCCAAAAATATAAAATAATACCTACTAGTCTTTTTAATGTTTTCAGACGATCTAGAGGATCTTCCTTACGATTGGCTTCAATAAAGTCGGCATATTTATCTGACAACAGTAAGAACAAAAAAAACCAAATTCATCTTAAATTGTTTAGGTAAGCTGTAATCTAGTTTCCCTTTAAGGTTCAATTTCAAACCACAATTAAAAAGAAAAAAATAGTAGGGAGGACCCCAAATAGCCTTTGAAATGCTGTCCTAAAACTACTATAAGGGGCTTCCCTGGTGGCACAGTGGTTAAGAATCCACCTGCCAATACAGGGGACACGGGTTCGAGCCCTGATCCAGGAAGATCCCACAGGCCACGGAGCAACCAAGCCCGTGGGCCACAGCTACTGAGCCTGCGCTCTACAGCCCATGAGCCACAACTACTAAGCCCGTGTGCCACAACTACTGAAGCCCGCGTGCCTAGAGCCCGTGCTCTGCAACAAGAGAAGCCACCGCAATGAGAAGCCCGCACACCGCAACGAAGAGTAGCCCCCGCTCGCCGCAACTAGAGAAAGTCCACGCAGCAATGAAGACCCAACGCAGCCATAAATAAATTTATTAAAAAAATAAATAAGTAAAATAAAACTACTATAGTTTTTAATGACTCCCCTAGGCCTTATCAAACAAAGGAAATTCCCTAAAATGTGAGTTCTCTGAGGGTACATCCTGTATTTACACAGTCTGTCCACTTTCTCTCCCCGCACTGCAACATCTACTACAAGGTCTTATCTAAGTCAAATAGTTGGTTTGGCTGAAAAAATGCTTTTCTACTAATTGTACCTTATTATGCCTGAGGCTTTTCACTGAGAACAATAATAACATATTTTCAACTCAGCTGTAAACATGAATGAACAGGATAATATACATTTTTACTGAACTTTAACAACGTTTTATAAACTGTTTTTCACTGAAATGTATCAGGAGGAAAAAACAATCCAAATGACAAAAAATAGGACATGATTATGCTTTGTATACAAATAAGAACAAAACCTCCTGTTTCTTTTGACAAAAATATTTTCCCCTGGTTCAATTTAATATGCTGTGGTTTCCCAACAATGTAATGTTCAACTGTTGCATCGGTGTCTTTGGTGGGGTTAACTCACCATTTGTGAAAAGTGGTTCAGGGAGTTTTCTGAAGAAGGATTTTAGTAAACTGCTTATCACATTCAAATCTCGCCATTTCTAGGTATGCAAAATAAAAATACAGTAGGTTTGTAGTCAATACCACAAAGGAAGAAAACACAGACCAGTTATTCAAATAGAAATACACAAACTTACATCGTCTTGTATATCAATATCAGCCATTCCCTTGTTGAGTTCCTCTTGCATACTTGAGATTGCTGCATTGTTTCCAGGAACTCTATAAATACCTGTATATTCAAGACCTCTTTCTTCAACTAATTTGCAACATATGTCAACTATTAATGGAATATACTGCAAAACAAGAAATAAACATTTTATTTAACACAGCATGAATGTTTATCTTCAGTTAGTAGATACATATCGTAGTTACAAGGCCCTTTTCATCCAAAAGGAAACAGTATATAAATTGCTGTTATTTGATATAGAGAAAATAAAGAATATAAACATTGGAGAACTGGGAAGAGATAAAACCAGCAAGAGATAGTTGAGTCAGTGGAAAGAGAATGAATAGGTCTAGACTGAAAGAGGAGGACCCACAGGGAGATAATAGTCTAAAGAAGAAACAAGAGCAAGTAGGGAGAATGTGGAAACAGTTCAGTGGAATAAAAGAAGGGGGGCAGGGGCAGAGGAGGGGGAAAGAATAACATCCATCCACTCATGATATGAATCCTAACGTGGGCACTGTAAACACACACACACACGCACATTTATATTTATCACACTTTCTTAATCAGATTCTTGTTCCCATCCTTCTTTTAAAATGCTGAAAGCAGAAACACACATGACTTGAAAATGACTTCTTACCGATCGTTTCAGATACATTCCTAGCAGTTGAATAATTATTCTACTTCAGAGTCAACACATTAGAAAAAGGCATTATAGATAAAATTACTCCATACACCCGTACAGGTCAGACATGCTTAGAGAAACTAAGGTCTGTTAAGAAGAGGAAAATACTCAACAGATGGACAGATACTCCTTGTGATCTGCACGGCTGTGTATGCGGGTCCTGTTATGACTACGGCTGAATTAATGGCTTTAGGAAATCTGGCTGGCTGGTGTCTCTTACCCGATTAGTATGAGCTGGTGGGCAGTCATCCAGTCTGACCCCGAACGTTCCTGTAGCAGTAGGCTTTTTTTCAAATGTCTTTCTCATAATACTTGGAATGCCTTTTCTCCATGTGCCTTTGTCTTTTGGGGGACTAGTGTCATCTTTTGATCGTTATTCAAAAGAAAATGACATAAAGAAAAGAAAATAGAAACAAGAGTGTTTAAATCATGACTTTAAAGATCCTTTATCAATATTTATATAAATCAGAGTCCTGTACTATAAATAACATATCCTTTATCTATCAAACATATTCTATTCTATTCTCTTCCTAATATAGCACTCCTTTCAACCCTCCATATAATTTAGTACGAATCAATTATGTTTCTTCACCCTTTGACAATCTGTACCATGATTTTCTTTAAAACAGTCAAGACAATAGAATTGATGTGACATCTTTGGAGTGAAATTGTAGCAAAAGGAAACATAATGGTTTTATTTCAAAATGAAAGCACCTGGATCCTCTGCATTTATCAAATTGGTAGTTTTTGACATAGATGTATGTGTTGTATTTTCCTTCACTTGATCTTTATTATAAGAACTGGTATCTTGGACCCCAGCTTAAGGGAAAGGCCCCACCAGCCTGGACCAGGCCCCCAGTGATCTCTGGGTTAGCTTACCCTGAGCTGAGGTCCGCAGAAAACGCACAGAAAAACATGAAAACACCTTTAAAATCCCAATTTTATTAAAAAAAAAATTTTTTTTTTTACTTAGGTATAGTTGGTTTACTACAAACCCAATTTTAAATCCTAGATTTATCTAGGAATGCTGGTATCAGTACCTTTACTGAGAAGCTTCCTTTCTGACTCTTCCTTGGGGGAGTGTGGACTTTGAGTCCGAGGCTCTGCTTTAGCACCAAGTAGAGTCTGCCGGATGCTGAGACTCTGGCGAGGGGTCTTTGGCAACTGCTCTGCTTTGCTGCTGAAAGAAAGGAACATTTCTGACCAAGTACGTATTTTACATCCCAATTAACCTGCAGGCATGGTGGGATTCTCACCTCATCAGACTGTTGTATTCTTTTATTCTTCGACTAATCAGATCCCTGTTAGTAACTCCAGTGTCCTACAGAATAAATAGAAGGTACAATTAGAAAGTCAATTCTAAACTCCCTAAATAGGTATCCTACTCTTTTTGGGGGGCAGGGGGGAGCTCTATATTGTACTGCTTTGCTTATTCAATACAGACTCCATGGAGTTGTTTTAAAAGCTCTATTCAAATCATGACCTAACATCACTAAGTGACAAATGTTCAAGTGCCTCTGCCACTGCCAAGAGTTTTCTGTTTATTTTCTGTACCCCAGCAACACCTAGACTCGTACCAGCAAGTAGCCAGTGTTCAAACTTACTGAATTGATCTGGCGTTTTTAATAAATGACTGGGAAGCAGTGAGCCAGTTTTTTCTGTCACTAATACCAGAAAGAATGATCAGCATTTCAAAATAATACAGTTGGATAAAAGATGGAATACTGCCAAAATGTGTTAATGATTAATTGATAGGAACAGTGAGATTGAGGGTCAATTAGTATCAGAAGTGGCAGTTATATTTTGAGAAGAAAAAAGCTCAAAACTGGTTTTTTTAACCTCAACAGGTTAACCTCAATAATATGCTACATGGAAAGAAAACTCAGAGTTGACCATAAGGGGATGATTTTTTTTTCCCTATTGGTTCCAATTATAAATTGACATGTGTCCGCAAACATTTTTTTTACTTGTCTCGTTTTGGTCATAGTGAACGTTACAATTTACAAAGAATATAGGCTTTGTAAATTCTCGAATTCAAATCGATTCTTCTCATTTACCAACTGAGAGAGGATATGGTTAAGATCTAGAATAAGACTGCTTGACAATTCTGAGCTATGTGACCCTGGGGAAATTACTTAACTTCTCTTTGCCACAAAGTTCCCTTGTTTGAAACATGGTGATGATAATAATAAGATGCATTCATATGGTTGCTGAGATTAACTGATATAAAATGCTTAAAAGAGTGACTGCCATATGGTATATGCTCGGTGAATTATTACTCTCTTAGCTATAAAACTCGGTGAAAATACCCGTGTCTTAGAATCAGATGATAGTAATGATGCTATAATGGCTGACATGGAGTACATGTCATGACCTACCAGGCACTGGCCTGCGTTCTTCATAAGCATCACTTCATTCAATTCCTAAAAAAGCCCTATGTCTCAAAGATGAAGTCATCTACTGCCCAGCAGGACGCCTGGCACAGAGCAGGGGCTGATCAGACAGGAACTCCTTTGAACTGCTACTTAAAGCTGAAATCTACAGCCAAGTTGTGATTCTCCCTGTTTACTTTGCCAAAACTCAGGTCTGATGTCTCTTTATAGCGGTGGTTGTAGAAAAAGGGCTGTATCGATATGGATCTGGTATTCGTTGTTCACGACAAACAAGGTAGAGTGTAAACTGTCAGACGAGAAAAATTACAGGCGTTTTCCTATGGTCTAAGTTTTCATGACTTGAATTGGATATAATGGAAATGACAAAATTCGAGAACATAATTTGCATAACTTCATGGTTAATGTAGGTGTTCCTGCATACTGTAATGGGAAAGTAGGGGGAAAGAACCTTGTGGGTTTTTTTCTGTCATAACAACAGGCACACAAAGGAGAATAACGTCTAAGAAAAACTGTGTTGATGATATGAAAAAGGCACCCTTGAGCAAAATCTAAACTTAATCATTGCTGAATCTACTCTGTAAAGTTTACAGTTATGTACACTTAAAAAAAAAAATCTTCACTACTGAAACTTCTGCTGTGAAAAATATCTTGATGGTTGTGAGTCAGAAACTCTCCTTATTAAAAAGAAAAAGTGGCTTATAACATGATTTCTGATAGTACAAGTTTTCTTAGAAACCAATTACTGTATTACAGTAGGCTATATTATATTCTTGCCTGCATAATTTCATTAACAAGAATCATGCTATCCGTGTCTCTGCATTTACACAGCAATTTGTTTGGAGAAGCATTTTCACTGTAACTTAAGCCCACAACAACCCCGGTTTTGACGCAAAGAAACAGATCTGGAATTGTTCAGTCATAAAGGTAATGACCAGGACTAGGAACCTAGGTCTCTGCTCAGTGGTTCACTGCTTCTGAGAAAGTATGCAGAATATATGAATAATCTGTTTTTCTAGGTCAGTAAATGGTGATTTTCCCAGTAAGTGAAAATAATATAAAATAGGTACACTTGAGTTTTCCTTTTTTTTTGGCTGCACCATGTGGCTGGTGGAATCTTAGTTCCTCAACCAGGGATTGAACCTGTGCCCTTGGCAGTGAAAGCATGGAGTCCTAACCACTGAACTGCCAGGGAAGTCCCTGAATTTTCCTTCTGATCAACTATTTTTTTTCTTTAATTTACTTATTTCATTTATTTATTTTTGGCTGAGCTGGGTCTTTGTTGCTGTGTGTGGGCTTTCTCTAGTTGCTGCAAGCGGGGGCTACTCTTCGTTGTGGTGCAGGAGCTTCTCATTGCAGTGGCTTCTCTTGTCGTGGAGCACGGGCTCTAGGCACATGGGCTCAGTAGTTGTGGCTCGTGGGCTCTAGAGCACAGGCTCAGTAGATGTGGTGCACGGGCTAAGTTGCTCCACGGCATGTGGGATCTTCCTGGGCCAGGGCTTGAACCCGTGTCCCCTGCATTGGCAGGCGGATTCTTAACCACTGCGCCATCAGGGAAGCCCTGATCAACTATTTTTAAGTGAAGATAGCACATTATAATTTTTTTAAAATGATGTATCAGATTCTTTCAGTCTTCTTTAAAAAGAAAATGTTGTGACAGCGTCGGTTTTATCAACGTCATTTTGGACACTAACCTCCTCATTTAAGTTGCTGCTCTCCTGGATGCTCTTGATCCAGGCTAGCATGTCATCCCTGTCTTCAGCCTGAAACAGGCACTCACAGTCGGACGTGGTGAGTCGAAAGACATTTTTCCTCTTGGTCTCGCTGTAAGAGATGTCTATTAAGCAAGCGTTAACACTGATGGGCTGTTCCTCTTCAGATGGAGTCGTCTGTTCTCGTTTATCTTTGTACAGGTACAGCGAATGGCCCCGAAGTACAACATACATCTGCTTCCATGGTCGAATACTTCCACCAACTCGCTGGAGAACATGAGACAGATCAGGCATACTCAACACTTGGCTAAATCTTAGTGACAGGACAGATGCATCTAGCAACACTGTTAACACGCTTAAATGTATACCCAACGTGGCAGGTGCCTGCTTTACGTCAATATATATTTGTTAGCAGAGGAAAGACAAAAAGTGTGGAACGTAAACCAAGTTGGGTAATGTATTCCTATCACAATCAAGGGCAATGAAATCTCAACTTTAATTGGGTTGAGAAAATAAGATGAACAAAGTTAATTAGGATAAAGCGAGTGTAGCAAAATATATAAAAAATGCTAAGGGAATAGAAAATAAGGAAAAAGGTCAGTCAGAAAAATCTTTTGAGTGAAAGCAAGGCTTAAGACAAGTCTTAGATCACACAAATGACAAACACTGCAAAAGGTAATCCCAAAAGGATATGTACACATAATGAATTTAGTTAACAAAACTGATCAACTTTATACAGTCAAGCAACAACATGCAAGATGGGTTTTCTAAAAAAAAATTTGATACTCTTTTGATAGTATTAAAGTTTTCTTATAAATTAAGCTGCCCAAATATTGTAGAAAATTTTCTGGCAAAGTTTTTGTTATATTGTTATCTTCTTAATGAAGCATATATTGATATTGATATTCATTTAAATACCTCTATATTTGTAAAATAAGGGGAAATAATAAAATTATTATAAAGGCAACTTGAAACTCTGCAAGCCAGAAGGGAGTGGCAGGACATATTTAAAGTGATGAAAGGGAAAAACCTACAACCAAGATTACTCTACCCAGCAAGGATCTCATTCAGATTCGATGGACAAATTAAAACCTTTACAGACAAGCAGAAGTTAAGAGAATTCAGCACCACCAAACCAGCTCTACAACAAATGCTAAAGGAACTTCTCTAGGCAGGAAACATAAGAGAAGGAAAAGACTTATAATAACAAACCCAAAACAATTAAGAAAATGGTAATAGGAACATACATATCGATAACTACCTTAAATGTAAATGGATTAAATGCTCCAACCAAAAGACATAGACTGGCTGAATGGATACAAAAACAATATCCGTATATATGTTGTGTACAAGAGACCCACTTCAGAGCTAGGTACACACACAGACTGAAAGTGCGGGGATGGAAAAAGATATTCCATGCAAATGGAAATCAAAAGAAAGCTGGAGTAGCAATTCTCATATCAGACAAAATAGACTTTAAAATAAAGACTATTACAAGAGACAAAGAAGGACACTACATGATGATCAGGGGATCAATCCAAGAAGAAGATATAACAATTGTAAATATTTATGCACCCAACATAGGAGCACCGCAATACATAAGGCAAATGCTAACAGCCATAAAAGGGGAAATCGAAGGTAACACAATCATAGTAGGGGACTTTAACACCCCACTTTCACCAATGGACAGATCATCCAAAATGAATATAAATAAGGAAACAAAAGCTTTAAATGATACATCAAACAAGATGGACTTAATTGATATTTACAGGACATTCCATCCAAAAACAGTAGATTATACTTTTTTCTCCACTGCTCATGGAACATTCTCCAGGATAGATCATATCTTGGGTTACAAACCAAGCCTTGGTAAATTTAAGAAAATTGAAATCGTATCAAGAATCTTTTCCGACCACAACGCTATGAGACTAGATATCAATTACAGGAAAAAATCTGTAAAAAACACAAACACATGGAGGCTAAACAATACACTACTAAATAACTAAGAGATCACTGAAGAAATCAAAGAGGAAATCAAAAAATACCTAAAAACAAATGAAAATGAAAACACAATGACCCAAAACCTATGGGATGCAGCAAAAGCAGTCCTAAGAGGGAAGTTTATAGCAATACAATCCTACCTCAAGAAACAAGAAACATCTCAAATAAAAAACCTAACCTTACACCTAAAGCAATTAGAGAAAGAAGAACAAAAAAACTGCAAAGTTAGCAGAAGAAAAGAAATCATAAAGATCAGATCAGAAATAAATGAAAAAGAAATGAAGGAAACGACAGCAAAGATCAATAAAACTAAAAGCTGGTTCTTTGAGAAGATAAACAAAACTGATAAACCATTAGCCAGACTCATCAAGAAAAACCGGGAGAAGACTCAAATCAACAGAATTAGAAATGATAAAGCAGAAGTAACAACTGACACTGCAGAAGTACAAAGGATCATGAGAGATTACTACAAACAACTCTATGCCAATAAAATGGACAACCTGGAAGAAATGGACAAATTCTTAAAAAAGCACAACCTTCCGAGACTGAACCAGGAAGAAATAGAAAATATGAACGGACGAATCACGAGCACTGAAATTGAAACTGTGATTAAAAACCTTCCAACAAACAACAGCCCAGGACCAGATGGCCATCTATCAAAGATTTAGAGAAGAGCTAACACCTATCCTTCTCAGACTATTCCAAAATATAGCAGAGGGAGGAACACTGCCAAACTCATTCTACGAGGCCACCGTCACCCTGATACCAAAACCAAAGATGTCACAAAAAAAGAAAACTACAGGCCAATATCACTGATGAACATAGATGCAAAAATCCTCAACAAAATACTAGCAAACAGAATCCAACAGCACATTAAAAGGATAATACACCATGATCAAACGGGGTTTATCCCAGGAATGCAAGGACTCTTCAATATATGCAAATCAATCAGTGTGACAAACAATATTAACAGATTGAAGGAGAAAAACCATATGATCATCTCAATAGATGCAGAAAAAACTTTTGACAAAATTCAACATCAATTTATGATAAAAACCCTCCCGAAAGTAGGCATAGAGGGAACTTACCTCAACATAATAAAGGCCATATATGACAAATCCACAGCCAACATTGTTCTCAATGGTGAAAAACTGAAACCATTTCCACTGAAATCAGGAACAAGACAAGGTTGCCCACTCTCACCACTATTATTCAACACAGTTTTGGAAGCTTTAGCCACAGCATTCAGAGAAGAAAAAGAAATAAAAGGAATCCAAATTGGAAAAGAAGAAGTAAAACTGTCACTGTTTGCGGATGACATGATACTATACATAGAGAATCCTAAAGATGCTACCAGAAAACTACTAGAGCTAATCAATGAATTTGGTAAAGTTGCAGGATACAAAATGAATGCACAGAAATCTCTTGCATTCCTATACACTAATGATGAAAAATCTGAAAGAGAAATTAAGGAAACACTCCCATTTACCACTGCAACAAAAAGAATAAAATACCTAGGAATAAACCTACCTAAGGAGACAAAAGACCTGTATGCAGAAAACTATTAAGACACTGATGAAAGAAATTAAAGATGATACAAACAGATGGAGAGATATACCATATTTTTGGATTGGAAGAATCAACATTGTGAAAATGACTATAGTACCCAAAGCAATCTACAGATTCAATGCAATCCCTATCAAACTACCAATGGCATTTTTCACAGAACTAGAACAAAAAATCTCACAATTTGTATGGAAATACAAAAGACCCCAAATAGCCAAAGCAATCTTGAGGGAAAAAAAATGGAGCTGGAGGAATCAGGCTCCCTGACTTCAGACTATACTACAAAGCTACAGTAATCAAGACAGTATGGTACTGGCAGAAAAACAGAACTATAGATCAATGGAACAGGATAGAAAGCCCAGAGATAAACCCACGCCCATATGGTCACCTTATCTTTGATAAAGGATGCAAGAATATACAATGGAGAAAAGACAGCCTCTTCAATAAGTGGTGCTGGGAAAACTGGACAGCTACATGTAAAAGAATGATATTAAAACACCCTCTAATACCATACAGAAAAATAAACTCAAAATGGATTAAAGACCTAAATGTAAGGCTAGACACTATAAAATTCTTAGAGGAAAACATAGGCAGAACACTCCATGACATAAATCACAGCAAGATCCTTTTTGATCCACCTCCTAGAGAAATGGAAATAAAACCAAAAATAAACAAATGGGACCTAATGAAACTTAAAAGCTTTTGCACAGCAAAGGAAACCATAAACAAGACGAAAAGACAATCCTCAGAATGGGAGAAAATATTTGCAAACGAAGCAACTGACAGAGGATTCATCTCCAAAATATACAAGCAGCTCATGCAGCTCAATATCAAAAAAAACAAACAACCCAATCCAAAACTGGGCAGAATACCTAAATAGACATTTCTCCAGAGAAGATATACAGATTGTCAACAAACACATGAAAGGATGCTCAACATCACTAATCATTAGAGAAATGCAAATCAAAACTACAATGAGGTATCACCTCACACCAGTCAGAATGGTCATCAAAAAAATCTACAAACAATAAATGTTGGAGAGGGTGTGGAGAAAAGGGAACCCTCTTGCACTGTTGGTGGGAATGTAAATTGATACAGCCACTATGGAGAACAGTATGGAGGTTCCTCAAAAATCTAAAAATAGAACTACCATATGACCCAGCTATCCCACTACTGGGCATATACCCTGAGAAAACCATAATTCAAAAAGAGTCATGTACCACAATGTTCATTGTAGCTCTATTTACAATAGCCAGGACATGGAAGCAACCTAAGTGCCCACTGACAGATGAATGGATGAAGAAGATGTGGCACATATATACAATGGAATATTACTCAGCCATAAAAAGAAATGAAACTGAGTTATTTGTAGTGAGGTGGATGGACCTAGAGACTGTCATACAGAGTGAAGCAAGTCATAAAGAGAAAAACAAATACCACATGCTAACACATATATATGGAATCTTAAAAAAAAAAAAAAGGTTCTGAAGAACCTAGGGACAGGACAGGAATAAAGACGCAGACGTAGAGAATGGACTTGAGGACATGGGAAGGGGGAAGGGTAAGCTGGGACAAAGTGAGAAAGTGGCATGGACATATATACACTACCAAATGTAAAACAGATAGCTAGTGGGAAGCAGCTGCATAGCACAGGGAGATCAGCTCGGTGCTTTTTGATCACCTAGAGGGGTGGGATAGGGAGGGTGGGAGGGTGACGCAAGAGGGAGGAGATATGGGGATATATGTATATGTATAGCTGATTTACTTTGTTATACAGCAGAAACTAACACATCATTGTAAAGGAATTATACTCCAATAAAGATGTTAAAAAAAAAAAACTCAAAAAAAAAAAAAATAAAGGCAATTTGAGTAAACTGGGCGACACTGAATAAAAATTTTAAAATTATTAATATGGAGAACTGCCCCTCCCTAAAGTACTACTCTGTAATAATCCATGGGTAATAAACTACTTAATAAGAAAAGCAGAGTTCCTTCTTAAATACTCCGATGTCTCTTTTACATTGACAAGATGTAAGACAACATGTTCCATATGTAATTGATATAAAGGATGAAAAAGGTATAAAATTAAATCTCTGATTAGAATTTGTAAAAATAATTTTTCCTTTATGTAGAAAAAGATACTTATAAATGTTTTCCACTCTTTATTCTGGATATTTTGCCATTTTATGTATAGAGACTTAATGCTTTATGTTTCAGGGCCTGCATTTCCCATGCTCACAGTAGCTGAGAAAACACACTACCTTGCCCCTATCAGTGACAAGTGGCCTGAAATGAAGCCACCCTTCCTTGGCAGCATCGCTGAAAACCTCTGAGGAAGAATCTTTCCGGGATCCAGAATCTTCTGATGACTTTTGGCTGTCTGTGATCTATAGAAAAGGCCAAAGAAAACACAGCAAAATGTCAGCTTTTTTCTTTATAAGTATTTGCATGTTGAAATTGTTTTGCTTAAAAAGTCTTTTACTAAATCTTCCAAATGAAAGACTATTTTTGAAAAACCCTAACTTTACCAATTACATTAGAAAAATTTCTGGTTTTGCTTTTTAAAAAAATGGGTATTGACCACCATCATTTTTAAAGTCACCTGAAGGAATTTTTTTAACCACTAAAAAATAATAGAACTAGTATAATTTTCCTACTCTCAAGAGCTCACATTTTAGTGGGAAAAGGCAAAGAAAGAAAAATAAAACAAGAAAATGATCAGATTGTGATTAGTGCCATTTGGAGAATGAAACAGGGAGATGCAATAAGGAACAACAGAGCAGCAGCTATAAACTGGTGGTGCTGAGGTGAGACCTCTCTGCAGAAAGAACATGAGATGAAATTTGGAGAAAACATTTTAAAAAGAGGCAACCACAAAAGATCAGGGGAAAGAAAAATTCAGGGAGCATATATAGCTACTGAATGTACATTCATTGTTATCATTTTTTTTTTGGCCACATCGAGGCATGTGGGATCTTAGCTCCCCAACCAGGGATTGAACCCGTGCCCCCTGCAATGGAAGCGCAGAGTCCTAACCACCGGACTCCGAGGGCATTCCCTCACTGTTGTCATTTTAAATGTTCACTTTTCCATGGGAGTAAGAGAAACAGCTAGTTATAGACTGTTCAGGGTACTTCAGGCTGTGGCAGGAAGTGTGCGGGAGGCCATGAAGTGATGAATCAGAGGAGTAACATCATCTGATCACACAGCTGAAAGGTTGCTCCGCTTGCTACCTGGAGAACGGATTTGAAAGGGACAACCATGAAAGGAGGTGGCACTGTGGGAATCCAGGTGAGGCACGGTGGCAGCTGGGACTAAAGTAGCGAAAGTGAAGACAGAGAGGAAGATAAAGGTTCAGGGTATGTTCTGGAGGTAGAGCGGACGGCACTTGAAAGGGAAAAGAAGAAACAAGCTTCATTCCTAGACCTGGCGCTTGAAAAAGTGGGTAAATTGAAGCGGACTTAGACAGATGGGGGAAAAGGAGGGATTCACATGTCTGGGGGGGTCACCGAGGTCTACTTAGTCATGGAAACCTTGAATTGCTTGTTAAACATCCAAATGGAGATGGTGCAGGGCAGGAGCCCACATGAGCCTCGGTTTGGGGAAGAGGTCAAGGCTGGCAATATACACTCGGGGAGATCTCTGGGTAGAAGCATCAAGGAAATGAGGGTAGGTGGAGAGGAAAGGGGAGTCATAACCAGCTCTAGACTTTCCAGCATTTTAAATATTACGCAGAGGCAGAAATGGAAACCAGCAGAAGAAAGTGTTTCAGGAAGTAAGTGGGAAATTACGTTGGATACTCCTAAAAGGTCAAATAAGTGAAAAATCCAAGCAGCCAGTTGTTCTGGAACCTGAGTGTCACTGGTAACCTTGGCCTGAACAGTGTCATTCTGATGTGTGTGGGGTGAGAAAGATGTGATGTGGGAAAGTGGAAACTACTGACAATTTTTTTCCCAAAGAATTTTGCTATGAAAAGTGGAAGAGTAAATCACAGCAGTAAACAGAGGGGGACGTGGATTCGAGGAAGGTTTTTCTTTTAAATACAGGAAATCATAGAACATGCTTCTATATGATGGTGACTGAGCCAATGGAAAGAGTGATTATGCAGAAGAGAGAGGGGTCTTGAGAAAGTGAAAAGTGATGGAATCCAAAGCAGAAACGTGGGTGTTTGTGCTTAATAGGATAATGTGCCACGCAAAAAGATACTTATTAAGATAAGGGTAAGGAAGGCAGAAAGTGTGGGTATAAATGAAGGTCCTGGTATCTTTGGAGGAGGTAAAATAAGGAAATTCCTGTCTAACAGCTTTTATTGTTTCAATGAGGGAAGGACAGACAAGAGAGGACAGGGCGGATTGTATTGGGGGGGAACTGGGGGGAGGCAGGAAATAATAATGTTGAGGATAGAAAAAAATATATACTGCTGGGCAGTTAAATATTTGGCTGCAAAATTACAAAATAAGAAAATCAGCACGATGTATGTAAACTGCTATATATTTGATGTATATGTTTAGAAATCACAACTTAGAGTGATATTTTCCAAATGCACTTGCAAGTTATAGAATAGGAGGTTACGATATTTAAATATGAAATACCTAAGGGATAAAAGAAATAATTCTCTATGAAGAGCTAAAGTAAATTCAGGTAAATAGAAACATTTATCATTTACCGATATTTTAAAAATACTGAATACCTACCTTGATTCCCTTCAGGCTAGATACATGCTTAAAGGACCTGTTGGAAAAGAAGTCTATCAATATTTGCAGTAAATGCATAAAAATACCTTAAAGATGTAAAAGTAATTTGACTATTACAACTACCCTTTCATTAGTAAGCTGACATTTCATTGTTACCATGTTAAATGATCAGAGTTTGATGCAAATGAGGAAAAACAGCTAGTTTTATAAGTACTTAAACTTTCGATTCCATGATAGAAGTTTTCTTAAACTGTAAGTTAAAACCATCTCTGAATAAAAGGTGAGATTTTCTTATCCTCTTTTTTTTTTTTATATCAAGAAAAAAGCTACTCAGACTAAACATTGGGCTTTATGTTATTATTTACCCACAGGTGTAATGCCCTATTAAGGATTTCCACATTGTCAATAATGACAGTGGTCACCATCAGCGGTCAGGTAGACACAGGCACTTCCACACTCGTCCAGCTTGTGGACACGGCGGCAGCAAGTGCATTATCAGGGCTGCTCATGGCCGCCACTCTTCCCTCTGACCATATTCTGGATGTTTCAGCACAGAGAACAGCAGATGCCACTGAATAAGCTTAGGGCTTTGGAGGACAGGTTCACATTAATTATTCAAAAACAATTTAACCTTATGGGACAAAGTTGTTTTGTTGTTGTTTTAATTTAAAGTTCATTAAGGAACTTAGGATTTTAAGGTGTGATCGAAGATGGCGCTGCCCTCTCCTCTCAGAGCCCACCACCCCCCCAAACAAGGCAACCAGAAATAGATATGCAAACTCATCTTCGACAACATCAGGAGACGCCTGTAATCTGAACTACAGCATACGAAGAAGTGGGGTTAAATGCAGTGAAGTAAAAAGTGGATACAGGGAGAGAGGACGCCAGTGCTTACACGTCTCAAACAAAACTGCAGAGTGCTGTTCTCTGAGAGATCAAAACTGAGCTTCCCTTGTTGGAACAACAGGAAAGGGCGTACCAGTGACAGGAGCCTCACTGATCACCATGGAGCATCAGGCGAGGTGAGGATGAAGGAGGAAACACACAGTCCTGCCATCTTTGCAGGAAGCACTGTGTAGCTGGGGTAAGGTGAAGGCGACTCTGAAATGTGGCTGTTTACTGATACCTTTTAATGAGGGAGAGTAAAGGCTAAAATGGCTCACACATCCCACCCTGCATCATTAGAAAAATCCCTGCTAGCCACTGCCACTGCCCTTGGCCACACCTCACACAGGCTCCCCTCAGGCAGCTGGTTCAGGAGGAATAAATCGGAGAGCAACTGACAATAGATATTAAAGTAAAAAATACACATACCCTTTGATGTAACAATCCTTTTTCCAACTGTACTCACTCACATATATGCTAAATGAACTATGTACAAATATAGGCACCGAAGGATTATTTGTTGTAGCATAAGATTTGATCAACCTAAATGTCTGTTAGAATACAGAATACCAGTTAAATATATTATGGTACAACTACTCAGTGGAAAATTAAACAATCATGAAAAAGAATAAGCCAGGCATACATGCACTGAATGCTCTCCAAGATCAGTGTGTAGAGCACCTACCATTTGTTTATAAAAACAATTAGAACACACACAAACGTATATAAGCGTACGTAAATGTGTGTATGATTTTATGCACAGCATAGCTCTGGAATTATATAAAAGAAAATGATAGGGCTTCCCTGGTGGCGCAGTGGTTGACAGTCTGCCTGCCAATGCAGGGGACACGGGTTCGAGCCCTGGTCTGGGAAGATCCCACATGCCGCGGAGCAACTGGGCCCGTGAGCCACAACTACTGAGCCTGCGCGTCTGGAGCCTGTGCTCCGCAACAAGAGAGGCCGCGATGGTGAGAGGCCCGCGCACCGCGATGAAGAGTGGCCCCCGCTCGCCGCAACTAGAGAAAGCCCTCGCACAGAAACGAAGACCCAACACACCCATAAATAGTAAATAAATAAATTAAAAAAAAAAAAAAAAAAAAAGAAAATGATAGCATAGTTATGTCTGAGAGTAGAACTGGGTGACTGAAGGCCTAAAGCAGAAGTAATTATTTAATATATATTTTTTTATATGTATTTTTGTATTATGTTTGTGTATCAGTGATTTTTCAACATTAATTGTTTAAAAAATTCAATTGAATGTATTATCATGTGACAACTTTGAGTTTTTATTTGCATTTCTAACGTCATAAAGTTAGAAAATAGGAAAGACAGCAGTAAATTCAGTATTTGCATGTCACGGTCATACCGAGCGCCCACTGGCAAGTGTCTAAGACGACGCGCTTGAGACTTACAGTTCCGCGTCTTCGCTGTAGCCGTCCAGGCCCGCGTCGCATGATTTTGATCGTTCTGTCTTTGAGCTGGCCTGGGCATCCAGGCTGGGGGGTCCAACAGAGTCTGCAATCAAAACCCAACACTTAGACGTGCGCAAGTGGTTTCCAGATTCTTTTTAAATGGTGAGGAGATCACGGGCTGTCACAGTATTCTAAACGGAAAACTGAGAACGCGAGACAGTGCACATAACCGCTCCTTGAAACGTACCCTGGTCGTGGGAGAGCTGACGTCGAATTAAAGGAGCTGAAGTTGTGAGGCTGGGAGGGGCCGCTGCTATGGAGGGTACCTGGGAGGTGGACGCAGAGATGACCGCAGAGGCGGGGATGTGTGGGATATCGTGATCGATGCTGGGGCTAGTCGGCTCATCTGTAAGGTGAGAGGAAATAGGTATCATCAGTAATGATAAAATAATACAACAGTAATCAGTGTTCATTATTGAAAGAACCACCGGGAATGTGTCACAGTTACTTGGCTGCATTTCTGCAGGCTCATGGGTCAGACAAGTTAACTAGAGGTTGTACGATTTCATGGGTTTGTGTGTATGTGAGGGGCACATGTGTATGAAAGATGACCCAGCTTGCCAGCTGACAAATGCTGGAAGTACTAATTTCAAGGAATCCAACATTTACCTTAAAAGAAATGAATAAATGTTAGGCACCGATGTCACAAATCCGTCTTCAGAACGATTTATTTTAGCACACAGAATAAACCAGCTGTTAGGCATGGGAAGACTGAGCAGGGCAGGGGTCAAAGGACTTGTCTTGCTGGACTTTGTGAAAGCCACTTAATTCCTCTGGGTATTAAATTCATTCCCTATAAAGAAATTGGACTAGGATTATCAGGAAGGGTCATTTCTAGCTCAAGGGGGCTACACAATAAACCCACAAAAGGGGTAAAATTATCTGTTTAATTTATGTAAGAATATAAAATACTTTTGGGCTTTCATAAGCCAAGGATTTTTTAGGGGGCTTTTGAGGTTTGCGTTTATTTTAAAAACTGAAAGATCTGGCTGGGAGTGTAGTTACTATTGGATCTCTTTTCAACATTAAAGGAACTAGCTGAAAATCCAGAAAGTCTGCTTTAGGGATACAATTCTATAATTTTTGTAAGTGTGACGTTTAAAAAAATTTTATTTCCCTAAGGAAGTAAGCATAGTATTCTATAAGGTGTGCTACAGATCGATTTGAAATATTCTGGGATAAAAGCCGACTACCAAAAGGAAGATAAATGAACATCTAAAATTATTCTGTGGTGAGCAGTTTTGTTAAACTTGGAACACAGAAATTTATCTAGTAAGAAGATGCCAATTCAAACTTGGGGAATCAGAGCTAAGAAGAGGGAACATTAAATTCAGGATTATTATTTAGTCACCCAATCACCCAGTCCCAGCCCTTTTGGGTAAATTTCAGATAGCTAAATTTACCTATAGAGACACTGTAATCCAGCCATATCCTACAAAACTTCTAAATTGGTTTAAAATGCCAGGGCCAGCACGGCTGCACCAATCAAATGCAATTTTAGTTAGGCTAATCCTAATTAAGTACACACATACTGGCCAACTTTGGGGTGAGAAGAACAAGAAGAAATATTAGAAGTACGGCAAAAAAGAGGGGAGAACGAATTTGAGAGGAACTCGATGTGGGTAACACAGCTGGTTTCTTTATATTAATAGTTATGAGTAGTTAAAAAGAAACATAGAAAATCAGGATTGGAGAATACACCTTATTAATACCTGCTACTGTAGAACAAATTACTTAGGAACTCATTACTCGTTTTGTGTTTACTTGTGAAAGACGTTGAAATTTATTTTCAGGACTTACTATGAAGCTTTACAAGAGCATGTATGTGTGGGAGTGGGCATAAACAAATTACTGCTAATGACTGATATTCCTAATTTAAAAACAAAGTGGTTTATTTTCTTCATTTTTCTAAGTCTTTGTGACCCCAAAGGAATATTAGATATTAAATGTGTAACAAAATGTTGGAAAATTTTCTTTCTGCAAGACGTTTCATTAGCTCTGTATATTACACAGATAACTAAGTAAATAAATTGGCTCCATTCTGTGATATTTTAGGAATAAAGCCAAGGCACCTATTTATTTATTTATTTACTTATTTTGCATTGGTTATAATGTTTTCAAGTAACAAAAATAACTATTAAATTCACAGACTATTAAAGACCCTGTAGTGTGACGATACAACAGCAAGCCTTAATTCTTTTCTTTTCTTCCTTTTAATTTAAATGTTCCATAAAATAGCATAGAGTATAGACCAACATTCTCCAAAGTGTGTTTTATGGTATACTAAACTGAAAAACTCTAAATGAAAGAAAGGATTCATGGTCAAATACTTCTGAGACAAATTGTACTATATCCTGTCTAGAAAATTCACGATATATAGGAGCATGTTAATGATGCTGAGAGTTCTACGGTGAAGACAGACAAAACTTGTTTTACTTTCAAAACCCAGCATTTCTCAATTTATTTGATCACTAATCTTTTTTGTTTCTCCCCCTTTATCAAATGGAATTAGTTTTCCTAGAAAATACTTTGAGAAACATTGCAAATAGTCTCTTTTAGTCCGTTTCAATGCTGGAGTCCATCCCAGTAAAACACATATTTTTAAAAATAGCTAGATTGGAAAGACAAATACCCATTGGTCAGATAAAACTTTGAAGCTCAATAATAAAAGGATTTCAATATTAAATTTTGGAACTTAAGAACACTTACATCCATAGACAGCATTTACATCTGAAACAGTAAAATCAATTCTGTGTTCATATCTCAGTTCTGTATTCTACCCTATTCCACTGGTGCTGTTCAAATGATATATCAGAGTAATCATATGCAATATATTAAAGTCCTGGGAGGCATACAGGAAATAAATGGATTATAAAGACATTTCTATGCTGGGGGACTTTTAAGTCATGATTCATAAAATAGAAGATGTCATTCAGTAGGAACTAAGGAGACTCTAATAAGTACTTAAAGTAGAAT
The DNA here is from genome assembly GCF_028023285.1 of Balaenoptera ricei. Lineage (NCBI taxonomy): Eukaryota > Metazoa > Chordata > Mammalia > Artiodactyla > Balaenopteridae > Balaenoptera > Balaenoptera ricei. The sequence goes on along the minus strand of NC_082640.1, from coordinate 11,542,022 downwards.
GTGATCAGAACAAATTAGTGAGCATTTTTATTTTTAATAAACAAACAAAATGGTCTATTTTAATAATTATTCTAAATCTTTATGTATATAGAATTAAATAGATTTTTGTTTTATATTTTAGCCAAACTTGTCTTTAGAAGCATAATTAACCTTTTGATTTATTCCTGTATGTAGAAATATTAACAGATATAACTAGCGAACTTTTTATTACTCCAGTATAATTTCATTATATTATTATTACTAAGTAGGAAGAAAGTATAATGCCATTATTCTGGTAACATCTCACAGGCCTGGGAAATACAGCTATGGGTTGTAGGGCTTTTTATGTTTTAAAAAAAATCATAAAATAATCATTTCTATAAAATATCATTTCCATCTACAATAGAATTCTACTATTCTTTGAGGCTGGCCTTAAGGGTACAGATATAAATATGAGCACAATTTAGGTTGAGAGTCCCTACAATGTTTACAACTTGAATATGTCATATTTATAAAAAATATAAGTTATGTGGAACTTTTTAAAAAAAACTGATTCTGACAGTGTCACCTGACAGTCCAAGAGCTCAACGGCTTTAACAAGTTTCTCTAGAAAAGAGAAAGTCTGAAACAGTACTGAAAGAAAATACAATATATTACAAAATTATGGCAAACTCTTCCTGAACCTATGGGGTAACAGGTTGAGTGAGAGTATGGCCTTGGCCTCAAAGCAAGCCTTGCATCACACATCTCCAGAGGGCGCTGTTCACAACGCATTCTGTATAAATGGTGCCCTCTGGAGTTGTGCTCTGCAATGAGGTTGAATCAGGGAAGTCTCTATTGCATATTGACTGTGTGACTTTGGGGAAGTTATTTAACCTCTCAATAGCTTAAATTTCTCATTTATTAAATGAAGATAATATGAAGGATATATATGATAATCCTGTTAGCATATGATATCTTAGAGCTGCATAGTAATTATTTTTTTTTCTGCATAGTAATTATGATGAAAATTTGTTTTGTTTTGCTACACATTTAACCATCAAATCAAAATTATCATTCACCTATTATTTCGACAAATATTGAGTGCCTTCTCTATGCCAGGCATTAAGGACACAGAAGTGAACAAAAGAACTAAAATCCTGGCTCTCACGTAGCTCATGTTTTAGCTCTGCAGAGAAACATGTAATAAACAAAAAATACAAATGCCAAGTGGAAACAAGTGGTATAAAGATAAATAAAGTAGCTTAAGGAGATAGAGAATGTCAGGTTCTGTGTGTATGTTAGATAGGCTGGTCTGGAAAGGCTGCTTTGATAAGGTAATATCTGAGCAGAGGCCCAAATGTACTGAGAGAGCGCGAGTCTTGTGAATATCTCTGGAATGCACTCCAAGGCTTGGAACTGGTGCCAGGGCGCTGAAGCAGGGTGTGCTTGGCGCGTTTCAGGACTGCTAGGAGGCTGGCGTGTGTGAAGACGGCATGCACAGGAAGACGGGAGGTAGGGGTGAGAGGTGGAGCAGGGTTGTGACCCAGATCACAGAGGGCCTTGTCCACCGCAGTAGGGTTCTGGGTTCTATTCTGAGTAACACGGGAAGTAAAAAAGGGTTCTGATCAGGAGTGAAATGATCCTATTTATATTTTAAAAAACATACTGGCTGCTTTGTGGATAATATACCTGGGGCATGTGGGAGCAGACTAAAGCCTCAGTCAACATGATAGGTGTTCTCGATCAGGGCACATGCTTGTAATTTAAGTAATTTCCCCCCATCTAGTCCAGGACAGATTCTAAGACAAAGTAATGTGACAACAAAGAGGTCTTTTCAGTTGGCCCACAAGTTAAAATTTACAAAGAAATAAGCTTTAGAAAGTAAAAAGCACTGTTTAAATGAAAGGTTGATTACTAGCGATCAAAGCTGTTCCACTTGGCTTTTGTTTCAGCTGAATCAACAACTAAGCACAATTTGGTTTGCTGATGGGTCTCCTGACCCCACCCCAGATGGTGGGGATTTGTCTCATTAAAATCAAAATTAAAAATGGGTACCGAGTACGTAAAGTTTAAAAAAAAAAAAAGGAAAATGGATACTAGAAATAATTTTTGAGAGTAAAAGCTTATGCCTCTGGTTTTAGCAGAGTGTAGAAAATGTGGAACAAGTGTTTTAAGATCACACTGTAAAATTCCTGTACCTGTTGAACTAGAAATACTTTGCTGAAAAGATGTGTTAAGTATTTGACATACTAGCCAATGACCATTAAGTGAGCTCACCTATAAATGGGATGGAAGCCAAGGAATCACTGGGTGGACTGGTACTTGAGGCCTTCCTCTCCTCCATCCTTTTTATATGGACCTCTCGGCGAGCATCATTAGGTAGCCAGCAAGTGGTGTCTGACCCTGGTTCTTGGTCATTCACTGCCAAGATGTAAGACTGATGCCTTAAAGGCTGCGGCGTTTGGCGACCAGATGGAGGTTTTTCTCTTAGGATGACAGTTTCTTTATTATCTACAGCATTTGATGGCTGAATTTCAGCCTCTTGTAAATTTAAATCTTGAATCCTTTGAGTGGCGGATAATTCCAAATCTGGAGTGCCAGCGTTCTCACTCATCGGAGGGGTGGGCTTAACAGAGGCTCCGGATAGAGAGGGGGGGTTCCCAGTGTCCACTTGGTGATCGGGGGCACTTTCAGTCCTTAACCATGTCTGCTGATTCAAGAGACTGTTTTGATGCAAGTGATTTACTGGTCTTTGGTCTTTGATGGAAACAAACGAGTTCTGGCTGGAGGGTGGTTTTATGACGTGCGTAGGTGCTTTCAGAGAATTATTTCGGACTTTCACAAGAGGTGACCTGTCTTGTGAAATACCTCGAGGCTGGGACATTCCGCAGGTAGTTTGAAAATTTCTGTTGGGCTGCAGTGGTTTCAGATCTGCTGGAATTCTTTTAAACTGAGACACCAATTCCACCCCTCTGCCACTCACTCGCCTGTTGTCGGAATTCACAACACTCGGAGCCACTGTAAAATTGGAACCTCGGAAAGATTTGTGAATTTCTTGCTGCCTATGCCTTTCATAAATACCTCGCCGATCATCCTGTTCGGTAAATCCACTCCACTTGTAAGTCTGCTTTCGTTCTCCCTTTACATCGGGTGGTGGACATTCAGAATGGACATTTTCTAGGGTTTCACCCTGTCCCTCGATATAATCCCACGAGTGAGTCCTGTGGTTACTAAAACTAATAGAAGGAGAGGTCAGCGCTCCTTGAGATGCACTCCTTGGACAGTACTTCATTAACACCGAGTCCTCCAGCCTCTCTTGAGACACGCTGCGTTGCCGGATCTGAACGGACTGGGGCACTCGGTCCTGAGAGGTGCTCCGACGTCGTATCTGCAAGGCAGCGCGGTTCAGTACCACCTGGTTATAATCTGTTGTGCTCTGCGAGGCTGCTCTTAAACTATCTAATCTTTCTTGAATTGTCCGACAACCCATGTGCAACCGCCGGTTATCAATATACTCTTTGTAAGTTTTATAGTTTTTCCAGTCTATGTGCTGATGGGAGTTTGGAGAATAGTGATTGACAGATACGGAAGGAGGATCCACAGCTGGAGATCTGCTGCTTGCCAGTCCTTCTGAGTGTCCACTGTAATGGCCTGATTTAAGTAAAATGCCAGAAGGTTCCAAAGACCTGGAGCCGGTCTGATGGATTAGATGGGACGTGGGAATGGAGGATGGTGGCGATGTCTTTCTTGATGCTGTTTTGAAAGAGGTCTGCTCGCTTCTGCCATACCTCACCTCCTCAGTCCTGTGGGAGGGAACTGTGTGGCCGCTTCTATTAGGTAACAAATCTACAACCTTCTCAGAAGGTACAATGACGGTCCTTACGCTTTCACTGCAGACACACACTGCTGTGTTTGACTTGGCCACCTCTGGTGGTGACGGAGGCACTTGTATTTCCATCCTGTAGGCCCTGCCGGGCTGCGTCAGTACTGGGGGACTGGCCTGCGGTTTGCTCGTGGAGGAGTCTGGAGGGGCTGTTTCGGGGGGCTGCACCGGGGCGGGAGGGGCGGGTGGCAGCCAGGGGTAGCAGACCAGTGGAGGTTCAGGTATGTTGCGGGCATTGCCGCTGTAGGCTTCGTTGCCCTTCAGGTAGGCATCTTGAGAATACGCCTACATGAAGATGAGAAAAAGGGGTCACTTCAGAGTCATCAAAGGAACACTTGTTTCCATTCTTGCGATGCACTATGTTATTTTACGGTGCCCTGCTCTTGGGTGGCATTCACTAAAGCATGCAGGCAAACACAGTGTAAAGGGTACTCCACAAATTCAGAAAAGGGCTAGTCTCTCAGAAATCAAATAAATTCTAGAATTTGCAAAAAATATAAATTACCATTGCCTATTTTCTCAAAAGACCTGAAACGCACCAAACTCCGCCCCGCCCTCGCCACCGTTAATTAGATACGGACGTCTTGCTTCTAAAAATTTCCCCTTTCAAGTTTTATGATTTTTTTTCCGCAGCAGTTGGCAGGTTAAATGGCTGCCTAATAAATCTCAGCAAAACAAGACTCTGATCTTTTGCCAGAGTGAAGGTGAAAATATTTAAAATCTTCACCAAATACATCTTCACTTTAGGCACTACTGCTATCATAAATAATACACTGAACACTGTCTTGCCAATTAATGATTACTGAGTCCCTAAAAATAATCCATTTTGATAAATTAAATCCTCCAACAGCCAGGAGAAATAGAGAATATGCACATTTAAGAAATTAAGTACACATTAAAGGCGTAAAATATGAAAAAAGGTAATTCATCTTCCTGTACATAATTTATAGTTTTTTATTTTATGGTAATGCAAAATTGTATTGTACAAATTTATTTGGTCTCTTTTACCTGTTATAAGGAGACATTTCTCTATTACTAACAGGCAGGCATGCAGCTCCAATTATTTTTTATCAATTATTCACAAAATTATCTAGCAATGTTTTTTAAAACTTAAAAATAACAAATTAAGTAACAAGACTCTATAAAACAGAGCTAACTGATGTAATTCAGGACTACGTTCGACAGCTGAGACAGTTAGGTGTGGTGTCATATTACATATCCTCCCCTAATCAAAACAAGCTTAATTCAAGACTATCATCACATCCTCTCTTTGCATTAGACAGCTTGCAAAGCTCAAGTGCAGCCACAAACATAACATAACAGCAAAGTACTAGGAGAAGAGAGAGTGTGAGATGCTTAAAAAAATACAGATGCAGATAAATGTTATGTTTTAACACCAGTTATGCCCAGGATACAAAAGAAAACCAAACATAAAAAGAAAAAAATAAAGAAAATAATATATCACAAACACATTCTGCAAATTAGTAAGATTAACACCATGGAGAGATTCCTCTAAGCAAACTTACAGTTTTAATAGATTGGCTTACTACAAATCTCTACAAAACATGATTTATAAAGCAAGGAAATGGCTTCTGTGCAGTTCTTACCAGAGCTGTGACATCCTTTGTAAATTGTAGCTAGCAGAAAATAGGAAAACATAGTAGAAGCTGCTTACTGATATAAAGACAGAATCATGTTGTCATATTGATGCTGGAAAACAGCAACCTAAAAATACATCTATACTGATTCCTCCGGAAGGTACCAAGAGAAGTAAAGGGCAGTGAGGCATAAAGAATAACTTCAGTATCCTTCTGAGCATCTTTTTCTCAGGCTTTTCTCTGGTTCTTATTTGATTTGTCTACCATCCTCGAAAGCAAAATACATCTGGTGACATGCATTCCTAACAGATATTTTCTTCAATATGCACTGCTGTCTGATAATGTGCCACAAAGCTTCCCTTCCACAAGAGCAACATTGCTGCCTCTCATTTCCCCTGAGTTTCTTCCATCTCTGCTTCCAGATGACAAAACGAATGCTCTATTATGCATTTAAAATAGTACAACCTCCTCCTTCCCCTGTAAATCAGAGCATAACCACAAGCTGTCAGCTGACTGCAGCTGCCTTTACACTAGGATTTGGAATGAAAGAATGACTGTTTTATTAAATGGGTTTCCCTCAGAAATTAAGATCTTCCAATGCTGTACCTTTTCTCCTATTTTATTAAGCTTATGAAAATAACTACTGGATGGACATAAAAAAATATTACTTCCAGAGTAATTCTTTTTAACTTATAAAGAATATTATAGAACCTAAACCAGGATGCAGTGAGAAATGAAAGCCCAGTAGCTAAAAGAAAACATGCATGCCATAATATTTCTAAGGTATGAATACAGTCAGTCAAAATATACATTTTGGCTATGTGCCACTGACATAATAAGCTTATCTTTTTAATGCTGACTGTAGTAGCACCAGCGCTGTTCCATGACAGGAAAACTGTGTGTGGACGAGCGGAGTCGCTGGTACAGTATTTCCGGAGCGTGTTTGTGCAATTTTATTAAGCATCACCTGAAAGGGGTGATGTATTCCTTATGCTTGATGACGTAGGGGAAGTTTGGCTGCTGGGCTTCATGACTTCTCAAGACCTCTACGACATTAATGTACATTGTAAAACTTGACGTGAAATTACAAACTTATTTGGCCACGGAACCCATTTTTTTCCCGGGGTTTTAACACGATTAGAACTTCTGCTGGGAAATGCTGTTCTAGAACTAATAATTTAGAGATACCTCCTTTATTCAAATTTGGGGAGGAATATTATCTTTTAATAATAAAAGTATATGACCAGAACTATTAAATACTTGAAAAGGTATTTGACATACTTTGGATATTGCTAAGATTCCTAAATAGTCTATATTCATGGGTCCCCACTTCTGGGTAAAATTATGGCAAAGGGGTCCTTAAATATGCACACGTGGACCGTGCATTAACAGTGGACTGACTAAACAGAATACCTTACACATACAGTACTACTGTCTAATGCAAGCAGATATGGTTGAGATAAAGTATGAATTCATTCAGTAGTAGTACTGAATTTCCTCACATATCCTCTCAGTTCATGGATACTAAAAAAGCTTGTTTGCTTATCTATCTATTTAAAAGTTTCTCATTCTCATAAAGTTTGAGAACCAATACCATTCAATTAACATCCATGGGGAAATCAGCAGTGCTCCAAAGGCCACTGTCGCTTGGTATGTGTTCCAGGTAAGTCATGGGAATAAACTTCTACGGCTATGCTGAGAGGTGCGGTACAGACACAAATTATCTCCAGAATAAGTGTAGGGATGTAAATTAGGAATAGACAATATGACAATTTTAAGGAGTCCCCTTCTCCCAGGATGCCTTTAAGTGTTCCTCTAGAAAACAAACTGCCTGCAGAGGAAAGCTTTAGATGGGGCTTGTGCAAACACTGGGGTGGATTACAACATTCAACTCTTCGAGGAGAACATGGAACCCATTAATAAGGTTTTACACTCTGAAAACAGAATTTTAAACTCCATAACTTGCTCATAGCTGTGACTGTGGTATGCTTTCTCTTGAGTCAGAAAGTACTCACTCTTTCACTGAGACACCATGGTCAGACATTTCAATGTTTTAACTACCCCCTGGGAATCTCTGAATTGTCAATAGGCACCAATTAAACAGTACAAAATATCACTTAAAGTAATTTTTATATAATGATGTCAATTTATATTCTTTTATAATGACATCAAAATCATCCTGTATTAATAAGTTTGCCTGAAATGGTGTGGCCCAGAAATTTTTGAAACCAATGTCATAAGAATTGCATATTTGGCTCATAATAATTTTAATTTTTCCGTTTAAGTCCAAATGGATACTTCACAGTATTGAGTTGGCCAAAAAGTTCATTTGGTTAATGAATATGTTGCTGAATAAAGTTCTTGGTGAAAATGAAAAATGTGTCATTTTTACTTATAACCGAACGAACTTTTTGGCCAAACCAATATATATCCATAAGTTTTGATGGAATTAGACAACACTCAGATTTTTTCCAACTGATTAGCACTTGGGAATTCAATAGGATATGACAAAAAAATCTTTAGCCAATTTTTTTTTCATTAGGCCTTTTATATATCACTCTACATTTTTTCTTGAATTTCCTTTACCCTTGTATTAAAGTTTTATATCTTATAGTAGCTTAGTAGTTTAAAAGTTAGTATTTTAAAATTCAAACCACACCTAATGAAAATGGAATAGTAGCAGCCCTGTGATGCCTACAGATCCAAAATGTTCTTTAAAGGGGGAGGGGGGTGAGGGGAGGTGAGTAAGGAAAGATGCCTCACGGAAGTCTTCATTTGGAATTAGAATTGTAAAGAGCGTTTAAATAAAATGTAATGTTAACAGTCTGGATCTTGACTGTAGGTATAGTGCCTAACAGTAGCCAAATAGTCCTAAAATAATCTTTCAGTTCAGTTTTAGTAGAACTGCATCAAAATCACTATTACCATACCTATTACTATTGCGATAGTATTACTATTACTGTACCATATTTACTGTCTTGTAAACAGGAAAAACAAACAAAAAAGTGCACAATAAATAAGCTAGTAAGATTAAAATTCCTGCCTACCAGTTTGAGTTAACAGGCTGACATGTTAATTTGATACCATTACTTATGATAAAAGCAAAAGTAACTACATATCTGTTTGGATAATTTTAAAATACACGTCAGACATGCCACAGTGGGACATGGGAGAAGCGGATGGTGTGGATATTTTATACCTTTCTAAATTATTTGAAACTTTTCTAACAAGCAAGTACTATTCTTATAATTATTAAAAATACTTTTTTTTTAAATACTTTTTTTAAAAATAGAAGTAACTGCTTCAAACTTGCAAATGAAAGAACCCTCCAGAATTCCTGTTCTTGCTTCCCTACTCTAAAGCAAGATTACCTTGATCCACACGTGACAAATGGATACCTAATTTTAAATAGAATAGTATACTGATTGTGGAACATAATAAATAATTATTTTGAAAGGAACTCTAATAAATCTAAAGAAAAATTTGGGTTAAATGACATTTTTCAATTTACATCGCACATTCATGGAGTGGTAACTAGGGCAATGGACGCAGATCCCAAAGATGAGTTTGCCTAGCAGCTCTGACCCTGACCGGCGGTGTGAATGTAACAGCCAATGACACTCTTCATCTGGACCCAACGACAGTATGGGACTGTGGTTTAGTTTCAAGTACAGCCTACATACAGTCTCAGGCCTACCTGGGTTCAAGTCCTAGTGCTGTCACTTTCTTCCCTGTTACACTAGAAAAGCTGTTTAGCCTGGCTGTTAAAACACAAAGTAGGCTCCAAATACCCTCGTCAAACATCAGACACACCCGAGAATCTCCACAGCCATCAGAACTGATCTACTTAAAACTGAATTTTGAGTCCATGGAGCTAAAGGCTTAATGAAGTCTGCACAGAAAAGAACACCCAGATCTAGCGCTGAGAGCTACCATGGGTCCATTGAGGACATATTTTTTTTCAGTCAGCATCACTGTTTAGGTGACTTGACGGGTGGTGGCTATTTCATCCACTCTCAGTGTCTGAGAGGCAACAAAATCGTTTTGTCTTTTTACAAAATGCAACAGGAAGTGCTTTTTATTTTGTAGTATCACCTTAAAAATATGAACTTGTCTAAGACTATGATCATGGTCTAAAATATTATTATATAAGACCACCAAATGACTCAAATGAATACAGTACTATTGTATTGTTAGTTTAAAATGTATGTCACTGTACATACATTTTACAATGTATGAAAATGTATGTTAGTTTAAAAAATGAGGTTGCCAAGTACAGGAGTACTATTACCAGCACTAGTTTAATAACGTAATAAATAATTCTTAATTTTACTTCATGTTTTTCAACATCATGTCATGGTCTTCTGTGAATTATGAGATTTATTATTATATACCTGTCCTTACATGAGGTAAGTTTTAAACCAAATTAAATTTTCTATGCCACCTCTCAGAGATGAGCTGAATACCTCTAGAACAACTTGATCTTTATGTCACTTGAGGAGCAAACGTTCATGGACACCTGATCCTGCCGTGACCCAGGCAAATATATAAAAACTGAGACAGGCTTTCTCTTGGGTAAATGATGTTTATAGTAGCTGTAAAAATGTTCATGTTTATGTTTTCTTTACAATGAATATTCAACCTCACAGGGACAAATACATCTTTAAAAGCATATATTTTAAGTAACAGATTTAAGACCAACATAAATACTTCTGAAGGCCCCTTATAGAACATTTTCATTCTAGAATCTGTTAGAGAGAAGTATTTCCACATATGGTTTTTCAAATCCCAGATTCTCTTTGTGTTTTATAATAGATTTTAAAAATGCCACTTGTAGATATCCCAGCTAAAAGCATTTGTGTGGAAAAGAAGTTGCTGCATTTCAGTGTCCTTCAGGGAACAACGGAGAGTCTGCATGAACTATATATACTCCTTCAATTTCCTAACAAATTATAGCACACGCAAATGTGAAGGAAGACTGGGTTTAAAAGTGAGGTGTTCTTTTATCATCAAGGATATGGGCTTTTAATTTCTTACGATTAAAATAACTCAACAAGTTTTAAAAATGAATTTTCTGTTACAATATACCAGGACCCTGAGGAACCTGGAAGATCTGTGTGCTCAGGTCACCCCAGTGAACCAACTTCTCCCTGTGTTGCAACACTTTGTATTTTCCCTTTATCCTAAATAAAACACAAGGAGATTAATTAACCTAATTTCCCACTGATCACATCCTCAGAACATGACTCCTTGCACTGTTGCGCCCCTGCATCAACCACACAGCAGGCTAGGATGGTAATTCTGTGCTTGATTCCTTCCCTGGGAATTTATACAGCGCCGGCCATTCTGTGAAATGAGCTGTTCGTTTCACTGTTCTAAACAGTGTCCAACCAGTGCCTTCACCTTGGCAAGCAAAGAGTCTACTGAAGATGAGATATCAGTTCTGTTTCGGAAGTGCCCTCTGTCTCTGAGTCAGGAGAATGAAAGGGTTCAAGGTAAAGTTTGCCCTACCGTGTGGGCATCACCTCCTGGTCCTTTGCATAAGTGGAGCCCTACAGGAGGACCCCCCTATTTATTTTCAGTCTAGTGACTTCACTGCCTTCCGTGGTTATGTCTGTTGTTCTCTCACTGTGCTGAATGATCAGGGGAGGACTCTACAACTAGTGCTACTTGACTAAGAAAACCACCACAGATGGTTACAACTTCCTTGTTGAGACACTCACCCCAGCAGAACTGTGCACTTAAGAAGGGTAATAACCTGTTGTCAGTAAACATGCCATTTTGAAATAAAATCAGTATGTCTTGAAAACATAAGGTTGATCTCCATGGATTTCGGTTAATTATATTTTATGTGTAAGTGAATAAACTGAATAACTAGGATTGGCTTTAGTGATTTTTTTGTAACAAAAATGTTTACAGAAGATTATTTAGGACTTTTGTTGGGCTAAGTTCAAATGAACACCTTACAAATGAAAAACATTCCGACTTCCATTCCTACCACAAGGATTCCATCAGTTCTGAGTAAGAAAACAACAGCGACAACAGCTATTCACTAAAAGGAATTAAAAAAAAACAAACAAACAACAAACTTCAGCAGCCACTGCTATTTCCTAGCTCTAATTGTTTTACTCTGCTGAACTACAGAATCAATTGAGGAAAAGTATTATTTTCCTGAATGAAATTTATTTTATCATCTTTTTACCCTCAGCAATATCTAAGCTTAATGAAGGAGTTAAGTACTCCAGTTAATTTGTTTTCTTTCTCAAGAGGAGAAAGATATTTTAAGATAAATGCTAAAGATTTTCAACTATATAGTTTCACTCCCTCTCTAAGATGCTAACATATTTTTCCCTTAAGGTGTAGACTCTATTCATTGTGAACATTATTTCTAATGGAATGAATGGATACTGTTAAGAAAACTGCTCGGTAAGTAATTTACAGACAGTAATGCTTATTGGAAAATTAATAAATGCCTTTCATAAAATTTCTGACCTCATAGTTTAAAAAAAAAAAAATCTAATTCCTGGGGATATGTACTTGCAGCCTGAGGTTTGGCTTTTGGTTGAAGGAGTATCTAGAATGCAACATTTGGGCAAACAAACTCTTTAGGAATCTCATTCCAAATGACAACAATAAGAGTTTACTGTGGAATCAATAAAATATTCTCATGTTGTTTAATTGTAAAAAATGGACAATAGTCTCTCTCTCCCCTTTTTCTGTTTTTTTGGTAAAATGTAGAGAAAAACAGAGCGTTTGAGTTTTTTTCCCTAGAATCTTTTAAAAAAAGTTTAATCCACCTCCATCTTTAAAGACTTTTTATTAACATTCATGACTATAAAACAATCCACATATTTGAATAAATAAAACTCACCACTTGGAGAATGTCTTCATCTTTCGGCATAACACTAAGTTCCAATGTGGTATCGCTGAAATTGAATAGATACATACTATTTTAGGGGAGGCAGAAGTATACAAGAAAGACATAAAGGAAAAAGAGTTAACTCACAAGTATTTTTTAAATTGCTTACGAGTTTAATATGGGGGTTTAAAAAATCTTTACATTTCAAATTCGAATCATTAAAATGAAAAGAAGTCATTTATATATATAGGCTAATTATGTACAAAAGAGGGCACCCTGCCGTGTGTTTGAGCTATTCATAATCAGTCATGTGTTCTTTATAACATGTTTCTAATTTAGAAACATGAAGTATATTACTTATATTGAATACTCCTGGAACAAAACTCATCAATATATAATTGTGTATTATTTTCTTTCAGGTCACAGAACAAATTACAAATTTTACCACAAATTCTCTGTTTATCAAGTTAAAAATACATTAACATAAAAATAATCAGAGAACCCTCAAATTTAACACTTTAAGCAATATTAAACATCCTAATTTTGAAATATTCCCTCTTGGCCTCAAAGGGGAAGGAAATCAGAGTTCACCATCACAACCATCAAAATGACTCCTTATTTTTTAAAAACCATATAGCATCTCAACAATTTACTTTCTTCTCCGTGATTTAATTTTAGAGCCTTTACAGGAATAGCTCAAAGTCTCATTTTATTTTGGTACTGTAAGTGTCCTGTTAAAAATAATAGAGACGTTTCTCTAGGTTTAAAACAGTTCAAAGGGATAAATTATACCGAGTCCTGTGATCTGGAATTACACTTAGATACGGCAAGGAGAGCAGTGCTATCCCCAGCAAGTGCTTCAGTATCTACCCTAACAATATCAGATAGATTTTCCCCCAATACAATCAAGAGATTAAGAAACAAACAACAACAAAAACAAAAAACCCCAAATCTAATAATTTACTGGTGTCTCTATTTGAACCCTTATTTTTAGGTTCATAAATGCTGAGAGAATAGTAAAACAATTAGAACCACAGGTTCAAATAAATTCTACGAAGAAAATATGTAGGTACTTGTATTTCAACATTTAGAGTTGGTAGAAAATACATACTGATGCTTAGATAAATTCTTCTGCAAGGATACATTTTTACATTAATACACTGCAGAATCTCAATGGCTTTGTGCTGCATTAATCCATTTGCTACCAACTGCAGACAAAAGGAACACAATTTTTTAAAAGAAAAATAAGATCATGAAAAAACAGTATTTATTTTTCAAATTGCTTTATTGGTTGAAAAATTAAGACTGTCATTCCAAAGTGTTATTATTATTCTGAAAGACGAACTGCACCAGTAACAAAAAAAACAAACAAAAAAAATTAATGTGGATTTTGAGGAAAACAAAGATTAAGTTATGGTTGTTTGGAAAAATAGTACTTTTAAAGAAGACATGTTAACAAATACACTAAAAAACCCTTAAATTACAGGCTGACAAAACATACTGGTATATTTATCATGATCTAAATTATTTTCAGTAAAAGAAAATTTGGGTGGATCTCTCCACTGCCTCCGAGGAGGCTTTCAATTCTTCACCAGTGCCCAGGTCTCCTCAATATTTAAGATCAAATAGGGCTCACTGTCAGGAACACCTAGAATCCAACAGTAAGGAGAATACTCTGAGATCAGTAAATCGTGATCACATCACCGAACTGTAAAAGTGACAACATATTAGGGCATTCACGTACATAAGTTAGATTATAGCATGAACAGCTTTAGACATGGTTAGAGGAGCCTGATAGAATTCTTCAGAAAATAATGAACCTCAATTTAATTATAGACAGGTGAGTATGGCTAATATAAAGCAACAGATCATCCAAAAGTTACTGTATTTGAATCTGGGAAGAAGCTCTTGTGGTGATGAGCTGGAAATCGGATCCCAGAGTCATGGCTTATTCTTGACAGATATTTAATACAGCAACCTCTTTGGCTTTCGATTTCTTTATTTGTAATTAAAAAAAAAAATTCTAGGTGTGTGATAGAGAGAAAGAGTAGGACTAAATTATCTTTGCAATCAGTCGCTCTATAAATATTTATTTACCTTTAGAACTCAAAATCCTATTCTGTAGAATGTAGGCAAACAAACGGATTAAAAGACGATTTCTTGCTGTCTTTGTTAAAACAAATGAATTTGAGCCAAGAATATCATTCAGTGAGCTATTTAAGATAAGTTATCCTTAGTGGTTTTAAAATAAATTATATATGCATTTATATATATTTATTATAAACAAATTAGAAATTTGATTATCACTTCAAATAAAAGTAGGAAACTTAATGGTAAATCTAAAACATATGCCTCTCGGGCTCTAAAGGATTTTAATTACAAATCTGATAAATTTGCCAAAACAAAGCCACCAAATAAGCCATCCTCAGATAGTTTGTTCTTGGCAACTTTCAAATGCATTTTCCACTTTAAGGGAAAGTTTCATATTTCCACATCACATCAATTTCTTATAGGAATATAATATTGTATTAAATCTACTAGCTTCAGTGATTTATAAAACCCATCTCTGGCCAAAATTAATCCTATTTCAAGACTCTTACCTGTTCTGGATTAAAGCAATTACTTGGGAATAGGTCTTTCCAATAACACTTTCTCCATTGACTTTTATAATTCGATCACCTTCAAAGAGAAATTAAATAACACATGAGGAATTCCTTTAAAAAGTCACTTGTGAGTACTTTTGAAATACTTCTTGAGTAATATATTATTTTTAATATATCCTTACTTGTTTTTTAAAGTGTCTTTTTACAAAAATGAACCTAACTTTTAATATATCTAGCTACTTATGAAATATAACTATATTTTAAATAAGAGTCCAGCCATCGATGAATTTAGAAACCTCAAAAAGTATAATCACCAAGTGACCACAACTATACTATTTATGCCCCTATCATTTGTTTTCTGAGTTGTAAAACTACTATTTATTCCTCCGTTTACCCTGTCATTACTAATAGAGAAACATTGTTTAACAGCCTTAGACAATTATTTTTGTTATCTCAGTGGTCTCTAATTTTAGTCCAACTGATTTTCTTTGTCGTATTCTCTCAGTCTATTTAGTTTATTGATTAGTGCTACATTGCAGAACTTAAACATGGGTATGGACATGGTTTTGACTTTATATATATTAACTTGTTCTTCATTTTAATGGGGAAAAGGATGTTTGGTTACTCAGAAAAATTCAGTGGAGCAGAAAGGAAAATAATGAGAGAAAGGACAGAGGAAAGAGGAAAACAGGAAAAAATGTATTTTTTGTGGGCTTTGCACAGTCCCTCAACTTCATCCTCCCAACCTTGGGAAGCTTAGAATATGAGAGATGATACATTCTAGGTAATAGAATCCTATATGTTCACTGATGTACATATTATATATACTAATGATATTGAAATTAGGCTTACTTTAACTATGACAAAAAAGATAATTAATAAGTTAACAATGCATCCTAATAAACCTTACCAGTGACACCCACTACTTATATTTGTAGCTGCAAAGATAACATTTTATTCAAAAGGCAGTAAAAGAGTTTTTCACTAATTCCCATTTTAAATTATTTCATGTTTAGAAACAAGAGAAAAGGGTAACTATTTTAGTGTGTGCATTAATCTAAACTAAATCCTACTTAGTTTTTTTAATTAACATCACAAGTCACAGAATATTTCAGGACAAACAGCTACCAGACCACACCCACTGACAGCTGCAGATGGGGCTGGGCTTGCATCGCACTGGAGACTTAAACTACTCTTTGTGGTGGACGAGTTCATTCACCTCTAGCAGGCCAGGCTCTTCCAGAACTTGGAGCTCCAAGATTATTGCATTTATTTCAACGAATATCTCCTTCATTTGCTATTTTATTAACCTTTGTCAAAATTAAATGTAGGCAAAATAGGTTAAGAGGGCCTCTGAGGGTCCATTATCTGAGTGGTAACTAAAAGTGTCCACAATATATCAATTACGGTATTTCTGCCCACCCATCCATTTGGGTATCAAAAAACATATAACTAACTAGGTCTGAAAAACAGTAATAACTGATATGAAGAAAAAGGAAGAAACATACAGTAGGAGACAGAAGGAAAAATATGGAAAATGAAATATGGAAAAAATGAAGTAGAAAAGAAATTAAAAGGTAGGTTTAAGTAAGAATATCAGCACCTGTGCACAATCCAGCTTCAAAAGCAGGTCCTCCCTCTTTAACCTGTTTGACAAAGATGGTATCCATGGGTTCCAAGCGGTTTCTTTGTTTTCCTGTGAGAAAGAAAAGATCCAAGGCATAATTTTACCTCACAATATTTTCTTAAAATAGCAAAATAAAAAATGATATTTAATTGAGACAGTGAAGCAAAGATTTTTTAAATGAAGTGTTAAACACATATCCTAAATCTGGATGCTAAAGTCATCATTAAGAGGGTTTCAAGAACTCAAACATTCATTTTTCTTCTTCCATAACACAACCACCACGATAGCAATGATTTCCATTTACTGGAAACATTCTGTATGTAAATTATTGCACTAAATATTACACATACCTGAGAGCTAATTTCCATAACAAGTAAGTATTACTACCGCCATGGAATGAAAGAGGACACCCAGGCTCAGAGAGACTAAGTAAATTCTCTGAAGGTCACACAGCTAGATCACACAGGCGGCATTCAACTCTACTGCTTTTTAACACTGCATGGTGTTAAGCGCTAAGTCATAATCCTAAATAAGACAGTCCTTTCCCTTCAGGAACTCTGCAGGGAGAAAGGCATATGAACAAAGAATGGTACTATGGTATTAAGAAACAGAGACAGATACAACAACATACAGTCATGGCGATGAGGAATACGTGATCAAATCTGAAAGTCAGTACTTCACAAACTGCTATCCATGGATCGCCTGCATTAACAGCTCAGGGGTTTGACAAAAATCACTGTTTCGGGGTCCAATCAGAAATCTGCTTTGTCAGGAAGTTTCCCAGATGATCCTTCTACACACTAACATTGGAGAACAACTGACAGTTTCAATACATAGAAGTCAAAGAAAGAGCCACAGGTGAGAGGACATTTAAACTAAGTGACAAGCACCAAGGTAAGTACTGAGAGGGGACAAACAGGTAGACAGTGGTTCTCAAAGTGTGATCCCCAGGCCAGCAGCATTAACACAACCAGGGAATGTGCTGGAAATGCAAATTAACGGACCCACCACACCAGATCTACTGAATCAGAAACCCTCACGTGACCGTGATGCATACTCAAGATGGAAAATCAATGAACCAGAAGACACAGCCCTGACCCGTAAAGAAGACTATAACTGAGAAAATAAGGCATATATATGTGTGGAGTACTTTAACCATACTTGTTAGACTGTGGCACTGGGCAGAATATGACTGCCAAATATAAAGAAACCATAATTACTGTCATATAAAACCGAAATTTTATCCAGGTATATCACAAAGGTGGCTCAAAAGAAGTAGAAACCAATAAAGGAACATCTATCAGCAACTCCCCTTACATATTTAGCTATTTACTCTGAAAGAAATCCTCTAAAAGTAGTGAATGGCTAACTCTCCTTAAAATGCAACAGGGCACAGAGGAAAACTGCTTATGTTTTAGACACCAGGAGACAGGGATCCAAATCCTTGCTTTGCCACTGGATAGTCCAGTTGCAGGTAAGTAAACGTTTTTACTTAAAAGAAATGATTGTTTTTTCTTTTACAGTACAGAGACACGTTTTTGCATTCTTGAAGGGTTTCTATGAAGACTCAAGAAGATAACATGTAAAAGCGCTCAGCATAGCTTGTAATTGGAGCAATTCCTCGGTAAATGTGTTATTTCCACTCTCCATGGTGCTTAGATGAAGACTAGTCTCATATTCTTACGTTTTCAAGAATGAAAAATTTGAAAGGTTATAAAAATATACCTGCAAAGTATCTATCATCCAATTTTCAAAAATATAAATATATATCAGATCTCTTCCCAAGGAAACTCTATACAGCTCTCTAAGTTCAGAAGACGTGAAAATATTATAAATCCTTTGGTCACTTCTGATTGGCTATGACAGACAGCCCTGACTGCTTTCTCCATGAGGTTTTGGAGGAAACAGAGAACTAATGCTAGTTAAATCCCTATTGTAAGGAAGAATGTCCTCATTCTTAAGAGATGTTTGCCGAAATACTTAGGGACTAATTGTAACCTTACATTATCATATTTTATTATTATATTATTACATTTCCAGTATTATGATAATGATATCTACAACTTAATTTTCAAATGGCTTGAGAGAAAAAAATAAGCCAAGATAGCCAAACACCCAGACACATGTATGGATGGACAGATAAAGCAAATATATATTCAACATTAAGTTAATTGTTGAATCCAGATGGACAAGGTAATTGCTGTACTTTGAAAATTATAATACAAAGTTTGGGAAAACTTTCTGTATGTGCCAGGCTTTATTTTTCTTCACAGAACTTGTCATCCACTACTTAAAGTTACATGTTTATTTGCTCTCATGCTGGTTGTTTGCCTCTTCCACTAAAATGAAAAGCAGGGATTTCTGTCACGTTCACTGATGCTCACGGCACCCAGAACAATGCCTGGCACACAACAGGCATTCGATAAAGCATTGCTCACTAAATGAACAAAGTTATTATTTAATTCTTACATCAAGCTTTCAAGAAAGGCATTGTGATTTTAATACTGGCACTGTACTGAGGAGGAAGCAGACTAAGTAACTTACGAAGAGGCAGAGTAGGGATTTGAATCCAGATCCAAATCCAAACATGGTGTTCCCTCATGCTTCAAATGTAACTGAACTACTTATTCAGTTGTCAAGCTTTGCCAAATACAAGTAGACAGTCCACTTACAACTAGTTTGAAAGGGAAAAGAAGGTTTCTTTCAGTATAAGTCACTTAAAATGCAAATACTTCATGCCAGTCCAGCTGGTAATCAGGCTAGGTCCTTAGGTAGCCAACTCAACATTTACAACAGCTGGTATTTAAGGAAAACCATCTATTTTTTCTAGGCTAGAGATCTGAAGGTTTAATAAGTTTTGCTGTGCCAAGTCACTGCTTTCAGGGAAAGATTTACATAATTAAAGAGAGGACACTTTTTTTTAAATTAATGTCCTCTAGTCCACTATGCCCCAAAGGTGATTATACCCTACTTATATTTAAAAATACAAAATGTAAATGAGCATTAATGAATTCTACAAAATAATAAAGAGCTGGCTGGGTAGCAATGTAGTGACTTCTGAAAGTTCTGATAGGCACTTTCACTCACACAGAATAAATGTAGTCCAAAATAATTTGGGTTTGATTTCTATAAAGGAAATACTAACTTTGCAATGACTACCATTACAAAATCAGAGAGACTTTGCCACAAATTGACAAATCCTTCAATACACTATGCCTGAAAATACATGAAGATGGAATAGACTAAAAGAAGGGCCAGTCTTACAGCAAGCACTACCACATCTGCTGAGAGCTGTACTTTGATTCTTCTTGTTCACTTTCCTTTCTGGACTCTCTCCAAAATTCTGACTTGCTATTACTACTGTAGATTTTAACCAATCCCTTCTGGACAATAGAAAAATTTCCCATAGGTGTCCTTTAATTACAGGCAGGTTTAACTAAGAAATATCCCTCTCTTCAATTTCCATATTCCTTGACTCTAAATCTTGTGTTAAACACGTGGTTCAATAATTTTAAGAGTGCCATGTCTTTAATATATGCTCTCTGCAATTCCACTGGAACTGGAAATCACAAGCATCAAATTTAAAGTGTGTGTTATTCAATCTCTTACGTCTTTAGTTTTTTAAAGTTGGTTTCTAGATATGCAAAACAAAAAGTCCCATCCCGAATTGTAATTAATCAGGAAAAAGTATTCCTTGCTTCCCTGTAGGATCATTTGGCAGAGCCAGGTGGCTTCCCTGGCAACTCTTAGTAAAAAGCCTCTTTCAATTCTACATGTGTATTTTATAATTTCTCAATTTTTTGAGAACACATAGGATGTGTTTCAAAGAACTGCTACAGACCTTATTCAAGTGTTATTTCCTTGACCTTATCAAAAGAAAAGGGAAATGTGTCTTTCTAGCACACACATGTAATTAAATCTTTCTGTATTTGAGAAAAGGAAGTAAGAAGACAATGACCTTACATGAATGAGAATGGCTAAAATGAGCAGGTACTGAAAAAGTCCCACTTTATGCTATTTAACATACAATTAGTAAAGACTTAAATAAGAAGCTATAAAAAGCATACATGAATTTGCCTGAAGTTGAATGTTACACTTTGAAATCAGAGAGAATGCACATACTTTTACATTATAGTAAATATAATCAGTTGGGGAAAAATAACTCAACTAAAAGAAATAATAATATATAGGTAGTAGCTGCCATCCAAATACTGGATGAACATCCAGGTGGATATGATTTTTATTCTCCATACCTAGTATAAGGCAGTGGTTAACAGCTTGAGCCGTACGACCAGATTACCTGGTTTAAAATCCCAGCTCTACCACTCACTTTCCAAGTAAGGTTACTAGATTTTGCAAAAATGACTGTCTATGAGAAATTCAAATTTAATTGGGCATCCTGTAGTTTATCTGGCAACCCTATCCCCAAGTGATGTTAGACAAATGATTTATTTGTACCCCAGTTAACTCATCTGAAAAATGAGGATGATGACAATTTATTTTTACCTGGCAAGGCTATTGTGAGGATTAGAGAGAGAATCCAGTAAAATACTTATATGATGCCTAATACAAGTAGGTATTTAATCAATGTTATTACTATGCTAATCTGATGATAAAGCTTTAGAAAGTTTACATAGAGATCAGGGATGATTGAGGCCAGGGGACATGGCACTTGTCACACTGCTCGTGCTTGATTCAATACTGGTCCAAAAAGTAACAATACAGACTCAACTGGCATATTGAGGGGAGTTGAAGAGTACAAACCGAAGAACACTGAAGAAAAGAAGGAAGAAGGAAGAGAGACTCTGTACTAACATATTTCCAGTAACTCTGACACGGACTACTCACCTGTCTTCAAAGAGACTGGCATCTAAAAGCCAGAGTGCTCTAATGACCCTCTTCTTTGGAGAATGCTAAAATCCAAATCACTTGCAACATTTAAATTGTTTCAAAATTTGAAATATGAAGTATACAAAGCAAGCAGCCTAAAGCAAATAGATTATTTTCAGAAGTAATATGCTTAGAACTATACCAGTTAGAAACAAGACACAGAGAATGAAGGTACACAGAGAAATAATACGTATAGATCAGGGAATCCTATAGTTAGTTCTAGGGACAAGAGAAATATATTTCTTATCAGAGTTAAAAAAAAAAAATTATACTTTAAACAAAGAAATACCATCTTACATTTTAACCAAAAGCAAAGCAGCAGAAAATAATGGCTATCACTCAGATTGAGATTTTTAAAAATTTTTCCTTCTCTCTCACAGTTCTCATAGATGCTACCGAACAATTTTTTTAATGGAACCAAATCTGTTTTTATAATGACAGTTTTTTAAAGTATTCTTTTTACTGATTTCTTTGTTGTAAAAAGAAAAAAAGACAAAAACAAAGAAACCCTCTATCTATCTCTACACTAGAAAAGGCTGTTGAAATTAAACTGTGCTTCATATGAAAGTTAAAGTTAGATAAGCCTTGGAAGACGTGTGCTCTCCACAAAGGCAGAAAGCTATAGAGGTCACATAATGGAGTACTAAAGCTCCAGGCAGTAATTATTTAAAGAAAATCAATTAAGTAGCTTATTGAAATTAATATCTATTTTTCAGACCCAAAATAATTGAAACCACAATGTAGATTGAGACAGACAGATATCAAAGTTAAATCTGAATAATAAAAAATGATCTTTGTTTCTCTTTGCTGGGTCACAGATTGACACAGAAAAAACAGGGCATGGAGAAGCACTTACTGAGCAAAAGTTAGGAATTATGGATCTATTAAGGCAAAAAACAAACAGAGGGAGTGATAAATAGCAAATTCAGGCTAGTAGTTACCTCTGGGGGAAGAGAATAGAAAAGGAGTGGTATGGAAGGGCCTTAACCATATTTATAATCATTTATGTCTTAGTGAGAGAGAAAGAGAGAGAGAAATGGGGGGGGGGGGTGTTAAAATGCTAAGATGACAAGGACAGGTGGCCAGCATTTGGAAGTCACATTCCTTCCCTTTATTTTCTGTTTGCCTGAAATATTTCATAGCTGTTTTTTTTTTTCATTGTTGAAAACAGTCTTCTAAAAAAAAGAAAGAAAAGAAAAGAAAACAGGCTTCTAATTTTTATTTTAGGGGTTTGGTTTGCTAACGGCATACAAAACTATCTTAAGAGCCTAAGAGAGACATTGTCTCACATCAAAAACCCGTATGTATCATATGATAAATAGTGATACATATGCAAGAGAACATACACTACATGAAAATCTCTGGCACACAGAACAGTGTCTGGCATATAGTGGATGCTCTATAAATATTACTGTTGATTGATTCAAATTAAAGTCCTAGTAAATGCCAATAGCAAGACTGCCCAAAACCAACTTGGAGACATGTTTCAGGAACAAAGCTCTTATTGTACTGCAACTGATCTGCAGGATTTCCCTGAAATAGAAGGAAAATACTGCCACTTAATAGTAATTTGAGTACAATACCACTAGGTGGCAGACATGAACCAAAATTTTCTGGTGTTATAAACCACCTAGGCAAGAAAGACTCTGGAGGATGTTATTCATTCAACAAATATTTAGTGAGCTTGGACAACGTGCCAGGAGCTGATCACTCTACAACGAACAAAACAGTCCTGGGATCTGTTTTCTGGAGTATCTGAAGTTTATGCAGCATCGTTTTTTTCTCTCTCTAAAAGTTTCAGGAATTTCACAAAGTATGTATCACGTGTGGATTCAGAGCCCTGTTATTCCAGTTGTGCTAGATTTTACGTTCTCTGCAAACCTGGAAAAATGTGTTGCAGTGCGCTAACCACGGGCAACTATCTTTCCATGTCTGACCTTACCACTGCCCGACCCCATAACTGATTAAACCTGCCCCTCATCTTTCTCCAAACCCTTTAGTCCTCTCTGGTCTTCAAGACTATCAGTCTCCCTCAGAAATCACTCTTTCTTATAAGTTTACCCACAGATCAATATTACAACCAAATTCACCAGCAACCTCAACTTCCTTTCCCCCTTGACCTTTCAAAGCATTCCACTTGCCGATGTCCAGCTATGGACAATTCCAACCAGACCCTCCCTCTGCTCTTGTTCTTGGCCTGCAATGTCAACTGAGTAAAACTTCATGACCCACTGATTTAGAGTTTCCAAGTTCAGCTAAGTGCTTGACATTACTCACTAAAGTCTCTTGCTTGTATTTTAATCCCCGTTCCCTCAAGGCTGCTGTTTCAAACTTCTAATATCCCTCTTGGACTTGTTCTGCCATCTTGATTTGCTCACACTATTTGGATAACCTTATCTCTTACTTCACTGTATTTCAACTGCTGAATCCTCATTTTTTTCTTTTTTAAAATCTTTGTCTATCCTTACTTCCCTTCGTTCTATCTCAGGTGAGGATTTAGTTACCAGCTTTCTTCAGGACCTTGTTCCCCAAATGGTCTCTTCTCAAGTGTAAAACCAATCTCTCTTCTTCTCTCCAGATCTCACAACACACAAAAGCTTCCCAAACTTAAGAGAACAACAAAACTTCTCCCTACCCTGCCACACAGCTTTCACCTCTCATTCCCCATCCTTTCATTTTCATACTTCTTGAAGAATAGTCTATACTCACCTACCCTAATTTCTTTACTTCTAATTCAGGGTTTCTCAGACGTTGACAAGTACCCCGTGGGGGACAGCACGCATCCCCCCTCCCCACCATTCCCTGTTCTAATTTATGTCACAGCCCACTGACGCACCGGATCCACTCTGCCCACCACACTGAAACTATTCTTGGTAACTTTACCAATTTGCTACTTGTCAGGTCAGGTCCAACAGTATCTTTTTTTCAATATTTATTTATTTGGCCACGCCGGGTCTTAGTTGTAGCATGCGGGATCTAGTTCCCAGAGCAGGGATCGAATCCAGGCCCCCTGCATTGGGAGTGCAGGGTCTTAACCACTGGACCACCAGGGAACTCCCCCAACAGTATCTTTTTAGTCTCCACCCTAATGAATTCTCTAGGACAAATGCAAGTTACCCACCCTCCCCTAAAAATGATCACCCCTTAATTAGCAAGCCATCAACTCCTCCTGGTTGTCCTTATACCTTCCAAAATTTATTTTCAGATTTCCTTTCTGATTCTCCTTTCTCTGACCAGCTCTTAGATGTTGTCTTTCCTAGGGTTCTGTCTTTACGCTGTGTGTCTTCATGCTCTCTGTGTATGATTTTATTGATGCCTAGGGCTTAGTTATAGCATATATAATGATGACTTCCAAATTTATTTTCAACCCTACCTCTCCCTATGAGCTCCATACCTAAATTTTCAACTAGGTACTGAACATTCTACCAGCATCAGAAATGTAACTTATCCCAAACTGAACTCACTTCCCCAGGGGAATGAGGTGGGTGTGTTTCCTTTCTGTATCCCTCAGTCAATGGCACTTCCATCCATCCACTCATTCATGCCAGAAAAGCCAAGCATAATCCTCCACAAGTCATCTTTAACTGTTGACATACAATCTACCCCATGTCCTACTACCAAATCTGGGCAAATACAACTTCTAAATACCTCCGAAATCTGTTCTCGAATGCTGTTTTTTTCCTTTGTCCTGATAAAATTCTATTCAGCACAAAGCACACCCCATCTGAGAAACCCTTCCCTGGTGGTTAGATGACTTGCCATGCTGTGATCCTGCCACAGTTGTGCAGACCTCTGTTTCTGCACTTATGTAATTATTTTACACCTTCATCTTCCACCATCCTATATAAAGATTCATTAAATGTATATAGGCCAGGAACTGTTCTGGGTTTAAAGAAAAAAAGTAATAAAATAAAGTTGGGAATTTCCTGGTGGTCCAGGGGTTAGGGCTCTGCGCTCCCACTGCAGGGGGCACGGGTTCAATTCCCAGTCGGGGACTAAGATCCCACATGCCACGTGGCCATAAATACATACATACAAATTATTTTTAAAATTAAAAAAAATAAAAATAAGGTTCCTGCTTGACCATCCAACTGAGGCAGAAAAATGTTCAATGAGAAAAAAGTAGCATAAGAGATGGTAAAAAGTGTGACAGAGAATAATAAGCAGAGTGAGAAGGGAAGGGAGAGGGAGAGACAGGGATGTGATACTATTTTTAGGAAATGGTCAGGGAAGTCCTCTCTAGCAGGTGACATCTGAATCACTATCTAAAGGAAATGAGATTAGAGGCTATATTGCTCCCTTCCCAGCAATTAGTTTAGTGACTGGCTTTTGGAAGTGACTCAACAAATGTCTGCTAAGAGAATGAATAAACAACAGGAAATATATTTCTAGACTTAACGCATTTAGCATTCATACGCAAATACTTCTATTGCAGTTCTACACCAGAGATGAAAAATTATCTGTTAAATTTTGAAAGCAGGGACCATCACAATTAAATTCACTTTTTATTAACTGGATCTACGAACCATGTATTTTGAGTATAGACTAACTGGAGAGCAATCAGGAAGAAAATGGGCCTATTCAGCTAAGTGGTGTCTGTGATCAAAGTCTTAAGTTACGGAGCAGCTAAGAAAAGACAGCTCAAAATCACGTAATTACAGGTCATCTCTGGAGCAAGAGTTTCTATAGAGAAGTGATTTCTAGGACAGTCTAGAACATTAATACTCCAAACAGGTACTTTCCTGGACTTTCACCTTTACAGCCCTATTGTCCAGTATCTCCAATTAGTTCTCTAAAATCCTAGATCGCCTATTTCCTAAAGGTTTTAGAACCATTAAAGAGATTATTTAATAGCCTTTACCCTCTTGACTGCCAAACTACCTTCATGCAATGTCTTACAAAGCCTGAAAATCTACTCCAAAAATTGGATTTCTGACAATACTTACTTTAATGCAATCAAATTCCCTTCATTTTAGATTACTGTAAGTATGATTTCCTGGGACCTTTAGAGTGAAGTTAGATTTTTTTTTTAAAACCTCTCATCTAACTTGACCAGCGTACCAGTTTATTTTACAAATTCCTACTAAGGTCCAGGATTACCGTGTTTTTGTTATTAGTGTTCCAGCTTACACACTTAGCAACTGTGTGAAATAAGATTTCTAAATTTAAAAAGTGCCACCGAGACTTTGTGTTAAAGGGGGACTGATAGGAGAAAGGTGAAAGAAAAATAGGAAGGAAGTAGAGAGACAATAGTTCCTCAACAGCTGAGGTCAGATACTAACATGCTGACTTTTGCAGCTTTGGGAACAGTCATTTGGGAATAGTACCAAGTGAAGGTGGTACTAGGGTGGTACCCCCCCTTTATTCAATACATTTACTCAACAAACATTTGTGCTCCTACTATGTACCACGCACTTAGTAGGCACTGAAAATTCAACAATGAAAGACAGTGTCCACCCTTAATGATCTTTGTTCTTAAAGTAACACATAAAAACATTTTTTAATAAACATAGTGACTAGTTTGGGTATGTAGGAAAATTTTACTTCGAACATTCTAACGTCCAATTCTTGATAAAAGATAGAATCCCCCTTCTTATTTTTCTATTTTCCGTTATCAGATCTGTATTACTATCATCACCTCCCAGGGAGGTATATTCCTAGGAAGTAGAAAGTTTTCACTTGTTTACTACAATCACTCAGATTAACTGTGTCCAAAATAAGAGTAGGGATTTTCCAGGAGAGAATCAGGGAAAGAGCCTACCTGCATCTTTCACTAGCTGCGAAACAGCAATCTACTCCATCTTGTACAAAATATACTTTCAAACATTTGGAAACTATTGAACATATTGAAAGCTATCACTTTCTCCCCCGTGTGTATATTTCTATATCTATCTATCTATCTATCTATCTATGTCCTTGTCATCATTGTCCTTTACATCTGGTGCTCCACAGTGTTTTGCTTTGTCCTATTTACTCAGAAGACCCTAGAGCCCTCCTTTCCTGTGTTTCCTACCTGTCAAATGAAGAGAAACAAAATAAATATATTGAGTTAACCTGTTGCTAGCAACATATAATATAAAAATCACTTATTATCTTTGTGTGTGTACACATGTATGTAAGTTTATACATGTGTGTATATATTTTTAAAGTAAGAAACATTGCCCATAATAGCAAACTACAAATAACTTGATAATTTTATTATAACTATGTTGATAGAATAAAGTTATTTTAATAAGACAAATACATGGGCAGCAAACATTCACTGAAGTATCCATATATTAGCAAAGTGAGTGAGTACAGGGAATACATCACTTACATTTGCGCCATAGCGTATATGCATACGAAGTCCAGCTACTAGAAAACTACCTCCCAGGACTTCCCTGGCTGTCCAGTGGTTAAGACTCCACGCTTCCACTGCAGGGGGCGTGGGTTCAATCCCCGGTAGGGGAACTAAGATCCCACATGCCACACGGTGTGGCCAAAAAAACAACAAAGAACAAAAAAAGAAAATTACCTCCCAAAAGACTACTAATATCATATGTTCAGGTTAGAACTTCCATCTTAAGGGCTTCTGCACTCAGCAGGCAGAGGAAAAAACCCAAGTCTTGTCCAGTTAGGAATCTGTTAGGAGACTTTCCCCAAACTGAAGAGTAAGGGTAACTGGAAAGAATGTTCCCACCAGCCCAGAGGCTACGTCAGTGCTAACTAAGCAGAGTAGGGGGTAAAGGAAGGGAAACTGATCTCTAAGAAGTAGCTAGAGGCCAAACTTCACATAGATTTATAGGCTAAATCAAGTAATAGCCTGGATCTGGATAAAGCAAACAACAATCTTTTATCCTAGATCTCAAA
Organism: Balaenoptera ricei; assembly: GCF_028023285.1. Classification (NCBI taxonomy): domain Eukaryota; kingdom Metazoa; phylum Chordata; class Mammalia; order Artiodactyla; family Balaenopteridae; genus Balaenoptera; species Balaenoptera ricei. The sequence continues at coordinate 11,513,752 of NC_082640.1, read as the reverse complement.
AAATCTTCAGTAATGATATTTGAAGGTCAATAAACACAAAATAGTCAAACATCCACAAATAATAATAATAACAGCAACAACAACAACAACAAAAAACTCCAAAAACACAACACCCTCTGAGCTAGAGCCACCAGGAAAAAAAAGAGAGAAAGAGACCCACAAAGGCTTCTGATAATGGAATCACTAGACAGACATTATGAAACAACTCTGCTTATCATATCTGAAGAAGTTTTTAAAATAAGCCTAAAAATGGTAAAGAGGAAACTATAGGAAGTGATCAAGCATATTCGGTGCACTACCTTAAAGAACTTCTAATAATTAAAATTTAAAATGCAAACAGCTATAAAGAAAATTATTGAATATACATAGGGAGAAATTACCTGGAATGCAGACACACACACACACACACACACACACACACACACAGAAGAAACAGAAAATTTAGGAGCCATGGTGGGTAGAGTAAGAAAATCTAACTTATGTTTAATTGGAGCCCCAGAAGAAGAGAGCATTGGGTTACAGGAGGACACAGGTAATATGTGATGAGATGCTGGGTGAAAATTTCCTAGACTGATGATAGACATCCATCTACAGACACAAGAAGCTCAATGAATCCCAAACAAGAAAAATAAAAATAAATCCTCACCTAGACTCATCATCACAAAATAGCCAAACATCAAAGATATAGAGAAATTTTTATTTATTTATTTATTTATTTATTTATTTATTTATTTAGGCTGCACTGGGTCTTAGTTGTGGCACATGGGATCTTTGTTGTGGCATATTTAGTTGCGGCATGCGGGATCTTTAGTTGTGGCATGCTGACTCTTAGTTGCGGCACGCATGTGGGAACTTAGTTCCCTGACCAGGGATCAAACCCGGGCCCCCTGCATTGGGAGCGTGGATTCTTACCCACTGGACCACCAGGGAAGTCCTTATAGAGAAAATCTTAAAAGCAGATATAAAAAAAGTTTGCCTTCAAAAAATCGATAAACCAAAATAGGAGAATGAAGTCCAGGGAGCCCATGTTTTACACTGCTTTTCACCTTGAGGCAAATTCTGCTTCCAAAGTAAAGGCTGAGACTGAGAAGCTGTTCACGGCCTCCCCCGGTCTCAAAGCGTCAGGGACACAAACATGGACGTTGGGGTCCAGCAAGGAAGAGGGCCCTGGAAAACACCATATGCTTTCAGCTGGGCCTCCCAAGGAGTACAACACGTGAGTAGGGCTGCAAAGGTAGAAGCCCAGCCCTGTCCTGCCAAAGAGAACACAGCTGACTGCCAGCCCCAGCCTGGACCCACCATCACGTTCACACTTGCCACTCCCCCGCCCCCCGAAGCAGGACTCCTCTAAGGGACAGTGTTGGTTTGGGGACTCCTCTCTGGCCCAGCACAGGCCTTCTGAGAACTGTGCTGCAGTCAGGGCCTTCCTACCAAATCCTTCTTTTTCTCTCTTCTTTCACAGGCGTCAGACCTGTATCACAGTCTTAAGTCTTCCTCGTCCTTTCCTGCTCCTTTCTACAGGCATTTCTCCCAATAAATCTCTGCCATGTCTAATCATGTCTTGCCACCATTTCTGTCTTTGTGCCTGCTTCTCAGGGAACCCAAAGTGATACTCCAAATATCAAAAGGACCAAAGTCCACCTTTATGTGAAGCAATCCTTGAACAGAGATGCAAAAATTCTAAATAAAACAGAAAGCCAAAACTGGTAATATATAAAAAGTACATACATTAGGAACAATCTTGGTTTAGTTCTGTAATGCAAAGTTGGTTTAACATTTAAAAAATAAATCAATATAATTCACTATATTGAGACTAAAGGAAAAAAAAATAAAATGTTTATCCCAAAAGATGCAGAAAAATTCAAAACTCATTCATGGGAGAGATACACCACATTCATAGATTGAAAGATTCAATACCTCAAATATTTTCAAATATTCAACATTGTAAATAATATAAAACCAATCAAAATTCCAGAAGAATTTGTGTGTGTGTGTGTGTGTTACTGTAAATGGACAAGAACAGCCAATCCAATCTTGAAAACAAAATTGGAAGACTTACTCTACCTAATAGCAACACTTATTATATAGCTACAGTAATTAAGATCACAGTCTTGCAGCAAAGAAAGTGACCAATGGAATAGAACGGAGTTCAGCAAACTTTTCTGTAAAGGGCCAGATGGTAAATATTTTAGCCTTTGCAGGACTCATACAGTCTCTGTCACATATTCTTTTTTTAAACAACCCTTTAAAAATATAGAACTATTCTTAGTTTGGAAGCTATACAAAAATGAGCCACATGAGCCACATGCCGACCCCTGGAATAGAATATGGTCCAGAAACAGACCAAAACATATATAAACACTGTATGATCAAGGTGGTATTACAGAGCAGTAGAAAAAATAGACTTTTCACTAAATAGTGCCAGGCCAAATGCATATCAATATGGGGAAAAATTAACCTTGATCCCATACCACATGTAAAAATAATCAATTACAAGTGAATTGTAGATTTAATTGTGAATGACAAAACAATAAAGCATCTCGGAAGATAACACAGGAGAATATCTTTGTGACCATGGAGTAGAAAAAAATTTCTTCAATAGCACTCAAAGTTTTAACCATAAAAGAAAAGATCGATAATTTGGACTACATTAAAATTAGGAACTTCCCTTTATCAAAATTACTAATAAGAAATTGAAAGGCAAGTCACAGCTGAATATCTGCTAAATATATAACTAACAAAATCTTCATCAAAAATATTTAGACTCCTACATATGAATTATTTTAAAAAGCACTGATAGCTAATAACCAAATAAAAGGTAATCGACTTCATCAGTGTCAAGAAAGTTTAAATTAACCCAAATTCCACTCCACTACACACTCACTAGAATGGATAAAATTAAAAAGACTGACAAATGCCAAGTGTTAGTGATCATATGGAGCAAGTGGAATGCTCATACCCTGTTGGTGGCTGTGTAAATCGACTTTGGAAAACTTTTTAGCAGTATCTACTAAATGTGATTGTATGCATACCTACGAGTCAGTAATGCCATCCCTAGATATTTATACCCACCAGAAATGAGGACATTTGTGCACAAAGTACGTGTAATAAGATGGCTCACAGTTGCACTGTTTGAAATAGGTAAACATTGGAAAAAATCTAAATGTCCATCAACAGTAGACTGAATAAATAAATTGCATATGTTCTTTTTGTTTTAAATCAACTTTACTATAATTTACCTAAGATAAAATGTACCCATTTAAGTACACAGTTCCTAAGTTTTGACAAATGTACACACCCATGCAACCACCACCACAATCAAGATATAGAAGATTTCCATCAAGCCCAAAACTTCCCTTGTGCCTCTTCCTAGTCAATTCAGGCAACCACAGACTTGTGTAGATTTGTCTTTCCTGGAGTTTCACATAAATGGAATCAGACGGTATGTACTCTTTTTGCACTTAGCTTCTTCACTAATCAAAATGAGTTTGACAGGAAAAGCATGAGCAATAAACGTAGATAAATTAGATTTCATCAAAAGTTAAAATTTTGTGCATCAAAGGACATTATCAAGAAAATAAAAAGACAACCTACAGAATGAGAGAAGATCTATGCAAATCATGTATCTGATAAGGGCCTAGTATCTAGAATATATAAAGAACACTTCCAACTCAAAAACAAAAAGACAAACAGCCCAATTTAAAAAATGGGCAATAGATTTGAACAGACGTCTCTCCAAAGAAGATATAAAAATGGCCAACAAGCCCATGAAAATGCTCAACATCATTAGTTTTTAAGGCAATGCAAAGCAAACCAAAATGAGACACCACTTCATACTCGATAGGTTGGTTATAGTAACAAAAATGGAAAATAACACGTGTTGGTGAGGATGTAGAGTAACTGGGGTCCTCATATATTGCTATGGGAATGTAAAAATGGTGCAGGTACTACGGAAAACCGTTTAGCAGTTCCCCAAAATGTTAAACATAGAATCACCATATGACCCAGCAATTCCACTCCTAGATATATACCTCAAAGAATTTAAAATAGGAATGCAAACAAACACTTGTACATGCATGTTCATAGCAGCACTAATCACAACGGTCAAAAGGTGGAAACAGCCCAAATGTCCATCAATGGATGAATGGATAAACAAACTGTGGTATATACCTACAATGTAATATTATTCAGCCATAAAGAGGAATGAAGTACTGATATATGTGACACACAGAAAAACCTCAAAAACATTACACTAAGTGGAAGAAGCCATATGAAAAAGGTTGCATATTGTATGATTCCATTTATATGAAATATCTAGAATAGGTTAAATCCATGGGGACAGAAAACAGATTGGTGGTTGCCAGGGACCTGAGGGAGGGGAGAACAGTGAATGACTGCTTACTGGACATGGGTTTCCTTTTGGCGTGATGGAATGTTTTGGAACTAGATAGAGGTGGTAGATGCACACTGCATACATGTCCTTTAATTCTGTACTAAATGTCACTGAATTGGTCACTTTAAAAGGGTGAATTTTATGTTAGGTGAATTCCACCTCAAGAAAATAAATGTTTTTGAGATTGATCCAAGATGCCCTGTGTAGTCCATTATATGGATATACCACAATTTGGTCATCAATTCATATGTTGATTAATATTTAGGTCGACTCAATCCAGTGCTTATTTAATATGAATAATTTGAACATTTCTGTACAAATATTCTTGTAGGCATGTTTCATTTACCTTGGGTAAATACCTATAAGTGCCCTTATCATTTCACAAAAATAAGTAAAAAAAACAAAACAAAAACAAAAAAAGTGTTATCAGTCATAATATAACTGAATCAGAGAAGAAAACCAACTGCAGACATTAAAGCAATGATGCTTTATCCTTAAGCCCAGTAGATTTAAGCCAATAGTACATATTCAATTATGAAGATAAAGAAGAAAACTAAAGAATAAGTATGATATGCTAATTCTATGTTAACAAAATTATACCTGAATTTTGAATCAGTGACTTTTTTACTTTTTTTTTTTTTTTTTTGGCTGCATTGGGTCTTCATTGTTGTGCACGGGCTTCTCATTGCGGTGGCTTCTCTTGTTGTGGAGCACAGGCTCTAGGTGCACGGGCTTCAGTAGTTGTGGCTCGCGGGCTCTAGAGCACAGGCTCAGTAGTTGTGGCACACGGGTTTAGTTCTCCACAGCATGTGGGATCTTCCTGGACCAGGGCTCGAATCCGTGTCCCCTGCATTGGCAGGTGGATTCTTAACCACTGCGCCACCAGGGAAGTCCCTCAGTGATTTTTTAAATACTGCTTGACTTTCAAGGGAACAGAACCCTCTTTCTTTCACATTTTCAAGAATGAATTATGTGAGAGTAAAGTTCTTTCTGAGAAGCTGGGGTGGGAATTGAGAGAAAACTCTAGAATCAAACTGTCCAACTCTACCACTTGCTAGTTACTTAGACACTTTGTGCCTCAATTTCCTCATCTTAAAAATGGAGATGAGGGCTTCCCTGGTGGCGCAGTGGTTGAGAGTCTGCCTGCCAATGCAGGGGACACGGGTTCGAACCCTGGTCTGGGAAGATCCCACATGCCGCGGTGCAACTAGGCCCGTGAGCCACAATTGCTGAGCCTGCGCATCTGGAGCCTGTGCTCCACGACAGGAGAGGCCGCGACAGTGAGAGGCCCGCGCACCGCGATGAAGAGTGGCCCCGGCTCACCGCAACTAGAGAAAGCCCTCGCACAGAAACGAAGACCCAACACAGCCATGAATAAATAAATAAATAAAATTAAAAAAAAAAAATGGAGATGATAATAATATCCACCCCAGAAGGTCGTTGTGATGATTAAATGAGTTAATCCATGCAGAGTCTTAGAACAGCACCTGGCACATTGTAAGTTAGCTGCTTCTGCCACCCGGTCACTACCACCATCATCACCGTCACCACCATCATCGTCCTCATCACCACAATCACAACCATCATCATCATCACCACCACCATCATCATTTCTACTTTGTAAAATATCTTCAAGACAGTTTAAGACACCTGTGGTTGTTTAACTGAACGGCACTAGAAGTTAATAAAAATATGCAGCTAATTAGTATATTTACCTAACTACCAGAGAAACTCAAAACTCAAATAATTTACCTGTCAATACAGTTAAAAATGGGTCCTAAGGGGTTCAGTTAATGTGCCTTCCCAAAGATACCATGAGATCTGTGGAGCCCACTCGGGTAGTATTGCTACATTTCAAAAGTAACATGAACACAATTCTGACACCCTACCACCACACCATAGACCACAGACCTACCCATAATAAGAATTTCTTCTTCCAACCAATTTTCAGGTCCATAATTTAGTGTTATATTATCCTGAGGGAATAGGTTTTCAATCTATTAATGGAAATCAATGGCATAAAATTTACTCAATTTTCTCAGCTCTACAGAATTTAGATCTTCATTAAACTGAAGAACATTTGATCTCTAAACATAGTGAGTGCTGTTCATTAAATGATGAACTAGGCCAATTACATTTCTCTCTTGGGGAATTTGGAATTATTATGATGAGAGAGGAAGGAAGGAAGAAGATACAGTGAGGGTTGTTCCTTCTACAGAGGTCAGCATGTGAGACAATCATGTATAATCAAAATTATCTGTGAACATCATTTAAACCATCCTGTAAGTAGCAGAGTTTGGGCCTCTGGAGGATCATATGCCAAGATTTTGTTGCTGTTGTCTGTGTTGTTACTCTGCATTTAGTTACTTTCCAGGTCCTAATTCTGGTGTCTGGGGCACCCTGGGTATCCTACAGCACTTGACTTTGAATTTGGAGATGTCTTATTTGTTTCTTAGAATTAACACATCTTTCCTAAGGTGGCCTGGCGGGGGCGGGGCGGTTCTATGTCTTGCCACTAAACTATCCTTCATTAGAAAACTCTAACACAGACTACAGAGCTGTTTGTCAGAAGTGACTGCAATCACAAAATACGAATTTTTACTACTGAGAAAGTATACAGGATTCCCAGATACTTTTTTTTTCTACTATTAACATGCTTGAATATAAAGTTTAATGCCAAAGTAGAAATCCACCAGTTATTGAACATCTAACAAAATGACATACACATTTTAGAATACTGGAAGTGTCCCTACAACTAAGCTGAGGTAGACTTTCTCTCATAGAATAAGTAAAGGAGAAATAATGGTAATTACAAACCTTCTATTATTCTTATTTTGATTATTTATGAATTTATGATTTAAGGGACAACAGGACGTCAGCAAGGTAGCAATTATCCGCCAGCAATTATTATCACCAAAAAATATTTTTCTACCTTAATGGCCTTTCTCTTGTAAACAGTATTTGCATTATAGCGCAGAAAACTAACCAACAAGAAAGAAAAATAACTTTTAAAACACAAGAGAGGACACATATATACAAGATATGATAAATAATATATAACAGAATGGAAAAGTTGGGTAAAGAGAATAATCAGAAAAGTAACTGGCAAAAGAGACTCCACTGAGGTGCCAAAAGGAAAGAACAGCAAACAAAACCTTTCAACCGTCTCACAGAATTCTGGCAACATAGCAGGATCTCTTAGGAGCTTGAATAAAATTCTGGGAATTCTTTTCTCTCCAGTGATTCTAGGCTCTGACTCGGATCATTACACCGGAGGTTGGGATTCTATTTCATTAAACAAAATTCATATAAAAGGATTTCGTAATCTCAGTACGCTTGAAAATAAGTCTGAAAAGGAAATGAGACTATAAAATAAATATCGAAACATTCAGCTGAGTCAAAATAATAGATTACATGTCGTCTGTCTCTAAATAGGTTGTATTTTTTAAACGGATCTATAAATAATTGTTCACAAGTCAGAAGATATTTTTCACATAGAATATGTTCTGACGGATGGTCTGATCAGTTTATCTGAAATGGTATTATGAGTACTAAACGTAAGCTAAGTAGGCCTCTGTAGACCAGCCTGTGACCCCCACTGCCAACTGGGATGACGAAAGCAAGCCTGGCCCAGGGAGGCAAAAGGACACGAGAACTAGGAACTCTTTAAACTCATTTAACTTTCCAGGTCCACTGCCGGCCAGCTATTCAGAGTCCAGTAACAAGTGGTGGGTGCTCCTATAAGATGTCTGGGGCCTCTGAACTTGGTGTTTCCCTGACCTTGTTGTGAATTCTTTGTCTTTAAGTGTTCACAAATATGGAACAGGTTTCCTTGTTTTGGGGTTTTTATTTTCATTTTTTGGCTGCGCCAGGCAGCATGTGGGATCTTAGTTCCCCGACCAGGGATCGAACCTGCACCCCCTGCATTGGGAGTCCTAACCACTGGACCGCTAGGGAAGTCCCCCATGTTTCCTTGTTTTTAACTTTCTCAATGCGGAGACATTTCACAGAGTTAATTTCCTAACATAGTAAATATACCCTATATTTATCTACTAATTCTTGACCCTACGTAAGTCAAACTATTTTTTTAAGTCAACAGATATAAAATCGCACAGTTTAAAGAAGATGGGCTTCAGAGTTATACATGCCTGATTTGGAAGTCCAGCTCTGTCACTTAGCTGTGTGATCTTGGGCAAGTTACTTTACGTCTTTTTCAGCCTCAGTTTCCTCATCTACAAAATGGGAATACTGTCTCACACCTCACAGCATTACAGTGAGGATTAAACAGCATAATAACATATATTATGATTCCTACTATAGATTAAGTCCTCAATCATATATTAATTTCTACCACCCTCCAAAAAATAAAAAATCAAGTAGTTCTCCTTTCAGGTATATTACAAACATATCATAAAATAATTTCTTTAGGTATTCTCATATCTTCTTATAGTCTTCTTCTTAGGAAGAAAACATACAGATGTTCTGGACTTTATAAATAATCTTACTTTGATGGACCTTGCTTCGTAGGACGTAAGGTGCTTGAATTTGTATTTTGCTTATTTTAAAACCTTAGTTATGGGCTTCCCTGGTGGCGCAGTGGTTGAGAATCTGCCTGCCAATGCAGGGGACACGGGTTCGAGCCCTGGTCTGGGAAGATCCCACATGCCGCGGAGCAACTGGGCCCGTGAGCCACAACTACTGAGACTGTGCGTCTGGAGCCTGTGCTCCGCAACAAGAGAGGCCGCGATGGTGAGAGGCCCGCGCACCGCGATGAAGAGTGGCCCCCGCTTGCCGCAACTGGAGAAAGCCCTCGCACAGAAACGAAGACCCAACACAGCCAAAAATAAAAATAGTAAATAAATAATAAATAAAAAATTAAAAAAAAAAAACCTTAGTTATGTTGTGTTTATTTTAATTCTTCTATTGGCCTTTTAAATTAAATTGTTAACCTAGCTTCTAATTATCTTCTCCCTCAATCTGTTGGATTCCTGATAAGATTATTACATTTCAATTATTTACATTCTTTGA